>NW_028324253.1:0-600000 GCF_054372755.1 Phalangium opilio
TTTATCGACCGTGGCTCTATAAACTTTGTGAGTGTCTATAGAGACAAGCGTGTGATTGGGAAGCCTCGAAATGTGTCTCGGAATTGGAACAGTTATGGGCAAAAGGGGTTTGTCTAAATCAACGCCTAGTAATCCTTTTAAAGTTTCGTGATTGACTAGTTTCTCGTTAGAGACATTAAGACGAAACCCTTTGACTTTGGTTGTATTGAACCTTTTGCCAGAGTCTGGATCTGTTACCCAATAACTATAGTTTTTGCATCCTCCACTGACAAAGGTATCAATGTAGGCGTTTTTACCATAACCTTCCAATTCGTTGTTCATTTCACCCAGAAAGTTACCAGTTTCTATTAGCGGTATTCCCAGGGGGGACATGTACACAAGAGAATCTGTATCGTAATTAAAGCATTTATCCCCGAGAATTTCCAGATATTCTAATAAACAAAGACGGGCCATAGCCGTTGTATAGCAGGCTATAGAGACGTTGGTATGCTTCAAAACAACGTCGGCCTCAGTCGTAGGAACCCATTTGACTAGCAGCGTTTCTTCATTTATGGTTAAAACGCTTTTTACTTCAACATCCGGGTTACTTAAGAGTTCGTAAAGTCTGCGGGGTTCTTTGATAATTTCCGTTTTGGTTGGTTTCACTCTTTCCCCGAATTTACCCCAAAGACTATTCAGGGCAAGTTTTGCTACGCTACGCAACCCTTCGTTTCTTTTAATCTTGGCTGGGTCTAAAAGTACCCCCTCTCTAATTTTAAAATTTTTAATATAATTGTCACGTTCCTCGGGGGTAACGCAATTCGAGGGGTAACCACTAGCCGTCTGCTTATGAAGAAGGAACGAATCAACGTATTTTTGAAACAAGCCGGCCTCGCCAGTTTCAGGGTTATATTGTCGCACCTTGTATTTCCAGGCCTCTATCTTTTTTAGGATAACATAACCCCGATTTACAGCGGCACGAAGTTCATCAATCACCCAAGTTCCGATTAGTTTTCGCTCTTCGTCGGAATGGCGACAGTCTCCTTGGAAACGTTTCAAGGCACACTCCCGGCAAAGAGTGAAAACTAATTTATTGTTTAACCTTGTTGGCAAAACGGGGTGAAAGAGGCTAATTGGCGGTAAAACTTCGCATTTCAGAAATCCATCGAATGTGAAAATGTCGGGAATATTATGCAGTAAAATTTCTGGGTGCCCGACTGGCAGCTTCTTTCTCTTGTTGACGAAAGGATAGAGACTAGTTACGTCAACGTAATGCATTTTCTCGCTGCCGGATACTTTATGGTATAGTTTAAGTACCGACGTTCTACCACCAAAAAAGGCATCGCGAGGATTTAAAGGTTCGCGTACTTTTTCTTTAATGTTTTCTGCTTCCAGAAAAACACCAATAGCCGGATTATCGGTTTTATCTTTAGTCCAATCACATTCCCACTTCGTTATTACTTTAAAACCCGCTTTCTCGATTCGTTCCTTCTTTTTTAAAGTTCTGACGTACAAGGTGTTCAAGGTTTGACCAGGATCACCTAGCAAAGATTGGTTACGGTTGACTTTGTAGCATTTGGGGCAACCATGGAAATAACACCCGTTAAACTCTAGAACATCTTTATCACAAAGGCCGTCCACTTTCATTTTCAAAACTTTGGCTTCAGAGCCGTTAAACGCAGACTGTATATTTACGCCGTTTTCGTGAGCATACCAGGATAACCATTCTATAGCCACAAGTGACTGATTATCAATCATTCTATAGAGGTTATGAGGAATAATGCCTATAGAATCTTTATCCATAAAGTGTCTCCTGTATACCCAGCTACACAAACCGGCTATAGTACACGCGACCTGGAAAGGTTCCACCTGGGCAATGTCCAAGAAAATTTTTCTAAAAGCTAGACAACCTAACTTTAATATCACAACATCCTTGATGCAATAAAACTTTAATTCCTCCAGAAAATTAAAGCCTTTTTTCTCCTCAATTTGTTTATCGTACCACTCCATAAACTCTTTGAGATTTTTGGAGGTTAAATTTTCCGACCCGTAAGCTTCTGGAGGAGGCATTTGGTTTTCTAAGACATAATTTGTTGCTAATTGATTATTAAGGTCGAAGACGTGATCTTTAACCACGTTAAATAAAAAATGAGGGAAATAACCCTTTGCCGCATCTTCTAAGCCGAAAGTGGCGGCGAATTTAGAGAGTGGTACGGAGATAAAATTGAAAGAGTCAAGGAAATTTAAATTAAAGACAGTTAAATTTATAATTTTAGTACCGTTAATTATGCAGTTAGGTTTAAATTCTTCGCCTAGAGCCATAATCTCTCGCAATAGAAACTGATTATCGTATCCGCTAGCATTATGAGCCAATAAAGTTACCTTCTTGACAGAGGCTAATGTTCTTAGAAAAGCTAAAAAATTTGAAACAGGGTTTGCTCCTTCAAAAACTCTCTGTCTCGGACCTAGTGACCCACATTTCCCGCAGACGAAACCAGCCTCGGGCACATCGATACAACTTTCGCAGACCATCTCTGATACGCAAAGGAGAGGCTGGTGGACTAACGCCCCTTTTTTTCCTCAGATTCTAATATCTGAATCGCTTCAAAATCATAAAAAATATAAAGCAAATCAGGGACAACTTTCTGTTTCTTAGCTTGGCGAACTTTAGGAGGTTCTTCTTTAATTACCTGAACGTAACAATAGTGTGGACTGGGAGTGTATCTACTGCACACAGAACAATAGGTCTCACAGCACGTATGGGGCTGATTTTTACGCTTAAATAAATTTATTTGCGTGAAACATTGTTTGCAATGAAATAGTTGCGCGCAAATACTCTTCCCGTCTACACCATCTTGTTTATGATAATTAAAACATTCATCTCCTTTGAAAACCTTGAGACATTTGTCACACGCTCGGTCAGCACCCGTACAAGTTTGATCTCGTAAACAATTGTAACAATAAAGATTGCAACTATGATCTCTCTTGTTTCTAAATCCTACCAGACAATTTTCACAGTAATGGTCCATCCCGAACAAAGGTCTTAAAGACGTGACGACGTTGTAATGTCTATTTTGATTAATTAATATCAAACGAGGTCTATTGTCGTCATTGTCGATTTCCCCCAAAATCAACTCGGGCAAATTATTTTTAAAAATATATATTAATATATTATATTGCGCTAATTCGGCTTTAAATTTTTGTATAGATTCTACTTTACCGCAGTCTTTAGGGTTAACTTTAGCTTTGCGGCAAAGCTCTATAGCGGCATCTCGTTGAGAGGCCGTATCGCCTCTATCCGCTCGTGTGTACGAAATCGACTTAAATTTGTTTTTAAGTGCGATATTAGTCGGGTTTTTCTTATGTTCCGAATGCGCAATTGCCACGGAAATCGCTCTCGCTAGAAACAGATTATCATTGTTCACTATCCTGATAATTCCTCGAGAGTCACGAGAAAAGATATCAAAGGACCGCACTCCTTTGGGAGCAGCACGGCCAAACCCTTCTACCGGGATTCTCACCACGTGAAATTTTAAGACGATGGGTCCCAAAAAGAATCTTTCAAACTCATCATCGTATAAAACTGACTCTATCTCATCTAAAACAGATTTAGAGTCCAATTGGTCAGCTCTACGAAATGAGAGTGATATCTCGCCCCTGTTTGGCAAGCTTAAACTTTCGGCCGTTATCTGAATCATATCAGATGGAGCTAACCTATTAAGAACGGCCTGGACAATATTGGCTAAGCCTTCAACCAAATTATTAGTTATTCTTACGGTGATTTCGAGACCCGTTAGGTTAAATCTAGGGTACATTTGCACTCTTTGATCCGTAATTTCACAGTGAGGTAGAGAATCGATTGGCGTCATAACTGCCCCCCTCGCTCCGCCTCCAGATTGGTCAGGGAAATTACTAAGACCCGAAAAATCTATAGAGGCGAAATCGTTTTGAGAGGCGAAACCCAGCTCTGGATTATTGTTTAAAAAGTCGCGAGCTATACGATCATTCTGGGAAGATTCAAATTCCCGCACAATTGATTCTTCCTTTTCGAAAATGTTTAAAGCTTTAATCATGTTTTCATCTTGCTCATCCACTAGTAGATTTTCAGCTTGCATTTCGTCTATATCGCGTTGACCTATGTCAAACGCCCACGTTAAAGGCAGATTATTAAAGAATGTTTCCAACTCTTTAATGTCGCGGCATTGTTCAGGCTCACGCGCTACGCTTAACATATATTTAAATATGTCTGTAAATGTTTCAAGAATAGCGTATCCTCTATTAGATAAAAAAATCGGTAATATTTCCCCGACTGTAGCGGGGTTAAGTTTGAGTACTGTACATAAATTAAAGAAAAAAGCGTAGATTTTCTCAATGGGCCAAGGTCGTGAAACAACCAACGACTCGATCTCTAATAAAATAGATTCTTGAGCGTCTATATCGCGTTGATTTATTTCTAACGCTCTTTGTTCGAAACGGGCCCTATATAGATCACGATACGCTAAAGGCACATTATTATAGAGTGTGTCCAACTCTTCCGCGTTGCGGCATTGTTCGGGTTCACGCGGTACGCTTAACATATATTTAAATATGTCTGTAAATGTTTCAAGAATAGCGTATCCTCTATTAGACAAACAAGGCGGTAAAATTTCCCCGACTGTAGCTGGGTTAAGTTTGAGTAATGTACATAAATTAAAGAAAAAAGCGTAAATTTTCTTAATTGGCCATGGTCGTAACGCGGCCAATTCCTCGATCTCGAATAAAATAGATTCTTGATCCATCTTTACGCGTTTTTATAGTAAAAAAAAAACTTACGTTAAATGCTATCCCCATGAAAAACAAAAAAGAATATAAAAATACGTTACCTTTCAAATCAAGACGTGTCCGGGCAGGTTTTGTAAAACTTTTCTAAAAGCGAGACTATGCTATTCGTCTTTACTTTATAACTCTGAAGTAGAGAATGAGTTTTGCATACTCAACATATCGCCTTATATAGGTCATAACACTCAGCTTACCCCCCTCCTCCCCCCACATGTTGTACGTAACGGCTTTTTACGAAGCAAAAATGTAATCTTTTTTAGATACATCCCCCCTCTCTCCCTCTAAAGAGCCCGTGCTATAACATGAACCGACCAACACAGTTTCGTCCAGGCCTGTTTACCCTATATGAAAGAAGCCAACCTTAAACTAGAACTGCCACCCCCCCTCTCTCCCCAAAACTAAACTCTAACTAGAACTCCCCCCTCTCTCTCTACCCCCAAGCTAAACTCTAACTAGAACAAATCTTTGCCCAGACCTGTTTACCCTATATGAAAGAAGCCAACCTTAAACTAGAACTGCCACACCCCCTCTCTCCCCAAAACTAAACTCTAACTAGAACTCCCCCCTCTCTCTCTACCCCCAAGCTAAACTCTAACTAGAACAAATCTTTGCCCAGACATGTTTACCCTATATGAAAGAAGCCAACCTTTAACTAGAACTAACCCCCTTTCTCCCCCCTCTAAAGAATGAAGACATAAGCCATGTTAGGGCTCACTTTGATTTTGACAGTCGAATAAGAAGGTCGCTTGAATTGTAAGTAGAATTTTTGCGTAACAGTTTTGGGCGCTCGCTTGGTATAATAGCAACGGTTGCTTTTTTTAAGATAAGAATGGAAGTTGATAATTTTCGTAAACGAAAACTCCCGTCCAAACCTCGTAAAATCAATTCGAGATTTCATTTGGGAGAAGTATTTCTATCTTTCGGATTCACGTCTGATCTCAATATAGAGATTAGAATATGCCAGAAAGAACCAGATTTGTCCACGTTTCGCTTTGATGTTGACACCTGGCAAGCTTTTGCATCCAAAATTGGTCCGCTTAGCGGATGGACAAGTTGCCAAGAACCCACATCATACGACGCTATTTTAGCCGATACTCCATTATCTTCGACATCAGCACACGCAACCTTTAACAATCTAAAGCTGGAAACGAATATCAGGGGTGGAGACAGTATCGACTTCACATTGAACGCTTCAGAAGCAAGCGAGTTAAATCGATTAATGCCATATATTAATGAACATGTGAAAAAGCTTGTATCGAACGAACAGGTCTATTTATTACTTGGGGATTTGATCTGCGCTGAACTTATTACCATATATAAAATATTACACATAGATTACGGTGAATTCTTTTCTTTCGAAGAAATTGAAGATCATATTAATTTTGACAGTGTACTATCATATTTTGGCTCGTACGTTTCACCGTATAAAATATTAATGGCTTTTGAAAGTAGATTAAAGGAACGCGGAATAAGTTTTGATTTTCAATCGTATAATATATTTAATATATTAATGTCTCAAACTTCTTATTTAAAGAAACGTATAAGCGCTGTCAATCTTTTTGGCCTGGTGTAAATTTGTATTGAAATAATTTTTTTAAAACGTAATTTTTGTCATTTGATCTGGATAGGCATATATATTTATAGGACCATAACAAGACGCTTCTAAAGCATTGTGGACAACATTAACTAGTCTACAAAGAAATCGGCTAGGATTGTGTTATTATCGTTAGGAGTCATTTGAACTCGGGGTCAAATTCTGTTTTTTTGTGACAGCGTCTAGACTTGTAATATTTATTAATTTATTGAAAGACACGCGGCTAGGGTACATGGAAATCGGTGTTATTATTATCGTTAGAAATAATTTGAACTCAAGGTCAAAATTCTGTTTTTTTTTAGATATGTGAGATGGTCTAGACTTGTATTATTTATTAATTTATTGAAAGACACGCGGCTAGGGTACATGGAAATCGGTGTTATTATTATCGTTAGAAATAATTTGAACTCGGGGTCAAAATTCTTGTTTTTTTTAGGAATGTGAGATGGTCTAGACTTGTATTTATTAATGTATTGAAAGACATGCGGCTAGGGTACATGGAAATCGGTGTTATTATTATCGTTAGAAATCATTTGAACTCGGGGTCAAATTCTTGTTTTTTTTAGGAATGTGACAGCGTCTAGACTTGTATTTATTAATGTATTGAAAGCTAGGGTACATGGAAATCGGCTAGGAATGTGTTGTTATTATCGTTAGAAATAATTTGAAGTCTGGGTCAAATTCTTGTTTTTTTAGGATTGTGAGAGGGTCTAGACTTTTATTATTTTGGGGTCTCGTTTGCTTCAATAACAACTTTTGAATATTGGAAAGATCATAAGGTTTTTGTATTGGGGTATACAGAAAGAACGTCGGAGACTAAAAGAACCCCCCGGTTTCTCCATGGGTTCTATAAATACGGCAGTTTACCCAATACAAAAATCACTCTCAGCCTAAACACTGACGAACCACTACTACTAAGACTAAATCCTGCACCAAACTTTCAACATGTGAGTATAATGTTTTTTCTCCTGAAACCATAGAATAAGTTTTTTTTGTTATTTAGGGCACCCAACCCTTTACCGTTTGGGAATGAGGTATTTGAATTTCTAAACCCACCTGTCCAAGATGAACCTTTAGAAGAAGAACCTTTTCCTCTAGCGGAACTAGAGGAAGTGGTGGTGGTGGGGGGAGGGGAGGAGGAATGGGAGAATGAACCCAATTCTGATGAGGAATTGGATGAGGATGATGAAGATCCTACGCCATTGGATTGCAACATCCAACGGTAAACATACCATGTTTTCTCCTATTTTTTAGTAGCTATATTTCCTCCATAAAATTTGAGCAGGATCTTAGCCCAGATCCATCAGGAGGTCGAGGAAGAAGAATGGCTTGCCAACAACGAAGTACGCACGGCCGTCGAACAAGTGTACGCGGTCGAGACAAATTATGTTATCGAAGCCTTGGGTCAAACCCTGTTGAGTTTCATGGTATTCCCTGTAGAACCCCTAGAGGGGGCACCCCTAGTCGAGGAACAGCCCTTAAACATAGCTAACTGTTATTCCGGCTTGTAAGTTATATAGTTTTTTTTCTTTTTTAAGACCATTTCTAATTTCTTTTTTCTTTACAGTCTCAATACGGCCATCTTAAAGTTTTTTAAAAGGAGAGCCCGAATATACAGGGAATCCGAAGGGGAGGTTGATGCTGACGGCGTGATTGACGCCGCGTCCGTTCGGAGAGCAACCGAGCACGACATACGTCGGGCGAAACTGTTCCTCGACAAAGTCGCCTACGGGGTGCTCGCCTAACAGATGGTAGATCTAGGGCTTTTTCGATAACATAAATATCCGCGTCTCGGGGGGGCTATTCAATTTCCCGCCCCTAGCCCCCAAAGGTAAGAAACCGTTTTTGTATATTATAAGGGGGGGGGGGTAAAGAGTGTCTGGGTTTCAACGGTCCCCCTCCATACTATATATACGGAGAGTTTCCCAATACTAAAATCATTCTCGCTTTAGCTTCGGCCAGAACATCATCCACCATTATCATGTGAGCATACTGTTTTTTTTTCTGAAATCGTGGAAAGACTAACTTTTGAACTTATTAGGGCGTACAGTCATATTGACGATGTTCTTTTGTACACGGACGACGAGGAGGACCCGAGACAAAATTTTTACGAGTGGCAACAGCGTCAGCCACCCCCACATCAACCCCAGGAAAACCCGCCGAGAGTAAATGAACATCTGCCAAATGATTGCAGCCTCTTCAGGTAAAGTCTCTATATTTTTTTCGCGCGGAGAATCTCGGACATGGTTTTGATCTCCGCGAGGACGACTTTGTCTTCCGGGAGTTGAGTTCTCGACTCATACCATTCGTTGACATAACACCCACTCCCGGAAACCCTATGCCGGTTTACGTTAACACGTCTCGCTCGGGCTCGTAAGTTAATTAGCATTATTTTTTTAAAGATGGATCCCTAATATCTTTTCTTTCTATTTTTAGTCTCAATGCCGCTATCACCGACTATTTCAAGGGGAGAGCGGGTACCCCCAATGAGGGAGTCCTAGACCGGTTTAGGCAAAAGCGTTTCCTCAGAGCTGTAGCAAATGATGTTCATTTACAAACAGGCCTTTAATCTTTCAATTTTTTTCTATTTAAAATTATATATATATATACAAATAAAACATGGATAAAATATTTAAAATTATATATATATACAAATAAAACATGGATAAAATATTTAAAATTATATATAGACAAATAAAACATGGATA
Organism: Phalangium opilio; assembly: GCF_054372755.1. Lineage (NCBI taxonomy): Eukaryota > Metazoa > Arthropoda > Arachnida > Opiliones > Phalangiidae > Phalangium > Phalangium opilio. Next base: position 9,100 of record NW_028324253.1, read on the forward strand.
AAATATTTAACGCCTCTTGATTTATGCATATCGCAAAAGTAAAAAATATTACCGGAATTAAAATTCCGTGTAAAATTAAAAAAACGTTGGGAGAGAAATTCCTAGGCTTGTACAGGCATTCCCCCGCTTTGCACGCGTAACGGAGAAGAGGAACCCGAGAGATATATTCCTATAACATTTCAGTGCTATTCGGAGAGAAAACGCGCGCCGCTATGGTTGTACACGCATTCCCCCGCTTTGCACATGTAACGGAGAAGAGGAAAAAAAGAGAGAGGAAAAAAAACTCTCCTTCACAGCGCTCTCGCGCCGCTAGGCTAGTACATTCGCAAGCGTAAAAATAAAGAGGCGGTCAAAGGGAAAGAGACGGTGAAAGTCAGGGAACCAAGAGAGAGAGAAAAAAACTCTCCAGCCTTCACAGCGCTCTTGCGGGTATCGGGCTGGGTAAAGAGAAAGTGAAAGTCAGAATTAAAAAAAGGGGACTTAGCGCAAAGAGAGAGCATACACTCAAGAACAACCTCCACCCTTCAGGTGGAGGAGGTGAGGGGGAGACACACCAACCCCCCTCCGGGGATGGAGGCATGGGGGCAAAAATTCGTCCCCCCCTTCGCGGGTATAAACCATGGGGGAAAAAAATTCATCCCCCCTGCGCTGCCCGCGGGTATCGAGGCTTACTATTCTCTCACATCGGCCATTGCTCAGTCGCTAATTATCTATGCATATGAGAAAGTGAGAGATATTCAAGTTTTAAAGTTTGATGAAATAAAAAGAATTTTGCTCAGTGGACTACAAAGCAGATTCCAAAAACTTTTTAAAGATGAATCGTTTGTGGTAGCCACAATTCTTAATCCTGGTGTTAAGCTTGGACTGTTTGAAAGTTAGTTTTATTTCATTATAATCTTTCTCCCATCGGAGACGAGAAGTTTTAATGTGTTTTCACGACAATTTAACCTAAACTTAAATATCTAAATCGATCAAACCATTAAATTATGTCTCGTCTAAAGAGATATAACAATAAACGATTTACCATAAAAAAATTCAAATTATATTATATAGATACCAAGGCCAATTTGCTTGGTTTGCCTACGGTTGAAGAGGCACGCAAAGCGTTGGAATCTCAGCTGGAACTTATTGTACCGGTGGAAAATGAGTCACAAATAGACACCACCGAAGGTGACGGTAATGAAAACAGTGAGAGCAAGAATAGCGACCTTGATGGTAAAAGGGACGAAGTCTCCTAATTTCGAAAATGTTTAATATTTCAAATTTATCTCAATTTTACAGCTGGATTTTTTGGGTTTCTGCAGTCCATAAGTGAAAAACGTCGAAGGACAAGTAACCCGACAAAACATTATGAAATCGATGCTTATTTAATGGAATGTTTCAATGGAAATAAAACTCCATTAGAATATTGGAAAAATAAGACAGACTTATATCCCAGGTAATTAATTTTTCGCTTATTAAATAGATTTTGATCTTTTAAACCGTGCCCGAAATCGCTTGACGGTGGGACTAGGGATGATTTGAAAAGTCTGCGCAAATCCACTCTTAGTTCTCGAAAAATCCGCCCGTGGAAGAGGGTAAAATACTTTACTCCCGGAAGCGCCTTGGTTCCTCTTAAAATTGAGATACACTGATTAATGTTTATAAAAATAATCCATATAGGTTGAGCAAATTGGCTCGGATTGTGTTGGCCATACCTGCATCGTCGGGGGACTGTGAAAGACTGTTAAGTGTGGCCGGGTTTCTTAAAAACGCAAGGAGAAATCGTCTTACGCCCGAAGTTGTGGAAGATCTCATTCTTTATAGGGAAAATCGAAAAAAACCCATTATGAAAAAACTGGGCATTTTAGAGGATTCATAAAAAAAACATTTGTTCACAATCCAAAACTCAAAGATAAATGCTCAATAAATAAATATTGCAATTGATTTTTTTCTCGCCCTAGGCTTTTACTTTGAATAAAACCGATATGAGATTAACTGAAATGATTTTAAAAATTATTAAATGGGTTGAGTAAAAAATGTGGCGACCTATAAAATATGAATTCAAAAACAAAGATGAGTACTAAAAGCTCTTGTGAAAAATGAGATAAGTACTACATGTTGAAAGATTTCTAAAAATGAGATGAATGCGAACAATAAAATATGAGATGAATGCTAATAATAAAATATGAGAACTGAAAACGAAATGAGTGGTTATAGGAAAATGAAATGAGTGGTTATAGGAAAATGAAATGAGTGGTAGTAGGAAAAAGAAATGAGTGCTAGTAAGAAAAAAAAACCAGATAAAAAATTATAGGAGTTCTAAAATAAGACTTCGTGAGTGTTTAAATGAGATGAGTGAAAAATACCAGATATATTTGCAGGTCCTTAAAATGAGATGGTAGGCAAAAAAAAACGGGAAAAACTCACCGCAAGGCATATTTACTAGAAAAAATGAAAGGAGAGGAGGAGAGGAGAGCCTAACTATATCTTTGATTTGAGGGTTGCCATGAAATGAGAGAAAAAGTATATTGCTGAAAGGAGAGGATCCAAAAGTGAGCTTTCAATATTACTGAGGAATAGTAGTGCGCGTGATATTTGGTTCCATTTTGTAGAATAAAAGAGGTGAGCCATAAAGGAGAGGCTTCTAAAGAAAAGCGCCAATTTGTTCACGTGAGATGAGATCGCTTTGTCTTTGAATTTGAAAAAATAAGGAGAGGAGAGATTTAAATTTTATGTACCCTCTTATGAGCTGGGAGAGGAGAGCGGCGCTTTGGTCAATACTTAAAAATCTGTGTGAGTGGGAGAGGGAAGAAGAATATCAAAAATGCCCATCACTCCGAATTTCGGAGAGGTAAAATTTTGGTTTTTCCAACTTTTTTGGTGCTGACATAAGTGACATTGTGTGCAAGAAATAATTCCAGATTATAAAATATATAATTAACAAAAAAAGTTATTTAATACGCTACTACAAAATAAAAAAAATTATTTCATTAATTATATTGATAGACAATATATAATACTGTTACGGCCAATTTGTCATAAACTACACGAAAATATAAGAAAATTACGTGTTGACGTCTTTCTTTTTAAACGTTTGAATTTTATAGCAGTCTTAACCATAATAGCTGACGAAACCGGACATTTTTATAGGGAAAGTTTGTAAATATCCATTGGCTGTTTTGCCCTGTCAGCCACTGTGGCCAGCTTTTGGATTCGGAAAGCCACAACACATAAAATATTACCGCCACTATGGCCATCTAGTGAACAATGACGTCAACTCGCGCTTAACATTGCCCTTTAATCTTAGGCTATGAAGAACTTTTTATTTCTACTGTGCGCAACGACACCGCATGGAAGACTCGGAACACAAGCCTTAAAATATCAATAATTTAATTTAGCATATTATACGCATGTAATTTACGCCTAGCTTAAGTTTTTCCTACAGGCTTTTGAAATATTACTTGCACTTTTTCCCATCATTTCAATTTAAAATCAGCATTGACTTTTCAGTTTAAAATACTTAAAAAAATAAAATTAATTTTCCAGTCAAATCGAAAAAATACGCCTGGTATTGATTTTATTGATTTTACGAAGCTTAGGAAAAAACGGTTAGGCAATGCGCCACTAAACTTATCAAAGAAAAAGAAAAAGAAATTCAAATAACCTAGTGATAACAAGGGAAATAGAATAGAAAAAAAGAAATAAAACTAACACGGGTAGGCAATAATAGTGCCAGAGTCAGAAAACTATATTGTGATACTTATTTTTGCCTTTTAAATATTTTCGAAGGCCTTATTTTCTACTTTTAAGTAATTAAATATCTTGTCAAAAGTATAATGGGTCTGGTTGATATGGGGAGTAAGTGGCGTCCCTCCTGAACGGTGAGTTTATTTTTCCAAAGGCTAGTGGGTGAGGGTATAAGGGTGCTGTCAAACTATAATATGGAGGTGAAGAATGTTGTGATAATAGGTGTGCTGTCATACTATAATATGGAGGTGAAGAATGTTGTGATAATAGGTGTGCTGTCATACTATAATATGGAGGTGAAAAATGATGTGAAGAACTAAAAAATGGGTGTACTGTCATACTCTAAAGTTTAAGTCTTGAGCAACGGTGCGAGGATTGAGAAAAAGTGGAAATAAAGATCGGTGTGATATGAAATTATAATATCGAGGATTCAAAAATGGTGTAAAACAAAGTGCTGCGTTATTAAATATGGTTAATTTCAAGTCTAATACAGAGAAAAATGCTTTTCAACGATTCAAATTTGGCGCTTGAGTGGCTTGACTACCCCATTGGTCGAAAGGAATAAACGCGCTCCTAGCGATAGATTCTCGAAGCTGAAAATGTGTGCCTTTTAATGTATTGCTTAGCCTTGGTATTTTCACATCCAAGGCATTTCAAGGGAAACTTGCTCGTGGTTATCGCCGGTGTGAAAGGGAATGGTCCACGGCACGGATTTATAAATTTAAAACTAGGCTTAACATAGTGGCTAGTTTTTAGATTTGCTCTATCTCCAGGGACAAGCTTGTTTGCCATATAGCCTGAGGTGCATGTAATGTAAGAGTTTTTGTTTAAAAATGGTTGTAGAACCCGCACTGACAACATCCTCAGGTAGATTATTCCACGGAATCATAACTCGGTGAAAAAAGGAATATTTGACCGCATTGCTTCTGGAATGCGAGAGATGGAGTTTCCTACTTTTGCCACGAATTGTCCTTGTGAATGCAGTGTAAGAAATGTAACTTTGTTCAGGATGACGCAGAAGGTCTAGGAAGTGACGAAGATCCTTTTGGGACAACCAGTTTAGAGCCTGCAATCGATCCTGCCTATTGAAATATTGCAACGCAAACGGAAGTGTCGAAGCTCGAGCCTATACATTTTCTGTGTGGTTGATTTCTAGCAGACGGTAAGGACTCCATAGGCTTAAAGCCGATTCCGCTAAGGGAATGGCAAAAGCATTGTATAACAAGGTCAACGTCTTCAACGACTAACCAGGAAGGTTTTGTTTAATAACTGCTAAAAGACCATCAACAGAGCGAGTGACGTGGGCATGCGGATCTAAGGTAGAGGTAATGATTATACCCAAATTACGTAGTTGCGAAACATGTTTAACGTTCTTGCCCTTAAGGAAATATGTTGAAAGTGTGTTCGGATTTGTTTTCGCCGTTTTAGACCATTAAATGATAGGCCGTTCAAAGTGGACCAATCTTCAAGTGTGGTTAAATCATCTTGAAGCAATTTGATGTCAGAGTAAGAGTTGATGGTGCGCTAGATTTTTTGGTCATCAGCGAACAACCGGCAGTCGGATTTTGCAGTTCTGGTAGGACGTTTATATATACCAAAAAGAGCACCAAGAACACTCCCTTTTGGGAAAACCAAAATGTTACCTCTCAGATTCAAGAGGACTACTTAAAAAAACTTATTTACCTACATTAGGAACTATTTCTCTTTTTTATGAGCAATTGCAGACGTTAAAATTCATGAATTATTAAAGCAGTATTCAAAGCTTTGCGAATATACATTAAAGCATACGAGATTTTACGTCCAACAAGGATATGTCATGTACACACGAAAATCAGTCAATGGGGAAAATCAGGAAATGAAGAGTATGAATTTTGCAGAGATATTACCTTTGCGTGTTTTTAAAGGTCCAATAGTCTACTCCTCAACTGTATGCCTTTTATGATCAAAGCTGCATTCACATCCGGTGGACAATCCTCTCATTTCACCTCAACTATATTCTTAGTGGATATTAACAGATTACGACCAGACCTTTCACTGATTTCATGGCTTACTATATCGTAGCTTTCATTGAGTGCAGACGTCCTTATTTTAGCTCTGACACCTAAGCCTAGGCTTAACGAAACCGAAAAATTTACAAGTCAGTATCTTTAACTTAGTATTGACTTAAAAACTTAATTTATTATTATTGACAAGGTTATTACTACTGTTAATTATTTTTATTATTATTATGACGAAGCATTGCTTAAGTGAATGTAAATTTAACGGCAGTGGGGAAAAACATCGTGATATGATCCACTGTGGCTTCTGTAACAAATGGTATCATTTTAATTGTATTGGGCTGGATCATTCTTGATATGTACCTCCTGTTTTGAAATAATTATTGACGTAAAGACTTTATTACCGGAACTGAAAACTTAAACACCATCTGAATCAAACTGGCAGGATGAGCGACAGACTGTAATGGCAACGATTGATACTCTTACAAGTGACAACAAAGCCATTAAGAAGACATTAAAGGAAAACATGAAAGCTGCTTCGGAACTATCCGCTGCTTTAAAGCAGCAAGCTGAGGAACTCAAAAACGCTACAATTGAAATTAATATACTAAAAGAAGAATTACAGGCCCTTTAGAACACTACCGACAAAAAGTCTAATCAAACTATTCCCAAGCAAACAGCATACCCTTATCCGGGGGCCGTGGTAATTCCCGCTGAAACCCTTTTCATGCATCCAACTTATAAACCTACTACAGAGAGAATGGAAACCGATAAAATACCCAGGATCAGTAACACCTTTGTAAATAGGTCATATACGGAAGTGGCAGTAAAGTCAAATTCAAATGAACTCGTCGACAGGAATGTAACGATTCTGATAAACCCCAAGATACACATAAACAAACTAAAAAACCCTCAGCCTATAAAAATAGAATGGGTAAAATGATAGGTAACCAGCTGGAGATATGCCCTCTTAAAGTGGCACGTACGAGCCATGATTTCTTCATTGGAAACTGTCTATCTACAACTAAGGTCGAACTACAACAGAATTACCTAGATGGAGCCGGTATAGATACTTCGGTAATAAGACCTACATGGAAATCACTTAATACGGAGAAACTGACATCCTTCGCACAACTACACCTAGTGAGAAAGTGTTAACAGCTTCACTATGGCCATGCGGAATATTTTGCCATAAACTAGAATATGTACACCAGGGTCCACCAAACAAATTGTGGGGGGAAAATACTGATGAAAATGCGAGACCCCCATGTAACCAAAATAAGTATAAATATTTCCTATCAAATTGTCCTACTGAAATAAGTACTAATCAAGTAATAGACTATTTAAAAACTTTGGGTATTCCGCACTGTTATGTTGCTTTGAATCCGCAAGGAAACACATGGTCACAAGCCTATGTAATTGAATGTACGAAACGACAGGATGACATTATCCTTAAACTTGAAAACTGGCCTGTACCATATCGAATACAGAGGTTCCACGAGAAAAAACCGAAGATGGCACGTAGTGCTCAAACTGAGTCCCTTTTTGATGAAGTTTGACTCTCAAATTACATGACAGTGGTGGTTGATGGTCCACAAACTATATCTAGAAACAACAGTAAGAGGCAGATAATCCAGCACTTAATATATCATTACTTAAAGAATTAACACTTAATTTTGAAAGCTCGTAACTCCGGTTATATTAGAGATACGGTGACATCCTTTGACTATGTAATAGTCCAATTTGCTCCTTCCCTCCTTCGTTAACATTTGCTCCATAGGATACTCCATATATGGGGAAAAGCCTGGAAATCAGTGGGAAATTTGTTTTCCTAAAGTTGTATGAACCTTGTTATGGAACATATCATATAAACTTATAGTTTTATAAAGTTTTACCAAGAAGCGATATCTAGTTCACGAGGGAGAAGGTATAAAATGCCTAAGTATTCGCGTGCCATAGTCCCAGTCCCACTTTCAAAATACAAGGGGGGACGTAAAAAAAGGCTAGGCTATTTCGCCTCTCCTCAGTCGGAAAATACGTTGTTTTTGTCCTTCGCGTCGCGTTTACGTGAGTTTTCTGGACCGTGACCAAATAAGGATTTTTTAAACTGGAGATTAGGCCAGCGACTTCCCTGACTTGGAATAAATAAACTGGTCCGTGACCATTGACCAGAGCACGACGTCTGCTAAACTAAAGAAGTGGAGAATTAAAATATTAGAATTTTAATGTGTGGGGTCTGGTTACCCTTGAACTTTCTTAGTAGTCTCGTGGACCACTGACCCCCCCCCTCCGATTTAAATTTTGAACTGGACCAGGCAATTTTTAAACTGGTCATTTGCCCTGTGTCACCGCCTTATTTCCCACGCTGGCGCGAGTTGCTTGAGTTGTCGAGTGCGCGATGGAGTCGGCTATGCCTGGAGTCCCAACCTTGAAGGAAAGAGGAATGGAGTGGAAACCCCCATACCTATAGCGTTGCCTGTGTACCCCCACCTACGGCACCATAGTCCTCCCAGCATCCTCAGCGTACTGGACGAAATTGTAAAAAGGCTCTCCCTCTATCTTCAAAATAGAAGCTAGTTCTCATACAAATAAAATGGGGCTACGCGGCAGCACTTAGCAATCGCATACCGAAGAGTAGGGGCGTGCCCGAGGTACATTGGGAGAGATACGGTGCCGCAGGTAGCCCATCATCATTTCCAATCCATCTCAACTCCCTTATTTCTGTCCCAACCCCCGCGACTTCCAACCAATAGCATAGCCCACTCGATCACGCTCTCTTTTCCCCGGCTACATATTTTGAATATGGCACTTTTTAGGCGTATTAACAATCTTGGATCATCTTTGTGAACTTTTAGGGTAGCCCTTACTATATTTTGTTTAAGGTTTTAACCTTAAAATCAAAAAGACGTTAGTTTATGCTACAAAAAAGTTTGAAATTGACAATCTCGGATCGTCTTTATGAAGTTTTAAGGATATCCGAATTTCATATTAGATTTATGACAATTTTGAGCTAAATGTTAAACGGACATAAATCAGCATTTTTAAATTTTTTCTAAAATTGTCAATTTGGTCCTATTTCTGGAATTTTAAGGGGGGCGCCTCGTGTTTCAATAAATGATTGTAAAAAAATGTATTATTCTAATTACAATAATAATGCAAACTTTTAATGATTTACGTTTTATTTTTGAAGTATCATTATAAATAAATGTCTGATTGAGCTAAAGTTATGGTCCCCTTTATATATGTTTCTGCTTAGTGCAGATTTGGAAAATGTAAAACAGTTTCTTAACATTCTTAATTAAAATGAAGACTGAAGGAACAGATATTAATCAAAAATGTCTTGATTATAGTCAAGACCTAAAAGGTATCGATAAGACTGAGCTTATCACTTGTCGGAATGATCAGATATTAGTTTTTCTTTTTAATTGAAACTTAAATGCATGCTTAAGAAAAAACAACGTTCCATTACCGTTTTCCGTTGAAATAAATTATTTTACTGGTAATCAATTTCAAAAATTTACTTATCTCGGCTTTTGGACCACAATTCCACTTCCCGAAAACATTTTATCATTACATTAATTACTTTTGGGAGATAACGTGTCAAAATAACCTATAAAACAATAAAAAACTGTAATAGCGGTCTGTTTAGCCATGACCACAACCTTTTAAAAGTTACAAGGACTATATAACCCTTTTGAGACTAACAGGACCTTAGCAAACTATAGCTTAACCTGCTACTAGTACGACCAGAGAGAATTGATGTAATCTGGAGTTGAAATTTCATCATGTGCGACCTGCGGCCCTGAAACTCTCCCATAGTCCCAATGTGTGTAGAACATAATTTTTTCGCTGTTATCTGCCAAAATCAACCTTTCTAGGTAGTGCCGCCTGCTCACTTGAATTTTTCATGATATAATAAGGTTTGAATGAAGAAAATTCTAGATTACTATATTCACTACTATGTCCCTCTGCTAACTTGAAGCAAAATTTCCTCTCTTTCTGCTGCTCATTACCGGTGACATTCCCTTTACTTTCTGTTCGTTATAACTACTATCATGAATTTATCTATTTCAAACCAAAATATAAAAAATGGATTCTTTTTCCTTTTGTGCTACTTAGAATTTTCAAATGTATATAATCCCAGGTGGCAAATTCACGTTGACACAACGTTTAAACGTAGCATTGAATAAACGTGTGCATTAACGTTTTTAAAAGGGTTATCATGTCACCTTGAAACACGGTGTTTACACACGTGTTTATTTTGTCGCAAATACATGAGAAATCTCGTCTATTTCTAATTTTAAAAACGTATATTATAAAGTAGGTTAACGTGGATAAATCGTGCGTTAAACGGTTCCAATTAGGTTTATTTTTCGGGTTATTTGAACGTTGTGTAATAAGTAAATCTAACGTGTCTCAAAAGTTAATTGAACGAGTGTAACAACTTAATCGAACGAGTGTAACAACTTAATCGAACGTGCACAAAAATTTGTTTAATGTGTTTTATAAGTTAGTTGAACCTGTGTATAACGTTGGTTTAACGTGTTTAATAAGTAAATTACACGTGTTTAATAAGTAAATTACACGTGTTTAATAAGTAAATTACACGTGTTTAATAAGTAAATTACACGTGTTTAATAAGTAAATTACACAAGTTTAATATGTAAATTACACGTTTTTAATAAGTTAATTGAACCTGTGTTTTAAATAAATTGAACGCGTTTAGTAAGCCATTTCAAGTGTCAAATTCGTTAACTGACCGTCTAATCAGATATTTGAGCGTGCGAAATAGTTTAAATTTACGTGTGATAAACACTTTAGTTAAAAATGTTAAAGACAATAATTGAACGTGTGAAATAAGTTAATTGAACGTTTAAATTTGTTTAATTAAACGTTTATAATAAGTTAATTGAACGTGTGCAATAAGTTAGTTGAACGTGTGTAATAAGTTAGTTGAACGTGGGTAACTAGTTAATAGCAAGTGTGTAATTACTTAACTCGTGTCCTCAAAGTGGAACCGAAACATTGCCAGTATTAGCTTCGGCAATTTCATTTATAGATGCAATCCGAACCAATATCACAGCAATGACAGGACTAATACAAAGCCTAGTTTTCAGTTGTTATGTATAAATGTAGTATAGCTAAATCAAAAGATAACAAGGCTTTTGAAATATTAAAATTAAACGATTTTCTTGGAGTTTTGAAACGAAACATAGCTTTATAGCTATACAACTACTAAAAGAATCGTAATTCCGAAACCTATTTACCATATTTTCATTTTATATTTAGCAAAAACGAAAAAATTACAGTTATGTAAGAGTTCTATTCACGCCAATACAAGGGAAAAAAGCAATATGGGAGTATTAACCGAGGAGTAGAAACTGAAAACTTCTTATAATTATAAAAATTTATAGCTCAGGCCTATGCATTACATGTCAACAGTTTTTTAAATAAGCTCTAATTCCTTCTAGGGCTTTTGTTGTTGATTATGAAAAACCAACCGTCTCTATCCTAAACCGACTTGTCAACATTGTCATAAGTCCCTTACTAACTTTGAATAGAGTTCCCATGATTAGTTCTTCAATGGGAAAACGTCTTAATTACTCGCTTCATATTAACTATGAAATGCGTACAGTTCCAACTTCATTACTCGTTCTATATATATTTGACGGATGTCTTTCCGATGAAAGAGGTTTTTCTTAAATAATTAGGGTTATATGAATGATATAAATTATTTTAATCGTCACTATTTTACCTTAATTATAGTTAAGTCGATTTAAGAAACTTTATTCCTAAAATCATTTTAAACAAACCTATTTTTAATGTTTGACTTCTAGTGAACACCTTTTTAAGAATTTTTGTAAATTTAGGGTATATAAGGAGATTGATTCCTAGATAGGCTGATAAGAAAAAATGCAATTGCGTGAACCTTTAGTAAAAGCCCTGCCATCGGGGGCTAGACGTTTCTCGTAACCATAGACGCTCGCCTCGTACATTTTAACCCTAACGACAAGCTAATGTTGCAGCATGGATTTATAATAGAAGCTTACGCTTCCTGGATATTCCACTCGCCTTTAAACGCGCACAACATTTATGCCATAAAAATTCCCGCGCGTGGGGACTGGGGGGGCTGATGACGTAGAAATTGAGGCAAATTCAGAAAGGGGGTAAAAGTTTTTCACGCGATCGAGTTCTAATTTTTAATAGCGCGCGAGAAATAATTTTTAGAAAAGCGCGCGCACACGACCTCCGAGAGAAAAAAGTTTGCCTCAATTTCAACGTCATCAGCCCCCCAGTCCCCACGCGCGCGAATTTTTATGGCATAAATGTGTTTAAAATCAAAATGCCTTACTGAAGGCTACAGTGGAATATCCAGGAAGCGTAAGCTTCTATTATAAATCCATGGTTGCAGATTGGTGTCTATGCGGTATAGACGAAAGACCAGCTCAAGGTGGTGTTTGAAGCCAATAAGAACTGATTGATGAGTATGTGGTATTTTTAACCTGCGAACGCGAGGACAGAGAAACGTCCAGTAAAATACCTCCGTGACGTCATCGAAACTCGGAGAGGTGATAACGATTGATTATAGCTTTTTGTGACGCAAGACATGTACGAAATATCAACGTTTCCGAAACATACCGTAATAATGCAAAATTAAGGGTCATTTAAAACCATTTTCACACGTGTTGTGAACGAACTTCTTATAAAGACTTGAAAATAAAGCTTTTGTATAAATGTATTTACAACTTTCTCGAAACTTAAATCAAAACGCAAAACTAACAGTCCACTTACTACCATTTCGAAACGTGATTTTAACCTAAAATAAACGTATTAGTTATCACTTTGTATAATCGTTTTAACAACGTTGCCCAAATATACAGTAATAACGCTAAACTAACGGTCAATTGAACACTATTCTCAAACGTGTAATATATAGTCCTGAAATAAACGCTCTTGTATAAACGTTTTAACACCGTTGCCAAAACATGCAGTATTAACGCTAAACTAACGGTCAATTGAACACTATTCTCAAACGTGTTACGAACGTAATATATAGTCCTGAAATAAACGCTCTTGTATAAACGTTTTAACAACGTTGCCAAAACATACAGTAATAACGCTAAACTAACGGTCAATTGAACATTATTCTCAAACGTGTTGCAAACGTAACATGTAGACCTGAAATAAACGCTTCAGTTATCACGTTCTATAAACGTGATAACAACGTTGCCAAAACATACAGTAATAACGCTAAACTAACGCTCAATTGAACACCATTCCCAAACGCGTTGCAAACGCACCATGTAGACCTGAAATAATCGCTTTAATTATCACTTTGTAAAAACGTGTTATTGTCGTTAAGAAAATCCTAAACATCTTGAGGTAACTTATGTACCAAAAATAAACGTTTTTCTTACATGTGAAGTACACGTGAAACGTTTTCAAAACATTGGCACCAAAATTCTACTTTAAATCAACGTTAATTTGCTACCTGGGATGTTGTGCCGTGCCATATCAAATAGTCTCTAACCATTGTTAGAAACTAGAGAGAGAAATTGGGCAGTAACACTGATCATGCCCTTAACTATGAGAAAGAACAATACGACGGTTGACTAAAGTACACTTGATATTACATCATTTTGCAAAACCGCGAGTAAAAATCTTACCATGGATAAAGAATGCGCGTGAGGAAATTTGTTTTCACGCTATAGGATCGGCAACTCTCTATCTCGAACGACAGATTATTCTGTATATACTCTGTTACAACATCGGTTGTCAGCACGCGCAAAGCTAGTTTTCTATGTAATCTAGCCTTGCGCGTGCTGACAAGAGACAAAAAACTTCAGGATATTTTAAACGAGTTTTAAATCCTGAAGATCCTGAAGTTTTTTGTCTCTTGTCAGCACGCGCAAGGCTAGATTACATAGAGACCTAGTTTTGCGCGTGCTGACAACCGATGTTGTAACAGAGTATATACAGAATAAGCTGTCGTTCGAGGTAGGGAGTTGCCTATCCTGTAGAGTGAAAACAAATTTCCTCACGCGCATTCTTCATCCATGATCTTACTGTCCCTATTGAATTTGGCACCATTGGTTATAGAATAATTAAAATGTTCCACTGCGAAACGTGCCGGTCACAAATGGGGATGTAACGTCTTTAGGAACCTTTTAAAACGCAAAACCATACACGTACTCTCCCAAAAGTAATTAATGTAATGATAAAATGTTTTTGGGGAATGGAATTGTGGTCGAAAAGCTGAGATAAGTAAATTTTTGAAATTGATTACCTGTAAAATAATTTATTTCAACGGAAAACGGTAATGGAACGTTGTTTTTTTCTTAAGCATGCATTTAAGTTTCAATTAAAAAGAAAAATTAATATCTGATCATTCAGACAAGTGATAACCTCAGTCTTATCGATACTTTTTAGGTCTTGATTCTAATCAAGACATTTTTGATTAATCGATTAAGGCTTGTTAAAATGACGAAGAAACAACTTGGGATCGTACTTTGCTAGTCCTTTTCTTTCATTTTATCTCATTTTGGAATCTCTCTTTGAAGAGACTTGGTTGGCTAGGGTTGGTGGCCACGACGACCTTTTCTTCTTCTTCTTGGCGTCGTCGTTAGGTGTCCCCCTATATTAGAAGAGGGGGCGAACAATTAATAAGTCCATTTAGTGTCTGGCGCAGATTTCGACTTCCACCCACCCACCTACCTACCTGATCTGTTCGGCTTCTTTCTTATTAAGGGAAGAGTGGGTAAGGGGATGGTACCGTGACTGGGATTCTTAGAGGATGCAGTCTCTCTCTCTCTTTCTCTCTCTGTCTCTCTCTCTCAGGGTTCGTACGGAACCTGGATAATCTGTAAGACCTAGATAAGTCAGGGATATGAAAATTAGGGGAAAAAGTCAGCGATTTAAACGTTTTTCCTAAAAAGTCAGGGATATGTCAGGTATTTCGTTTGGTATATCAGACCATGCTTCGAGAAGTGCTAAATATGAGACAGGTGCAATTATGAAGTGGGCTCTATGGGTAAAAACGTACTTAAAATGACCCCAAGGATATTGGTGGCAAAACTTGGTCAGGGATAAACAGCTGAAAACAGTCAGGGATTTTCAATGTAAATATTTCGTAAGAACCCTGTCTCTCATCTTCCTTGGATGGGAATTATCTCTCTCTCTCTTCTCTCTCTCTCATCTTCTTTGGATGGGAATTCTCTCTCTCTCTCTCTCGCGTTTTTAATCGCGTCGGTCCCATTATTTTTAGCTCCGTGCGTTTAATACTAAGCCTCGGTTCGTATACTCCCGTTCGGGTTTGCAGTATTACGCCTCGGTTCCTTAAATTCAGTTGTCATATTTTTGAAAATAAACCATTCCGTAACCGGTCTCTTCGAAACAATCGTAATATAATACAAGAAACTTAGTTCGCTGTGAATTTTCGCGATAACATCGCAAGTATAATACAGTGTATGGGAGCCGCCATATTGAAACAAGTTGGGTATCACCCGATAACAACTCCCGTTTGGAGAACCGGTTAGTCGATCGATAACCATGAACTCGTCTCGACGTAAGTCCAACCCGCTCATTTGCAATCGACGTAGAGAATCGCCTGGGATTGCCACAGACCAATCAGTACGCCAGCCATCACTACCAACTGTAGTCAAACCACAACCTATAATGAAGCCTTGTCCTCATTGTGGCAAATCATTTAAAGGAGATCAGGGCATTCGAGTCCACATTTCCAACTCACATAAAAAGATCTCAAGAGCTATGGTCGTCTCGAACTATCAAAGTAAGAAAAAGAAACCTCCCGACCCCGGGGCTGGAAACCCAACATGTGTTAACGCCGGGACGGTGCCTGACAGAAGCTCTGGGAATCTAACAACGGTTAATGCTACGGCATCGGCCATGACGGCACCCGATACAGGACCCTTGACAACCAACGATGCTTCGCCTCGGATAAATTTTCCTGAACTCTTAAACATTGAGAGAAATCTCCAACAACTCGTTGAGAGTGAAAAAAGACTACAGTATTTGACAATCTCTGTAAAGAGTTTCAAATTGTTTGCCATCTGCAATCGAAAAACTACCGGAACCAAAACACCCAGCAAGCAGGTATTATAAGGCCAGAAAGCGTAACCAAGCCAAAGGAAAAGACAAAGGATACAGAAATTCCTCAAATCATCAACGTAAGCGAAATCAACGAAGCGACAAGAGAGAGAATATATGTACGAGAAAGCTCAATTTGACTATTACAATCGGCGAAGAAAAGTATGGAGAACTGCGAAAAAAGTGAGCAATACTCGTGCCGGATGGAAATCAAAGAGGTCCAGGACCACTTCGCAAACTTATTCTCCCATCCGAATCCATCAGTAAGACTGTAATACGAGCCAGAAGTGAAGCTGGAGATGGACGTAGACCAGCCCTTCACCACGGATGAAATCCTCCTTGCAATGAAAAGAATTGCAATTGACACGGCTCCAGGTCCGGATAGGGTATTGATGCGAGCGGTCAAGGAAACTAATGGCCAGCGGGCAATAGCAATAATTGCCACCATTATGGATAAGTGGACTCATGTCCCCCCCCCCTCCTTAAAAACTGCTAGAGCGGTTCTTATGCACAAGGGTGGAAACGAAAAAGATCTAAACAACTGGAGGTCTATAATGATTTTTCCGCTTGTGCGCAGAATAATTGAGCGCGCGATAGACAAGCGAATCAGACAACAGTTTAACCTATGTTCGGCCCAGAGAGGATTTGTGTCGACTCCGGGCGTGCACATAAATTCATCACTTGTGAACGGCGCCCTCCAATCGGCCAAAACACACCACGTTGACTGCGCAATAGTGTTCATTGATGTGGCAAAAGCATTTGACAACGTAAGTCATCAACACATACAGGAATTTTTGAATTCTATGCCTTTCTCTCAAAAACAAAGAAAATTACTAATGGAACTTATCTCGGGTAATGAGGTCCAAATTGAAGTCGGAGGGAAATCAACAAGGCGAATTTCCATCGCAAGAGGAGTTCCCCCAATATTATTTAACATTGCGATTGATTTCATCTTGAAAGAACTTACAGAAGACTCTGTGGCAATGACAAATGGGTTTGAAATGATTGAGGGGCAAAAACCGCTATCAGGTCTGGGCTTCGCAGATGACACTGCGGTAATTGCGAAAAATAAAGCATCGGCAAAAGTATTAACACAAATCGTCTTGGATGGCCTAGGGTCAATTGGATTAACGGCAAATTGCAAAAAAGCAAGGCAATCATCATTGAGAAGGGGAAATTGGACCACTCAGAGGATGATGATAATGGAGAATTAATACCCACTCTTCGTCTAAACGAAAGAATAAAGTACTTGGGGGTGAGCTTCGCAGACGAAATAATACTCGACAAAGCCGAAATTCTTCAATCGGTTGATGGCGACCTGGACCTGTTGATAGCGAGCCCACTCTTGCGCCCTATGCAGAAACATAACATCATTAACCAATTTACTTGGCCCACAGTGATATATCCGTTACAGAGCGCTCCATTGAAAAACCTGACGAAACAGTTCCTCAGTGACTTCGACAGTTTTATCAGAGGACCAATTAAACAGATACTATTAATACCAACCGACAGCCCTGATATGATGATTTACGCTCCGAGCAAGTTAAGGAGTCTCGGTATGGTGTGCGAATCATGGGAAGCATACCTCCAGCATTTTAATACTAGCCTGAAACTCAAAACACTAAATGACCCTATATTAAACGCATGCCGAGACTTTCACCGCGAACAAACTGAATGCCTAGAAAAACTGGCTATTGTAATGGACCTGCATGGCGACATGCCTAAAGTCGAAAAACTTCGTGATCTCCTACGCAAGAACGCTTTTGATGAGTGCGCTCCCTGGAAAAGGCCTGGGAGTGGAACAATTCGCGGAATGCCCCAAGGCCAACTCTTGGATGGTCACGGTAAAGGTCTATCGTCGTCACAATGGACAACGGCGATTAAAATGAATTCCAATAGCTGCGCCACTCGTGGTACAAAGGAAGATCCGATGGAACATACTCATGCAGATTCCAAAACTGCATGAAAAAAGAAACCTTATGCCATGTTCTTCAGGATTGCCCGCAAACCAACGAGATGGTCACTTCTAGACACAATAATGTGGTGAATATGCTAGAAACTAATTTAAAAGACGCTGGCTACGAAGTACATAAAAGGTACACTCAGTACACTGTGTTGACACATCGAACAACACTCACAAACGAGCAGACCTAGTAGTTCTGGACAGAACGGGTCGAGTCCTGCCAATGGATCTCTCGTTGAAGCCATCCGAGACACCACGTGGCTTTATCCTAGATCCTACTATCCGGTTCGAGCAGTATACCGACCAGGCGCACCGAGTCGACACAGAAAAGAAAAAATATATGGACCCTACCCACGAGTATTTCAAATCGAAATATCCTTTCATTTTTGAATCCCTGCCAAAGCCAATTGTGAAGTTTCACACGAATTCCAATCCCTGCCAAAGCCGATTGACAGATTTAAAAATCTTTCCAATCCCTACCAAAGCCAATTGATAAATTCAATAATATTTCCAATCCCTGCCGAAGCCAATGTGAAATTTGACAATTTTTCCAATCCCTGCCAAAGCCAATGAGAAATCCGACAAGTTTTCTAATAATCCCTGGCAAAGCCAATGAGATATGCGACAAGTTTTCTAATCCTTGACCAAACTAATGACAAGTTTTCCCATCTCTGCCCAAAACCAATGAGAGCTTCAACAAACTTTCTTACTCCAAACACAAAAGCATTTAATCTAACCAATTTTCATTTATATTTACCCCAACGTTTCCCAGCCGGCCGTGTGGTATATTATGAACTTATATATTATGAAGGTTTTCCAACGTTATCCCACTGCATTTTTTCAATTATTTTTATTATAAACTCGAATATTGTTTAAAATTGTAGTTTTCCTTTTTACGTTTAATCTAAGGCGACGGAAAAATTTATGACTCTCTAACTTAATAAAACAAATATTTTTAGTTTCGTTTTCTCTCGCACAGCAATGAATTTGATTTTTTTTGCGGAGGGACGGCTGTACCAGCCGCGACCGTCATGTGCCGTCCGTGTGGGGTTGAACTTCATGCATCCCGCTTGCGCCAAAACAACCGCGTGGGAAATTCAAAGAGGAAAAATTGACTAATATCACGAATGCCACCCAACTCCGGCTCTCAATGCTACCAACTCCATTTGGATACGATAAATGCCAACGCCAACCAAAGCCACCTGAATCAACAATAATCCAGTCCCGACCGACTCCCGTATAAGTTTTCAAAATATTTCCACTCCCTTCCGACTCCGTTCCATTTCAGAGATAATATTCCCAAAGGCACCCAATTCCAAACTATTTATTTTACCCAACTCCAACTCCGACCAAAAATGAGGGAGTCCCTTGGCTTTCTATGGAGTTGGAGTTTTCCCAAAGCCTTTGCAGTCCTCTAGACGATTTATACAAATCAGTCTTGAAAAATGGTGGAAAATCTGAGGAGATGTTTAGCACCGACACAGTTACGAAAATGATTAAAAGCGAATATAGGCTCAACCAGTTTTGTAAAGGGAAGTTAAATGTGCTTTTGCCAACTGAATTTCACATGGGGAAAAGTGCTAGAAATGGGAAAACTTTCAATGATAGTTTTCAATACATTAATTTGTTGGATCTTTTGAAGAGAATTTTATCTTTTGATGATGTTTGGGAAGAAATGATGCGATACTCCAAGCCGGCGTCAAAAAATAGTGAAATATTATCAGATTATAAAGATGGTGACATTTACAGAAATAATCCAGACTATAATTCCGAAGAAATCTTTTTAAGGTTACATTTTTACACTGACGAACTTGAGTTGGTAAATCCCCTAGGATCCAAAAGGGGTAAACATAAAATAAGCGTTTTCTACTTTGTGATTGGAAATTTACCCCCTAGATTTAGAAGCAGATTGAATTATATATATATTTGTCTTCAGTAGTCCGTTATGTTTTCGTAAAGAAATACGGGTATTCTAAAATACTAAAACCTCTTTTTCGAGACATTTTCACATTAAAAACTGAAGGAATTTATATTGAAAAAGGGGAATTAATGTTAAAGGAACCATTTGTACAGTATCTGGGGACAAACTTTCTGCCCACGCTCTAAGTATGAAGGTAGAATATGCCGCCAATGTATGGCTTCTGAAAAAGACATAACTAAGAAATTTGAAGAATCTGATTTTGTGTTAAGGGATGAAAAAATTCATAGGTGTCATATTAACGCTGTAAAAATGAATCCAGCTAATTCGATTGTTTATTGAGTGAAAGGTTAATCTCCATTTGCGGCAATTCCTCATTTTTCAGTGACTGAGAGTTTCCCGCCAGATATCATGCATGATATTTATGAAGGGGTAGTACCATTAGTCTTGCAGATTGTTTTAAAGAACATAGTTCAGTCAAAATTTCTTACTGTCGATGAAATTAATGACATAATAATCAATTTTCCTTCTGGCTGTCTTGAACAGGCAAACAAACCTGGGTCATTCTCACGAGGAATGATTTTACAAAATAAACACTTATCTGGGTCGGCGTCTCAAAAATGTTGCCTTTTGTATATGTTTTCCTATCTCTTTGGTACCCATGTTCCTATTGGACATGAATGTTGGCAGCTCTACTTGACCCTCAGAGAAATGGTTGATATTATCGTGGCACCCGTTATTGAAAAAGCGCTACTACCATATTTGTCGGAATGCACAACGAGGTTTTATGAACAACTCAAGGAAATAGCTCCCAATAGCTTTACACCTAAGGTTCATTATACATTGCACTATGCTAGGTTAATTTTAAAATTTGGGCCTTTGAGGAGATTCTCTTGCATACGCTTCGAAACGAAGCATCAATATTTTAAAAACACCGCTGCTTCTTGTAGAAATTTTATATATGTCCCAAAAACTATTGCCGAGAGACACCAGTATGCACAGTGTTATGATTTTAGTACTGGGGAAGGGTTAAAGTTAGATAATGCGGAAATATGTTGTACACGAATTTCATTTAGTTCCCTTCCTAGTGGTTTAAAAACTAGAATTCTATCATTTAATAATCTTAGTTCTAACCCCGAAACTGATATAATATGGAAAGCTTCCCAGTTGAAAGTTAATTCTATTTCATACAAAGCAGGAATATTTTTAACAATTGATTTCACACACGGGGAAGATATTCCAGTTTACATTAAAGTGTCTCACCTCTTAAAAATTTACTTTTCTTTGGTTATTTGTGGAAAGATATATGGAGCAGAGAGCTTTTCACACCATATGTATTCGTATGAAATAGTTGATGATCAAAAATGGGAAATAATTGTTCCAGGCCAAGAGAAAGATTATTCATCAATGAATGCATATATGGTTAATAATAAACTTTGCATCAGCCCTCGGTACAAACTGTGTCGTTCGTAATGATATAAAATAGCTCCATATTTTAAGAATATATGATAATGCTAATTGTTATTATAAAATAAATAAATAAATAAATAAATAATAATAAATAAAAGCTTTATTTATTGAGTTTATTATTTGAGTTCTACACAATGTTTTAAGTAAATTCCCATTAAAGTATTGTTTAATTTCATAAAATATCATGCCGAACTTTTCATAATTAATGCAGTAAATGATCACTAGATCAAAAATGCGTAGCTATTACGTCACATTCAACGAATTCCGTAAAGAAGTTCACGTTGAAGAGCCTTACAATTACGAAAATTTGAAAACCTCAATCAAAAATGTTTTTAAAAAAGAGGTGCGACTTATACAATAATTTTCGGAGAAGTGGAGTGATTGGATTGATTTGATCTGTGTTGATGAAATACCTGATGATGGAACAAAACTAAAAATCTTCGGATTCGTAGAGGAAATTGCTACTGGACCAATAATTTCAGCGAACTCTCCGAGGTAATTCAATAAAACGTGATGAACTGAAATGTTACCTCAGATTAATAAGTTCCTAGGATACGAAAGGCAAGCGAAACCAGGCGTTTTCACATAGCATCGCCATGTGACATACTCAGACGGCAAAACGTAGAACTTCGTCACTCTGTGCATGCTTAAAGTAGAGGCGTTTATTTTTTGGGGAAACGGTTTTTCCAAGTTTGGACTAAATAGGCGCTAGAGATAGCAATGCCGCATTATAACCAAAGAGGAGGGAAATATTTCCTTCCTCTTTGTTATAACTGCCTCGCTATAACCTTTCGTATCCGGGGGTTGTGAATATGTGGTGTTATTTAACAAGCTAAGTTGTAGCTTGTCTGAAGAAACTTCGCAAGTTTCAACCTCGGGGGAAATTGGTGTGGAAATAGACGATTCAAGTGGAATTCCAAACAAATCCTTGCCACTAATGTATCAAGTACCAAAATTGCCTCTCGGAATCAGAGAACTCTTGGAGGAAAAAAGTAATTTGTTGTTCAGAGGAAAATTTAAATCCCCAGTATTCAATATCTTATACGAAGATCTTAGTAAATATAAAATGTATGGTTTTTATTTTAATTTTTGATATTTATATATTTTTTATGGTTATTATTTACATTTATTATTTTAAGGTACCCAACACACGATGATTGCGTAAAAGTGGTTTCTTCCCTTATTAGAGAACACAAGTTTTTGATGGACCGTGTCCATAATGGAACCGGATATATAAATACTAAATACGAAATATATCTTTTAACGTTATTTATAAATTGATATTTTTTAAATCTTTAGGAAACCTGGCTAGAGAGCCTCAAAAACAAATTCAAGAGGGAAAGAAAGCCCTTACGCCACAAGCCAATGGTTGCTGAAAAAGTAGAGAAGCATGGAAAAAGCAAGAGACGAGAAATTATCGAGGCTTCTAAATCTCCAATTATAGTCAAAAGGTCGAAATACATGCCGACGATAAGTTCCATCTGAAGTTCATTACCACCATAGTTTTTTTCTTGTATATCCATCAATTTAAAGGGTAATGAAGCCGGAGAACAAAGTGATTTTTTTCACCTCTTATTGTGAAAATATATCGACCTTTTTAATATAGGCTCTCCAATTGTTCTGTATAGATATTAGTGTGCATGCTTTCGTATAGAGGGCGCCAGGAGGGCTGTTGAAACCAAACCCTAGCAAAGCTAGATATTAGAGTAACGAGTGAGAGAACCTCACTCCTTTCCTGGACACGGGACGTGTCAGTAATGCCTTAATTAATAACATGTATTTTCGACCTCATTGATCTCATTTAATAAAATATTAGTTAGTAGTTGATAGTAAAATGCTTGCCATTTAATCTAACCAACATACATAACAAATGGCGACGGAGATGGGATGATCAAGACGTATAAAACCTCATTATCTACACTAGTCAAGATTTGGTCGGACCGGCAAACGAGGAACGAACGGGAGAGGAAGTCCGCGAGAAGCTATGAAACAAACATCATCCACTCGTGCAAGATAGGAAAACCGAGAACGTATGAAACAAATATCATCGACTCGTGCAAGATAGGAAAACCGAGAACGTATGAAACAAACATCAGCCACTCGTGCAAAATAAGAAAACCGAGAACGTAAGAAACAAACATCATCTACTCGCCCAAAATAAGAACGAAGATTTCAAGTCCGCGGAACCTTAAAAGAACAACACTTTTGCATTCCGAGACCGAGGCTTAGCAACACGTGAACCGCGGAAACACAACAGAACGACACTTTTGTAGTCCGGGACCGAGGCTTAGTAACACGGAACGGTGAACCTTCACCCAAGTTAAGTCAATCAAATCTTACTGCTTCCCTATTTCAGTAAATTACGCGAATCAGAAGATCACAGCATGTCCGACGATGAAGTATCTGAGCGAGCGCCGAGGGGGAGGGGAACAACCCCACCTTATTTCGACAGTAAAAGAGAAAATTGGACACAATTCTCATTACGGTTACACTCCTTCTTCTTAGTTAACGAAGTAAAGGCTTATCGGAAAGCTCCTTATTTATTTACTATTTTGGGATCCGAAGAACTCGCTCTTTTAACAAACTTGTTCCTCCCGGAAGATATCAAGACGATTTCTTACGATAACTTGGTGGCCAAATTGGATAAACATTTTAACCCCAAGCCCTGCATGTACGTGGAAAGATTTACCTTCGCAAACAGACGACGAAACGCAAACGAATCGATCGCTACCTACATGGCTGATTTACGAAGACTCACGAGACATTGCAAATTTGGGGGAGCGCAGCTAAACGAGCGGTTACTAGAGCAATTAGTCATAGGCATCAACGATATACAAATGCAAGGCAAAATATTCGAAGAATGTGAAAAAGACGAGAACGTCAGTCTCGATGATGTATTGAAAGCGATTCAGGGAATGGAAACAGCGTCCAGAAACACTCATGAGGTGAAAAGACAGACTGGCCAGATCCCGAATGGAACAACCAATGATGGCATCAACGCTATTGGACACCATGGATCGCACGGTTACAATAAACCAAAATATCGTAATCGCCCAAACACATCAAACATGAAAAATGAAGCTCCAAGCCAACGGGCACAACCAGCTCAATCCAATATTCCACATCAAAAATGCATCAGATGCTCCAAACAAGGTCACCTACCTAAGGACTGCCCTTACATTGACAGTATCTGCCATAAATGTAAGAAGAAGGGGCACTTGTCGGCTGCGTGTATGGGAACAGCCGCACCACATACTCAAAACTTGTCCAAGGTACGTCACAGGAATTTTGGAAAATCAAATAATCATATCCAGGACACGCCAACCCTCGAGGAGTATGACTATCCAGTTTACAGTATTGAAGACAATCCCGATACCGTGGAAAATACTTTCCCACGGGAAGATTACTACGTTCCACCTCCGGAAATAGTCAACTTAACGGTAAACGACACCAGTATACCTTTCGACCTGGATAACGGCTCGGGTCATTCTTTGATCACACGTTCGTGGTTTGACCAACTGGAATACAAACCAGAGATATCACCCTTCAAGAGGGCCCCATTAAAAGCTTATACGGGACACACACTCGAGATAGAAGGTCAAGCCATGCTAAGAGTCCAGTATAAGGATAGGAAGACCATTCTTCCAGTCCTTATAGTAAATGGACCAGGACCTAACCTATGTGGACGGACATGGCTTTACTCATCCTTGAATATTCTACCATACATATATAACCCATCCAAAGTAGGCAATCTTGTTGCGCTCGAGGAGGAAGGGCACACCTCCCAACTTCAGAAGATTCTGGATAGGCACGCAGACCTATTGAAACCGGGTTTTGGAAAATTGAAAAACGTCAAGGTCCATTTGCACTTAAAGGAAAATTCCATTCCGAAATACTGCAAAGCGAGAACGGTACCCTACGCTATGAAGGCAGCTGTGGAGGAAGAGCTACAACGAATGGTCGATGATGATATACTCGAACCGGTCTCGTTCTCCGATTATGCATCGCCCATCGTGCCTGTAAAAAAGGCCCAACCATGACGTAGGGGTACGGAAACGGAAAAAAAGAAACCCTCCATAAGAATATGCGGGGATTTCAAGACCACGGTCAATCTCAATCTGGACACGGAAATATATCCACTTCCACGGGCCGAAGAAATTTTCTCGAAGCTAGCTGGTTGCAAATACTTCACCAGGCTTGACTTGAAAGACGCATATAACCAGTTACAACTGGACGAATCGTCACAAGCATTCACAGTCATCAATACGTCAAAGGGTCTGTTCAAATATAAACGATTGCCCCAGGGAATTTCATCGTCGTCAGCGCTCTTCCAACGTCACATGGAAACACTTCCAAGAGAGCATTCAAATGTCTCGCCTTTCCAGGACGATATCTTACTGGGGGGGAAGCACGCAAAAAGCTCACCTACAATGCCTGAACGACGTTCTCACAGCCCTGAGGATAAACGGATTGAAATTGAAACTAGCCAAATGTAAATTCATGCAGAGCCAGGTCGATTTCTTGGGACATCACCTCGACGCAGAGGGCCTGCACCCCCAAGAATCGAAGATGACAGCCCTTTTGGAGGCACCAGAGCCCACAAATGTTGAGCAGTTACGCTCATTCTTGGGATTGCTAAATTATTATACTCGTTTTCTCCCAAATAACGCGACAAAATTGGCACCTCTACACGAGCTTTTACATAAGAATGTAAAATGGTCTTGGTTGGCACCTCAGCGCCGAGCTTTTGCGGACGCTAAAACTTCCATCAAGGAATCAAGCTTACTCGTCCACTACGACATCAACAAGCAAGTTCACCTCGCTACGGATGCTTCGCCGGTAGGACTTGGCGCCGTGATCTCCCATGTTACAGAAGATGGCATTGAACAACCTATTGCATTCGCCTCCCGCAGTCACTAGCGCAGAGCGAAATTACTCGCAATTGGAAAAAGAAGCATTAGGAATCGTCTTTGGAGTAACAAAATTTCGCGATTACCTATATGGTAAGAAATTCCAACTCCTCACAGACCATCAACCGTTAGTAACATTACTGGGAGCGGGAAAACAAATTCCACCCATGGCTGCCGCCCGCATACAGCGTTGGGCCCTGATTTTATCAGCTTACAATTATGATATCACATTTCGTAAAGGCTCACTCAACGGAAACGTGGACGCGCTTAGCAGACTCCCACTACCGACACCTGCCATCAGTACGCCGGTGCCAATGGAGTACGTCTTGCTACTTTCGGAAATGGATCGCGGTCCCTTAACGGCCTCGCAAATCGGTGAAGCCACAGAAGAAGATCCGATTCTACGCGTCGTAGCGAACCACATGAAGGAGGGATCGCAAATTCATAAAATACCAGACCACTTGGCACCATACTATCGTATGCGGATGGAACTGTCTTACATAGACAATATCCTATTGCGCGGAAATAGAGTCATAATCCCACTGTCATGTCAACAGCAGATTCTAGCGGAACTACACAGCACCCATCAGGGCATAGTCGCTATGAAAAACGTGGCCAGAACCAAACTCTGGTGGCCAGGAATTGACACACAAATAGAACATATGGCTCAATCATGCAAAACATGCCAAAACGCGGCACCCATGCCAAGATCCGAATATCAGAAATGGCCAAACCCAAGAGTTCCCTGGGCCCGGGTACATATGGATTTCGCTGGCCCCATAGAAGGGAAATTTATCCTGGTCATCGTAGACGCATACAGCAAATGGATTGAGTTGGAAATCACCTGCACAACTTCGACAGAAGCTGTAGTTCGCAAATTACGCCAGCACATGGCCAGATACGGAATCATGGGTACCCTAGTCACAGATAACGGCACGTGTTTACGAGCGCTACCTTTAAAGCATTCACTACCCAAAATGGTATCCAACACCTCACAACTGCACCGTATCACCCGGCTAGCAATGGTCAAGCTGAACGCACAGTCCGAACAGTTAAAGAAACGTTTAAAAAAATCAGCGGTGAAACGATGGAGGCGGTGAATACCCTCAACCGGGGATTAAGAACGTTTTAAAGCGGCACCCTGGAAACCCGCATTGCTAGAATACTCCTGAATTATAGGAGAACCCCCAACGCATTGGGAAAATCCCCGGCAGAACTAATGCTTGGTAGACAAATCACTACGAGACTAGACCTGATTCACCCCAAGCACATGCCAGCCTACGATCTACCATCCACAGGATATACCAAGCCGCAACAGTATGACACACAAGATGATGTTTACGCCCGAAACTTCGGAAAAGGAAAAAAGTGGCTCGAAGGAACCATCGTAAATGCCATTGGAAACACCATGTTTGAAGTCAACACTGAACTTGGCACAGTTCGACGGCATCGAAATCAAATACGGAGGAGACTTACAGCGCCTAGCACAGCTCCGAATAAGGAAGCTGAAGTCATTCGTGCTCCTGCCGAACCCACATTAAGGTTCGGGACAATTCCGGTATTGCCAGTCAACAATCGTACCAGTGGAGAAATTGCGGAAACCCTGCCAATTGGTACCCCGGAACGAGACGATGAAACTACCGTAGCTAACCCAGGTAGTCAGGAAGCAAGTGCAACTATCCCACCGACAGTCACAACAACTCCATCGAGGAGTAGTCCCAAACAAAGCTCCATCCAGCGCCGGCTTAGCTTTCCACCACCGAAGGAACCAATAACCAAGGAAGGCCCACGGGACCTAACTCCGGAAGAATCACCACCAGCCCAACTGCCATCAAGGAGGATCGTACTTTCACGAAAGAGACGACCGCCTGCCCGATACCGTAGCAGTGAACAAGGAACTTTAACTAAGCGCTTAAAACTGAAAATTGAACTTTAACTGTTTAGCTTAAATTTCCTAATTAGTGTGTATAAAACAAAGTCTAAACAAAACCAAAACAAAATTTTCGGGGAGGGTATTGTTCTGTATAGATATTAGTGTGCATGATTTCGTTTAGAGGGCGCCAGGAGGGCTGTTGAAACCAAACACCTAGCAAAGCTAGATATTAGAGTAACGAGTGAGAGAACCTCACTCCTTTCCTGGACACGGGACGTGTCAGTAATGCCTTAATTGATAACATGTATTTTCGACCTCATTGATCTCATTTAATAAGATATTAGTTAGTAGTTGATAGTATAATGCTTGCCATTTAATCTAACCAACATACATAACAATATCAAAGTCAGAATCAGATTTATTGCCATTTGGGAGACGGATACCCAGACGACATGGCAAGGCACGTATTCGCGAACGAACAAAGCGGTAAAAGGCTCTAGGATTATGTTTTATATTTGACGTTTGACGCCATTGCATCCGCGCACGACACTACGAAATGTTTTACCGAACAAGCGAGAGCTGAGCCTTATATTGGTTACGGAGCTCATTGTAGTGGGAGATATCACCCGTAGTAGGAGCAGACCGAAGCTTTATGCAGAGCCGTTGTTTTTTCCGTAAGGAGCGTTTGGCCAAGCGCGAGACCTAAGGGCGAGTACGTGTGGCCGAGGGGAAAACAATGGGACAGTGAGAGTAATGCACTTGAATAACTGCTCTTTGAAGTAAAGCCAGTATTTTTCAATTGGTAAATGATCGAGGGGGAACCAATTAACGTTATACAATAGTGAATTGAGGGCGAGAAAATCCGCACGGGTGTAGTCAAAGTCATGGACAAAGTGACGAGGGGCAACAGTAACACCCATTAGGGGGTAAAGTGATCAAATAATCACATGGTCACTGCCCCCAAGGGGTGGAAGTTCCCGAATCTCAGGTTTTAAGAAGTCGGGTGTTATGACTAAGTCAAGAATATTGCTAGCCGGTACTCGTGCCTGGCTAAAACGAGTTTGGAATCTGACGTGTTGATGAAGGGCCAAGGTTGTTAATAATTGTAGTAGTGAGTCATGGTCGTTCGAGGCTTGTGGTTTAGAAGAGAGACTATCCCAGACAATGAGCGGGAGGTAAAAATCACCCATTATGATTAATTCTGTCCTAGAAGAGGCGATAGAACGAATATTGTCGTATAGGACTGAGGTAAGGTCTCTAGAAGTGTTAGGAGCCCGGTAAATAAAACCAATTGTGATACAAGTTTTCGACTTGGGCGACTTAATCTCAAGCCACGTTGACTCTTCAAATTGGTCAGTTAGGGGGAGTTCATGGAAGAGCACCGAACTTTTAACATAAACGATAATTCCGCCACCTGGGCGGTCGGGACGATTTTTTCGAATAAATGAGTCACTTGGGAGGTTAAAAACCGCGTCATCAAGTTTACCCGAGGTCCAGGTTTCGCAAATACATATGCAGACCGCGTCACGCGCAGACACAAGGGAAAATAGTTCATCGCGTTTACCGTAAAGACCCTGAGAGTTAACGATAAAATTGTTAGACTAGAGACGCATGAGGTTGAGGTGGGTGAGACGGCGGAGGGTATACGAAGTTTGGCACAAAATTAGGATTAGGTAGTACCGACGTTACGGGACAGTACGGACCAGGACCATGGTTAACAGGGTTGAGATATTGACCCCTATGGTCCCCGTGAGAAACTGACTGCCGGGTGGTAGGCGTTGAGAGAGGCCACAGGGTCGTTCGTTGAGTAATGCACCAGTTTACCCTAACGGATACAGAGGTCTGTTTGACCTTGAGCCCTTCGATCATTAAGTTCGGCCACAAGGGACCGGTGAACCTCGCGTTGCTCGGGACTACGATCATGAGACACGGGGAATTCAAAGTTATTATACCGACGCCATTCGCGAACGGTTTGCACAAAATATTGGCGGTGACCGATAGACCGAAAAGAAAATCGGAGAGGGCGGGCATGACCATTGTAGTAAGTTCCAATTCGAAGTACTCTTATAGAGTTACACTCAGGGCTACTAAAGAACATATCCTGCAAGATATTATTGGCATATATTAAGTCTTCTCTAGAATCATTTTGATCAGGTACTTGGTGAAGTAAGGCGTTGAATTTGCGAGGGTAAGAAGGTTTCTCATGGGTACTGCGTGCTTGTTGCGACTCAGTGCTTCCTGAGGGAGGATTGTTGGCAGTAGCGGTACTTCCTCTTGCCTAAGGAACATTAGCCTTGGGCAAAATGGTAGGAGTTTGTTTCTCAGGGACAGGTGAGTGAGGTTGACAGGACGTGTTAGTGGCTGAAGTAGCGGGGTACGTAATGGTACCAGTAGTAGGGTTGACGTTGACCATAGGAGTAGCATCAGGAACGATAGTGGTGTCTAGAGAAGTACCGGTGGAGGGGCTGTCATTGACCATAAGCTTAGGCGTGGTGTTAGCAGTAAAATCAATAAATTCAGCGGGCGAGACCGTGGAGAGTTTAAAAGCCTTCACAGTGGACGATGAAGGGGGAACGGAGGGGGGGGGCGAGCAGCTTCTAATTTGTCATTGACGGTGTCAACTCGGTCCAAAAGCACTATGTGACTCGCGCGATTACGTATAATTTCAGCCTGTAAAGTGGAGATTTGGGAAGAAATATGAGCAAGATCCTCTCTCAACGTTTCGAGTTCAGACTGTTGGGCAGTAGTTATGGCCAAGAGAGAATCTACCTGAGAACCCAACCCAACCCAACCTGACCTGACCTAATACTATTGAGTTCAAATAATCAACTTTAACCAAACCAAATTATCCGTATCTAACCTAGTTCTATTTAAGTTCATATAACCCAGCCTACACCATAATAAATTAATAAAAACTGTCTTTGTACACAAAGACGCTAAAAAGGAAGAGATAAGTGTAGAAAATTAACTGTTTGAAGTAACAGATATTCAAATTTTCATTTTTGAAGACGTGATTATAAAACATCAATTATTTGAAAAAATTTCTTATCTTAGTTTTTTTCACCAAAATTCCTTAAGTAAAATATTTTATCCTCAAACATGTGCATCATTTGAAAAATAGAACACGTATGCATTTTATTTTGTTTTTGAAATTTAGAGTTAGTTTGAGTATTCGGGCCTATAATGAGAATAAAATGGACAGAAAATCGTTGATAGCAGACAAAATAAAACAAGCATGAAAACTTAACAAAACGTGTTTGTTAATATTAAAGTTTTCGAAGTTTCAAAAATTGACGTGATGTATATCTCTCAAATGATCACGATCAAGCTACAGATCCTTTTGACTCTAATAACTACATCACAGTCAAAGGGCGAATGTAATTTTCGGTTCGCAATATTTTCAAATTTAAAATATAAAAATAAATTCTTCTAGCTCTATTTTTCAGATATCCGAGTATTTGAACTTCCTCGAAGCAAATGTTTCTAGAAAATATAAAGTAGTATTAAGGTAGTTTCTCTGAAATTTTTGTGAAAAAAACTAAGATAAGAAATTTTTTAAAATAATTGATGTTTTATAATCACGTCTTCAAAAATGAAAATTTGAATATCTGTTACTTCAAACAGTTAATTTTCTACACTTATCTCTTCCTTTTTAGCGTCTTTGTGTACAAAGACAGTTTTTATTAATATCTGTCACTTCAGTCTTAATATGAATTAAAACTGTTTAGAAACTAGTATTTTAAAACTTATTCTGAAAATCAGGCGCTCCATTTAAGTCTTGTGGTGTTGCGCGTTTATTAGTTACCGCGTTTGAACTAACAAAGGCCCTAACCATCTATTATAGAAGTATTAATCTTGATTGCTTCAACGCCCAGTCCAACTCAAATTGCCTTCCCGTCGTTTTCATGTGCAAAGCAAAGTGGATGCAATAATACATATAGATTCCGAAGACTTAGGCTAAAAAATTATTACATAGACCTGTGTACAAAAACAATCTATACACCTGTGCACAAACATATTCCATAGACCTGTGCTGGGTGACCATATTTCCTAAATTTTATAATTTTTCCTATTTTCGGATGTCTTCCTATTAGTTCCTATAATATCGATAATTTTCTTATATTTTCCTAGTTTTGAAATTGTAGATATTTTGTGCAGTCTCACTTTTGGTTTTGTTATATATCACTCAAAACAGAAATTTGACAGAAAGTAATGCCGATTTCCACTAGCTACTAGCAATCAGCCACCGTGGATTTACAATACAGGCTAACGCTTCTGTGATTCAGATATTCCGATCGTGTTTTAAGTTTAAGTTTAGTATTCCATGATGTATGTAGCTAAAGCTATGGAAGCCTCTAAAAATATTTGTCACGGAAGTCCGTGATGCTTTAAAGTTATAGCATATGTTTCTAAGATTACGTTCCATAAGTATGACACTTCCTATATTTCGAAATGCTAGAGACTTAATGAGAGCTAGTTCGAGAACGACGCGAGAATTGACTACACGCGATTTTCTGCTCCATCTTCCTATTTAGTCTGTACTAAGCCTTTGGCAGGGCCTCATCAGGCGTCACTTTACGAGAATCTACGACGTTTCATTTATGACACTTCGAGACAAGCTCTCAGTAACCAGTGACAAATTTATGTCACGAACTTATGGTTATAATTAAACCAAAGTTCTTTTGTAAATCTTGTCTTATTTCTTTCAAAGCATTTGCAACCTATATTTTGTTATTTTTTTCAAGAGTAGTTCTCTTGTCTTTTCATGTTTTTTTTTTAAATTATACATCTATATCTATATAAATCAAAGTCCCGACTGACTTACAGACTGACTGATAATCATCGCCCAGCCCAAACCGCTGGCCCCACAAGGGTGAAAATTTGGAGGAACGTTACTCGTAAATAGTAGGCGCGTACTAAGAAAAATTTTTCCAATCCGCCGCCACCTTAATAAATGGCACCCAGAAATGTGACAAATTTTCTCTTCGTTAGAAAGTCCGCGCGTTTCAACCGATTTCACAAATATTTAGTTCACTGGATTCCATTAACCTATAGACAGGCAGAATGTCTTTCGGGATCGATTTGTTGTCACCATTTTAAATGGCGACCAGATATTTAATAGCCCTTCTTTATAGAATGTCTGCGTGTAAAGCAATAAAAAATGTCCCGACGAGCTGATGGCCGACGCCGAGTGTCTTCGCTCCTAGGATGCTACAAAAATATTAGTCGAATCAGTTAAGTGTACCCATACTTGATGGAAGTTCTTACTACACTCAAGCGATGCCGCGGGTAACAGCTAGTCTCCTATAATTTCCTGTAAATCAATTGTAAATTTCCTATTTTCCTATAACTATTACAAGGCTTTGTTGTGGTCACCCTGTCTGTGCACAAACATATTTCGTAGAGCTGTATACATACAGATACCTTAGACTTGTGAAAACACATGTCATATAATTGTGTACAAACAGATCCCGTAGACTTGTGAAAACACATGTCATATAATTGTGTACAAACAGATCCCGTAGACTTGTGCACAAACAGATCCCTTAGACCTGCGCGCTAAAGATTCCATAGACCTTGGTACATGAAGATTTCATACCCTTAGCGAACAGAAATATTCCCTAGACCTCCGGGGGACCGTCCATAAACTACGTCACATTCTTAGGGGGAGGGGGTTTGTAAGTTTGTGACGGTCCGTGACGAAGGGGGAGGAGGGGTCCTTTGATGCGTGACGTCACATTTAAAATTAATTTCATTGCGAAGTCAGTTAGAGGTCGATTGACACTTTCACTGGAGAGCTAGCTTACACGTACGCATAAGGACTGCTAAATGTAGTGTCAGCATAAACTCTCTAATGTCACTGCTTTTTCGCATTAGCGAGGATCAATCGGATCCTCCATTCGATTTAAATGCTTCGTTTTTTTCGCACATTTTTAAAATCTGAATCCCTAGCTCGATTAGCCTTAAGGCTTTCAAATGACAATGTCGAAAACTATGAAGTGTGCCCCTTTAACTACGCTTTATGGAAATATTTTGGAAGGATATGAAAAAGCACATCCATACATTAAAGTTCTAAAGCTCAATCATGGGCAAACGATATTTGTTAAAGCTTAAACAAAAATGAACTTTGACTGTCAAGTCGAGCAAAACATTTCTGAGTGGAACCCTTATCATGCCTCAAGAAGAATCTCTTTAAATTAATCGAATTGAATTGGTAAATTAAGACAAATCATAGTTCGTTGAGGGGGGGGGGTTAAAGAAATATGACGTGGTTTTCAGGGGAGGGGTGTTAGAAAACGTGACGAAGCGTGATCTGAGGGGGACGGGGGTTCAGAAAATGCCATTTTTTGCGTGACGTAGTTTATGGACGGTCCCTTGCGCGCAAAAATATTTCTAAAACTGTGCACAAAAAGATTCCACTGACCTATGCACAAAATATTCTATTGGCTTTTGTATAAACATGTGACATAGACCTGTGTACAAAAATATTCCATGGACCTGTGCACAAAAACATGCCTTGGACCTGCAAAGTCACACGGTTTTGCACAATCCGATGTTATAGACTTGTGCACAAACAGATGTCACATGCTTGTGTAAAAACCGATTTCATAGACTTGCTCAAAAAGAGATGTCATCGACATTTGCACAAGAGATTCCGTAGATTTGTGCACAAATATATTTTGTAGACCTGTACACACACTAATACCATAGACTTGTGAAAAATGTCGAATGTTTGTGCAAAAACACATCCCTTAGACTTTTGCACAGACTGATGCTACAGACTTGTGCACATCCATATGTCCTAGACCGGTGTACAAAACATTCTATAGACTTGTGCACAAACATGAGTCATATACCTGTACACAAAAATATTCCACGGACTTCGGCACAAAAACATTCCATATACCTGTACACAAAAATATTCCATGGACCTCTGCACAAAAACATTCCATATCCCTATGCAATTTTCCTTACCCATTTGCACAAAAATATCACGTTCACCTGTGCACAAAAATATTCGGTATCCATTTTCTCAAAAATATTCCGTACACCTGTGCACAAAAATATTCCAAATCCATTTTCACCATAATATTTCGTACACCTATGCACAAAAATATTCCGTACACTTGTGAACAAAAACAGTTCGTACACCTGTGCACAAAAATATTCCGTACACCTTTGCATAAAAATATTTCGTACACTTGTGCACAAATAGAAATCACAGGCTTGTGCACAAAGAAATGTCGTAGACTCGCGCAAAAAGAGATGTTATAGACATGTGCACATCAGATTCCATAGAGTTATGCACAAACATTTTCAATACCCCTATGCTCAAACAGATTTCAAACCCTAATGCTCAAAAAGATTGCAAACCCATTTCCACAAAAATAATCCGAAGATCCGTGCTCAAAAATATTCCGTAGACCCTTGCTCAGACAGAAGTCACTCGCGTGTGCACAAACAGATGTCATAGACTTGTGAATAAACAGATGTCATAGACTTGTGAATAAACAGACTCATAGACTTGTGAATAAACAGATGTTATAGACTTGTGCACAAAGAGATGTTATAGACTTGTTCACACACAGGTGTTATAGACTTGTGCACAAAGAGATGTTATAGACTTGTTCACACACAGGTGTTATAGACTTGTTCACTCACAGGTGTTATAGACTTGTTCACTCACAGGTGTTATGGAATTGCTCACAAACAGGTGTTGTAGAATTGCTCACAAACAGGTGTTATAGAATTGCTCACAAACAGGTGTTATAGAATTGCTCACAAACAGGGGTTATAGAATTGCTCACAAACAGGTGTTATAGAATTGCTCACAAACAGGTGTTATAGAATTGCTCACAAACAGGTGTTATAGAATTGCTCACAAACAGGGGTTATAGAATTGCTCACAAACAGGTGTTATAGACTTGTTCACAAACAGATGATTTAGACTTGTGCACAAACAGATGATTTAGACTTGTGCACAATCAGATATTTTAGTCTTGTG
Source organism: Phalangium opilio (assembly GCF_054372755.1). Taxonomy (NCBI): domain Eukaryota; kingdom Metazoa; phylum Arthropoda; class Arachnida; order Opiliones; family Phalangiidae; genus Phalangium; species Phalangium opilio. The sequence continues at coordinate 45,072 of NW_028324253.1, forward strand.
CACAATCAGATATTTTAGTCTTGTGCACAAACAGATGTTTTAGTCTTGTGTACTGTACAAACAAATGTTATTGACTTGCGCAAAAAGAGATGTCATAGAAATGAGCAAATCAGATTCCATAGACCTGTGCACACACAGAAGTCGTAGACCTGTGCACAAACAGAAGTCGTAGACCTGTAAAAATAACGATTTTTCACTTGGGCACATAAAGATTCTTCAGACTTGTGTGCACGTAAAGATTCTTCAGACTTGTGTGCGCGTAAAGATTTTTCAGACTTGTGTGCACGTAAAGATTCTTCAGACTTGTGTGCACGTAAAGATTCTTCAGACTTGTGTGCACGTAAAGATTCTTCACACTTGTGTGCACGTAAAGATTCTTCACACTTGTGTGCACGTAAAGATTCTTCACACTTGTGTGCACGTAAAGATTCTTCAGACTTGTGTGCACGTAAAGATTCTTCAGACTTGTATGCGCGTAAAGATTCTTCAGACTTGTGTGCGCGTAAAGATTCTTCAGACTTGTGTGCACGTAAAGATTCTTCAGACTTGTGTGCACGTAAAGATTCTTCAGACTTGTGTGCACGTAAAGATTCTTCAGACTTGTGTGCGCGTAAAGATTCTTCAGACTTGTGTGCGCGTAAAGATTCTTCAGACTTGTGTGCACGTAAAGATTCTTCAGACTTGTGTGCACGTAAAGATTCTTCAGACTTGTGTGCACGTAAAGATTCATCAGACTTGTGTGCACGTAAAGATTCTTCAACTTGTGCACATAAAGATTCTTCAACTTGAGCACATAAAGATTCTTCAAACTTGTGCACATAAATATACCATAGACCCATGAACAAAAAATTCCATAGACCTGTGCACAGAAGATTCCATACTCCTATACTCAAAAGGATTCCATGCAGATTTGCACAAAAACATTCCGTAGACCTGTGTAAAACAATATACCATAGGCCTGTGTAAAACAATATTTCATAGGCCTGTGCACGAAAAGATTCCATAGACCTGGAAACAAAAATATGCCACTGACTTGTGCACAAAAAGATTGCATAGGCCTCTGCACAAAGGGATTTTATACCCCTTTGCACAAAAATATTCTGTAGGTCTGCGCTTAAACAGATTCCGTAGACTTGTACACAAACAGATGTTATAGTTTAGACTCGTGAAAAAAATTTAATTACCTATAATTGGTAATTATCTTTATTTGCTTATTTTGTTTAATTATATTTAATTGCATATTTTGTTTAATTAAGTTTAATCTGTACTTCGCAACTAAATTATTTGGACGCGCAAAAGTTATAATGACAATTAAGCTAGCTAATTGCCCTACCAATTTGATTAACCGAAGTAAAACGACGTAAGTCCTAGAATGACTTTCTTTATTACTTAACCCAAGCAAAAAAGTCTTAAGTTCCACAGTTTAAAGGTAAACCACGTAATTCGGAGCAGGTACTTAAAACTATTAAAAACAATACTTAAACTTTGTTTTTCTTAATGAAACAAAAATTGGCACCCACTATAAAAATGGGGCTTTCATTTAAGACCGTTTTCAAATCTATCAAACGTATAGTTATTTTTGTAAGGGTAGTTACAAAATGGGTAAGTTTGGAAAATTTCCCATGTTATTTCTATGGAGATTATCTAGTTTTTCGCCGAAATCTGTGATTAAATTTATGGAAATGAAAACCACCCTTAGCAACTTTATGCTTTATAAAATAAACTATTGGATGTATCATCTTGAAATTTTTACCACATTTTAAGGGCCCGGATTTTAGTTCAGTAAAAAAATTTCAAAACAATAAACTTAATACGAAAAAAGTTACAACCAATCCAAAAACCTTCCTTATGCATTTGAGCCGTCATCAGGCCTTATCTAAGGGAGCTACCGCTCCCTTAGAATAACTAAAGTTTTTCGCATCCCCGTTTATCTGCTCTTTTGAGAACTGCTGTAACGATACGCGACGTTCACGAGAACAACTGTATCGGTAACTGCTGTAACGGTAAACTGTCATTTCAGGAAAACTGCTATTTAGGGAACCGCTGTTATGAGGACCGCTATTTAGGGAACCGCTAGTTTGGAATCCGCTCATACGGGAACCGCCATTGTGAGGCTTCCCTCTCTCGGGGGCCCGGCCGGGCCTCGACCTTGGTTAATTCTAGTGGGTAATGGTTGTGAAAATATGAATATAAATATAAAGCTTTAAAATATATTTATCTTCAACTAGAGCTTGTAACCGTAAAATTTAAATGTAGGAAAGGGGGCCTAATTTCACGGCTCACAAAGAAATTAAACTAAAACTAGAACTAAGAAGTTCCCAGGTTACCCGTTTAAAGGACTTATTGTCCATGACTAATATTTACCAAATGGTCCATTGTTGCAAAGAAAACGCAATTCAACTACACGCAGTTTAAGTAGAAATAATTACTGATTTATTGAGAACAAAACGCGTCCAGACAGAAGCGCATGTACAATTTGACTGCCTGACAACTGCCCTCTTACAGATTGTAGGCGGGGGTTTTTATCCCCGCGAAAAATGTTTTTTAACAAGGTTGACAGCAGTGGCGCTTAAGGCGCCACTTCGGGACAATTTAACTTTATACAAAATTTAGTATAAAAAATACAAAATGAGTAACGCAGACGACGCGGTTTTTTCCCGGGAAGGAGGTTCTGGCTGTGGACGGTTACAAGCTTAAACAGTAAAAATAAAAAGTGATGAAGAGTAGTAGTTTTATAACTTGAGCCTTCTCTTAATGTGCTCTTAGTCCCTTATTTTCCCCTTTTTTCCCTTCGACACTAATTCAAAATCTAATAATTTATACACAAATGTCCCCAGATATAAGGTATGAAGACGGTTTAGGTCCCCACTTGTAAACCTGAAATTAGCTCAAAACTTAAAGGTTAAGCTAGAAATAGGACTGATTACTTAAATTTCATTCTGATAATCAATATTTTAACTATAAAATTATAATATACATGAAATTTGAAAATTTGTGTTTAAAAGACCCCACTTGTCAGTTGAAATGACGGTGAAGGTCCCCACTTGTAAATTTATCGAGTGTGAAAAATGAAATTGAAATACTTGATGGAACCATATAGGCTTCGACACTGATTCCAAATCTAATAATTTATACACAAATGTCCCCAGATATAAGGTAGGAAGACGGTTTAGGTCCCAACTTGTAAACCTGAACATAGCTCAAAACTTAAGTGTTAAGCTAGAAATAGGACTGATTACTTAAATTTCATTCTGATAATCAATATTTTAACTATAAAATTATAATATACATGAAATTTGAAAATGTGTGTTTAAAAGACCCCACTTGTCAGTTGAAATGACGGTGATGGTCCCCACTTGTAAATTTATCGAGTGTGAAAAATGAAATTGAAATACTTGATGGAACCATATAGGCTTCGACACTAATTCAAAATCTAATAATTTATACACAAATGTCCTTAGATATAAGGTAGGAAGACGGTTTAGGTCCCAACTTGTAAACCTGAACATAGCTCAAAACTTAATTGTTAAGCTAGAAATAGGACTGATTACTTAAATTTCATTCTGATAATCAATATTTTAACTATAAAATTATAATATACATGAAATTTGAAAATGTGTGTTTAAAAGACCCCACTTGTCAGTTGAAATGACGGTGATGGTCCCCACTTGTAAATTTATCGAGTGTGAAAAATGAAATTGAAATACTTGATGGAACCATATAGGCTTCGACACTAATTAAAAATCTAATAATTTATACACAAATGTCCCCAGATATAAGGTAGGAAGGCGGTTTAGGTCCCCACTTGTAAACCTGAAATTAGCTCAAAACTTAATTGTTAAGATAGAAATAGCACTGATTACTTAAATTTCATTCTGATAATCAATATTTTAACTATAAAATTATAATATACATGAAATTGAAAATGTGTATTTAAAAGACCCCACTTGTCAGTTGAAATGACGGTGAAGGTCCCCACTTGTAAATTTATCGAGTGTGAAAAATGAAATTGAAATACTTGATGGAACCATATAGGCTTCGACACTGATTCCAAATCTAATAATTTATACACAAATGTCCCCAGATATAAGGTAGGAAGACGGTTTAGGTCCCCACTTGTAAACCTGAAATTAGCTCAAAACTTAAGTGTTAAGCTAGAAATAGGACTGATTACTTAAATTTCATTCTGATAATCAATATTTTAACTATAAAATTATAATATACATGAAATTTGAAAATGTGTGTTTAAAAGACCCCACTTGTCAGTTGAAATGACGGTGAAGGTCCCCACTTGTAAATTTATCGAGTGTGAAAAATGAAATTGAAATACTTGATGGAACCATATAGGCTTCGACACTAATTCAAAATCTAATAATTTATACACAAATGTCCCCAGATATAAGGTAGGAAGACGGTTTAGGTCCCAACTTGTAAACCTGAACATAGCTCAAAACTTAATTGTTAAGCTAGAAATAGGACTGATTACTTAAATTTCATTCTGATAATCAATATTTTAACTATAAAATTATAATATACATGAAATTTGAAAATTTGTGTTTAAAAGACCCCACTTGTCAGTTGAAATGACGGTGAAGGTCCCCACTTGTAAATTTATCGAGTGTGAAAAATGAAATTGAAATACTTGATGGAACCATATAGGCTTCGACACAAATTCAAAATCTAATAATTTATACAAATGTGCCCAGATATAAGGTAGGAAGACGGTTTAGGTCCCCACTTGCAAACCTGAAATTAGCTCAAAACTTAAGTGTTAAGCTAGAAATAGGACTGATTACATAAATTTCATTCTGATAATCAATATTTTAACTATAAAATTATAATATACATGAAATTTGAAAATGTGTGTTTAAAAGACCCCACTTGTCAGTTGAAATGACGGTGAAGGTCCCCACTTGTAAATTTATCGAGTGTGAAAAATGAAATTGAAATACTTGATGTAACCATATAGGCTGCGACACTAATTCAAAATCTAATAATTTATACACAAATGTCCCCAGATATAAGGTAGGAAGGCGGTTTAGGTCCCCACTTGTAAACCTGAAATTAGCTCAAAACTTAATTGTTAAGCTAGAAATAGCACTGATTACTTAAATTTCATTCTGATTATCAATATTTTAACTATAAAATTATAATATACATGAAATTGAAAATGTGTGTTTAAAAGACCCCACTTCTCAGTTGAAATGACGGTGAAGGTCCCCACTTGTAAATTTATCGAGTGTGAAAAATGAAATTGAAATACTTGATGGAACCATATAGGCTTCGACACTGATTCCAAATCTAATAATTTATACACAAATGTCCCCAGATATAAGGTAGGAAGACGGTTAAGGTCCCCACTTGTAAACCTGAAATTAGCTCAAAACTTAAGTGTTAAGCTAGAAATAGGACTGATTACATAAATTTCATTCTGATAATCAATATTTTAACTATAAAATTATAATATACATGAAATTTGAAAATGTGTGTTTAAAAGACCCCACTTGTCAGTTGAAATGACGGTGAAGGTCCCCACTTGTAAATTTATCGAGTGTGAAAAATGAAATTGAAATACTTGATGGAACCATATAGGCTTCGACACTAATTCAAAATCTAACAATTTATACACAAATGTCCCCAGATATAAGGTAGGAAGACGGTTTAGGTCCCCACTTGTAAACCTGAAATTAGCTCAAAACTTAAATGTTAAGCTAGAAATAGGACTGATTACTTAAATTTCATTCTGATAAACAATATTTTAACTATAAAATTATAATATACATGAAATTTGAAAATGTGTGTTTAAAAGACCCCACTTGTCAGTTGAAATGACGGTGAAGGTCCCCACTTGTAAATTTATCGAGTGTGAAAAATGAAATTGAAATACTTGATGGAACCATATAGGCTTCGACACTAATTCAAAATCTAATAATTTATACACAAATGTCCCCAGATATAAGGTAGGAAGACGGTTTAGGTCCCAACTTGTAAACCTGAACATAGCTCAAAACTTAATTGTTAAGCTAGAAATAGGACTGATTACTTAAATTTCATTCTGATAATCAATATTTTAACTATAAAATTATAATATACATGAAATTTGAAAATTTGTGTTTAAAAGACCCCACTTGTCAGTTGAAATGACGGTGAAGGTCCCCACTTGTAAATTTATCGAGTGTGAAAAATGAAATTGAAATACTTGATGGAACCATATAGGCTTCGACACAAATTCAAAATCTAATAATTTATACAAATGTGCCCAGATATAAGGTAGGAAGACGGTTTAGGTCCCCACTTGCAAACCTGAAATTAGCTCAAAACTTAAGTGTTAAGCTAGAAATAGGACTGATTACATAAATTTCATTCTGATAATCAATATTTTAACTATAAAATTATAATATACATGAAATTTGAAAATGTGTGTTTAAAAGACCCCACTTGTCAGTTGAAATGACGGTGAAGGTCCCCACTTGTAAATTTATCGAGTGTGAAAAATGAAATTGAAATACTTGATGTAACCATATAGGCTGCGACACTAATTCAAAATCTAATAATTTATACACAAATGTCCCCAGATATAAGGTAGGAAGGCGGTTTAGGTCCCCACTTGTAAACCTGAAATTAGCTCAAAACTTAATTGTTAAGCTAGAAATAGCACTGATTACTTAAATTTCATTCTGATTATCAATATTTTAACTATAAAATTATAATATACATGAAATTGAAAATGTGTGTTTAAAAGACCCCACTTCTCAGTTGAAATGACGGTGAAGGTCCCCACTTGTAAATTTATCGAGTGTGAAAAATGAAATTGAAATACTTGATGGAACCATATAGGCTTCGACACTGATTCCAAATCTAATAATTTATACACAAATGTCCCCAGATATAAGGTAGGAAGACGGTTAAGGTCCCCACTTGTAAACCTGAAATTAGCTCAAAACTTAAGTGTTAAGCTAGAAATAGGACTGATTACATAAATTTCATTCTGATAATCAATATTTTAACTATAAAATTATAATATACATGAAATTTGAAAATGTGTGTTTAAAAGACCCCACTTGTCAGTTGAAATGACGGTGAAGGTCCCCACTTGTAAATTTATCGAGTGTGAAAAATGAAATTGAAATACTTGATGGAACCATATAGGCTTCGACACTAATTCAAAATCTAACAATTTATACACAAATGTCCCCAGATATAAGGTAGGAAGACGGTTTAGGTCCCCACTTGTAAACCTGAAATTAGCTCAAAACTTAAATGTTAAGCTAGAAATAGGACTGATTACTTAAATTTCATTCTGATAAACAATATTTTAACTATAAAATTATAATATACATGAAATTTGAAAATTTGTGTTTAAAAGACCCCACTTGTCAGTTGAAATGACGGTGATGGTCCCCACTTGTAAATTTATCGAGTGTGAAAAATGAAATTGAAATACTTGATGGAACCATATAGGCTTCGACACTAATTAAAAATCTAATAATTTATACACAAATGTCCCCAGATATAAGGTAGGAAGACGGTTTAGGTCCCCACTTGTAAACCTGAAATTAGCTCAAAACTTAAGTGTTAAGCTAGAAATAGCACTGATTACTTAAATTTTATTCTGATAATCAATATTTTAACTATAAAATTATAATATACATGAAATTGAAAATGTGTGTTTAAAAGACCCCACTTGTCAGTTGAAATGACGGTGAAGGTCCCCACTTGTAAATTTATCGAGTGTGAAAAATGAAATTGAAATACTTGATGGAACCATATAGGCTTCGACACTGATTCCAAATCTAATAATTTATACACAAATGTCCCCAGATATAAGGTAGGAAGACGGTTTAGGTCCCCACTTGTAAACCTGAAATTAGCTCAAAACTTAAGTGTTAAGCTAGAAATAGGACTGATTACTTAAATTTCATTCTGATAATCAATATTTTAACTATAAAATTATAATATACATGAAATTTGAAAATGTGTGTTTAAAAGACCCCACTTGTCAGTTGAAATGACGGTGAAGGTCCCCACTTGTAAATTTATCGAGTGTGAAAAATGAAATTGAAATAGTTGATGGAACCATATAGGCTTCGACACTAATTCAAAATCTAATAATTTATACACAAATGTCCCCAGATATAAGGTAGGAAGACGATTTAGGTCCCTACTTGTAAACCTGAAATTAGCTCAAAACTTAATTGTTAAGCTAGAAATAGGACTGATTACTTAAATTTCATTCTGATAATCAATATTTTAACTATAAAATTATAATATACATGAAATTTGAAAATTTGTGTTTAAAAGACCCCACTTGTCAGTTGAAATGACGGTGAAGGTCCCCACTTGTAAATTTATCGAGTGTGAAAAATGAAATTGAAATACTTCATGGAACCATATAGGCTTCGACACTAATTCAAAATCTAATAATTTATACACAAATGTGCCCAGATATAAGGTAGGAAGACGGTTTAGGTCCCCACTTGCAAACCTGAAATTAGCTCAAAACTTAAGAGTTAAGCTAGAAATAGGACTGATTACTTAAATTTCATTCTGATAATCAATATTTTAACTATAAAATTATAATATACATGAAATTGAAAATGTGTGTTTAAAAGACCCCACTTGTCAGTTGAAATGACGGTGAAGGTCCCCACTTGTAAATTTATCGAGTGTGAAAAATGAATTTGAAATACTTGATGGAACCATATAGGCTTCGACACTGATTCCAAATCTAATAATTTATACACAAATGTCCCCAGATATAAGGTAGGAAGACGGTTTAGGTCCCCACTTGTAAACCTGAAATTAGCTCAAAACTTAAGTGTTAAGCTAGAAATAGGACTGATTACATAAATTTCATTCTGATAATCAATATTTTAACTATAAAATTATAATATACATGAAATTTGAAAATTTGTGTTTAAAAGACCCCATTTGTCAGTTGAAATGACGGTGATGGTCCCCACTTGTAAATTTATCGAGTGTGAAAAATGAATTTGAAATACTTGATGGAACCATATAGGCTTCGACACTGATTCCAAATCTAATAATTTATACACAAATGTCCCCAGATATAAGGTAGGAAGACGGTTTAGGTCCCCACTTGTAAACCTGAAATTAGCTCAAAACTTAAGTGTTAAGCTAGAAATAGCACTGATTACTTAAATTTCATTCTGATAATCAATATTTTAACTATAAAATTATAATATACATGAAATTTGAAAATTTGTGTTTAAAAGACCCCACTTGTCAGTTGAAATGACGGTGAAGGTCCCCACTTGTAAATTTATCGAGTGTGAAAAATGAAATTGAAATACTTGATGGAACCATATAGGCTTCGACACAAATTCAAAATCTAATAATTTATACAAATGTGCCCAGATATAAGGTAGGAAGACGGTTTAGGTCCCCACTTGCAAACCTGAAATTAGCTCAAAACTTAAGTGTTAAGCTAGAAATAGGACTGATTACATAAATTTCATTCTGATAATCAATATTTTAACTATAAAATTATAATATACATGAAATTTGAAAATGTGTGTTTAAAAGACCCCACTTGTCAGTTGAAATGACGGTGAAGGTCCCCACTTGTAAATTTATCGAGTGTGAAAAATGAAATTGAAATACTTGATGTAACCATATAGGCTGCGACACTAATTCAAAATCTAATAATTTATACACAAATGTCCCCAGATATAAGGTAGGAAGGCGGTTTAGGTCCCCACTTGTAAACCTGAAATTAGCTCAAAACTTAATTGTTAAGCTAGAAATAGCACTGATTACTTAAATTTCATTCTGATTATCAATATTTTAACTATAAAATTATAATATACATGAAATTGAAAATGTGTGTTTAAAAGACCCCACTTCTCAGTTGAAATGACGGTGAAGGTCCCCACTTGTAAATTTATCGAGTGTGAAAAATGAAATTGAAATACTTGATGGAACCATATAGGCTTCGACACTGATTCCAAATCTAATAATTTATACACAAATGTCCCCAGATATAAGGTAGGAAGACGGTTAAGGTCCCCACTTGTAAACCTGAAATTAGCTCAAAACTTAAGTGTTAAGCTAGAAATAGGACTGATTACATAAATTTCATTCTGATAATCAATATTTTAACTATAAAATTATAATATACATGAAATTTGAAAATGTGTGTTTAAAAGACCCCACTTGTCAGTTGAAATGACGGTGAAGGTCCCCACTTGTAAATTTATCGAGTGTGAAAAATGAAATTGAAATACTTGATGGAACCATATAGGCTTCGACACTAATTCAAAATCTAACAATTTATACACAAATGTCCCCAGATATAAGGTAGGAAGACGGTTTAGGTCCCCACTTGTAAACCTGAAATTAGCTCAAAACTTAAATGTTAAGCTAGAAATAGGACTGATTACTTAAATTTCATTCTGATAAACAATATTTTAACTATAAAATTATAATATACATGAAATTTGAAAATTTGTGTTTAAAAGACCCCACTTGTCAGTTGAAATGACGGTGATGGTCCCCACTTGTAAATTTATCGAGTGTGAAAAATGAAATTGAAATACTTGATGGAACCATATAGGCTTCGACACTAATTAAAAATCTAATAATTTATACACAAATGTCCCCAGATATAAGGTAGGAAGACGGTTTAGGTCCCCACTTGTAAACCTGAAATTAGCTCAAAACTTAAGTGTTAAGCTAGAAATAGCACTGATTACTTAAATTTTATTCTGATAATCAATATTTTAACTATAAAATTATAATATACATGAAATTGAAAATGTGTGTTTAAAAGACCCCACTTGTCAGTTGAAATGACGGTGAAGGTCCCCACTTGTAAATTTATCGAGTGTGAAAAATGAAATTGAAATACTTGATGGAACCATATAGGCTTCGACACTGATTCCAAATCTAATAATTTATACACAAATGTCCCCAGATATAAGGTAGGAAGACGGTTTAGGTCCCCACTTGTAAACCTGAAATTAGCTCAAAACTTAAGTGTTAAGCTAGAAATAGGACTGATTACTTAAATTTCATTCTGATAATCAATATTTTAACTATAAAATTATAATATACATGAAATTTGAAAATGTGTGTTTAAAAGACCCCACTTGTCAGTTGAAATGACGGTGAAGGTCCCCACTTGTAAATTTATCGAGTGTGAAAAATGAAATTGAAATAGTTGATGGAACCATATAGGCTTCGACACTAATTCAAAATCTAATAATTTATACACAAATGTCCCCAGATATAAGGTAGGAAGACGATTTAGGTCCCTACTTGTAAACCTGAAATTAGCTCAAAACTTAATTGTTAAGCTAGAAATAGGACTGATTACTTAAATTTCATTCTGATAATCAATATTTTAACTATAAAATTATAATATACATGAAATTTGAAAATTTGTGTTTAAAAGACCCCACTTGTCAGTTGAAATGACGGTGAAGGTCCCCACTTGTAAATTTATCGAGTGTGAAAAATGAAATTGAAATACTTCATGGAACCATATAGGCTTCGACACTAATTCAAAATCTAATAATTTATACACAAATGTGCCCAGATATAAGGTAGGAAGACGGTTTAGGTCCCCACTTGCAAACCTGAAATTAGCTCAAAACTTAAGAGTTAAGCTAGAAATAGGACTGATTACTTAAATTTCATTCTGATAATCAATATTTTAACTATAAAATTATAATATACATGAAATTGAAAATGTGTGTTTAAAAGACCCCACTTGTCAGTTGAAATGACGGTGAAGGTCCCCACTTGTAAATTTATCGAGTGTGAAAAATGAATTTGAAATACTTGATGGAACCATATAGGCTTCGACACTGATTCCAAATCTAATAATTTATACACAAATGTCCCCAGATATAAGGTAGGAAGACGGTTTAGGTCCCCACTTGTAAACCTGAAATTAGCTCAAAACTTAAGTGTTAAGCTAGAAATAGGACTGATTACATAAATTTCATTCTGATAATCAATATTTTAACTATAAAATTATAATATACATGAAATTTGAAAATTTGTGTTTAAAAGACCCCATTTGTCAGTTGAAATGACGGTGATGGTCCCCACTTGTAAATTTATCGAGTGTGAAAAATGAAATTGAAATACTTGATGGAACCATATAGGCTTCGACACTAATTCAAAATCTAATAATTTATACACAAATGTCCCCAGATATAAGGTAGGAAGGCGGTTTAGGTCCCTACTTGTAAACCTGAAATTAGCTCAAAACTTAAATGTTAAGCTAGAAATAGGACTGATTACTTAAATTTCATTCTGATAATCAATATTTTAACTATAAAATTATAATATACATGAAATTTGAAAATTTGTGTTTAAAAGACCCCACTTGTCAGTTGAAATGACGGTGATGGTCCCCACTTGTAAATTTATCGAGTGTGAAAAATGAAATTGAAATACTTGATGGAACCATATAGGCTTCGACACTAATTCAAAATCTAATAATTTATACACAAATGTCCCCAGATATAAGGTAGGAAGGCGGTTTAGGTCCCTACTTGTAAACCTGAAATTAGCTCAAAACTTAATTGTTAAGCTAGAATTAGGACTAATTACTTAAATTTCATTCTGATAATCAATATTTTAACTATAAAATTATAATATACATGAAATTTGAAAATTTGTGTTTAAAAGACCCCACTTGTCAGTTGAAATGACGGTGATGGTCCCCACTTGTAAATTTATCGAGTGTGAAAAATGAAATTGAAATACTTGATGGAACCATATAGGCTTCGACACTAATTAAAAATCTAATAATTTATACACAAATGTCCCCAGATATAAGGTAGGAAGACGGTTTAGGTCCCCACTTGTAAACCTGAAATTAGCTCAAAACTTAAGTGTTAAGCTAGAAATAGCACTGATTACTTAAATTTTATTCTGATAATCAATATTTTAACTATAAAATTATAATATACATGAAATTGAAAATGTGTGTTTAAAAGACCCCACTTGTCAGTTGAAATGACGGTGAAGGTCCCCACTTGTAAATTTATCGAGTGTGAAAAATGAAATTGAAATACTTGATGGAACCATATAGGCTTCGACACTGATTCCAAATCTAATAATTTATACACAAATGTCCCCAGATATAAGGTAGGAAGACGGTTTAGGTCCCCACTTGTAAACCTGAAATTAGCTCAAAACTTAAGTGTTAAGCTAGAAATAGGACTGATTACTTAAATTTCATTCTGATAATCAATATTTTAACTATAAAATTATAATATACATGAAATTTGAAAATGTGTGTTTAAAAGACCCCACTTGTCAGTTGAAATGACGGTGAAGGTCCCCACTTGTAAATTTATCGAGTGTGAAAAATGAAATTGAAATAGTTGATGGAACCATATAGGCTTCGACACTAATTCAAAATCTAATAATTTATACACAAATGTCCCCAGATATAAGGTAGGAAGACGGTTAAGGTCCCCACTTGTAAACCTGAAATTAGCTCAAAACTTAAGTGTTAAGCTAGAAATAGGACTGATTACATAAATTTCATTCTGATAATCAATATTTTAACTATAAAATTATAATATACATGAAATTGAAAATGTGTGTTTAAAAGACCCCACTTGTCAGTTGAAATGACGGTGAAGGTCCCCACTTGTAAATTTATCGAGTGTGAAAAATGAATTTGAAATACTTGATGGAACCATATAGGCTTCGACACTGATTCCAAATCTAATAATTTATACACAAATGTCCCCAGATATAAGGTAGGAAGACGGTTTAGGTCCCCACTTGTAAACCTGAAATTAGCTCAAAACTTAAGTGTTAAGCTAGAAATAGGACTGATTACATAAATTTCATTCTGATAATCAATATTTTAACTATAAAATTATAATATACATGAAATTTGAAAATTTGTGTTTAAAAGACCCCACTTGTCAGTTGAAATGACGGTGATGGTCCCCACTTGTAAATTTATCGAGTGTGAAAAATGAAATTGAAATACTTGATGGAACCATATAGGCTTCGACACTAATTCAAAATCTAATAATTTATACACAAATGTCCCCAGATATAAGGTAGGAAGGCGGTTTAGGTCCCTACTTGTAAACCTGAAATTAGCTCAAAACTTAAATGTTAAGCTAGAAATAGGACTGATTACTTAAATTTCATTCTGATAATCAATATTTTAACTATAAAATTATAATATACATGAAATTTGAAAATTTGTGTTTAAAAGACCCCACTTGTCAGTTGAAATGACGGTGATGGTCCCCACTTGTAAATTTATCGAGTGTGAAAAATGAAATTGAAATACTTGATGGAACCATATAGGCTTCGACACTAATTAAAAATCTAATAATTTATACACAAATGTCCCCAGATATAAGGTAGGAAGACGGTTTAGGTCCCCACTTGTAAACCTGAAATTAGCTCAAAACTTAAGTGTTAAGCTAGAAATAGCACTGATTACTTAAATTTCATTCTGATAATCAATATTTTAACTATAAAATTATAATATACATGAAATTGAAAATGTGTGTTTAAAAGACCCCACTTGTCAGTTGAAATGACGGTGAAGGTCCCCACTTGTAAATTTATCGAGTGTGAAAAATGAAATTGAAATACTTGATGGAACCATATAGGCTTCGACACTGATCCCAAATCTAATAATTTATACACAAATGTCCCCAGATATAAGGTAGGAAGACGGTTTAGGTCCCCACTTGTAAACCTGAAATTAGCTCAAAACTTAAGTGTTAAGCTAGAAATAGGACTGATTACTTAAATTTCATTCTGATAATCAATATTTTAACTATAAAATTATAATATACATGAAATTTGAAAATGTGTGTTTAAAAGACCCCACTTGTCAGTTGAAATGACGGTGAAGGTCCCCACTTGTAAATTTATCGAGTGTGAAAAATGAAATTGAAATACTTGATGGAACCATATAGGCTTCGACACTAATTCAAAATCTAATAATTTATACACAAATGTCCCCAGATATAAGGTAGGAAGACGATTTAGGTCCCTACTTGTAAACCTGAAATTAGCTCAAAACTTAATTGTTAAGCTAGAAATAGGACTGATTACTTAAATTTCATTCTGATAATCAATATTTTAACTATAAAATTATAATATACATGAAATTTGAAAATTTGTGTTTAAAAGACCCCACTTGTCAGTTGAAATGACGGTGAAGGTCCCCACTTGTAAATTTATCGAGTGTGAAAAATGAAATTGAAATACTTCATGGAACCATATAGGCTTCGACACTAATTCAAAATCTAATAATTTATACACAAATGTGCCCAGATATAAGGTAGGAAGACGGTTTAGGTCCCCACTTGCAAACCTGAAATTAGCTCAAAACTTAAGAGTTAAGCTAGAAATAGGACTGATTACTTAAATTTCATTCTGATAATCAATATTTTAACTATAAAATTATAATATACATGAAATTGAAAATGTGTGTTTAAAAGACCCCACTTGTCAGTTGAAATGACGGTGAAGGTCCCCACTTGTAAATTTATCGAGTGTGAAAAATGAATTTGAAATACTTGATGGAACCATATAGGCTTCGACACTGATTCCAAATCTAATAATTTATACACAAATGTCCCCAGATATAAGGTAGGAAGACGGTTTAGGTCCCCACTTGTAAACCTGAAATTAGCTCAAAACTTAAGTGTTAAGCTAGAAATAGGACTGATTACATAAATTTCATTCTGATAATCAATATTTTAACTATAAAATTATAATATACATGAAATTTGAAAATTTGTGTTTAAAAGACCCCACTTGTCAGTTGAAATGACGGTGATGGTCCCCACTTGTAAATTTATCGAGTGTGAAAAATGAAATTGAAATACTTGATGGAACCATATAGGCTTCGACACTAATTCAAAATCTAATAATTTATACACAAATGTCCCCAGATATAAGGTAGGAAGGCGGTTTAGGTCCCTACTTGTAAACCTGAAATTAGCTCAAAACTTAAATGTTAAGCTAGAAATAGGACTGATTACTTAAATTTCATTCTGATAATCAATATTTTAACTATAAAATTATAATATACATGAAATTTGAAAATTTGTGTTTAAAAGACCCCACTTGTCAGTTGAAATGACGGTGATGGTCCCCACTTGTAAATTTATCGAGTGTGAAAAATGAAATTGAAATACTTGATGGAACCATATAGGCTTCGACACTAATTAAAAATCTAATAATTTATACACAAATGTCCCCAGATATAAGGTAGGAAGACGGTTTAGGTCCCCACTTGTAAACCTGAAATTAGCTCAAAACTTAAGTGTTAAGCTAGAAATAGCACTGATTACTTAAATTTCATTCTGATAATCAATATTTTAACTATAAAATTATAATATACATGAAATTGAAAATGTGTGTTTAAAAGACCCCACTTGTCAGTTGAAATGACGGTGAAGGTCCCCACTTGTAAATTTATCGAGTGTGAAAAATGAAATTGAAATACTTGATGGAACCATATAGGCTTCGACACTGATTCCAAATCTAATAATTTATACACAAATGTCCCCAGATATAAGGTAGGAAGACGGTTTAGGTCCCCACTTGTAAACCTGAAATTAGCTCAAAACTTAAGTGTTAAGCTAGAAATAGGACTGATTACATAAATTTCATTCTGATAATCAATATTTTAACTATAAAATTATAATATACATGTCAGTTGAAATGACGGTGAAGGTCCCCACTTGTAAATTTATCGAGTGTGAAAAATGAAATTGAAATACTTGATCGAACCATATAGGCTTCGACACTAATTCAAAATCTAACAATTTATACACAAATATCCCCAGATATAAGGTAGGAAGACGGTTTAGGTCCCCACTTGTAAACCTGAAATTAGCTCAAAACTTAATTGTTAAGCTAGAAATAGGACTGATTACTTAAATTTCATTCTGATAATCAATATTTTAACTATAAAATTATAATATACATGAAATTTGAAAATGTGTGTTTAAAAGACCCCACTTGTCAGTTGAAATGACGGTGAAGGTCCCCACTTGTAAATTTATCGAGTGTGAAAAATGAAATTGAAATACTTGATGGAACCATATAGGCTTCGACACTGATTCCAAATCTAATAATTTATACACAAATGTCCCCAGATATAAGGTAGGAAGACGGTTTAGGTCCCCACTTGTAAACCTGAAATTAGCTCAAAACTTAAGTGTTAAGCTAGAAATAGGACTGATTACATAAATTTCATTCTGATAATCAATATTTTAACTATAAAATTATAATATACATGTCAGTTGAAATGACGGTGAAGGTCCCCACTTGTAAATTTATCGAGTGTGAAAAATGAAATTGAAATACTTGATCGAACCATATAGGCTTCGACACTAATTCAAAATCTAACAATTTATACACAAATATCCCCAGATATAAGGTAGGAAGACGGTTTAGGTCCCCACTTGTAAACCTGAAATTAGCTCAAAACTTAAATGTTAAGCTAGAAATAGGACTGATTACTTAAATTTCATTCTGATAATCAATATTTTAACTATAAAATTATAATATACATGAAATTTGAAAATTTGTGTTTAAAAGACCCCACTTGTCAGTTGAAATGACGGTGATGGTCCCCACTTGTAAATTTATCGAGTGTGAAAAATGAAATTGAAATACTTGATGGAACCATATAGGCTTCGACACTAATTCAAAATCTAATAATTTATACACAAATGTCCCCAGATATAAGGTAGGAAGACGGTTTAGGTCCCCACTTGTAAACCTGAAATTAGCTCAAAACTTAAGTGTTAAGCTAGAAATAGGACTGATTACTTAAATTTCATTCTGATAATCAATATTTTAACTATAAAATTATAATATACATGAAATTTGAAAATGTGTGTTTAAAAGACCCCACTTGTCAGTTGAAATGACGGTGAAGGTCCCCACTTGTAAATTTATCGAGTGTGAAAAATGAAATTGAAATACTTGATGGAACCATATAGGCTTCGACACTGATTCCAAATCTAATAATTTATACACAAATGTCCCCAGATATAAGGTAGGAAGACGGTTTAGGTCCCCACTTGTAAACCTGAAATTAGCTCAAAACTTAAATGTTAAGCTAGAAATAGGACTGATTACTTAAATTTCATTCTGATAATCAATATTTTAACTATAAAATTATAATATACATGAAATTTGAAAATTTGTGTTTAAAACACCCCACTTGTCAGTTGAAATGACGGTGAAGGTCCCCACTTGTAAATTTATCGAGTGTGAAAAATGAATTTGAAATACTTGATGGAACCATATAGGCTTCGACACTGATTCCAAATCTAATAATTTATACACAAATGTCCCCAGATATAAGGTAGGAAGGCGGTTTAGGTCCCTACTTGTAAACCTGAAATTAGCTCAAAACTTAAATGTTAAGCTAGAAATAGGACTGATTACTTAAATTTCATTCTGATAATCAATATTTTAACTATAAAATTATAATATACATGAAATTTGAAAATTTGTGTTTAAAAGACCCCACTTGTCAGTTGAAATGACGGTGATGGTCCCCACTTGTAAATTTATCGAGTGTGAAAAATGAAATTGAAATACTTGATGGAACCATATAGGCTTCGACACTAATTAAAAATCTAATAATTTATACACAAATGTCCCCAGATATAAGGTAGGAAGACGGTTTAGGTCCCCACTTGTAAACCTGAAATTAGCTCAAAACTTAAGTGTTAAGCTAGAAATAGCACTGATTACTTAAATTTCATTCTGATAATCAATATTTTAACTATAAAATTATAATATACATGAAATTGAAAATGTGTGTTTAAAAGACCCCACTTGTCAGTTGAAATGACGGTGAAGGTCCCCACTTGTAAATTTATCGAGTGTGAAAAATGAAATTGAAATACTTGATGGAACCATATAGGCTTCGACACTGATTCCAAATCTAATAATTTATACACAAATGTCCCCAGATATAAGGTAGGAAGACGGTTTAGGTCCCCACTTGTAAACCTGAAATTAGCTCAAAACTTAAGTGTTAAGCTAGAAATAGGACTGATTACATAAATTTCATTCTGATAATCAATATTTTAACTATAAAATTATAATATACATGTCAGTTGAAATGACGGTGAAGGTCCCCACTTGTAAATTTATCGAGTGTGAAAAATGAAATTGAAATACTTGATCGAACCATATAGGCTTCGACACTAATTCAAAATCTAACAATTTATACACAAATATCCCCAGATATAAGGTAGGAAGACGGTTTAGGTCCCCACTTGTAAACCTGAAATTAGCTCAAAACTTAATTGTTAAGCTAGAAATAGGACTGATTACTTAAATTTCATTCTGATAATCAATATTTTAACTATAAAATTATAATATACATGAAATTTGAAAATTTGTGTTTAAAAGACCCCACTTGTCAGTTGAAATGACGGTGAAGGTCCCCACTTGTAAATTTATCGAGTGTGAAAAATGAAATTGAAATACTTCATGGAACCATATAGGCTTCGACACTAATTCAAAATCTAATAATTTATACACAAATGTGCCCAGATATAAGGTAGGAAGACGGTTTAGGTCCCCACTTGCAAACCTGAAATTAGCTCAAAACTTAAGAGTTAAGCTAGAAATAGGACTGATTACTTAAATTTCATTCTGATAATCAATATTTTAACTATAAAATTATAATATACATGAAATTGAAAATGTGTGTTTAAAAGACCCCACTTGTCAGTTGAAATGACGGTGAAGGTCCCCACTTGTAAATTTATCGAGTGTGAAAAATGAAATTGAAATACTTGATGGAACCATATAGGCTTCGACACTGATTCCAAATCTAATAATTTATACACAAATGTCCCCAGATATAAGGTAGGAAGACGGTTTAGGTCCCCACTTGTAAACCTGAAATTAGCTCAAAACTTAAGTGTTAAGCTAGAAATAGGACTGATTACATAAATTTCATTCTGATAATCAATATTTTAACTATAAAATTATAATATACATGTCAGTTGAAATGACGGTGAAGGTCCCCACTTGTAAATTTATCGAGTGTGAAAAATGAAATTGAAATACTTGATCGAACCATATAGGCTTCGACACTAATTCAAAATCTAACAATTTATACACAAATATCCCCAGCTATAAGGTAGGAAGACGGTTTAGGTCCCCACTTGTAAACCTGAAATTAGCTCAAAACTTAAATGTTAAGCTAGAAATAGGACTGATTACTTAAATTTCATTCTGATAATCAATATTTTAACTATAAAATTATAATATACATGAAATTTGAAAATGTGTGTTTAAAAGACCCCACTTGTCAGTTGAAATGACGGTGAAGGTCCCCACTTGTAAATTTATCGAGTGTGAAAAATGAAATTGAAATACTTGATGGAACCATATAGGCTTCGACACTGATTCCAAATCTAATAATTTATACACAAATGTCCCCAGATATAAGGTAGGAAGACGGTTTAGGTCCCCACTTGTAAACCTGAAATTAGCTCAAAACTTAAATGTTAAGCTAGAAATAGGACTGATTACTTAAATTTCATTCTGATAATCAATATTTTAACTATAAAATTATAATATACATGAAATTTGAAAATTTGTGTTTAAAACACCCCACTTGTCAGTTGAAATGACGGTGAAGGTCCCCACTTGTAAATTTATCGAGTGTGAAAAATGAAATTGAAATACTTGATGGAACCATATAGGCTTCGACACTAATTCAAAATCTAATAATTTATACACAAATGTCCCCAGATATAAGGTAGGAAGACGGTTTAGGTCCCCACTTGCAAACCTGAAATTAGCTCAAAACTTAAGTGTTAAGCTAGAAATAGGACTGATTACTTAAATTTCATTCTGATAATCAATATTTTAACTATAAAATTATAATATACATGAAATTTGAAAATGTGTGTTTAAAAGACCCCACTTGTCAGTTGAAATGACGGTGAAGGTCCCCACTTGTAAATTTATCGAGTGTGAAAAATGAAATTGAAATACTTGATGGAACCATATAGGCTTCGACACTAATTCAAAATCTAACAATTTATACACAAATGTTCCCAGATATAAGGTAGGAAGACGGTTTAGGTCCCCACTTGTAAACCTGAAATTAGCTCAAAACTTAAATGTTAAGCTAGAAATAGGACTGATTACTTAAATTTCATTCTGATAATCAATATTTTAACTATAAAATTATAATATACATGAAATTTGAAAATTTGTGTTTAAAAGACCCCACTTGTCAGTTGAAATGACGGTGATGGTCCCCACTTGTAAATTTATCGAGTGTGAAAAATGAAATTGAAATACTTGATGGAACCATATAGGCTTCGACACTAATTCAAAATCTAATAATTTATACACAAATGTCCCCAGATATAAGGTAGGAAGGCGCTTTAGGTCCCTACTTGTAAACCTGAAATTAGCTCAAAACTTAATTGTTAAGCTAGAATTAGGACTAATTACTTAAATTTCATTCTGATAATCAATATTTTAACTATAAAATTATAATATACATGAAATTTGAAAATTTGTGTTTAAAAGACCCCACTTGTCAGTTGAAATGACGGTGATGGTCCCCACTTGTAAATTTATCGAGTGTGAAAAATGAAATTGAAATACTTGATGGAACCATATAGGCTTCGACACTAATTAAAAATCTAATAATTTATACACAAATGTCCCCAGATATAAGGTAGGAAGACGGTTTAGGTCCCCACTTGTAAACCTGAAATTAGCTCAAAACTTAAGTGTTAAGCTAGAAATAGCACTGATTACTTAAATTTCATTCTGATAATCAATATTTTAACTATAAAATTATAATATACATGAAATTGAAAATGTGTGTTTAAAAGACCCCACTTGTCAGTTGAAATGACGGTGAAGGTCCCCACTTGTAAATTTATCGAGTGTGAAAAATGAAATTGAAATACTTGATGGAACCATATAGGCTTCGACACTGATTCCAAATCTAATAATTTATACACAAATGTCCCCAGATATAAGGTAGGAAGACGGTTTAGGTCCCCACTTGTAAACCTGAAATTAGCTCAAAACTTAAGTGTTAAGCTAGAAATAGGACTGATTACATAAATTTCATTCTGATAATCAATATTTTAACTATAAAATTATAATATACATGTCAGTTGAAATGACGGTGAAGGTCCCCACTTGTAAATTTATCGAGTGTGAAAAATGAAATTGAAATACTTGATCGAACCATATAGGCTTCGACACTAATTCAAAATCTAACAATTTATACACAAATATCCCCAGATATAAGGTAGGAAGACGGTTTAGGTCCCCACTTGTAAACCTGAAATTAGCTCAAAACTTAAATGTTAAGCTAGAAATAGGACTGATTACTTAAATTTCATTCTGATAATCAATATTTTAACTATAAAATTATAATATACATGAAATTTGAAAATTTGTGTTTAAAAGACCCCACTTGTCAGTTGAAATGACGGTGATGGTCCCCACTTGTAAATTTATCGAGTGTGAAAAATGAAATTGAAATACTTGATGGAACCATATAGGCTTCGACACTAATTCAAAATCTAATAATTTATACACAAATGTCCCCAGATATAAGGTAGGAAGACGGTTTAGGTCCCCACTTGTAAACCTGAAATTAGCTCAAAACTTAAGTGTTAAGCTAGAAATAGGACTGATTACTTAAATTTCATTCTGATAATCAATATTTTAACTATAAAATTATAATATACATGAAATTTGAAATTGTGTGTTTAAAAGACCCCACTTGTCAGTTGAAATGACGGTGAAGGTCCCCACTTGTAAATTTATCGAGTGTGAAAAATGAAATTGAAATACTTGATGGAACCATATAGGCTTCGACACTGATTCCAAATCTAATAATTTATACACAAATGTCCCCAGATATAAGGTAGGAAGACGGTTTAGGTCCCCACTTGTAAACCTGAAATTAGCTCAAAACTTAAGTGTTAAGCTAGAAATAGCACTGATTACTTAAATTTCATTCTGATAATCAATATTTTAACTATAAAATTATAATATACATGAAATTGAAAATGTGTGTTTAAAAGACCCCACTTGTCAGTTGAAATGACGGTGAAGGTCCCCACTTGTAAATTTATCGAGTGTGAAAAATGAAATTGAAATACTTGATGGAACCATATAGGCTTCGACACTGATTCCAAATCTAATAATTTATACACAAATGTCCCCAGATATAAGGTAGGAAGACGGTTTAGGTCCCCACTTGTAAACCTGAAATTAGCTCAAAACTTAAGTGTTAAGCTAGAAATAGGACTGATTACATAAATTTCATTCTGATAATCAATATTTTAACTATAAAATTATAATATACATGTCAGTTGAAATGACGGTGAAGGTCCCCACTTGTAAATTTATCGAGTGTGAAAAATGAAATTGAAATACTTGATCGAACCATATAGGCTTCGACACTAATTCAAAATCTAACAATTTATACACAAATATCCCCAGATATAAGGTAGGAAGACGGTTTAGGTCCCCACTTGTAAACCTGAAATTAGCTCAAAACTTAAATGTTAAGCTAGAAATAGGACTGATTACTTAAATTTCATTCTGATAATCAATATTTTAACTATAAAATTATAATATACATGAAATTTGAAAATTTGTGTTTAAAAGACCCCACTTGTCAGTTGAAATGACGGTGATGGTCCCCACTTGTAAATTTATCGAGTGTGAAAAATGAAATTGAAATACTTGATGGAACCATATAGGCTTCGACACTAATTCAAAATCTAATAATTTATACACAAATGTCCCCAGATATAAGGTAGGAAGACGGTTTAGGTCCCCACTTGTAAACCTGAAATTAGCTCAAAACTTAAGTGTTAAGCTAGAAATAGGACTGATTACTTAAATTTCATTCTGATAATCAATATTTTAACTATAAAATTATAATATACATGAAATTTGAAATTGTGTGTTTAAAAGACCCCACTTGTCAGTTGAAATGACGGTGAAGGTCCCCACTTGTAAATTTATCGAGTGTGAAAAATGAAATTGAAATACTTGATGGAACCATATAGGCTTCGACACTGATTCCAAATCTAATAATTTATACACAAATGTCCCCAGATATAAGGTAGGAAGACGGTTTAGGTCCCCACTTGTAAACCTGAAATTAGCTCAAAACTTAAATGTTAAGCTAGAAATAGGACTGATTACTTAAATTTCATTCTGATAATCAATATTTTAACTATAAAATTATAATATACATGAAATTTGAAAATTTGTGTTTAAAAGACCCCACTTGTCAGTTGAAATGACGGTGAAGGTCCCCACTTGTAAATTTATCGAGTGTGAAAAATGAAATTGAAATACTTGATGGAACCATATAGGCTTCGACACTAATTCAAAATCTAATAATTTATACACAAATGTCCCCAGATATAAGGTAGGAAGACGGTTTAGGTCCCCACTTGCAAACCTGAAATTAGCTCAAAACTTAAGTGTTAAGCTAGAAATAGGACTGATTACTTAAATTTCATTCTGATAATCAATATTTTAACTATAAAATTATAAGATATATGAAATTGAAAGTGTGTGTTTAAAAGACCCCACTTGTCAGTTGAAATGACGGTGAAGGTCCCCACTTGTAAATTTATCGAGTGTGAAAAATGAAATTGAAATACTTGATGGAACCATATAGGCTTCGACACTGATTCCAAATCTAATAATTTATACACAAATGTCCCCAGATATAAGGTAGGAAGACGGTTTAGGTCCCCACTTGCAAACCTGAAATTAGCTCAAAACTTAAGTGTTAAGCTAGAAATAGGACTGATTACTTAAATTTCATTCTGATAATCAATATTTTAACTATAAAATTATAATATACATGAAATTTGAAAATGTGTGTTTAAAAGACCCCACTTGTCAGTTGAAATGACGGTGATGGTCCCCACTTGTAAATTTATCGAGTGTGAAAAATGAAATTGAAATACTTGATGGAACCATATAGGCTTCGACACTAATTCAAAATCTAACAATTTATACACAAATGTCCCCAGATATAAGGTAGGAAGACGGTTTAGGTCCCCACTTGTAAACCTGAAATTAGCTCAAAACTTAAGTGTTAAGCTAGAAATAGCACTGATTACTTAAATTTCATTCTGATAATCAATATTTTAACTATAAAATTATAAGATACATGAAATTGAAAGTGTGTGTTTAAAAGACCCCACTTGTCAGTTGAAATGACGGTGAAGGTCCCCACTTGTAAATTTATCGAGTGTGAAAAATGAAATTGAAATACTTGATGGAACCATATAGGCTTCGACACTGATTCCAAATCTAATAATTTATACACAAATGTCCCCAGATATAAGGTAGGAAGACGAATTAGGTCCCCACTTGTAAACCTGAAATTAGCTCAAAACTTAATTGTTAAGCTAGAATTAGGACTAATTACTTAAATTTCATTCTGATAATCCATATTTTAACTATAAAATTATAATATTATAATATACATGAAATTTGAAAATTTGTGTTTAAAAGACCCCACTTGTCAGTTGAAATGACGGTGAAGGTCCCCAATTGTAAATTTATCGAGTGTGAAAAATGAAATTGAAATACTTGATGGAACCATATAGGCTTCGACACTAATTCAAAATCTAATAATTTATACACAAATGTCCCCAGATATAAGGTAGGAAGACGGTTTAGGTCCCCACTTGCAAACC
Source organism: Phalangium opilio (assembly GCF_054372755.1). Classification (NCBI taxonomy): domain Eukaryota; kingdom Metazoa; phylum Arthropoda; class Arachnida; order Opiliones; family Phalangiidae; genus Phalangium; species Phalangium opilio. The sequence continues at coordinate 70,811 of NW_028324253.1, forward strand.
TGAAATTAGCTCAAAACTTAAGTGTTAAGCTAGAAAGAGGACTGATTACTTAAATTTCATTCTGATAATCAATATTTTAACTATAAAATTATAATATACATGAAATTTGAAAATGTGTGTTTAAAAGACCCCACTTGTCAGTTGAAATGACGGTGAAGGTCCCCACTTGTAAATTTATCGAGTGTGAAAAATGAAATTGAAATACTTGATGGAACCATATAGGCTTCGACACTAATTCAAAATCTAATAATTTATACACAAATGTCCCCAGATATAAGGTAGGAAGGCGGTTTAGGTCCCTACTTGTAAACCTGAAATTAGCTCAAAACTTAATTGTTAAGCTAGAATTAGGACTAATTACTTAAATTTCATTCTGATAATCAATATTTTAACTATAAAATTATAATATTATAATATACATGAAATTTGAAAATTTGTGTTTAAAAGACCCCACTTGTCAGTTGAAATGACGGTGATGGTCCCCACTTGTAAATTTATCGAGTGTGAAAAATGAAATTGAAATACTTGATGGAACCATATAGGCTTCGACACTAATTAAAAATCTAATAATTTATACACAAATGTCCCCAGATATAAGGTAGGAAGACGGTTTAGGTCCCCACTTGTAAACCTGAAATTAGCTCAAAACTTAAGTGTTAAGCTAGAAATAGCACTGATTACTTAAATTTCATTCTAATAATCAATATTTTAACTATAAAATTATAATATACATGAAATTGAAAGTGTGTGTTTAAAAGACCCCACTTGTCAGTTGAAATGACGGTGAAGGTCCCCACTTGTAAATTTATCGAGTGTGAAAAATGAAATTGAAATACTTGATGGAACCATATAGGCTTCGACACTAATTAAAAATCTAATAATTTATACACAAATGTCCCCAGATATAAGGTAGGAAGACGGTTTAGGTCCCCACTTGTAAACCTGAAATTAGCTCAAAACTTAAGTGTTAAGCTAGAAATAGGACTGATTACATAAATTTCATTCTGATAATCAATATTTTAACTATAAAATTATAATATACATGAAATTTGAAAATGTGTGTTTAAAAGACCCCACTTGTCAGTTGAAATGACGGTGATGGTCCCCACTTGTAAATTTATCGAGTGTGAAAAATGAAATTGAAATACTTGATGGAACCATATAGGCTTCGACACTAATTCAAAATCTAATAATTTATACACAAATGTCCCCAGATATAAGGTAGGAAGGCGGTTTAGGTCCCTACTTGTAAACCTGAAATTAGCTCAAAACTTAATTGTTAAGCTAGAATTAGGACTAATTACTTAAATTTCATTCTGATAATCAATATTTTAACTATAAAATTATAATATTATAATATACATGAAATTTGAAAATTTGTGTTTAAAAGACCCCACTTGTCAGTTGAAATGACGGTGATGGTCCCCACTTGTAAATTTATCGAGTGTGAAAAATGAAATTGAAATACTTGATGGAACCATATAGGCTTCGACACTAATTAAAAATCTAATAATTTATACACAAATGTCCCCAGATATAAGGTAGGAAGACGGTTTAGGTCCCCACTTGTAAACCTGAAATTAGCTCAAAACTTAAGTGTTAAGCTAGAAATAGCACTGATTACTTAAATTTCATTCTAATAATCAATATTTTAACTATAAAATTATAATATACATGAAATTGAAAGTGTGTGTTTAAAAGACCCCACTTGTCAGTTGAAATGACGGTGAAGGTCCCCACTTGTAAATTTATCGAGTGTGAAAAATGAAATTGAAATACTTGATGGAACCATATAGGCTTCGACACTAATTAAAAATCTAATAATTTATACACAAATGTCCCCAGATATAAGGTAGGAAGACGGTTTAGGTCCCCACTTGTAAACCTGAAATTAGCTCAAAACTTAAGTGTTAAGCTAGAAATAGGACTGATTACATAAATTTCATTCTGATAATCAATATTTTAACTATAAAATTATAATATACATGAAATTTGAAAATGTGTGTTTAAAAGACCCCACTTGTCAGTTGAAATGACGGTGATGGTCCCCACTTGTAAATTTATCGAGTGTGAAAAATGAAATTGAAATACTTGATGGAACCATATAGGCTTCGACACTAATTCAAAATCTAACAATTTATACACAAATGTCCCCAGATATAAGGTAGGAAGACGGTTTAGGTCCCCACTTGTAAACCTGAAATTAGCTCAAAACTTAAATGTTAAGCTAGAAATAGGACTGATTACTTAAATTTCATTCTGATAATCAATATTTTAACTATAAAATTATAATATACATGAAATTTGAAAATTTGTGTTTAAAAGACCCCACTTGTCAGTTGAAATGACGGTGATGGTCCCCACTTGTAAATTTATCGAGTGTGAAAAATGAAATTCAAATACTTGATGGAATAATATAGGCTTCGACACTAATTCAAAATTAATAATTTATACACAAATGTCCCCAGATATAAGGTAGGAAGACGGTTTAGGTCCCCACTTGTAAACCTGAAATTAGCTCAAAACTTAATTGTTAAGCTAGAAATAGGACTGATTACTTAAATTTCATTCTGATAATCAATATTTTAACTATAAAATTATAATATACATGAAATTTGAAAATTTGTGTTTAAAAGACCCCACTTGTCAGTTTAAATGACGGTGAAGGTCCCCACTTGTAAATTTATCGAGTGTGAAAAATGAAATTGAAATACTTGATGGAACCATATAGGCTTCGACACTAATTAAAAAATCTAATAATTTATACACAAATGTCCCCAGATATAAGGTAGGAAGACGGTTTAGGTCCCCACTTGTAAACCTGAAATTAGCTCAAAACTTAAGTGTTAAGCTAGAAATAGCACTGATTACTTAAATTTCATTCTGATAATCAATATTTTAACTATAAAATTATAATATACATGAAATTGAAAGTGTGTGTTTAAAAGACCCCACTTGTCAGTTGAAATGACGGTGAAGGTCCCCACTTGTAAATTTATCGAGTGTGAAAAATGAAATTGAAATACTTGATGGAACCATATAGGCTTCGACACTGATTCCAAATCTAATAATTTATACACAAATGTCCCCAGATATAAGGTAGGAAGACGAATTAGGTCCCCACTTGTAAACCTGAAATTAGCTGTAAACCTGAAATTAGCTCAAAACTTAAGTGTTAAGCTAGAAATAGGACTGATTACTTAAATTTCATTCTGATAATCAATATTTTAACTATAAAATTATAATATACATGAAATTTGAAAATGTGTGTTTAAAAGACCCCACTTGTCAGTTGAAATGACGGTGAAGGTCCCCACTTGTAAATTTATCGAGTGTGAAAAATGAAATTGAAATACTTGATGGAACCATATAGGCTTCGACACTAATTCAAAATCTAATAATTTATACACAAATGTCCCCAGATATAAGGTAGGAAGGCGGTTTAGGTCCCTACTTGTAAACCTGAAATTAGCTCAAAACTTAATTGTTAAGCTAGAATTAGGACTAATTACTTAAATTTCATTCTGATAATCAATATTTTAACTATAAAATTATAATATACATGAAATTTGAAAATTTGTGTTTAAAAGACCCCACTTGTCAGTTGAAATGACGGTGATGGTCCCCACTTGTAAATTTATCGAGTGTGAAAAATGAAATTGAAATACTTGATGGAATAATATAGGCTTCGACACTAATTCAAAATCTAATAATTTATACACAAATGTCCCCAGATATAAGGTAGGAAGACGGTTTAGGTCCCCACTTGTAAACCTGAAATTAGCTCAAAACTTAATTGTTAAGCTAGAAATAGGACTGATTACTTAAATTTCATTCTGATAATCAATATTTTAACTATAAAATTATAATATACATGAAATTTGAAAATGTGTGTTTAAAAGACCCCACTTGTCAGTTTAAATGACGGTGAAGGTCCCCACTTGTAAATTTATCGAGTGTGAAAAATGAAATTGAAATACTTGATGGAACCATATAGGCTTCGACACTAATTAAAAATCTAATAATTTATACACAAATGTCCCCAGATATAAGGTAGGAAGACGGTTTAGGTCCCCACTTGTAAACCTGAAATTAGCTCAAAACTTAAGTGTTAAGCTAGAAATAGCACTGATTACTTAAATTTCATTCTGATAATCAATATTTTAACTATAAAATTATAATATACATGAAATTGAAAGTGTGTGTTTAAAAGACCCCACTTGTCAGTTGAAATGACGGTGAAGGTCCCCACTTGTAAATTTATCGAGTGTGAAAAATGAAATTGAAATACTTGATGGAACCATATAGGCTTCGACACTGATTCCAAATCTAATAATTTATACACAAATGTCCCCAGATATAAGGTAGGAAGACGAATTAGGTCCCCACTTGTAAACCTGAAATTAGCTGTAAACCTGAAATTAGCTCAAAACTTAAGTGTTAAGCTAGAAATAGGACTGATTACTTAAATTTCATTCTGATAATCAATATTTTAACTATAAAATTATAATATACATGAAATTTGAAAATGTGTGTTTAAAAGACCCCACTTGTCAGTTGAAATGACGGTGAAGGTCCCCAATTGTAAATTTATCGAGTGTGAAAAATGAAATTGAAATACTTGATGGAACCATATAGGCTTCGACACTAATTCAAAATCTAACAATTTATACACAAATGTCCCCAGATATAAGGTAGGAAGGCGGTTTAGGTCCCTACTTGTAAACCTGAAATTAGCTCAAAACTTAATTGTTAAGCTAGAATTAGGACTAATTACTTAAATTTCATTCTGATAATCAATATTTTAACTATAAAATTATAATATTATAATATACATGAAATTTGAAAATTTGTGTTTAAAAGACCCCACTTGTCAGTTGAAATGACGGTGATGGTCCCCACTTGTAAATTTATCGAGTGTGAAAAATGAAATTGAAATACTTGATAGAACCATATAGGCTTCGACACTAATTAAAAATCTAATAATTTATACACAAATGTCCCCAGATATAAGGTAGGAAGACGGTTTAGGTCCCCACTTGTAAACCTGAAATTAGCTCAAAACTTAAGTGTTAAGCTAGAAATAGGACTGATTACATAAATTTCATTCTGATAATCAATATTTTAACTATAAAATTATAATATACATGAAATTGAAAGTGTGTGTTTAAAAGACCCCACTTGTCAGTTGAAATGACGGTGATGGTCCCCACTTGTAAATTTATCGAGTGTGAAAAATGAAATTGAAATACTTGATGGAACCATATAGGCTTCGACACTAATTCAAAATCTAACAATTTATACACAAATGTCCCCAGATATAAGGTAGGAAGACGGTTTAGGTCCCCACTTGTAAACCTGAAATTAGCTCAAAACTTAAATGTTAAGCTAGAAATAGGACTGATTACTTAAATTTCATTCTGATAATCAATATTTTAACTATAAAATTATAATATACATGAAATTTGAAAATGTGTGTTTAAAAGACCCCACTTGTCAGTTGAAATGACGGTGAAGGTCCCCACTTGTAAATTTATCGAGTGTGAAAAATGAAATTGAAATACTTGATGGAACCATATAGGCTTCGACACTAATTCAAAATCTAATAATTTATACACAAATGTACCCAGATATAACGTAGGAAGACGGTTTAGGTCCCCACTTGTAAACCTGAAATTAGCTCAAAACTTAATTGTTAAGCTAGAAATAGGACTGATTACTTAAATTTCATTCTGATAATCAATATTTTAACTATAAAATTATAATATACATGAAATTTGAAAATGTGTGTTTAAAAGACCCCACTTGTCAGTTGAAATGACGGTGAAGGTCCCCAATTGTAAATTTATCGAGTGTGAAAAATGAAATTGAAATACTTGATGGAACCATATAGGCTTCGACACTAATTCAAAATCTAACAATTTATACACAAATGTCCCCAGATATAAGGTAGGAAGGCGGTTTTGGTCCCTACTTGTAAACCTGAAATTAGCTCAAAACTTAATTGTTAAGCTAGAATTAGGACTAATTACTTAAATTTCATTCTGATAATCAATATTTTAACTATAAAATTATAATATTATAATATACATGAAATTTGAAAATTTGTGTTTAAAAGACCCCACTTGTCAGTTGAAATGACGGTGATGGTCCCCACTTGTAAATTTATCGAGTGTGAAAAATGAAATTGAAATACTTGATAGAACCATATAGGCTTCGACACTAATTAAAAATCTAATAATTTATACACAAATGTCCCCAGATATAAGGTAGGAAGACGGTTTAGGTCCCCACTTGTAAACCTGAAATTAGCTCAAAACTTAAGTGTTAAGCTAGAAATAGGACTGATTACATAAATTTCATTCTGATAATCAATATTTTAACTATAAAATTATAATATACATGAAATTGAAAGTGTGTGTTTAAAAGACCCCACTTGTCAGTTGAAATGACGGTGATGGTCCCCACTTGTAAATTTATCGAGTGTGAAAAATGAAATTGAAATACTTGATGGAACCATATAGGCTTCGACACTAATTCAAAATCTAACAATTTATACACAAATGTCCCCAGATATAAGGTAGGAAGACGGTTTAGGTCCCCACTTGTAAACCTGAAATTAGCTCAAAACTTAAATGTTAAGCTAGAAATAGGACTGATTACTTAAATTTCATTCTGATAATCAATATTTTAACTATAAAATTATAATATACATGAAATTTGAAAATGTGTGTTTAAAAGACCCCACTTGTCAGTTGAAATGACGGTGAAGGTCCCCACTTGTAAATTTATCGAGTGTGAAAAATGAAATTGAAATACTTGATGGAACCATATAGGCTTCGACACTAATTCAAAATCTAATAATTTATACACAAATGTACCCAGATATAACGTAGGAAGACGGTTTAGGTCCCCACTTGTAAACCTGAAATTAGCTCAAAACTTAATTGTTAAGCTAGAAATAGGACTGATTACTTAAATTTCATTCTGATAATCAATATTTTAACTATAAAATTATAATATACATGAAATTTGAAAATGTGTGTTTAAAAGACCCCACTTGTCAGTTGAAATGACGGTGAAGGTCCCCAATTGTAAATTTATCGAGTGTGAAAAATGAAATTGAAATACTTGATGGAACCATATAGGCTTCGACACTAATTCAAAATCTAACAATTTATACACAAATGTCCCCAGATATAAGGTAGGAAGGCGGTTTAGGTCCCTACTTGTAAACCTGAAATTAGCTCAAAACTTAATTGTTAAGCTAGAATTAGGACTAATTACTTAAATTTCATTCTGATAATCAATATTTTAACTATAAAATTATAATATTATAATATACATGAAATTTGAAAATTTGTGTTTAAAAGACCCCACTTGTCAGTTGAAATGACGGTGATGGTCCCCACTTGTAAATTTATCGAGTGTGAAAAATGAAATTGAAATACTTGATAGAACCATATAGGCTTCGACACTAATTAAAAATCTAATAATTTATACACAAATGTCCCCAGATATAAGGTAGGAAGACGGTTTAGGTCCCCACTTGTAAACCTGAAATTAGCTCAAAACTTAAGTGTTAAGCTAGAAATAGCACTGATTACTTAAATTTCATTCTGATAATCAATATTTTAACTATAAAATTATAATATACATGAAATTGAAAATGTGTGTTTAAAAGACCCCACTTGTCAGTTGAAATGACGGTGAAGGTCCCCACTTGTAAATTTATCGAGTGTGAAAAATGAAATTGAAATACTTGATGGAACCATATAGGCTTCGACACTAATTCAAAATCTAATAATTTATACACAAATGTCCCCAGATATAAGGTAGGAAGACGGTTTAGGTCCCCACTTGCAAACCTGAAATTAGCTCAAAACTTAAGTGTTAAGCTAGAAATAGGACTGATTACTTAAATTTCATTCTGATAATCAATATTTTAACTATAAAATTATAATATACATGAAATTTGAAAATGTGTGTTTAAAAGACCCCACTTGTCAGTTGAAATGACGGTGAAGGTCCCCACTTGTAAATTTATCGAGTGTGAAAAATGAAATTGAAATACTTGATGGAACCATATAGGCTTCGACACTAATTAAAAATCTAATAATTTATACACAAATGTCCCCAGATATAAGGTAGGAAGACGGTTTAGGTCCCCACTTGTAAACCTGAAATTAGCTCAAAACTTAAGTGTTAAGCTATAAATAGCACTGATTACTTAAATTTCATTCTGATAATCAATATTTTAACTATAAAATTATAATATACATGAAATTGAAAATGTGTGTTTAAAAGACCCCACTTGTCAGTTGAAATGACGGTGAAGGTCCCCAATTGTAAATTTATCGAGTGTGAAAAATGAAATTGAAATACTTGATGGAACCATATAGGCTTCGACACTAATTCAAAATCTAATAATTTATACACAAATGTCCCCAGATATAAGGTAGGAAGACGGTTTAGGTCCCCACTTGCAAACCTGAAATTAGCTCAAAACTTAAGTGTTAAGCTAGAAATAGGACTGATTACTTAAATTTCATTCTGATAATCAATATTTTAACTATAAAATTATAATATACATGAAATTTGAAAATGTGTGTTTAAAAGACCCCACTTGTCAGTTGAAATGACGGTGAAGGTCCCCACTTGTAAATTTATCGAGTGTGAAAAATGAAATTGAAATACTTGATGGAACCATATAGGCTTCGACTCTAATTCAAAATCTAATAATTTATACACAAATGTCCCCAGATATAAGGTAGGAAGGCGGTTTAGGTCCCTACTTGTAAACCTGAAATTAGCTCAAAACTTAATTGTTAAGCTAGAATTAGGACTAATTACTTAAATTTCATTCTGATAATCAATATTTTAACTATAAAATTATAATATACATGAAATTTGAAAATTTGTGTTTAAAAGACCCCACTTGTCAGTTGAAATGACGGTGAAGGTCCCCAATTGTAAATTTATCGAGTGTGAAAAATGAAATTGAAATACTTGATGGAACCATATAGGCTTCGACACTAATTCAAAATATAATAATTTATACACAAATGTCCCCAGATATAAGGTAGGAAGACGGTTTAGGTCCCACTTGCAAACCTGAAATTAGCTCAAAACTTAAGTGTTAAGCTAGAAATAGGACTGATTACTTAAATTTCATTCTGATAATCAATATTTTAACTATAAAATTATAATATACATGAAATTTGAAAATGTGTGTTTAAAAGACCCCACTTGTCAGTTGAAATGACGGTGAAGGTCCCCACTTGTAAATTTATCGAGTGGGAAAAATGAAATTGAAATACTTGATGGAACCATATAGGCTTCGACACTAATTAAAAATCTAATAATTTATACACAAATGTCCCCAGATATAAGGTAGGAAGACGGTTTAGGTCCCCACTTGTAAACCTGAAATTAGCTCAAAACTTAAGTGTTAAGCTAGAAATAGCACTGATTACTTAAATTTCATTCTGATAATCAATATTTTAACTATAAAATTATAAGATACATGAAATTGAAAGTGTGTGTTTAAAAGACCCCACTTGTCAGTTGAAATGACGGTGAAGGTCCCCACTTGTAAATTTATCGAGTGTGAAAAATGAAATTGAAATACTTGATGGAACCATATAGGCTTCGACACTAATTCAAAATCTAACAATTTATACACAAATGTCCCCAGATATAAGGTAGGAAGACGGTTTAGGTCCCCACTTGTAAACCTGAAATTAGCTCAAAACTTAAATGTTAAGCTAGAAATAGGACTGATTACTTAAATTTCATTCTGATAATCAATATTTTAACTATAAAATTATAATATACATGAAATTTGAAAATTTGTGTTTAAAAGACCCCACTTGTCAGTTGAAATGACGGTGAAGGTTCCCACTTGTAAATTTATCGAGTGTGAAAAATGAATTTGAAATACTTGATGGAACCATATAGGCTTCGACACTAATTCAAAATCTAATAATTTATACACAAATGTACCCAGATATAAGGTAGGAAGACGGTTTAGGTCCCCACTTGTATACCTGAAATTAGCTCAAAACTTAATTGTTAAGCTAGAAATAGGACTGATTACTTAAATTTCATTCTGATAATCAATATTTTAACTATAAAATTATAATATACATGAAATTTGAAAATATGTGTTTAAAAGACCCCATTTGTCAGTTGAAATAACGGTGAAGGTCCCCACTTGTAAATTTATCGAGTGTGAAAAATGAAATTGAAATACTTGATGGAACCATATAGGCTTCGACACTAATTAAAAATCTAATAATTTATACACAAATGTCCCCAGATATAAGGTAGGAAGACGGTTTAGGTCCCCACTTGTAAACCTGAAATTAGCTCAAAACTTAAGTGTTAAGCTAGAAATAGGACTGATTACATAAATTTCATTCTGATAATCAATATTTTAACTATAAAATTATAACATACATGAAATTTGAAAATGTGTGTTTAAAAGACCCCACTTGTCAGTTGAAATGACGGTAATGGTCCCCACTTGTAAATTTATCGAGTGTGAAAAATGAAATTGAAATACTTGATGGAACCATATAGGCTTCGACACTAATTCAAAATCTAACAATTTATACACAAATGTCCCCAGATATAAGGTAGGAAGACGGTTTAGGTCCCCACTTGTAAACCTGAAATTAGCTCAAAACTTAAATGTTAAGCTAGAAATAGGACTGATTACTTAAATTTCATTCTGATAATCAATATTTTAACTATAAAATTATAATATACATGAAATTTGAAAATTTGTGTTTAAAAGACCCCACTTGTCAGTTGAAATGACGGTGATGGTCCCCACTTGTAAATTTATCGAGTGTGAAAAATGAAATTGAAATACTTGATGGAACCATATAGGCTTCGACACTAATTCAAAATCTAATAATTTATACACAAATGTCCCCAGATATAAGGTAGGAAGACGGTTTAGGTCCCCACTTGTAAACCTGAAATTAGCTCAAAACTTAATTGTTAAGCTAGAAATAGGACTGATTACTTAAATTTCATTCTGATAATCAATATTTTAACTATAAAATTATAATATACATGAAATTTGAAAATGTGTGTTTAAAAGACCCCACTTGTCAGTTGAAATGACGGTGAAGGTCCCCACTTGTAAATTTATCGAGTGTGAAAAATGAAATTGAAATACTTGATGGAACCATATAGGCTTCGACACTAATTAAAAATCTAATAATTTATACACAAATGTCCCCAGATATAAGGTAGGAAGACGGTTTAGGTCCCCACTTGTAAACCTGAAATTAGCTCAAAACTTAAGTGTTAAGCTAGAAATAGCACTGATTACTTAAATTTCATTCTGATAATCAATATTTTAACTATAAAATTATAATATACATGAAATTGAAAGTGTGTGTTTAAAAGACCCCACTTGTCAGTTGAAATGACGGTGAAGGTCCCCACTTGTAAATTTATCGAGTGTGAAAAATGAAATTGAAATACTTGATGGAACCATATAGGCTTCGACACTGATTCCAAATCTAATAATTTATACACAAATGTCCCCAGATATAAGGTAGGAAGACGAATTAGGTCCCCACTTGTAAACCTGAAATTAGCTCAAAACTTAAGTGTTAAGCTAGAAATAGGACTGATTACATAAATTTCATTCTGATAATCAATATTTTAACTATAAAATTATAATATACATGAAATTGAAAGTGTGTGTTTAAAAGACCCCACTTGTCAGTTGAAATGACGGTGAAGGTCCCCACTTGTAAATTTATCGAGTGTGAAAAATGAAATTGAAATACTTGATGGAACCATATAGGCTTCGACACTAATTCAAAATCTAATAATTTATACACAAATGTACCCAGATATAACGTAGGAAGACGGTTTAGGTCCCCACTTGTAAACCTGAAATTAGCTCAAAACTTAATTGTTAAGCTAGAAATAGGACTGATTACTTAAATTTCATTCTGATAATCAATATTTTAACTATAAAATTATAATATACATGAAATTTGAAAATGTGTGTTTAAAAGACCCCATTTGTCAGTTGAAATGACGGTGAAGGTCCCCACTTGTAAATTTATCGAGTGTGAAAAATGAAATTGAAATACTTGATGGAACCATATAGGCTTCGACACTAATTAAAAATCTAATAATTTATACACAAATGTCCCCAGATATAAGGTAGGAAGACGGTTTAGGTCCCCACTTGTAAACCTGAAATTAGCTCAAAACTTAATTGTTAAGCTAGAAATAGGACTGATTACTTAAATTTCATTCTGATAATCAATATTTTAACTATAAAATTATAATATACATGAAATTTGAAAATGTGTGTTTAAAAGACCCCACTTGTCAGTTGAAATGACGGTGAAGGTCCCCACTTGTAAATTTATCGAGTGTGAAAAATGAAATTGAAATACTTGATGGAACCATATAGGCTTCGACACTAATTCAAAATCTAATAATTTATACACAAATGTACCCAGATATAACGTAGGAAGACGGTTTAGGTCCCCACTTGTAAACCTGAAATTAGCTCAAAACTTAATTGTTAAGCTAGAAATAGGACTGATTACTTAAATTTCATTCTGATAATCAATATTTTAACTATAAAATTATAATATACATGAAATTTGAAAATGTGTGTTTAAAAGACCCCACTTGTCAGTTGAAATGACGGTGACGGTCCCCACTTGTAAATTTATCGAGTGTGAAAAATGAAATTGAAATACTTGATGGAACCATATAGGCTTCGACACTAATTAAAAATCTAATAATTTATACACAAATGTCCCCAGATATAAGGTAGGAAGACGGTTTAGGTCCCCACTTGTAAACCTGAAATTAGCTCAACACTTAAGTGTTAAGCTAGAAATTAGTCAAATACCAAAATTTCATTATAATAATCAATATCTTAACTATGAAATTATAATATACATTGAAATTAGAAAAAGTGTGTTTAATAGACCCCACTTGTCTGTTGAAATGACGGTGAAGGTCCCCACTTGTAAATTTATCGAGTGTGAAAAATGAAAGTGAAATACTTGATGGAACCATATAGGCTTTGACACTAATTCAAAATCTAATGATTTTTAATTTAATTAACTTAATTAATCAACGATACAAGGAGCTCGATTGTGAAAAACCAAACGGATCCGATATGGTCTAGTGGCTAGGATATCTGGCTTTCACCCAGGAGGCCCGGGTTCAATTCCCGGTATCGGAGGTCAGTTTTCTAAAAATTTTATTAATCAACGATACAAGAAGCTCGATTGTGAAAAACCAAACGGGTGCGATATGGTCTAGTGGCTAGGATATCTGGCTTTCACCCAGAAGGCCCGGGTTCAGTTCCCGGTATCGGAGGTCAGTTTTCTAAAAATTTTATTAATCACCGATACTAGGAGCTCGATTGTGAAAAACCGAACGGGTCCGATATGGTCTAGTGGCTAGGATATCTGGCTTTCACCCAGAAGGCCCGGGTTCAATTCCCGGTGTCGGAGGTCAGTTTTCTAAAAATTTTATTAATCAAGGATTCTAGGAGTTCAATTGTGAAAAACCAAACGGATCCGATATGGTCTAGTGGCTAGGATATCTGGCTTTCACCCAGAAGGCCTGGGGTTAATTCCCGGTATCGGAGGTCAGTTTTCTAAAAATTTTACTAATCAACGATTCTAGGAGTTCAATTGTGAAAAACCAAACGGATCCGATATGGTCTAGTGGCTAGGATATCTGGCTTTCACCCAGAAGGCCCGGGTTCAATTCCCGGTATCGGAGGTCAGTTTTCTAAAAATTTTATTAATCAACGATTCTAGGAGTTCAATTGTGAAAAACCACACCTTTCCGATATGGTCTAGTGGCTAGGATATCTGGCTTTCACCCAGAAGGCCCGGGTTCAATTCCCGGTATCGGAGGTCAGTTTTCTAAAAATTTTATTAATCACCGATACTAGGAGCTCGATTGTGAAAAACCAAACTGGTCCGATATGGTCTAGTGGCTAGGATATCTGGCTTTCACCCAGAAGGCCCGGGTTCAATTCCCGGTATCGGAGGTCAGTTTTCTAAAAATTTTATTAATCAACGATTCTAGGAGTTCAATTGTGAAACACCAAACGGATCCGATATGGTCTAGTGGCTAGGATATCTGGCTTTCACCCAGAAGGCCCGGGTTCAATTCCCGGTATCGGAGGTCAGTTTTCTAAAAATTTTATTAATCAACGATTCTAGGAGTTCAATTGTGAAAAACCAAACGGATCCGATATGGTGTAGTGGCTAGGATATCTGGCTTTTTCCCAGAAGGCCCGGGTCCAATTCCCGGTATCGGAGGTCAGTTTTCTAAAAAATTTATTAATCAACGATTCTAGGAGTTCAATTGTGAAAAACCAAACAGATCCGATATGGTCTAGTGGCTAGGATATCTGGCTTTCACCCAGAAGGCCCGGGTTCAATTCCCGGTATCGGAGGTCAGTTTTCTAAAAATTTAATTAATCACCGATACTAGGAGCTCGATTGTGAAAAACCAAACGGATCCGATATGGTCTAGTGGCTAGAATATATGGCTTTCACCCAGAAGGCCCGGGTTCAATTCTCGGTATCGGAGGTCAGTTTTCTAAAAATTTTATTAATCAACGATTCTAGGAGTTCAATTGTGAAAAACCAAACGGATCTGGTATGGTGTAGTGGCTAGGATATCTGGCTTTCACCCAAAAGACCCGGGTTCAATTCCCGGTATCGGAGGTCAGTTTTCTAAAAAATTTATTAATCACCGATACTAGGAGCTCAATTGTGAAAAACTAAACGGATCCGATATGGTCTAGTGGCTAGGATATCTGGCTTTCACCCAGAAGGCCCTGGTTCAATTCCCAGTATCGGAGGTCAGTTTTCTAAAAATTTTATTAATCAACGATACAAGGAGCTCGATTATGAAAAACCAAACGGGTCCGATATGGTCTAGTGGCTAGGATATCTGGCTTTCACCCAGAAGGCCCGGGTTCAATTCCCGGTGTCGGAGGTCAGTTTTCTAAAAATTTTATTAATCAAGGATTCTAGGAGTTCAATTGTGAAAAACCAAACGGATCCGATATGGTCTAGTGGCTAGGATATCTGGCTTTCACCCAGAAGGCCTGGGGTTAATTCCCGGTATCGGAGGTCAGTTTTCTAAAAATTTTACTAATCAACGATTCTAGGAGTTCAATTGTGAAAAACCACACCTTTGCGATATGGTCTAGTGGCTAGAATATATGGCTTTCACCCAGAAGGCCCGGGTTCAATTCCCGGTATCGGAG
The DNA here is from genome assembly GCF_054372755.1 of Phalangium opilio. Lineage (NCBI taxonomy): Eukaryota > Metazoa > Arthropoda > Arachnida > Opiliones > Phalangiidae > Phalangium > Phalangium opilio. The sequence continues at coordinate 86,109 of NW_028324253.1, forward strand.
GTCAGTTTTCTAAAAATGTTATTAATCAACGATTCTAGGAGTTCAATTGTGAAACACCAAACGGATCCGATATGGTCTAGTGGCTAGGATATCTGGCTTTCACCCAGAAGGCCCGGGTTCAATTCCCGGTATCGGAGGTCAGTTTTCTAAAAATTTTATTAATCAAGGATTCTAGGAGTTCAATTGTGAAAAACCACACCTTTGCGATATGGTCTAGTGGCTAGAATATATGGCTTTCACCCAGAAGGCCCGGGTTCAATTCCCGGTATCGGAGGTCAGTTTTCTAAAAATGTTATTAATCAACGATTCTAGGAGTTCAATTGTGAAACACCAAACGGATCCGATATGGTCTAGTGGCTAGGATATCTGGCTTTCACCCAGAAGGCCCGGGTTCAATTCCCGGTATCGGAGGTCAGTTTTCTAAAAATTTTATTAATCAACGATTCTAGGAGTTCAATTGTGAAAAACCAGACGGATCCGATATGGTCTAGTGGCTAGGATATCTGGCTTTCAGCCAGGAGGCCCGGGTTCAATTCCCGGTATCGGAGGTCAGTTTTCTAAAAATTTTATTAATCAACGATACAAGAAGCTCGATTGTGAAAAACCAAACGGGTGCGATATGGTCTAGTGGCTAGGATATCTGGCTTTCACCCAGAAGGCCCGGGTTCAGTTCCCGGTATCGGAGGTCAGTTTTCTAAAAATTTTATTAATCACCGATACTAGGAGCTCGATTGTGAAAAACCAAACGGGTCCGATAAAAACAAACGATATGTGTGAGGTTTATCAATTGACTGAAGTTACAGATATTGAAATTTTTTTCTATTTCTTTTTACCCACTCAATCCTTAATCAATATTTAATTCAATCAACTGATTTTACTGTTAATCGATCTAGTCCCTCTAAATTAATTGAAAAAACTACATATCTACGCTTTTTCAAGAACAATAAATTTCATGATAAAATGTTTTCGAAAATGTAATTGTTCTTGAAAAAGCGTAGATATGTAATTTTTCAATTAATTTAGAGGGACTAGATCGATTAACAGTAAAATCAGTTGATTGAATTAAATATTGATTAAGGATTGAGTGGGTAAAAAGAAATAGAAAAAAATTTCATTATCTGTAACTTCAGTCAATTGATAAACCTCACACATATCGTTTGTTTTTTCGGCCTTGGTCCAAACCAAGACGTTTTTATATAATCACTTCTGACACGAAATGTTTTATGAAAAAAAATGAAAGAGGTGTAATTTTAAAGCGTCCAAATTTCACACCACCACGTCAGGATGGCCGAGCGGTCTAAGGCGCCAGACTCAAGGGGCTTAGCTTCCTTCGTTCACGATGTGAATCTGTGTATTCTGTTCCTCGTTTGAGGGCCTGGGTTCGAATCCCACTTCTGACACGAAATGTTTTATGAAAATAGCTGGATTAGATGTCGTTTTAAAACGTCCAAATTGCACAAAACCACGTCGGGATGGCCGAGCGGTCTAAGGCGCCAGACTCGAAGGAGCTTCCTTCGTTCACGATGTGAATCTGTATATTCTGGTCCTCGTTTGAGGGCGTGGGTTCGAATATCACTTCTGACACGATATGTTTTATGAAAATAACTGGATTAGATGTCATTTTAAACGTCCAAATTCCATAAAGCCGCGTCAGGATGGCCGAGCGGTCTAAGGCGCCAGACTCAAGGGGCTTAGCTTCCTTCGTTCACGATGTGAATCTGTGTATTCTGGTCCTCGTTTGAGGGCGTGGGTTCGAATCCCACTTCTGACACGATATGTTTTATGAAAATATCTGGATTAGATGTCGCTTTAAAACGTCCAAATTGCACAAAACCACGTCGGGATGGCCGAGCGGTCTAAGGCGCCAGACTCGAAGGAGCTTCCTTCGTTCACGATGTGAATCTGTGTATTTTGCTCCTTGTTTGAGGTCGTGGGTTCGAATCCCACTTCTGACACGATATGTTTCAGGAAAATAACTGGATGAGATGTCATTTTAAAACGTCCAAATTCCATAAAACCGCGTCAGGATGGCCGAGCGGTCTAAGGCGCCAGACTCAAGGGGCTTAGCTTCCTTCGTTCACGTTGTGAATCTGTGTATTCTGGTCCTCGTTTGAGGGCGTGGATTCGAATCCCACTTCTGACACGATATGTTTTATGAAAATAGCTGGATTAGATATCGTTTTAAAACGTCCAAATTGCACAAAACCACGTCGGGATGGCCGAGCGGTCTAAGGCGCCAGACTCAAGGGGCTTAGCTTCCTTCGATCACGATGTGAATCTGTATATTCTGGTCCTCGTTTGAGGGCGTGGGTTCGAATATCACTTCTGACACGAAATGTTTCATGAAAAAAACTGAAAGAGGTGTAATTTTAAAGCGTCCAAATTTCACACCACCACGTCAGGATGGCCGAGCGGTCTAAGGCGCCAGACTCAAGGGGCTTAGCTTCCTTCGTTCACGATGTGAATCTGTGTATTCTGTTCCTCGTTTGAGGGCCTGGGTTCGAATCCCACTTCTGACACGAAATGTTTTATGAAAATAGCTGGATTAGATGTCGTTTTAAAACGTCCAAATTGCACAAAACCACGTCGGGATGGCCGAGCGGTCTAAGGCGCCAGACTCGAAGGAGCTTCCTTCGTTCACGATGTGAATCTGTATATTCTGGTCCTCGTTTGAGGGCGTGGGTTCGAATCCCACTTCTGACACGATATGTTTTATGAAAATAGCTGGATTAGATGTCGTTTTAAAACGTCCAAATTGCACAAAACCACGTCGGGATGGCCGAGCGGTCTAAGGCGCCAGACTCAAGGGGCTTAGCTTCCTTCGATCACGATGTGAATCTGTATATTCTGGTCCTCGTTTGAGGGCGTGGGTTCGAATATCACTTCTGACACGAAATGTTTCATGAAAAAAACTGAAAGAGGTGTAATTTTAAAGCGTCCAAATTTCACACCACCACGTCAGGATGGCCGAGCGGTCTAAGGCGCCAGACTCAAGGGGCTTAGCTTCCTTCGTTCACGATGTGAATCTGTGTATTCTGTTCCTCGTTTGAGGGCCTGGGTTCGAATCCCACTTCTGACACGAAATGTTTTATGAAAATAACTGGATTAGATGTCGTTTTAAAACGTCCAAATTGCACAAAACCACGTCGGGATGGCCGTGCGGTCTAAGGCGCCAGACTCGAAGGAGCTTCCTTCGTTCACGATGTGAATCTGTGTATTTTGCTCCTTGTTTGAGGTCGTGGGTTCGAATCCCACTTCTGACACGATATGTTTCAGGAAAATAACTGGATGAGATGTCATTTTAAAACGTCCAAATTCCATAGAACCGCGTCAGGATGGCCGAGCGGTCTAAGGCGCCAGACTCAAGGGGCTTAGCTTCCTTCGTTCACGTTGTGAATCTGTGTATTCTGGTCCCCGTTTGAGGGCGTGGATTCGAATCCCACTTCTGACACGATATGTTTTATGAAAATAGCTGGATTAGATGTCGTTTTAAAACGTCCAAATTGCACAAAACCACGTCGGGATGGCCGAGCGGTCTAAGGCGCCAGACTCAAGGGGCTTAGCTTCCTTCGTTCACGATGTGAATCTGTATATTCTGGTCCTCGTTTGAATGCGTGGGTTCGAATATCACTTCTGACACGAAATGTTTCATGAAAAAAACTGAAAGAGGTGTAATTTTAAAGCGTCCAAATTTCACACCACCACGTCAGGATGCCCGAGCGGTCTAAGGCGCCAGACTCAAGGGGCTTAGCTTCCTTCGTTCACGTTGTGAATCTGTGTATTCTGGTCCTCATTTGAGGGCGTGGGTTCGAATCCCACTTTTGACACGATATGTTTTATGAAAATAGCTGGATTAGATGTCGCTTTAAAACGACCAAATTGCACAAAACCACGTCGGGATGGCCGAGCGGTCTAAGGCGCCAGACTCGAAGGAGCTTCCTTCGTTCACGATGTGAATCTGTATATTCTGGTCCTCGTTTGAGGGCGTGGGTTCGAATCCCACTTCTGACACGATATGTTTTATGAAAATAGCTGGATTAGATGTCGTTTTAAAACGTCCAAATTGCACAAAACCACGTCGGGATGGCCGAGCGGTCTAACGCGCCAGACTCGAAGGAGCTTCCTTCGTTCACGATGTGAATCTGTGTATTTTGCTCCTTGTTTGAGGTCGTGGGTTCGAATCCCACTTCTGACACGATATGTTTCAGGAAAATAACTGGATGAGATGTCATTTTAAAACGTCCAAATTCCATAAAACCACGTCGGGATGGCCGAGCGGTCTAAGGCGCCAGACTCAAGGGGCTTAGCTTCCTTCGATCACGATGTGAATCTGTATATTCTGGTCCTCGTTTGAGGGCGTGGGTTCGAATATCACTTCTGACACGAAATGTTTCATGAAAAAAACTGAAAGAGGTGTAATTTTAAAGCGTCCAAATTTCACACCACCACGTCAGGATGGCCGAGCTGTCTAAGGCGCCAGACTCAAGGGGCTTAGCTTCCTTCGTTCACGATGTGAATCTGTGTATTCTGTTCCTCGTTTGAGGGCCTGGGTTCGAATCCCACTTCTGACACGAAATGTTTTATGAAAATAACTGGATTAGATGTCGTTTTAAAACGTCCAAATTGCACAAAACCACGTCGGGATGGCCGTGCGGTCTAAGGCGCCAGACTCGAAGGAGCTTCCTTCGTTCACGATGTGAATCTGTGTATTTTGCTCCTTGTTTGAGGTCGTGGGTTCGAATCCCACTTCTGACACGATATGTTTCAGGAAAATAACTGGATGAGATGTCATTTTAAAACGTCCAAATTCCATAGAACCGCGTCAGGATGGCCGAGCGGTCTAAGGCGCCAGACTCAAGGGGCTTAGCTTCCTTCGTTCACGTTGTGAATCTGTGTATTCTGGTCCTCGTTTGAGGGCGTGGATTCGAATCCCACTTCTGACACGATATGTTTTATGAAAATAGCTGGATTAGATGTCGTTTTAAAACGTCCAAATTGCACAAAACCACGTCGGGATGGCCGAGCGGTCTAAGGCGCCAGACTCAAGGGGCTTAGCTTCCTTCGTTCACGATGTGAATCTGTATATTCTGGTCCTCGTTTGAATGCGTGGGTTCGAATATCACTTCTGACACGAAATGTTTCATGAAAAAAACTGAAAGAGGTGTAATTTTAAAGCGTCCAAATTTCACACCACCACGTCAGGATGGCCGAGCGGTCTAAGGCGCCAGACTCAAGGGGCTTAGCTTCCTTCGTTCACGTTGTGAATCTGTGTATTCTGGTCCTCATTTGAGGGCGTGGGTTCGAATCCCACTTTTGACACGATATGTTTTATGAAAATAGCTGGATTAGATGTCGCTTTAAAACGACCAAATTGCACAAAACCACGTCGGGATGGCCGAGCGGTCTAAGGCGCCAGACTCGAAGGAGCTTCCTTCGTTCACGATGTGAATCTGTATATTCTGGTCCTCGTTTGAGGGCGTGGGTTCGAATCCCACTTCTGAAACGATATGTTTTATGAAAATAGCTGGATTAGATGTCGTTTTAAAACGTTCAAATTGCACAAAACCACGTCGGGATGGCCGAGCGGTCTAACGCGCCAGACTCGAAGGAGCTTCCTTCGTTCACGATGTGAATCTGTGTATTTTGCTCCTTGTTTGAGGTCGTGGGTTCGAATCCCACTTCTGACACGATATGTTTCAGGAAAATAACTGGATGAGATGTCATTTTAAAACGTCCAAATTCCATAAAACCGCGTCAGGATGGCCGAGCGGTCTAAGGCGCCAGACTCAAGGGGCTTAGCTTCCTTCGTTCACGTTGTGAATCTGTGTATTCTGGTCCTCGTTTGAGGGCGTGGGTTCGAATCCCACTTCTGACACGATATGTTTTATGAAAATAGCTGGATTAGATGTCGTTTTAAAACGTCCAAATTGCACAAAACCACGTCGGGATGGCCGAGCGGTCTAAGGCGCCAGACTCAAGGGGCTTAGCTTCCTTCGTTCACGATGTGAATCTGTGTATTCTGTTCCTCGTTTGAGGGCCTGGGTTCGAATCCCACTTCTGACACGAAATGTTTTATGAAAATAACTGGATTAGATGTCGTTTTAAAACGTCCAAATTGCACAAAACCACGTCGGGATGGCCGTGCGGTCTAAGGCGCCAGACTCGAAGGAGCTTCCTTCGTTCACGATGTGAATCTGTGTATTTTGCTCCTTGTTTGAGGTCGTGGGTTCGAATCCCACTTCTGACACGATATGTTTCAGGAAAATAACTGGATGAGATGTCATTTTAAAACGTCCAAATTCCATAGAACCGCGTCAGGATGGCCGAGCGGTCTAAGGCGCCAGACTCAAGGGGCTTAGCTTCCTTCGTTCACGTTGTGAATCTGTGTATTCTGGTCCTCGTTTGAGGGCGTGGATTCGAATCCCACTTCTGACACGATATGTTTTATGAAAATAGCTGGATTAGATGTCGTTTTAAAACGTCCAAATTGCACAAAACCACGTCGGGATGGCCGAGCGGTCTAAGGCGCCAGACTCAAGGGGCTTAGCTTCCTTCGTTCACGATGTGAATCTGTATATTCTGGTCCTCGTTTGAATGCGTGGGTTCGAATATCACTTCTGACACGAAATGTTTCATGAAAAAAACTGAAAGAGGTGTAATTTTAAAGCGTCCAAATTTCACACCACCACGTCAGGATGGCCGAGCGGTCTAAGGCGCCAGACTCAAGGGGCTTAGCTTCCTTCGTTCACGTTGTGAATCTGTGTATTCTGGTCCTCATTTGAGGGCGTGGGTTCGAATCCCACTTTTGACACGATATGTTTTATGAAAATAGCTGGATTAGATGTCGCTTTAAAACGACCAAATTGCACAAAACCACGTCGGGATGGCCGAGCGGTCTAAGGCGCCAGACTCGAAGGAGCTTCCTTCGTTCACGATGTGAATCTGTATATTCTGGTCCTCGTTTGAGGGCGTGGGTTCGAATCCCACTTCTGAAACGATATGTTTTATGAAAATAGCTGGATTAGATGTCGTTTTAAAACGTTCAAATTGCACAAAACCACGTCGGGATGGCCGAGCGGTCTAACGCGCCAGACTCGAAGGAGCTTCCTTCGTTCACGATGTGAATCTGTGTATTTTGCTCCTTGTTTGAGGTCGTGGGTTCGAATCCCACTTCTGACACGATATGTTTCAGGAAAATAACTGGATGAGATGTCATTTTAAAACGTCCAAATTCCATAAAACCGCGTCAGGATGGCCGAGCGGTCTAAGGCGCCAGACTCAAGGGGCTTAGCTTCCTTCGTTCACGTTGTGAATCTGTGTATTCTGGTCCTCGTTTGAGGGCGTGGGTTCGAATCCCACTTCTGACACGATATGTTTTATGAAAATAGCTGGATTAGATGTCGTTTTAAAACGTCCAAATTGCACAAAACCACGTCGGGATGGCCGAGCGGTCTAAGGCGCCAGACTCAAGGGGCTTAGCTTCCTTCGTTCACGATGTGAATCTGTATATTCTGGTCCTCGTTTGAATGCGTGGGTTCGAATATCACTTCTGACACGAAATGTTTCATGAAAAAAACTGAAAGAGGTGTAATTTTAAAGCGTCCAAATTTCACACCACCACGTCAGGATGGCCGAGCGGTCTAAGGCGCCAGACTCAAGGGGCTTAGCTTCCTTCGTTCACGTTGTGAATCTGTGTATTCTGGTCCTCATTTGAGGGCGTGGGTTCGAATCCCACTTTTGACACGATATGTTTTATGAAAATAGCTGGATTAGATGTCGCTTTAAAACGACCAAATTGCACAAAACCACGTCGGGATGGCCGAGCGGTCTAAGGCGCCAGACTCGAAGGAGCTTCCTTCGTTCACGATGTGAATCTGTATATTCTGGTCCTCGTTTGAGGGCGTGGGTTCGAATCCCACTTCTGACACGATATGTTTTATGAAAATAGCTGGATTAGATGTCGTTTTAAAACGTTCAAATTGCACAAAACCACGTCGGGATGGCCGAGCGGTCTAACGCGCCAGACTCGAAGGAGCTTCCTTCGTTCACGATGTGAATCTGTGTATTTTGCTCCTTGTTTGAGGTCGTGGGTTCGAATCCCACTTCTGACACGATATGTTTCAGGAAAATAACTGGATGAGATGTCATTTTAAAACGTCCAAATTCCATAAAACCGCGTCAGGATGGCCGAGCGGTCTAAGGCGCCAGACTCAAGGGGCTTAGCTTCCTTCGTTCACGTTGTGAATCTGTGTATTCTGGTCCTCGTTTGAGGGCGTGGGTTCGAATCCCACTTCTGACACGATATGTTTTATGAAAATAGCTGGATTAGATGTCGTTTTAAAACGTCCAAATTGCACAAAACCACGTCGGGATGGCCGAGCGGTCTAAGGCGCCAGACTCAAGGGGCTTAGCTTCCTTCGTTCACGATGTGAATCTGTATATTCTGGTCCTCGTTTGAGGGCGTGGGTTCGAATATCACTTCTGACACGAAATGTTTCATGAAAAAAACTGAAAGAGGTGTAATTTTAAAGCGTCCAAATTTCACACCACCACGTCAGGATGGCCGAGCGGTCTAAGGCGCCAGACTCAAGGGGCTTAACTTCCTTCGTTAACGTTGTGAATCTGTGTATTCTGGTCCTCATTTGAGGGCGCGGGTTCGAATCCCACTTTTGACACGATATGTTTTATGAAAATAGCTGGATTAGATGTCGCTTTAAAACGACCAAATTGCACAAAACCACGTCGGGATGGCCGAGCGGTTTAAGGCGCCAGACTCGAAGGAGCTTCCTTCGTTCACGATGTGAATCTGTATATTCTGGTCCTCGTTTGAGGGCGTGGGTTCGAATATCACTTCTGACACGATATGTTTTATGAAAATAACTGGATTAGATGTCATTTTAAACGTCCAAATTCCATAAAGCCGCGTCAGGATGGCCGAGCGGTCTAAGGCGCCAGACTCAAGGGGCTTAGCTTCCTTCGTTCACGATGTGAATCTGTGTATTCTGGTCCTCGTTTGAGGGCGTGGGTTCGAATCCCACTTCTGACACGATATGTTTTATGAAAATATCTGGATTAGATGTCGTTTTAAAACGTCCAAATTGCCCAAAACCACGTCGGGATGGCCGAGCGGTCTAAGGCGCCAGACTCGAAGGAGCTTCCTTCGTTCACGATGTGAATCTGTGTCTTTTGCTCCTTGTTTGAGGTCGTGGGTTCGAATCCCACTTCTGACACGATATGTTTCAGGAAAATAACTGGATGAGATGTCATTTTAAAACGTCCAAATTCCATAAAACCGCGTCAGGATGGCCGAGCGGTCTAAGGCGCCAGATTCAAGGGGCTTAGCTTCCTTCGTTCACGTTGTGAATCTGTGTATTCTGGTCCTCGTTTGAGGGCGTGGATTCGAATCCCACTTCTGACACGATATGTTTTATGAAAATAGCTGGATTAGATGTCGTTTTAAAACGTCCAAATTGCACAAAACCACGTCGGGATGGCCGAGCGGTCTAAGGCGCCAGACTCAAGGGGCTTAGCTTCCTTCGATCACGATGTGAATCTGTATATTCTGGTCCTCGTTTGAGGGCGTGGGTTCGAATATCACTTCTGACACGAAATGTTTCATGAAAAAAACTGAAAGAGGTGTAATTTTAAAGCGTCCAAATTTCACACCACCACGTCAGGATGGCCGAGCGGTCTAAGGCGCCAGACTCAAGGGGCTTAGCTTCCTTCGTTCACGATGTGAATCTGTGTATTCTGTTCCTCGTTTGAGGGCCTGGGTTCGAATCCCACTTCTGACACGAAATGTTTTATGAAAATAACTGGATTAGATGTCGCTTTAAAACGACCAAATTGCACAAAACCACGTCGGGATGGCCGAGCGGTCTAAGGCGCCAGACTCGAAGGAGCTTCCTTCGTTCACGATGTGAATCTGTATATTCTGGTCCTCGTTTGAGGGCGTGGGTTCGAATCCCACTTCTGACACGATATGTTTTATGAAAATAGCTGGATTAGATGTCGTTTTAAAACGTCCAAATTGCACAAAACCACGTCGGGATGGCCGAGCGGTCTAACGCGCCAGACTCGAAGGAGCTTCCTTCGTTCACGATGTGAATCTGTGTATTTTGCTCCTTGTTTGAGATCGTGGGTTCGAATCCCACTTCTGACACGATATGTTTTATGAAAATAACTGGATTAGATGTCGTTTTAAAACGTCCAAATTTCACACCCACACGTCAGGATGGCCAAGCGGTCTAAGGCGCCAGACTCGAAGGAGCTTCCTTCGTTCACGATGTGAATCTGTGTATTCTGTTCTTCGTTTGAGGGCGTGGGTTCGAATATCACTTCTGACACGAAATGTTTTATGAAAAAAACTGAAAGAGGTGTAATTTTAAAGCGTCCAAATTTCACACCAACACGTCAGGATGGCCGAGCGGTCTAAGGTGCCAGACTCAAGGGGCTTAGCTTCCTTCGTTCAAGATGTGAATCTGTGTATTCTGCTCCTCGTTTGAGGGCGTGGGTTCGAATCCAACTTCTGACAAGATATGTTTTATGAAAATAACTTTATTAGATGTCATTTAAAACGTCCAAATTCCATAAAACCTCGTCAGGATGGCCGAGCGGTCTAAGGCGCCAGACTCAAGGGGCTTAGCTTCCTTCGTTCACGATGTGAATCTGTGTATTCTGGTCCTCGTTTGAGGGCGTGGGTTCGAATCCCACTTCTGACACGATATGTTTTAGGAAAATAACTGGATGAGATGTCATTTTAAAACGTCCAAATTCCATAAAACCGCGTCAGGATGGCCGAGCTGTCTAAGGCGCCAGACTCAAGGGGCTTAGCTTCCTTCGTTCACGTTGTGAATCTGTGTATTCTGGTCCTCGTTTGAGGGCGTGGGTTCGAATCCCACTTCTGACACGATATGTTTTAGGAAAATAACTGGATGAGATGTCGTTTTAAAACGTCCAAATTGCACAAAACCACGTCGGGATGGCCGAGCGGTCTAAGGCGCCAGACTCAAGGGGCTTAGGTTCCTTCGTTCACGATGTGAATCTGTATATTCTGGTCCTCGTTTGAGGGCGTGGGTTCGAATCCCACTTCTGACACGATATGTTTTAGGAAAATAACTGGATGAGATGTCATTTTAAAACGTCCAAATTCCATAAAACCGCGTCAGGATGGCCGAGCTGTCTAAGGCGCCAGACTCAAGGGCTTAGCTTCCTTCGTTCACGTTGTGAATCTGTGTATTCTGGTCCTCGTTTGAGGGCGTGGGTTCGAATCCCACTTCTGACACGATATGTTTTATGAAAATAGCTGGATTAGATGTCGTTTTAAAACGTCCAAATTGCACAAAACCACGTCGGGATGGCCGAGCGGTCTAAGGCGCCAGACTCAAGGGGCTTAGCTTCCTTCGTTCACGATGTGAATCTGTATATTCTGGTCCTCGTTTGAGGGCGTGGGTTCGAATATCACTTCTGACACGAAATGTTTCATGAAAAAAACTGAAAGAGGTGTAATTTTAGAGCGTCCAAATTTCACACCACCACGTCAGGATGGCCGAGCGGTCTAAGGCGCCAGACTCAAGGGGCTTAACTTCTTTCGTTCACGTTGTGAATCTGTGTATTCTGGTCCTCATTTGAGGGCGTGGGTTCGAATCCCACTTTTGACACGATATGTTTTATGAAAATAGCTGGATTAGATGTCGCTTTAAAACGACCAAATTGCACAAAACCACGTCGGGATGGCCGAGCGGTCTAAGGCGCCAGACTCGAAGGAGCTTCCTTCGTTCACGATGTGAATCTGTATATTCTGGTCCTCGTTTGAGGGCGTGGGTTCGAATATCACTTCTGACACGATATGTTTTATGAAAATAACTGGATTAGATGTCATTTTAAACGTCCAAATTCCATAAAGCCGCGTCAGGATGGCCGAGCGGTCTAAGGCGCCAGACTCAAGGGGCTTAGCTTCCTTCGTTCACGATGTGAATCTGTGTATTCTGGTCCTCGTTTGAGGGCGTGGGTTCGAATCCCACTTCTGACACGATATGTTTTATGAAAATATCTGGATTAGATGTCGTTTTAAAACATCCAAATTGCACAAAACCACGTCGGGATGGCCGTGCGGTCTAAGGCGCCAGACTCGAAGGAGCTTCCTTCGTTCACGATGTGAATCTGTGTATTTTGCTCCTTGTTTGAGGTCGTGGGTTCGAATCCCACTTCTGACACGATATGTTTCAGGAAAATAACTGGATGAGATGTCATTTTAAAACGTCCAAATTCCATAGAACCGCGTCAGGATGGCCGAGCGGTCTAAGGCGCCAGACTCAAGGGGCTTAGCTTCCTTCGTTCACGTTGTGAATCTGTGTATTCTGGTCCTCGTTTGAGGGCGTGGATTCGAATCCCACTTCTGACACGATATGTTTTATGAAAATAGCTGGATTAGATGTCGTTTTAAAACGTCCAAATTGCACAAAACCACGTCGGGATGGCCGAGCGGTCTAAGGCGCCAGACTCAAGGGGCTTAGCTTCCTTCGTTCACGATGTGAATCTGTATATTCTTGTCCTCGTTTGAATGCGTGGGTTCGAATATCACTTCTGACACGAAATGTTTCATGAAAAAAACTGAAAGAGGTGTAATTTTAAAGCGTCCAAATTTCACACCACCACGTCAGGATGGCCGAGCGGTCTAAGGCGCCAGACTCAAGGGGCTTAGCTTCCTTCGTTCACGTTGTGAATCTGTGTATTCTGGTCCTCATTTGAGGGCGTGGGTTCGAATCCCACTTTTGACACGATATGTTTTATGAAAATAGCTGGATTAGATGTCGCTTTAAAACGACCAAATTGCACAAAACCACGTCGGGATGGCCGAGCGGTCTAAGGCGCCAGACTCGAAGGAGCTTCCTTCGTTCACGATGTGAATCTGTATATTCTGGTCCTCGTTTGAGGGCGTGGGTTCGAATCCCACTTCTGACACGATATGTTTTATGAAAATAGCTGGATTAGATGTCGTTTTAAAACGTCCAAATTGCACAAAACCACGTCGGGATGGCCGAGCGGTCTAACGCGCCAGACTCGAAGGAGCTTCCTTCGTTCACGATGTGAATCTGTGTATTTTGCTCCTTGTTTGAGGTCGTGGGTTCGAATCCCACTTCTGACACGATATGTTTCAGGAAAATAACTGGATGAGATGTCATTTTAAAACGTCCAAATTCCATAAAACGGCGTCAGGATGGCCGAGCGGTCTAAGGCGCCAGACTCAAGGGGCTTAGCTTCCTTCGTTCACGTTGTGAATCTGTGTATTCTGGTCCTCGTTTGAGGGCGTGGGTTCGAATCCCACTTCTGACACGATATGTTTTATGAAAATAGCTGGATTAGATGTCGTTTTAAAACGTCCAAATTGCACAAAACCACGTCGGGATGGCCGAGCGGTCTAAGGCGCCAGACTCAAGGGGCTTAGCTTCCTTCGTTCACGATGTGAATCTGTATATTCTGGTCCTCGTTTGAGGGCGTGGGTTCGAATATCACTTCTGACACGAAATGTTTCATGAAAAAAACTGAAAGAGGTGTAATTTTAAAGCGTCCAAATTTCACACCACCACGTCAGGATGGCCGAGCGGTCTAAGGCGCCAGACTCAAGGGGCTTAACTTCCTTCGTTCACGTTGTGAATCTGTGTATTCTGGTCCTCATTTGAGGGCGCGGGTTCGAATCCCACTTTTGACACGATATGTTTTATGAAAATAGCTGGATTAGATGTCGCTTTAAAACGACCAAATTGCACAAAACCACGTCGGGATGGCCGAGCGGTCTAAGGCGCCAGACTTGAAGGAGCTTCCTTCGTTCACGATATGAATCTGTATATTCTGGTCCTCGTTTGAGGGCGTGGGTTCGAATCCCACTTCTGACACGATATGTTTTATGAAAATAGCTGGATTAGATGTCGTTTTAAAACGTCCAAATTGCACAAAACCACGTCGGGATGGCCGAGCGGTCTAACGCGCCAGACTCGAAGGAGCTTCCTTCGTTCACGATGTGAATCTGTGTATTTTGCTCCTTGTTTGAGATCGTGGGTTCGAATCCCACTTCTGACACGATATGTTTTATGAAAATAGCTGGATTAGATGTCGTTTTAAAACGTCCAAATTGCACAAAACCACGTCGGGATGGCCGAGCGGTCTAAGGCGCCAGACTCAAGGGGCTTAGCTTCCTTCGTTCACGTTGTGAATCTGTGTATTCTGGTCCTCATTTGAGGGCGTGGGTTCGAATCCCACTTCTGACACGATATGTTTTATGAAAATAGCTGGATTAGATGTCGTTTTAAAACGTTCAAATTGCACAAAACCACGTCGGGATGGCCGAGCGGTCTAACGCGCCAGACTCGAAGGAGCTTCCTTCGTTCACGATGTGAATCTGTGTATTTTGCTCCTTGTTTGAGGTCGTGGGTTCGAATCCCACTTCTGACACGATATGTTTCAGGAAAATAACTGGATGAGATGTCATTTTAAAACGTCCAAATTCCATAAAACCGCGTCAGGATGGCCGAGCGGTCTAAGGCGCCAGACTCAAGGGGCTTAGCTTCCTTCGTTCACGTTGTGAATCTGTGTATTCTGGTCCTCGTTTGAGGGCGTGGGTTCGAATCCCACTTCTGACACGATATGTTTTATGAAAATAGCTGGATTAGATGTCGTTTTAAAACGTCCAAATTGCACAAAACCACGTCGGGATGGCCGAGCGGTCTAAGGCGCCAGACTCAAGGGGCTTAGCTTCCTTCGTTCACGATGTGAATCTGTATATTCTGGTCCTCGTTTGAGGGCGTGGGTTCGAATATCACTTCTGACACGAAATGTTTCATGAAAAAAACTGAAAGAGGTGTAATTTTAAAGCGTCCAAATTTCACACCACCACGTCAGGATGGCCGAGCGGTCTAAGGCGCCAGACTCAAGGGGCTTAACTTCCTTCGTTAACGTTGTGAATCTGTGTATTCTGGTCCTCATTTGAGGGCGCGGGTTCGAATCCCACTTTTGACACGATATGTTTTATGAAAATAGCTGGATTAGATGTCGCTTTAAAACGACCAAATTGCACAAAACCACGTCGGGATGGCCGAGCGGTTTAAGGCGCCAGACTCGAAGGAGCTTCCTTCGTTCACGATGTGAATCTGTATATTCTGGTCCTCGTTTGAGGGCGTGGGTTCGAATATCACTTCTGACACGATATGTTTTATGAAAATAACTGGATTAGATGTCATTTTAAACGTCCAAATTCCATAAAGCCGCGTCAGGATGGCCGAGCGGTCTAAGGCGCCAGACTCAAGGGGCTTAGCTTCCTTCGTTCACGATGTGAATCTGTGTATTCTGGTCCTCGTTTGAGGGCGTGGGTTCGAATCCCACTTCTGACACGATATGTTTTATGAAAATATCTGGATTAGATGTCGTTTTAAAACGTCCAAATTGCCCAAAACCACGTCGGGATGGCCGAGCGGTCTAAGGCGCCAGACTCGAAGGAGCTTCCTTCGTTCACGATGTGAATCTGTGTCTTTTGCTCCTTGTTTGAGGTCGTGGGTTCGAATCCCACTTCTGACACGATATGTTTCAGGAAAATAACTGGATGAGATGTCATTTTAAAACGTCCAAATTCCATAAAACCGCGTCAGGATGGCCGAGCGGTCTAAGGCGCCAGACTCAAGGGGCTTAGCTTCCTTCGTTCACGTTGTGAATCTGTGTATTCTGGTCCTCGTTTGAGGGCGTGGATTCGAATCCCACTTCTGACACGATATGTTTTATGAAAATAGCTGGATTAGATGTCGTTTTAAAACGTCCAAATTGCACAAAACCACGTCGGGATGGCCGAGCGGTCTAAGGCGCCAGACTCAAGGGGCTTAGCTTCCTTCGATCACGATGTGAATCTGTATATTCTGGTCCTCGTTTGAGGGCGTGGGTTCGAATATCACTTCTGACACGAAATGTTTCATGAAAAAAACTGAAAGAGGTGTAATTTTAAAGCGTCCAAATTTCACACCACCACGTCAGGATGGCCGAGCGGTCTAAGGCGCCAGACTCAAGGGGCTTAGCTTCCTTCGTTCACGATGTGAATCTGTGTATTCTGTTCCTCGTTTGAGGGCCTGGGTTCGAATCCCACTTCTGACACGAAATGTTTTATGAAAATAACTGGATTAGATGTCGCTTTAAAACGACCAAATTGCACAAAACCACGTCGGGATGGCCGAGCGGTCTAAGGCGCCAGACTCGAAGGAGCTTCCTTCGTTCACGATGTGAATCTGTATATTCTGGTCCTCGTTTGAGGGCGTGGGTTCGAATCCCACTTCTGACACGATATGTTTTATGAAAATAGCTGGATTAGATGTCGTTTTAAAACGTCCAAATTGCACAAAACCACGTCGGGATGGCCGAGCGGTCTAACGTGCCAGACTCGAAGGAGCTTCCTTCGTTCACGATGTGAATCTGTGTATTTTGCTCCTTGTTTGAGATCGTGGGTTCGAATCCCACTTCTGACACGATATGTTTTATGAAAATAACTGGATTAGATGTCGTTTTAAAACGTCCAAATTTCACACCCACACGTCAGGATGGCCAAGCGGTCTAAGGCGCCAGACTCGAAGGAGCTTCCTTCGTTCACGATGTGAATCTGTGTATTCTGTTCTTCGTTTGAGGGCGTGGGTTCGAATATCACTTCTGACACGAAATGTTTTATGAAAAAAACTGAAAGAGGTGTAATTTTAAAGCGTCCAAATTTCACACCAACACGTCAGGATGGCCGAGCGGTCTAAGGTGCCAGACTCAAGGGGCTTAGCTTCCTTCGTTCAAGATGTGAATCTGTGTATTCTGCTCCTCGTTTGAGGGCGTGGGTTCGAATCCAACTTCTGACAAGATATGTTTTATGAAAATAACTTTATTAGATGTCATTTAAAACGTCCAAATTCCATAAAACCTCGTCAGGATGGCCGAGCGGTCTAAGGCGCCAGACTCAAGGGGCTTAGCTTCCTTCGTTCACGATGTGAATCTGTGTATTCTGGTCCTCGTTTGAGGGCGTGGGTTCGAATCCCACTTCTGACACGATATGTTTTAGGAAAATAACTGGATGAGATGTCATTTTAAAACGTCCAAATTCCATAAAACCGCGTCAGGATGGCCGAGCTGTCTAAGGCGCCAGACTCAAGGGCTTAGCTTCCTTCGTTCACGTTGTGAATCTGTGTATTCTGGTCCTCGTTTGAGGGCGTGGGTTCGAATCCCACTTCTGACACGATATGTTTTATGAAAATAGCTGGATTAGATGTCGTTTTAAAACGTCCAAATTGCACAAAACCACGTCGGGATGGCCGAGCGGTCTAAGGCGCCAGACTCAAGGGGCTTAGCTTCCTTCGTTCACGATGTGAATCTGTATATTCTGGTCCTCGTTTGAGGGCGTGGGTTCGAATATCACTTCTGACACGAAATGTTTCATGAAAAAAACTGAAAGAGGTGTAATTTTAAAGCGTCCAAATTTCACACCACCACGTCAGGATGGCCGAGCGGTCTAAGGCGCCAGACTCAAGGGGCTTAACTTCTTTCGTTCACGTTGTGAATCTGTGTATTCTGGTCCTCATTTGAGGGCGTGGGTTCGAATCCCACTTTTGACACGATATGTTTTATGAAAATAGCTGGATTAGATGTCGCTTTAAAACGACCAAATTGCACAAAACCACGTCGGGATGGCCGAGCGGTCTAAGGCGCCAGACTCGAAGGAGCTTCCTTCGTTCACGATGTGAATCTGTATATTCTGGTCCTCGTTTGAGGGCGTGGGTTCGAATATCACTTCTGACACGATATGTTTTATGAAAATAACTGGATTAGATGTCATTTTAAACGTCCAAATTCCATAAATCCGCGTCAGGATGGCCGAGCGGTCTAAGGCGCCAGACTCAAGGGGCTTAGCTTCCTTCGTTCACGATGTGAATCTGTGTATTCTGGTCCTCGTTTGAGGGCGTGGGTTCGAATCCCACTTCTGACACGATATGTTTTATGAAAATATCTGGATTAGATGTCGTTTTAAAACGTCCAAATTGCACAAAACCACGTCGGGATGGCCGTGCGGTCTAAGGCGCCAGACTCGAAGGAGCTTCCTTCGTTCACGATGTGAATCTGTGTATTTTGCTCCTTGTTTGAGGTCGTGGGTTCGAATCCCACTTCTGACACGATATGTTTCAGGAAAATAACTGGATGAGATGTCATTTTAAAACGTCCAAATTCCATAGAACCGCGTCAGGATGGCCGAGCGGTCTAAGGCGCCAGACTCAAGGGGCTTAGCTTCCTTCGTTCACGTTGTGAATCTGTGTATTCTGGTCCTCGTTTGAGGGCGTGGATTCGAATCCCACTTCTGACACGATATGTTTTATGAAAATAGCTGGATTAGATGTCGTTTTAAAACGTCCAAATTGCACAAAACCACGTCGGGATGGCCGAGCGGTCTAAGGCGCCAGACTCAAGGGGCTTAGCTTCCTTCGTTCACGATGTGAATCTGTATATTCTTGTCCTCGTTTGAATGCGTGGGTTCGAATATCACTTCTGACACGAAATGTTTCATGAAAAAAACTGAAAGAGGTGTAATTTTAAAGCGTCCAAATTTCACACCACCACGTCAGGATGGCCGAGCGGTCTAAGGCGCCAGACTCAAGGGGCTTAGCTTCCTTCGTTCACGTTGTGAATCTGTGTATTCTGGTCCTCATTTGAGGGCGTGGGTTCGAATCCCACTTTTGACACGATATGTTTTATGAAAATAGCTGGATTAGATGTCGCTTTAAAACGACCAAATTGCACAAAACCACGTCGGGATGGCCGAGCGGTCTAAGGCGCCAGACTCGAAGGAGCTTCCTTCGTTCACGATGTGAATCTGTATATTCTGGTCCTCGTTTGAGGGCGTGGGTTCGAATCCCACTTCTGACACGATATGTTTTATGAAAATAGCTGGATTAGATGTCGTTTTAAAACGTCCAAATTGCACAAAACCACGTCGGGATGGCCGAGCGGTCTAACGCGCCAGACTCGAAGGAGCTTCCTTCGTTCACGATGTGAATCTGTGTATTTTGCTCCTTGTTTGAGGTCGTGGGTTCGAATCCCACTTCTGACACGATATGTTTCAGGAAAATAACTGGATGAGATGTCATTTTAAAACGTCCAAATTCCATAAAACGGCGTCAGGATGGCCGAGCGGTCTAAGGCGCCAGACTCAAGGGGCTTAGCTTCCTTCGTTCACGTTGTGAATCTGTGTATTCTGGTCCTCGTTTGAGGGCGTGGGTTCGAATCCCACTTCTGACACGATATGTTTTATGAAAATAGCTGGATTAGATGTCGTTTTAAAACGTCCAAATTGCACAAAACCACGTCGGGATGGCCGAGCGGTCTAAGGCGCCAGACTCAAGGGGCTTAGCTTCCTTCGTTCACGATGTGAATCTGTATATTCTGGTCCTCGTTTGAGGGCGTGGGTTCGAATATCACTTCTGACACGAAATGTTTCATGAAAAAAACTGAAAGAGGTGTAATTTTAAAGCGTCCAAATTTCACACCACCACGTCAGGATGGCCGAGCGGTCTAAGGCGCCAGACTCAAGGGGCTTAACTTCCTTCGTTCACGTTGTGAATCTGTGTATTCTGGTCCTCATTTGAGGGCGCGGGTTCGAATCCCACTTTTGACACGATATGTTTTATGAAAATAGCTGGATTAGATGTCGCTTTAAAACGACCAAATTGCACAAAACCACGTCGGGATGGCCGAGCGGTCTAAGGCGCCAGACTCGAAGGAGCTTCCTTCGTTCATGATGTGAATCTGTGTATTTTGCTCCTTGTTTGAGATCGTGGGTTCGAATCCCACTTCTGACACGATATGTTTTATGAAAATAGCTGGATTAGATGTCGTTTTAAAACGTCCAAATTGCACAAAACCACGTCGGGATGGCCGAGCGGTCTAAGGCGCCAGACTCAAGGGGCTTAGCTTCCTTCGTTCACGATGTGAATCTGTATATTCTGGTCCTCGTTTGAGGGCGTGGGTTCGAATATCACTTCTGACACGAAATGTTTCATGAAAAAAACTGAAAAAGGTGTAATTTTAAAGCGTCCAAATTTCACACCACCACGTCAGGATGGCCGAGCGGTCTAAGGCGCCAGACTCAAGGGGCTTAGCTTCCTTCGTTCACGATGTGAATCTGTGTATTCTGGTCCTCGTTTGAGGGCGTGGGTTCGAATCCCACTTCTGACACGATATGTTTTATGAAAATATCTGGATTAGATGTCGTTTTAAAACGTCCAAATTGCCCAAAACCACGTCGGGATGGCCGAGCGGTCTAAGGCGCCAGACTCGAAGGAGCTTCCTTCGTTCACGATGTGAATCTGTGTCTTTTGCTCCCTGTTTGAGGTCGTGGGTTCGAATCCCACTTCTGACACGATATGTTTCAGGAAAATAACTGGATGAGATGTCATTTTAAAACGTCCAAATTCCATAAAACCGCGTCAGGATGGCCGAGCGGTCTAAGGCGCCAGACTCAAGGGGCTTAGCTTCCTTCGTTCACGTTGTGAATCTGTGTATTCTGGTCCTCGTTTGAGGGCGTGGAATCGAATCCCACTTCTGACACGATATGTTTTATGAAAATAGCTGGATTAGATGTCGTTTTAAAACGTCCAAATTGCACAAAACCACGTCGGGATGGCCGAGCGGTCTAAGGCGCCAGACTCAAGGGGCTTAGCTTCCTTCGATCACGATGTGAATCTGTATATTCTGGTCCTCGTTTGAGGGCGTGGGTTCGAATATCACTTCTGACACGAAATGTTTCATGAAAAAAACTGAAAGAGGTGTAATTTTAAAGCGTCCAAATTTCACACCACCACGTCAGGATGGCCGAGCGGTCTAAGGCGCCAGATTCAAGGGGCTTAGCTTCCTTCGTTCACGTTGTGAATCTGTGTATTCTGGTCCTCATTTGAGGGCGTGGGTTCGAATCCCACTTTTGACACGATATGTTTTATGAAAATAGCTGGATTAGATGTCGCTTTAAAACGACCAAATTGCACAAAACCACGTCGGGATGGCCGAGCGGTCTAAGGCGCCAGACTCGAAGGAGCTTCCTTCGTTCACGATGTGAATCTGTGTATTCTGCTCCTTGTTTGAGGGCGTGGGTTCGAATGCCACTTCTGACACGATATGTTTTAGGAAAATAACTGGATGAGATGTCATTTTAAAACGTCCAAATTCCATAAAACCGCGTCAGGATGGCCGATCTGTCTAAGGCGCCAGACTCAAGGGGCTTAGCTTCCTTCGTTCACGTTGTGAATCTGCGTATTCTGGTCCTAGTTTGAGGGCGTGGGTTCGAATCCCACTTCTGACACGATATGTTTTATGAAAATAGCTGGATAAGATGTCGTTTTAAAACGTCCAAATTGCACAAAACCACGTCGGGATGGCCGAGCGGTCTAAGGCGCCAGACTCAAGGGGCTTAGGTTCCTTCGTTCACGATGTGAATCTGTATATTCTGGTCCTCGTTTGAGGGCGTGGGTTCGAATCCCACTTCTGACACGATATGTTTTAGGAAAATAACTGGATGAGATGTCATTCTAAAACGTCCAAATTCCATAAAACCGCGTCAGGATGGCCGAGCTGTCTAAGGCGCCAGACTCAAGGGGCTTAGCTTCCTTCGTTCACGTTGTGAATCTGTGTATTCTGGTCCTCGTTTGAGGGCGTGGGTTCGAATCCCACTTCTGACACGATATGTTTTATGAAAATAGCTGGATTAGATGTCGTTTTAAAACGTCCAAATTGCACAAAACCACGTCGGGATGGCCGAGCGGTCTAATGCGCCAGACTCAAGGGGCTTAGCTTCCTTCGATCACGATGTGAATCTGTATATTCTGGTCCTCGTTTGAGGGCGTGGGTTCGAATATCACTTCTGACGCGAAATGTTTCATGAAAAAAACTGAAAGAGGTGTAATTTTAAAGCGTCCAAATTTCACACCACCACGTCAGGATGGCCGAGCGGTCTAAGGCGCCAGACTTAAGGGGCTTAGCTTCCTTCGTACACGTTGTGAATCTGTGTATTCTGGTCCTCATTTGAAGGCGTGGGTTCGAATCCCACTTCTGACACGATATGTTTTATGAAAATAGCTGGATTAGATGTCGCTTTAAAACGACAAAATTGCACAAAACCACGTCGGGATGGCCGAGCGGTCTAAGGCGCCAGACTCGAAGGAGCTTCCTTCGTTCACGATGTGAATCTGTGTATTCTGCTCCTTGTTTGAGGGCGTGGGTTCGAATGCCACTTCTGACACGATATGTTTTAGGAAAATAACTGGATGAGATGTCATTTTAAAACGTCCAAATTCCATAAAACCGCGTCAGGATGGCCGAGCTGTCTAAGGCGCCAGACTCAAGGGGCTTAGCTTCCTTCGTTCACGTTGTGAATCTGCGTATTCTGGTCCTAGTTTGAGGGCGTGGGTTCGAATCCCACTTCTGACACGATATGTTTTATGAAAATAGCTGGATAAGATGTCGTTTTAAAACGTCCAAATTGCACAAAACCACGTCGGGATGGCCGAGCGGTCTAAGGCGCCAGACTCAAGGGGCTTAGGTTCCTTCGTTCACGATGTGAATCTGTATATTCTGGTCCTCGTTTGAGGGCGTGGGTTCGAATCCCACTTCTGACACGATATGTTTTAGGAAAATAACTGGATGAGATGTCATTCTAAAACGTCCAAATTCCATAAAACCGCGTCAGGATGGCCGAGCTGTCTAAGGCGCCAGACTCAAGGGGCTTAGCTTCCTTCGTTCACGTTGTGAATCTGTGTATTCTGGTCCTCGTTTGAGGGCGTGGGTTCGAATCCCACTTCTGACACGATATGTTTTATGAAAATAGCTGGATTAGATGTCGTTTTAAAACGTCCAAATTGCACAAAACCACGTCGGGATGGCCGAGCGGTCTAATGCGCCAGACTCAAGGGGCTTAGCTTCCTTCGATCACGATGTGAATCTGTATATTCTGGTCCTCGTTTGAGGGCGTGGGTTCGAATATCACTTCTGACGCGAAATGTTTCATGAAAAAAACTGAAAGAGGTGTAATTTTAAAGCGTCCAAATTTCACACCACCACGTCAGGATGGCCGAGCGGTCTAAGGCGCCAGACTTAAGGGGCTTAGCTTCCTTCGTACACGTTGTGAATCTGTGTATTCTGGTCCTCATTTGAAGGCGTGGGTTCGAATCCCACTTCTGACACGATATGTTTTATGAAAATAGCTGGATTAGATGTCGCTTTAAAACGACAAAATTGCACAAAACCACGTCGGGATGGCCGAGCGGTCTAAGGCGCCAGACTCGAAGGAGCTTCCTTCGTTCACGATGTGAATCTGTGTATTCTGCTCCTTGTTTGAGGGCGTGGGTTCGAATGCCACTTCTGACACGATATGTTTTAGGAAAATAACTGGATGAGATGTCATTTTAAAACGTCCAAATTCCATAAAACCGCGTCAGGATGGCCGAGCTGTCTAAGGCGCCAGACTCAAGGGGCTTAGCTTCCTTCGTTCACGTTGTGAATCTGCGTATTCTGGTCCTAGTTTGAGGGCGTGGGTTCGAATCCCACTTCTGACACGATATGTTTTATGAAAATAGCTGGATAAGATGTCGTTTTAAAACGTCCAAATTGCACAAAACCACGTCGGGATGGCCGAGCGGTCTAAGGCGCCAGACTCAAGGGGCTTAGGTTCCTTCGTTCACGATGTGAATCTGTATATTCTGGTCCTCGTTTGAGGGCGTGGGTTCGAACCCCACTTCTGACACGATATGTTTTAGGAAAATAACTGGATGAGATGTCATTCTAAAACGTCCAAATTCCATAAAACCGCGTCAGGATGGCCGAGCTGTCTAAGGCGCCAGACTCAAGGGGCTTAGCTTCCTTCGTTCACGTTGTGAATCTGTGTATTCTGGTCCTCGTTTGAGGGCGTGGGTTCGAATCCCACTTCTGACACGATATGTTTTATGAAAATAGCTGGATTAGATGTCGTTTTAAAACGTCCAAATTCCATAAAACCGCGTCGGGATGGCCGAGCTGTCTAATGCGCCAGACTCAAGGGGCTTAGCTTCCTTCGATCACGATGTGAATCTGTATATTCTGGTCCTCGTTTGAGGGCGTGGGTTCGAATATCACTTCTGACGCGAAATGTTTCATGAAAAAAACTGAAAGAGGTGTAATTTTAAAGCGTCCAAATTTCACACCACCACGTCAGGATGGCCGAGCGGTCTAAGGCGCCAGACTTAAGGGGCTTAGCTTCCTTCGTACACGTTGTGAATCTGTGTATTCTGGTCCTCATTTGAAGGCGTGGGTTCGAATCCCACTTCTGACACGATATGTTTTATGAAAATAGCTGGATTAGATGTCGCTTTAAAACGTCCAAATTGCACAAAACCACGTCGGGATGGCCGAGCGGTCTAAGGCGCCAGAATCGAAGGAGCTTCCTTCGTTCACGATGTGAATCTGTGTATTCTGCTCCTTGTTTGAGGGCGTGGGTTCGAATCCCACTTCTGACACGATATGTTTTATGAAAATAACTGGATTAGATGTCGTTTTAAAACGTCCAAATTACACAAAACCACGTCGGGATGGCCGAGCGGTCTAAGGCGCCAGACTCGAAGGAGCTTCCTTCGTTCACGATGTGAATCTGTGTATTCTGCTCCTTGTTTGAGGTCGTGGGTTCGAATCCCACTTCTGACACGATATGTTTTATGAAAATAGCTGGATTAGATGTCATTTTAAAACGTCCAAATTCCATAAAACCGCGTCAGGATGGCCGAGCGGTCTAAGGCGCCAGACTCAAGGGGCTTAGCTCCTTCGTTCACGATGTGAATCTTTGTATTCTGGTCCTCGTTTGAGAGCGTGGGTTCAAATCCCACTTCTGACACGATATGTTTTAGGAAAATAACTGGATGAGATGTCATTTTAAAACGTCCAAATTCCATAAAACCGCGTCAGGATGGCCGAGCGGTCTAAGGCGCCAGACTGAAGGGGCTTAGCTTCCTTCGTTCACGTTGTGAATCTGCGTATTCTGGTCCTCGTTTGAGGGCGTGGGTTCGAATCCCACTTCTGACACGATATGTTTTATGAAAATAGCTGGATTAGATGTCGTTTTAAAACGTCCAAATTGCACGAAACCACGTCGGGATGGCCGAGCGGTCTAAGGCGCCAGACTCAAGGGGCTTAGGTTCCTTCGTTCACGGTGTGAATCTGTATATTCTGGTCCTCGTTTTAGGGCGTGGGTTCGAATATCACTTCTGACACGAAATGTTTCATGAAAAAAACTGAAAGAGGTGTTATTTTAAAGCGTCCAAATTTCACACCACCACGTCAGGATGGCCGAGCGGTCTAAGGCGCCAGACTCAAGGGGCTTAGCTTTCTTCGTTCACGTTGTGAATCTGTGTATTCTGGTCCTCATTTGAGGGCGTGGGTTCGAATCCCACTTCTGACACGATATGTTTTATGAAAATAGCTGGATTAGATGTCGCTTTTAAACGTCCCAATTGCACAAAACCACGTCGGGATGGCCGAGCGGTCTAAGGCGCCAGACTCGAAGGAGCTTCCTTCGTTCACGATGTGAATCTGTGTATTCTGCTCCTTGTTTGAGGGCGTGGGTTCGAATATCACTTCTGACACGAAAAGTTTTATGAAAAAAAAACTGAAAGAGGTGTAAATTTAAAGCGTCCAAATTTCACACCAACACGTCAGGATGGCCGAGCGGTCTAAGGTGCCAGACTCAAGGGGCTTAGCTTCCTTCGTTCACGATGTGAATCCGTGTATTCTGCTCATCGTTTGAGGGCGTGGGTTCGAATCCCACTTCTGACACGATATGTTTTATGAAAATATCTGGATTAGATGTCATTTTAAAACGTCCAAATTCCATAAAACCGCGTCAGGATGGCCGAGCGGTCTAAGGCGCCAGACTCAAGGGGCTTAGCTTCCTTCGTTCACGATGTGAATCTGTATATTCTGGTCCTCGTTTGAGGGCGTGGGTTCGAATATCACTTCTGACACGAAATGTTTCATGAAAAAAACTGAAAGAGGTGTAATTTTAAAGCGTCCAAATTTCACACCACCACGTCAGGATGGCCGAGCGGTCTAAGGCGCCAGACTCAAGGGGCTTAACTTCTTTCGTTCACGTTGTGAATCTGTGTATTCTGGTCCTCATTTGAGGGCGTGGGTTCGAATCCCACTTTTGACACGATATGTTTTATGAAAATAGCTGGATTAGATGTCGCTTTAAAACGACCAAATTGCACAAAACCACGTCGGGATGGCCGAGCGGTCTAAGGTGCCAGACTCGAAGGAGCTTCCTTCGTTCACGATGTGAATCTGTATATTCTGGTCCTCGTTTGAGGGCGTGGGTTCGAATCCCACTTCTGACACGATATGTTTTATGAAAATAGCTGGATTAGATGTCGTTTTAAAACGTCCAAATTGCACAAAACCACGTCGGGATGGCCGAGCGGTCTAACGCGCCAGACTCGAAGGAGCTTCCTTCGTTCACGATGTGAATCTGTGTATTTTGCTCCTTGTTTGAGATCGTGGGTTCGAATCCCACTTCTGACACGATATGTTTCAGGAAAATAACTGGATGAGATGTCATTTTAAAACGTCCAAATTCCATAAAACCGCGTCAGGATGGCCGAGCGGTCTAAGGCGCCAGACTCAAGGGGCTTAGCTTCCTTCGTTCACGTTGTGAATCTGTGTATTCTGGTCCTCGTTTGAGGGCGTGGGTTAGAATCCCACTTCTGACACGATATGTTTTATGAAAATAGCTGGATTAGATGTCGTTTTAAAACGTCCAAATTGCACAAAACCACGTCGGGATGGCCGAGCGGTCTAAGGCGCCAGACTCAAGGGGCTTAGCTTCCTTCGATCACGATGTGAATCTGTATATTCTGGTCCTCGTTTGAGGGCGTGGGTTCGAGTATCACTTCTGACACGAAATGTTTCATGAAAAAAACTGAAAGAGGTGTAATTTTAAAGCGTCCAAATTTCACACCACCACGTCAGGATGGCCGAGCGGTCTAAGGCGCCAGACTCAAGGGGCTTAGCTTCCTTCGTTCACGTTGTGAATCTGTGTATTCTGGTCCTCATTTGAGGGCGTGGGTTCGAATCCCACTTTTGACACGATATGTTTTATGAAAATAGCTGGATTAGATGTCGCTTTAAAACGACCAAATTGCACAAAACCACGTCGGGATGGCCGAGCGGTCTAAGGCGCCAGACTCGAAGGAGCTTCCTTCGTTCACGATGTGAATCTGTGTATTCTGCTCCTTGTTTGAGGGCGTGGGTTCGAATGCCACTTCTGACACGATATGTTTTAGGAAAATAACTGGATGAGATGTCATTTTAAAACGTCCAAATTCCATAAAACCGCGTCAGGATGGCCGAGCTGTCTAAGGCGCCAGACTCAAGGGGCTTAGCTTCCTTCGATCACGATGTGAATCTGTATATTCTGGTCCTCGTTTGAGGGCGTGGGTTCGAGTATCACTTCTGACACGAAATGTTTCATGAAAAAAACTGAAAGAGGTGTAATTTTAAAGCGTCCAAATTTCACACCACCACGTCAGGATGGCCGAGCGGTCTAAGGCGCCAGACTCAAGGGGCTTAGCTTCCTTCGTTCACGTTGTGAATCTGTGTATTCTGGTCCTCATTTGAGGGCGTGGGTTCGAATCCCACTTTTGACACGATATGTTTTATGAAAATAGCTGGATTAGATGTCGCTTTAAAACGACCAAATTGCACAAAACCACGTCGGGATGGCCGAGCGGTCTAAGGCGCCAGACTCGAAGGAGCTTCCTTCGTTCACGATGTGAATCTGTGTATTCTGCTCCTTGTTTGAGGGCGTGGGTTCGAATGCCACTTCTGACACGATATGTTTTAGGAAAATAACTGGATGAGATGTCATTTTAAAACGTCCAAATTCCATAAAACCGCGTCAGGATGGCCGAGCTGTCTAAGGCGCCAGACTCAAGGGGCTTAGCTTCCTTCGTTCACGTTGTGAATCTGCGTATTCTGGTCCTAGTTTGAGGGCGTGGGTTCGAATCCCACTTCTGACACGATATGTTTTAGGAAAATAACTGGATGAGATGTCATTCTAAAACGTCCAAATTGCACAAAACCACGTCGGGATGGCCGAGCGGTCTAAGGCGCCAGACTCGAAGGAGCTTCCTTCGTTCACGATGTGAATCTGTGTATTCTGCTCCTTGTTTGAGGGCGTGGGTTCGAATATCACTTCTGACACGAAATGTTTTATGAAAAAAAACTGAAAGAGGTGTAAATTTAAAGCGTCCAAATTTCACACCAACACGTCAGGATGGCCGAGCGGTCTAAGGTGCCAGACTCAAGGGGCTTAGCTTCCTTCGTTCACGATGTGAATCTGTGTATTCTGCTCATCGTTTGAGGGCGTGGGTTCGAATCCCACTTCTGACACGATATGTTTTATGAAAATATCTGGATTAGATGTCATTTTAAAACGTCCAAATTCCATAAAACCGCGTCAGGATGGCCGAGCTGTCTAAGGCGCCAGACTCAAGGGGCTTAGCTTCCTTCGTTCACGTTGTGAATCTGCGTATTCTGGTCCTAGTTTGAGGGCGTGGGTTCGAATCCCACTTCTGACACGATATGTTTTAGGAAAATAACTGGATGAGATGTCATTCTAAAACGTCCAAATTGCACAAAACCACGTCGGGATGGCCGAGCGGTCTAAGGCGCCAGACTCAAGGGGCTTAGCTTCCTTCGTTCACGATGTGAATCTGTATATTCTGGTCCTCGTTTGAGGGCGTGGGTTCGAATATCACTTCTGACACGAAATGTTTCATGAAAAAAACTGAAAGAGGTGTAATTTTAAAGCGTCCAAATTTCACACCACCACGTCAGGATGGCCGAGCGGTCTAAGGCGCCAGACTCAAGGGGCTTAACTTCTTTCGTTCACGTTGTGAATCTGTGTATTCTGGTCCTCATTTGAGGGCGTGGGTTCGAATCCCACTTTTGACACGATATGTTTTATGAAAATAGCTGGATTAGATGTCGCTTTAAAACGACCAAATTGCACAAAACCACGTCGGGATGGCCGAGCGGTCTAAGGCGCCAGACTCGAAGGAGCTTCCTTCGTTCACGATGTGAATCTGTATATTCTGGTCCTCGTTTGAGGGCGTGGGTTCGAATCCCACTTCTGACACGATATGTTTTATGAAAATAGCTGGATTAGATGTCGTTTTAAAACGTCCAAATTGCACAAAACCACGTCGGGATGGCCGAGCGGTCTAACGCGCCAGACTCGAAGGAGCTTCCTTCGTTCACGATGTGAATCTGTGTATTTTGCTCCTTGTTTGAGATCGTGGGTTCGAATCCCACTTCTGACACGATATGTTTCAGGAAAATAACTGGATGAGATGTCATTTTAAAACGTCCAAATTCCATAAAACCGCGTCAGGATGGCCGAGCGGTCTAAGGCGCCAGACTCAAGGGGCTTAGCTTCCTTCGTTCACGTTGTGAATCTGTGTATTCTGGTCCTCGTTTGAGGGCGTGGGTTAGAATCCCACTTCTGACACGATATGTTTTATGAAAATAGATGGATTAGATGTCGTTTTAAAACGTCCAAATTGCACAAAACCACGTCGGGATGGCCGAGCGGTCTAAGGCGCCAGACTCAAGGGGCTTAGCTTCCTTCGATCACGATGTGAATCTGTATATTCTGGTCCTCGTTTGAGGGCGTGGGTTCGAGTATCACTTCTGACACGAAATGTTTCATGAAAAAAACTGAAAGAGGTGTAATTTTAAAGCGTCCAAATTTCACACCACCACGTCAGGATGGCCGAGCGGTCTAAGGCGCCAGACTCAAGGGGCTTAGCTTCCTTCGTTCACGTTGTGAATCTGTGTATTCTGGTCCTCATTTGAGGGCGTGGGTTCGAATCCCACTTTTGACACGATATGTTTTATGAAAATAGCTGGATTAGATGTCGCTTTAAAACGACCAAATTGCACAAAACCACGTCGGGATGGCCGAGCGGTCTAAGGCGCCAGACTCGAAGGAGCTTCCTTCGTTCACGATGTGAATCTGTGTATTCTGCTCCTTGTTTGAGGGCGTGGGTTCGAATGCCACTTCTGACACGATATGTTTTAGGAAAATAACTGGATGAGATGTCATTTTAAAACGTCCAAATTCCATAAAACCGCGTCAGGATGGCCGAGCTGTCTAAGGCGCCAGACTCAAGGGGCTTAGCTTCCTTCGTTCACGTTGTGAATCTGCGTATTCTGGTCCTAGTTTGAGGGCGTGGGTTCGAATCCCACTTCTGACACGATATGTTTTATGAAAATAGCTGGATAAGATGTCGTTTTAAAACGTCCAAATTGCACAAAACCACGTCGGGATGGCCGAGCGGTCTAAGGCGCCAGACTCAAGGGGCTTAGGTTCCTTCGTTCACGATGTGAATCTGTATATTCTGGTCCTCGTTTGAGGGCGTGGGTTCGAATCCCACTTCTGACACGATATGTTTTAGGAAAATAACTGGATGAGATGTCATTCTAAAACGTCCAAATTCCATAAAACCGCGTCAGGATGGCCGAGCTGTCTAAGGCGCCAGACTCAAGGGGCTTAGCTTCCTTCGTTCACGTTGTGAATCTGCGTATTCTGGTCCTAGTTTGAGGGCGTGGGTTTGAATCCCACTTCTGACACGATATGTTTTATGAAAATAGCTGGATTAGATGTCGTTTTAAAACGTCCAAATTGCACAAAACCACGTCGGGATGGCCGAGTGGTCTAATGCGCCAGACTCAAGGGGCTTAGCTTCCTTCGATCACGATGTGAATCTGTATATTCTGGTCCTCGTTTGAGGGCGTGGGTTCGAATATCACTTCTGACGCGAAATGTTTCATGAAAAAAACTGAAAGAGGTGTAATTTTAAAGCGTCCAAATTTCACACCACCACGTCAGGATGGCCGAGCGGTCTAAGGCGCCAGACTTAAGGGGCTTAGCTTCCTTCGTACACGTTGTGAATCTGTGTATTCTGGTCCTCATTTGAAGGCATGGGTTCGAATCCCACTTCTGACACGATATGTTTTATGAAAATAGCTGGATTAGATGTCGCTTTAAAACGTCCAAATTGCACAAAACCACGTCGGGATGGCCGAGCGGTCTAAGGCGCCAGAATCGAAGGAGCTTCCTTCGTTCACGATGTGAATCTGTGTATTCTGCTCCTTGTTTGAGGGCGTGGGTTCGAATCCCACTTCTGACACGATATGTTTTATGAAAATAACTGGATTAGATGTCGTTTTAAAACGTCCAAATTGCACAAAACCACGTCGGGATGGCCGAGCGGTCTAAGGCGCCAGACTCGAAGGAGCTTCCTTCGTTCACGATGTGAATCTGTGTATTCTGCTCCTTGTTTGAGGTCGTGGGTTCGAATCCCACTTCTGACACGATATGTTTTATGAAAATAGCTGGATTAGATGTCATTTTAAAACGTCCAAATTCCATAAAACCGCGTCAGGATGGCCGAGCGGTCTAAGGCGCCAGACTCAAGGGGCTTAGCTCCTTCGTTCACGATGTGAATCTTTGTATTCTGGTCCTCGTTTGAGAGCGTGGGTTCAAATCCCACTTCTGACACGATATGTTTTAGGAAAATAACTGGATGAGATGTCATTTTAAAACGTCCAAATTCCATAAAACCGCGTCAGGATGGCCGAGCGGTCTAAGGCGCCAGACTCAAGGGGCTTAGCTTCCTTCGTTCACGTTGTGAATCTGCGTATTCTGGTCCTCGTTTGAGGGCGTGGGTTCGAATCCCACTTCTGACACGATATGTTTTATGAAAATAGCTGGATTAGATGTCGTTTTAAAACGTCCAAATTGCACAAAACCACGTCGGGATGGCCGAGCGGTCTAAGGCGCCAGACTCAAGGGGCTTAGGTTCCTTCGTTCACGGTGTGAATCTGTATATTCTGGTCCTCGTTTGAGGGCGTGGGTTCGAATATCACTTCTGACACGAAATGTTTCATGAAAAAAACTGAAAGAGGTGTTATTTTAAAGCGTCCAAATTTCACACCACCACGTCAGGATGGCCGAGTGGTCTAAGGCGCCAGACTCAAGGGGCTTAGCTTTCTTCGTTCACGTTGTGAATCTGTGTATTCTGGTCCTCATTTGAGGGCGTGGGTTCGAATCCCACTTCTGACACGATATGTTTTATGAAAATAGCTGGATTAGATGTCGCTTTTAAACGTCCCAATTGCACAAAACCACGTCGGGATGGCCGAGCGGTCTAAGGCGCCAGACTCGAAGGAGCTTCCTTCGTTCACGATGTGAATCTGTGTATTCTGCTCCTTGTTTGAGGGCGTGGGTTCGAATATCACTTCTGACACGAAATGTTTTATGAAAAAAAACTGAAAGAGGTGTAAATTTAAAGCGTCCAAATTTCACACCAACACGTCAGGATGGCCGAGCGGTCTAAGGTGCCAGACTCAAGGGGCTTAGCTTCCTTCGTTCACGATGTGAATCTGTGTATTCTGCTCATCGTTTGAGGGCGTGGGTTCGAATCCCACTTCTGACACGATATGTTTTATGAAAATATCTGGATTAGATGTCGTTTTAAAACGTCCAAATTGCACAAAACCACGTCGGGATGGCCGAGCGGTCTAATGCGCCAGACTCAAGGGGCTTAGCTTCCTTCGATCACGATGTGAATCTGTATATTCTGGTCCTCGTTTGAGGGCGTGGGTTCGAATATCACTTCTGACGCGAAATGTTTCATGAAAAAAACTGAAAGAGGTGTAATTTTAAAGAGTCCAAATTTCACACCACCACGTCAGGATGGCCGAGCGGTCTAAGGCGCCAGACTTAAGGGGCTTAGCTTCCTTCGTACACGTTGTGAATCTGTGTATTCTGGTCCTCATTTGAGGGCGTGGGTTCGAATCCCACTTCTGACACGATATGTTTTATGAAAATAGCTGGATTAGATGTCGCTTTAAAAGGTCCAAATTGCACAAAACCACGTCGGGATGGCCGAGCGGTCTAAGGCGCCAGAATCGAAGGAGCTTTCTTCGTTCACGATGTGAATCTGTGTATTCTGCTCCTTGTTTGAGGGCGTGGGTTCGAATCCCACTTCTGACACGATATGTTTTATGAAAATAACTGGATTAGATGTCGTTTTAAAACGTCCAAATTGCACAAAACCACGTCAGGATGGCCAAGCGGTCTAAGGCGCCAGACTCGAAGGAGCTTCCTTCGTTCACGATGTGAATCTGTGTATTCTGTTCCTCGTTTGAGGGCGTGGGTTCGAATATCACTTCTGACACGAAATGGATTATGAATTAACTGAAAGAGGTGTAATTTTAAAGCGTCCAAATTTCACACCACCACGTCGAGATGGCCAAGCGGTCTAAGGCGCCAGACTCAAGGGGCTTAGCTTCCTTCGTTCACGATGTGAATCTGTGTATTCTGGTCCTCGTTTGAGGGCGTGGGTTCGAATATCACTTCTGACACGAAATGTTTTATGAAAAAAAACTGAAAGAGGTGTAAATTTAAAGCGTCCAAATTTCACACCAACACGTCAGGATGGCCGAGCGGTCTAAGGTGCCAGACTCAAGGGGCTTGGCTTCCTTCGTTCACGATGTGAATCTGTGTATTCTGCTCATCGTTTGAGGGCGTGGGTTCGAATCCCACTTCTGACACGATATGTTTTATGAAAATATCTGGATTAGATGTCATTTTAAAACGTCCAAATTCCATAAAACCGCGTCAGGATGGCCGAGCGGTCTAAGGCGCCAGACTCAAGGGGCTTAGCTTCCTTCGTTCACGATGTGAATCTGTGTATTCTGGTCCTCGTTTGAGGGCGTGGGTTCGAATCCCACTTCTGACACGACATGTTTTAGGAAAATAACTGGATGAGATGTCATTTTAAAACGTCCAAATTCCATAAAACCGCGTCAGGATGGCCGAGCGGTCTAAGGCGCCAGACTCAAGGGGCTTAGCTTCCTTCGTTCACGTTGTGAATCTGCGTATTCTGGTCCTCGTTTGAGGGCGTGGGTTCGAATCCCACTTATGACACGATATGTTTTATGAAAATAGCTGGATTAGATGTCGTTTTAAAACGTCCAAATTGCACAAAACCACGTCGGGATGGCCGAGCGGTCTAAGGCGCCAGACTCAAGGGGCTTAGCTTCCTTCGTTCACGGTGTGAATCTGTATATTCTGGTCCTCGTTTGAGGGCGTGGGTTCGAATATCACTTCTGACACGAAATGTTTCATGAAAAAAACTGAAAGAGGTGTAATTTTAAAGCGTCCAAATTTCACACCACCACGTCAGGATGGCCGAGCGGTCTAAGGCGCCAGACTCAAGGGGCTTAGCTTCCTTCGTTCACGTTGTGAATCTGTGTATTCTGGTCCTCATTTGAGGGCGTGGGTTCGAATCCCACTTCTAACACGATATGTTTTATGAAAATAGCTGGATTAGATGTCGCTTTTAAACGTCCAAATTGCACAAAACCACGTCGGGATGGCCGAGCGGTCTAAGGCGCCAGACTCGAAGGAGCTTCCTTCGTTCACGATGTGAATCTGTGTATTCTGCTCCTTGTTTGAGGGCGTGGGTTCGAATCCCACTTCTGACACGATATGTTTTA
Source organism: Phalangium opilio (assembly GCF_054372755.1). NCBI lineage: Eukaryota > Metazoa > Arthropoda > Arachnida > Opiliones > Phalangiidae > Phalangium > Phalangium opilio. Next base: position 120,750 of record NW_028324253.1, read on the forward strand.
TGAAAATAACTGGATTAGATGTCGTTTTAAAACGTCCAAATTTCACACCAACACGTGAGGATGGCCAAGCGGTCTAAGGCGCCAGACTCGAAGGAGCTTCCTTCGTTCACGATGTGAATCTGTGTATTCTGTTCCTCGTTTGAGGGCGTGGGTTCGAATATCACTTCTGACACGAAATGTTTCATGAAAAAAACTGAAAGAGGTGTAATTTTAAAGCGTCCAAATTTCACCCCAACACGTCAGGATGGCCGAGCGGTCTAAGGTGCCAGACTCAAGGGGCTTAGCTTCCTTCGTTCACGATGTGAATCTGTGTATTCTGCTCCTCGTTTGAGGGCGTGGGTTCGAATCCAACTTCTGACACGATATGTTTTATGAAAATAACTTTATTAGATGTCATTTAAAACGTCCAAATTCCATAAATCCTCGTCAGGATGGCCGAGCGGTCTAAGGTGCCAGACTCAAGGGGCTTAGCTTCCTTCGTTCACGATGTGAATCTGTGTATTCTGCTCCTCGTTTGAGGGCGTGGGTTCGAATCCAACTTCTGACACGATATGTTTTATGAAAATAACTTTATTAGATGTCATTTAAAACGTCCAAATTCCATAAATCCTCGTCAGGATGGCCGAGCGGTCTAAGGCGGCAGACTCAAGGGGCTTAGCTTCCTTCGTTCACGATGTGAATCTGTGAATTCTGGTCCTCGTTTGAGGGCGTGGGTTCGAATCCCACTTCTGACACGATATGTTTTAGGAAAATAACTGGATGAGATGTCATTTTAAAACGTCCAAATTCCATAAAAACGCGTCAGGATGGCCGAGCGGTCTAAGGCGCCAGAATCAAGGGCTTAGCTTCCTTCGTTCACGTTGTGAATCTGCGTATTCTGGTCCTCATTTGAGGGCGTGGGTTCGAATCCACTTCTGACACGATATGTTTTATGAAAATAGCTGGATTAGATGTCGCTTTAAAACGTCCAAATTGCACAAAACCACGTCGGGATGGCCGAGCGGTCTAAGGCGCCAGAATCGAAGGAGCTTCCTTCGTTCACGATGTGAATCTGTGTATTCTGCTCCTTGTTTGAGGGCGTGGGTTCGAATATCACTTCTGACACGAAATGGATTATGAATTAACTGAAAGAGGTGTAATTTTAAAGCGTCCAAATTTCACACCACCACGTCGAGATGGTCGAGCCGTCTAAGGTGCCAGACTCAAGGGGCTTAGCTTCCTTCGTTCACGATGTGAATCTGTGTATTCTGCTCCTCGTTTGAGGGCGTGGGTTCGAATCCCACTTCTGACACGATATGTTTTATGAAAATAACTGGATTAGATGTCATTTTAAACGTCCAAATTCCATAAAGCCGCGTCAGGATGGCCGAGCGGTCTAAGGCGCCAGAATCAAGGGGCTTAGCTTCCTTCGTTCACGTTGTGAATCTGCGTATTCTGGCCTAGTTTGAGGGCGTGGGTTCGAATCGAACTTCTGACACGATATGTTTTATGAAAATAGCTGGATAAGATGTCGTTTGAAAACGTCCAAATTGCACAAAACCACGTCGGGATGGCCGAGCGGTCTAAGGCGCCAGACTCAAGGGGCTTAGGTTCCTTCGTTCACGATGTGAATCTGTATATTCTGGTCCTCGTTTGAGGGCGTGGGTTCGAATCCCACTCCTGACACGATATGTTTTAGGAAAATAACTGGATGAGATGTCATTTTAAAACGTCCAAATTCCATAAAACCGCGTCAGGATGGCCGAGCTGTCTAAGGCGCCAGACTCAAGGGGCTTAGCTTCCTTCGTTCACGTTGTGAATCTGTAAATTCTGGTCCTCGTTTGAGGGCGTGGGTTCGAGTCCCACTTCTGACACGATATGTTTTATGAAAATAGCTGGATTAGATGTCGTTTTAAAACGTCCAAATTGCACAAAACCACGTCGGGATGGCCGAGCGGTCTAAGGCGCCAGACTCAAGGGGCTTAGCTTCCTTCGATCACGATGTGAATCTGTATATTCTGGTCCTCGTTTGAGGGCGTGGGTTCGAATCCAACTTCTGACACGATATGTTTTATGAAAATAACTTTATTAGATGTCATTTAAAACGTCCAAATTCCATAAATCCTCGTCAGGATGGCCGAGCGGTCTAAGGTGCCAGACTCAAGGGGCTTAGCTTCCTTCGTTCACGATGTGAATCTGTGTATTCTGCTCCTCGTTTGAGGGCGTGGGTTCGAATCCAACTTCTGACACGATATGTTTTATGAAAATAACTTTATTAGATGTCATTTAAAACGTCCAAATTCCATAAATCCTCGTCAGGATGGCCGAGCGGTCTAAGGCGGCAGACTCAAGGGGCTTAGCTTCCTTCGTTCACGATGTGAATCTGTGAATTCTGGTCCTCGTTTGAGGGCGTGGGTTCGAATCCCACTTCTGACACGATATGTTTTAGGAAAATAACTGGATGAGATGTCATTTTAAAACGTCCAAATTCCATAAAAACGCGTCAGGATGGCCGAGCGGTCTAAGGCGCCAGAATCAAGGGCTTAGCTTCCTTCGTTCACGTTGTGAATCTGCGTATTCTGGTCCTCATTTGAGGGCGTGGGTTCGAATCCACTTCTGACACGATATGTTTTATGAAAATAGCTGGATTAGATGTCGCTTTAAAACGTCCAAATTGCACAAAACCACGTCGGGATGGCCGAGCGGTCTAAGGCGCCAGAATCGAAGGAGCTTCCTTCGTTCACGATGTGAATCTGTGTATTCTGCTCCTTGTTTGAGGGCGTGGGTTCGAATCCCACTTCTGACACGATATGTTTTATGAAAATAACTGGATTAGATGTCGTCTTAAAACGTCCAAATTGCACAAAACCACGTCAGGATGGCCAAGCGGTCTAAGGCGCCAGACTCGAAGGAGCTTCCTTCGTTCACGATGTGAATCTGTGTATTCTGTTCCTCGTTTGAGGGCGTGGGTTCGAATATCACTTCTGACACGAAATGGATTATGAATTAACTGAAAGAGGTGTAATTTTAAAGCGTCCAAATTTCACACCACCACGTCGAGATGGTCGAGCCGTCTAAGGTGCCAGACTCAAGGGGCTTAGCTTCCTTCGTTCACGATGTGAATCTGTGTATTCTGCTCCTCGTTTGAGGGCGTGGGTTCGAATCCCACTTCTGACACGATATGTTTTATGAAAATAACTGGATTAGATGTCATTTTAAACGTCCAAATTCCATAAAGCCGCGTCAGGATGGCCGAGCGGTCTAAGGCGCCAGAATCAAGGGGCTTAGCTTCCTTCGTTCACGTTGTGAATCTGCGTATTCTGGCCTAGTTTGAGGGCGTGGGTTCGAATCGAACTTCTGACACGATATGTTTTATGAAAATAGCTGGATAAGATGTCGTTTGAAAACGTCCAAATTGCACAAAACCACGTCGGGATGGCCGAGCGGTCTAAGGCGCCAGACTCAAGGGGCTTAGGTTCCTTCGTTCACGATGTGAATCTGTATATTCTGGTCCTCGTTTGAGGGCGTGGGTTCGAATCCCACTCCTGACACGATATGTTTTAGGAAAATAACTGGATGAGATGTCATTTTAAAACGTCCAAATTCCATAAAACCGCGTCAGGATGGCCGAGCTGTCTAAGGCGCCAGACTCAAGGGGCTTAGCTTCCTTCGTTCACGTTGTGAATCTGTAAATTCTGGTCCTCGTTTGAGGGCGTGGGTTCGAGTCCCACTTCTGACACGATATGTTTTATGAAAATAGCTGGATTAGATGTCGTTTTAAAACGTCCAAATTGCACAAAACCACGTCGGGATGGCCGAGCGGTCTAAGGCGCCAGACTCAAGGGGCTTAGCTTCCTTCGATCACGATGTGAATCTGTATATTCTGGTCCTCGTTTGAGGGCGTGGGTTCGAATCCAACTTCTGACACGATATGTTTTATGAAAATAACTTTATTAGATGTCATTTAAAACGTGCAAATTCCATAAATCCTCGTCAGGATGGCCGAGCGGTCTAAGGTGCCAGACTCAAGGGGCTTAGCTTCCTTCGTTCACGATGTGAATCTGTGTATTCTGCTCCTCGTTTGAGGGCGTGGGTTCGAATCCAACTTCTGACACGATATGTTTTATGAAAATAACTTTATTAGATGTCATTTTAAAACGTCCAAATTCCATAAAAACGCGTCAGGATGGCCGAGCGGTCTAAGGCGCCAGAATCAAGGGCTTAGCTTCCTTCGTTCACGTTGTGAATCTGCGTATTCTGGTCCTCATTTGAGGGCGTGGGTTCGAATCCACTTCTGACACGATATGTTTTATGAAAATAGCTGGATTAGATGTCGCTTTAAAACGTCCAAATTGCACAAAACCACGTCGGGATGGCCGAGCGGTCTAAGGCGCCAGAATCGAAGGAGCTTCCTTCGTTCACGATGTGAATCTGTGTATTCTGCTCCTTGTTTGAGGGCGTGGGTTCGAATCCCACTTCTGACACGATATGTTTTATGAAAATAGCTGGATTAGATGTCGCTTTAAAACGTCCAAATTGCACAAAACCACGTCGGGATGGCCGAGCGGTCTAAGGCGCCAGAATCGAAGGAGCTTCCTTCGTTCACGATGTGAATCTGTGTATTCTGCTCCTCGTTTGAGGGCGTGGGTTCGAATATCACTTCTGACACGAAATGGATTATGAATTAACTGAAAGAGGTGTAATTTTAAAGCGTCCAAATTTCACACCACCACGTCGAGATGGTCGAGCCGTCTAAGGTGCCAGACTCAAGGGGCTTAGCTTCCTTCGTTCACGATGTGAATCTGTGTATTCTGCTCCTCGTTTGAGGGCGTGGGTTCGAATCCCACTTCTGACACGATATGTTTTATGAAAATAACTGGATTAGATGTCATTTTAAACGTCCAAATTCCATAAAGCCGCGTCAGGATGGCCGAGCGGTCTAAGGCGCCAGAATCAAGGGGCTTAGCTTCCTTCGTTCACGTTGTGAATCTGCGTATTCTGGCCTAGTTTGAGGGCGTGGGTTCGAATCGAACTTCTGACACGATATGTTTTATGAAAATAGCTGGATAAGATGTCGTTTGAAAACGTCCAAATTGCACAAAACCACGTCGGGATGGCCGAGCGGTCTAAGGCGCCAGACTCAAGGGGCTTAGGTTCCTTCGTTCACGATGTGAATCTGTATATTCTGGTCCTCGTTTGAGGGCGTGGGTTCGAATCCCACTCCTGACACGATATGTTTTAGGAAAATAACTGGATGAGATGTCATTTTAAAACGTCCAAATTCCATAAAACCGCGTCAGGATGGCCGAGCTGTCTAAGGCGCCAGACTCAAGGGGCTTAGCTTCCTTCGTTCACGTTGTGAATCTGTAAATTCTGGTCCTCGTTTGAGGGCGTGGGTTCGAGTCCCACTTCTGACACGATATGTTTTATGAAAATAGCTGGATTAGATGTCGTTTTAAAACGTCCAAATTGCACAAAACCACGTCGGGATGGCCGAGCGGTCTAAGGCGCCAGACTCAAGGGGCTTAGCTTCCTTCGATCACGATGTGAATCTGTATATTCTGGTCCTCGTTTGAGGGCGTGGGTTCGAATATCACTTCTGACACGAAATGTTTCATGAAAAAAACTGAAAGAGGTGTAATTTTAAAGCGTCCAAATTTCACACCACCACGTCAGGATGGCCGAGCGGTCTAAGGCGCCAGACTTAAGGGGCTTAGCTTCCTTCGTACACGTTGTGAATCTGTGTATTCTGGTCCTCATTTGAGGGCGTGGGTTCGAATCCACTTCTGACACGATATGTTTTATGAAAATAGCTGGATTAGATGTCGCTTTAAAACGTCCAAATTGCACAAAACCACGTCGGGATGGCCGATCGGTCTAAGGCGCCAGAATCGAAGGAGCTTCCTTCGTTCACGATGTGAATCTGTGTTCTGCTCCTTGTTTGAGGGCGTGGGTTCGAATCCCACTTCTGACACGATATGTTTTATGAAAATAACTGGATTAGATGTCGTTTTAAAACGTCCAAATTGCACAAAACCACGTCAGGATGGCCAAACGGTCTAAGGCGCCAGACTCGAAGGAGCTTCCTTCGTTCACGATGTGAATCTGTGTATTCTGTTCCTCGTTTGAGGGCGTGGGTTCGAATATCACTTCTGACACGAAATGGATTATGAATTAACTGAAAGAGGTGTAATTTTAAAGCGTCCAAATTTTACACCACCACGTCGAGATGGTCGAGCGGTCTAAGGTGCCAGACTCAAGGGGCTTAGCTTCCTTCGTTCACGATGTGAATCTGTGTATTCTGCTCCTCGTTTGAGGGCGTGGGTTCGAATCCCACTTCTGACACGATATGTTTTATGAAAATAACTGGATTAGATGTCATTTTAAACGTCCAAATTCCATAAAGCCGCGTCAGGATGGCCGAGCGGTCTAAGGCGCCAGACTCATGGGGCTTAGCTTCCTTCGTTCACGATGTGAATCTGTGTATTCTGGGCCTCGTTTGAGGGCGTGGGTTCGAATCCCACTTCTGACACGATATGTTTTATGAAAATAGCTGGATTAGATGTCGTTTTAAAACGTCCAAATTGCACAAAACCACGTCGGGATGGCCGAGCGGTCTAAGACGCCAGAATCGAAGGAGCTTTCTTCGTTCACGATGTGAATCTGTGTATTCTGCTCCTTGTTTGAGGGCGTGGGTTCGAATCCCACTTCTGACACGATATGTTTTATGAAAATAACTGGATTAGATGTCGTTTTAAAACGTCCAAATTGCACAAAACCACGTCAGGATGGCCAAGCGGTCTAAGGCGCCAGACTCGAAGGAGCTTCCTTCGTTCACGATGTGAATCTGTGTATTCTGTTCCTCGTTTGAGGGCGTGGGTTCGAATATCACTTCTGACACGAAATGGATTATGAATTAACTGAAAGAGGTGTAATTTTAAAGCGTCCAAATTTCACACCACCACGTCGAGATGGCCAAGCGGTCTAAGGCGCCAGACTCGAAGGAGCTTCCTTCGTTCACGATGTGAATCTGTGTGTTCTGCTCCTCGTTTGAGGGGGTGGGTTCGAATCCCACTTCTGACACGATATGTTTTATGAAAATAACTGGATTATATGTCATTTTAAACGTCCAAATTCCATAAAGCCGCGTCAGGATGGCCGAGCGGTCTAAGGCGCCAGACTCAAGGGGCTTAGCTCCTTCGTTCACGATGTGAATCTGTGTATTCTGGTCCTCGTTTGAGGGCGTGGGTTCGAATCCCACTTCTGGCACGATATGTTTTATGAAAATAGCTGGATTAGATGTCGTTTTAAAACGTCCAAATTGCACAAAACCACGTCGGGATGGCCGAGCGGTCTAAGGCGCCAGACTCGAAGGAGCTTCCTTCGTTCACGATGTGAATCTGTGTATTCTGCTCCTTGTTTGAGGTCGTGGGTTCGAATCCCACTTCTGACACGATATGTTTTATGAAAATAGCTGGATTAGATGTCATTTTAAAACGTCCAAATTCCATAAAACCGCGTCAGGATGGCCGAGCGGTCTAACGCGCCAGACTCAAGGGGCTTAGCTCCTTCGTTCACGATGTGAATCTTTGTATTCTGGTCCTCGTTTGAGAGCGTGGGTTCAAATCCCACTTCTGACACGATATGTTTTAGGAAAATAACTGGATGAGATGTCATTTTAAAACGTCCAAATTCCATAAAACCGCGTCAGGATGGCCGAGCGGTCTAAGGCGCCAGACTCAAGGGGCTTAGCTTCCTTCGTTCACGTTGTGAATCTGCGTATTCTGGTCCTCGTTTGAGGGCGTGGGTTCGAATCCCACTCCTGACACGATATGTTTTATGAAAATAGCTGGATTAGATGTCATTTTAAAACGTCCAAATTCCATAAAACCGCGTCAGGATGGCCGAGCGGTCTAAGGCGCCAGACTCAAGTGGCTTAGCTTCCTTCGTTCACGTTGTGAATCTGCGTATTCTGGTCCTCGTTTGAGGGCGTGGGTTCGAATCCCACTCCTGACACGATATGTTTTATGAAAATAGCTGGATTAGATGTCGTTTTAAAACGTCCAAATTGCACAAAACCACGTCGGGATGGCCGAGCGGTCTAAGGCGCCAGACTCAAGGGGCTTAGGTTCCTTCGTTCACGTTGTGAATCTGTGTATTCTGGTCCTCATTTGAGGGCGTGGGTTCGAATCCCACTTCTGACACGATATGTTTTATGAAAATAGCTGGATTAGATGTCGCTTTTAAACGTCCCAATTGCACAAAACCACGTCGGGATATCCGAGCGGTCTAAGGCGCCAGACTCGAAGGAGCTTCCTTCGTTCACGATGTGAATCTGTGTATTCTGCTCCTTGTTTGAGGGCGTGGGTTCGAATATCACTTCTGACACGAAATGTTTTATGAAAAAAAACTGAAAGAGGTGTAAATTTAAAGCGTCCAAATTTCACACCAACACGTCAGGATGGCCGAGCGGTCTAAGGTGCCAGACTCAAGGGGCTTGGCTTCCTTCGTTCACGATGTGAATCTGTGTATTCTGCTCATCGTTTGAGGGCGTGGGTTCGAATCCCACTTCTGACTCGATATGTTTTATGAAAATATCTGGATTTGATGTCATTTTAAAACGTCCAAATTCCATAAAACCGCATCAGGATGGCCGAGCGGTCTAAGGCGCCAGACTCAAGGGGCTTAGCTTCCTTCGTTCACGATGTGAATCTGTGTATTCTGGTCCTCGTTTGAGGGCGTGGGTTCGAATCCCACTTCTGACACGACATGTTTTAGGAAAATAACTGGATGAGATGTCATTTTAAAACGTCCAAATTCCATAAAACCGCGTCAGGATGGCCGAGCGGTCTAAGGCGCCAGACTCAAGGGGCTTAGCTTCCTTCGTTCACGTTGTGAATCTGCGTATTCTGGTCCTCGTTTGAGGGCGTGGGTTCGAATCCCACTTCTGACACGATATGTTTTATGAAAATAGCTGGATTAGATGTCGTTTTAAAACGTCCAAATTGCACAAAACCACGTCGGGATGGCCGAGCGGTCTAAGGCGCCAGACTCAAGGGGCTTAGGTTCCTTCGTTCCCGGTGTGAATCTGTATATTCTGGTCCTCGTTTGAGGGCGTGGGTTCGAATATCACTTCTGACACGAAATGTTTCATGAAAAAAACTGAAAGAGGTGTAATTTTAAAGCGTCCAAATTTCACACCACCACGTCAGGATGGCCGAGCGGTCTAAGGCGCCAGACTCAAGGGGCTTAGCTTCCTTCGTTCACGTTGTGAATCTGTGTATTCTGGTCCTCATTTGAGGGCGTGGGTTCGAATCCCACTTCTGACACGATATGTTTTATGAAAATAGCTGGATTAGATGTCGCTTTTAAACGTCCAAATTGCACAAAACCACGTCGGGATGGCCGAGCGGTCTAAGGCGCCAGACTCGAAGGAGCTTCCTTCGTTCACGATGTGAATCTGTGTATTCTGCTCCTTGTTTGAGGGCGTGGGTTCGAATCCCACTTCTGACACGATATGTTTTATGAAAATAACTGGATTAGATGTCGTTTTAAAACGTCCAAATTTCACACCAACACGTGAGGATGGCCAAGCGGTCTAAGGCGCCAGACTCGAAGGAGCTTCCTTCGTTCACGATGTGAATCTGTGTATTCTGTTCCTCGTTTGAGGGCGTGGGTTCGAATATCACTTCTGACACGAAATGTTTCATGAAAAAAACTGAAAGAGGTGTAATTTTAAAGCGTCCAAATTTCACACCAACACGTCAGGATGGCCGAGCGGTCTAAGGTGCCAGACTCAAGGGGCTTAGCTTCCTTCGTTCACGATGTGAATCTGTGTATTCTGCTCCTCGTTTGAGGGCGTGGGTTCGAATCCAACTTCTGACACGATATGTTTTATGAAAATAACTTTATTAGATGTCATTTAAAACGTCCAAATTCCATAAATCCTCGTCAGGATGGCCGAGCGGTCTAAGGTGCCAGACTCAAGGGGCTTAGCTTCCTTCGTTCACGATGTGAATCTGTGTATTCTGCTCCTCGTTTGAGGGCGTGGGTTCGAATCCAACTTCTGACACGATATGTTTTATGAAAATAACTTTATTAGATGTCATTTAAAACGTCCAAATTCCATAAATCCTCGTCAGGATGGCCGAGCGGTCTAAGGCGGCAGACTCAAGGGGCTTAGCTTCCTTCGTTCACGATGTGAATCTGTGAATTCTGGTCCTCGTTTGAGGGCGTGGGTTCGAATCCCACTTCTGACACGATATGTTTTAGGAAAATAACTGGATGAGATGTCATTTTAAAACGTCCAAATTTCATAAAACCGCGTCAGGATGGCCGAGCGGTCTAAGGCGCCAGAATCAAGGGCTTAGCTTCCTTCGTTCACGTTGTGAATCTGCGTATTCTGGTCCTCATTTGAGGGCGTGGGTTCGAATCCACTTCTGACACGATATGTTTTATGAAAATAGCTGGATTAGATGTCGCTTTAAAACGTCCAAATTGCACAAAACCACGTCGGGATGGCCGAGCGGTCTAAGGCGCCAGAATCGAAGGAGCTTCCTTCGTTCACGATTTGAATCTGTGTATTCTGCTCCTTGTTTGAGGGCGTGGGTTCGAATCCCACTTCTGACACGATATGTTTTATGAAAATAACTGGATTAGATGTCGTTTTAAAACGTCCAAATTGCACAAAACCACGTCAGGATGGCCAAGCGGTCTAAGGCGCCAGACTCGAAGGAGCTTCCTTCGTTCACGATGTGAATCTGTGTATTCTGTTCCTCGTTTGAGGGCGTGGGTTCGAATATCACTTCTGACACGAAATGGATTATGAATTAACTGAAAGAGGTGTAATTTTAAAGCGTCCAAATTTCACACCACCACGTCGAGATGGTCGAGCCGTCTAAGGTGCCAGACTCAAGGGGCTTAGCTTCCTTCGTTCACGATGTGAATCTGTGTATTCTGCTCCTCGTTTGAGGGCGTGGGTTCGAATCCCACTTCTGACACGATATGTTTTATGAAAATAACTGGATTAGATGTCATTTTAAACGTCCAAATTCCATAAAGCCGCGTCAGGATGGCCGAGCGGTCTAAGGCGCCAGAATCAAGGGGCTTAGCTTCCTTCGTTCACGTTGTGAATCTGCGTATTCTGGCCTAGTTTGAGGGCGTGGGTTCGAATCCCACTTCTGACACGATATGTTTTATGAAAATAGCTGGATAAGATGTCGTTTGAAAACGTCCAAATTGCACAAAACCACGTCGGGATGGCCGAGCGGTCTAAGGCGCCAGATTCAAGGGGCTTAGGTTCCTTCGTTCACGATGTGAATCTGTATATTCTGGTCCTCGTTCGAGGGCGTGGGTTCGAATCCCACTTCTGACACGATATGTTTTATGAAAATAGCTGGATTAGATGTCGTTTTAAAACGTCCAAATTGCACAAAACCACGTCGGGATGGCCGAGCGGTCTAAGGCGCCAGACTCAAGGGGCTTAGCTTCCTTCGATCACGATGTGAATCTGTATATTCTGGTCCTCGTTTGAGGGCGTGGGTTCGAATATCACTTCTGACACGAAATGTTTCATGAAAAAAACTGAAAGAGGTGTAATTTTAAAGCGTCCAAATTTCACACCACCACGTCAGGATGGCCGAGCGGTCTAAGGCGCCAGACTTAAGGGGCTTAGCTTCCTTCGTACACGTTGTGAATCTGTGTATTCTGGTCCTCATTTGAGGGCGTGGGTTCGAATCCACTTCTGACACGATATGTTTTATGAAAATAGCTGGATTAGATGTCGCTTTAAAACGTCCAAATTGCACAAAACCACGTCGGGATGGCCGATCGGTCTAAGGCGCCAGAATCGAAGGAGCTTCCTTCGTTCACGATGTGAATCTGTGTATTCTGCTCCTTGTTTGAGGGCGTGGGTTCGAATCCCACTTCTGACACGATATGTTTTATGAAAATAACTGGATTAGATGTCGTTTTAAAACGTCCAAATTGCACAAAACCACGTCAGGATGGCCAAGCGGTCTAAGGCGCCAGACTCGAAGGAGCTTCCTTCGTTCACGATGTGAATCTGTGTATTCTGTTCCTCGTTTGAGGGCGTGGGTTCGAATATCACTTCTGACACGAAATGGATTATGAATTAACTGAAAGAGGTGTAATTTTAAAGCGTCCAAATTTTACACCACCACGTCGAGATGGTCGAGCGGTCTAAGGTGCCAGACTCAAGGGGCTTAGCTTCCTTCGTTCACGATGTGAATCTGTGTATTCTGCTCCTCGTTTGAGGGCGTGGGTTCGAATCCCACTTCTGACACGATATGTTTTATGAAAATAACTGGATTAGATGTCATTTTAAACGTCCAAATTCCATAAAGCCGCGTCAGGATGGCCGAGCGGTCTAAGGCGCCAGACTCAAGGGGCTTAGCTTCCTTCGTTCACGATGTGAATCTGTGTATTCTGGGCCTCCCCCAGTAGCACTGCCGACGTAGGGCCTACATGGTCGGCTTTGTGTGTTACCGACGAGTTGGTAAAAAGTCACTAATAAGTCGGGAGAGTAATGGTTTGAAAGTCGAAATGTCCGCCTGGAGGGACGATGGCCCGCCGGTTTTCCTGCTGTTTTGAGGCTACTATAAAACGACTGTTGGCCGACTATATGTGGGCGTCATTATGTCTACCTAAAGCCGCGCTCAATCCGACGATTTTGCAGCTTTTTAGTATAGGAACGGTAAATCGTTGGTAAAGGGCTGGTAGAGTAAAGGTTTGAGAATCGAAATGTCCGCCCGGTGGGACTACGGCCCACTGGTTTACCGACTGTTACGAAACGAATGAAATACGACCCTCATCCAACACGTTTGAGAGTCGACTTAACCGCCTGTCAGCAAGAGGTCCGACGCTTTTGCGACGATCAAACCTTAATTCGAGGCCCGATGGTTTAGCGACGATCAAGCCTTAACTCGAGGCTTCATTCGCTTATAGTAAAGGATACTGATACCTAGTATTGAAATTTCTTTAATACATTTTCAATGAACAACACTTAAGAATTTGTACTTTTTATATTTCAAGTAACATGCAGGTCAATTATAACAATTTCAAATATTAAACAATGTATTCTATATGACACGACTAGTCGAATGAAAATATTAGCTGCCTAGCTAATTGGTTTTAACAAAAAGTAAAAATTTTCAGGGCGAGTATAATATTTACATCAATTACAGCATTTATTAATATTCATTGTTAATATCTTCGATTTGGCCAATTACTATCTCTTAAATTACAAAAATCTTAATGAAAAATATACACTTACAGATTTTTTAAGGAAAAAGAAAAACATACAATTCTAAAGGGTATTACTTGACACATTTTTCTCTTAAAATGTTTGAAACCGCATAAAAATTCTCAAATTAAAACAAATTGAGACCTATTTTGGAATTCAGTATTATTTTCACAACCAAAAATCTTTAAAATACTTAATATATAAGGTTTTTGAACTCCAAGCGCCCCAAAACACTTGCTTCTTTTATAATCAAACAAAGAAACTGAAGGTATACATAAACGTTTAAGTTTTGGTTTCACTCTCTATGGGTGTGGTTCGCAGCAGATGAGAAACTAGGTAAAAAAGCAAAGGCTTATGCATAAAACTGGCTCTAAGATAAATTGATAATTCAATAACAAAATTCAAACCTTACGTGACAAACGAAGACGTTTCTAGTTTATATAGTGTGACAAAGAACCTTAGCGATGAAATTAAAAGTTAGCAAGCCTAGAACTAATCATTTTCGACCCCAAAAATCTCGTTTAAACCTTCTAACGACCCAGCCGCGTCAGAGATACTGGAAAGGCTGACTTGCTTTCGCACTAGCAGCGACCTCTTCGATGATGACGTGCATGGCGTTACCGTAGTTACGCCAATAGAAGAGAGGCGTGTCACCTGACCCAAGAAATTACAGGTTGGAAAATTCATACTAGAAAATCAGATGTGTTTTCTTGCTTTGCAGTTTTTTTGTAACGTTATGTTTCTAGTGTTTCCAAAAATATAGTATTATCAACTTCTGCTTGTGGGTCGAAATATAGTATAAGTTAAATATATAACAAAAAAATTGGTGGCGTATGCGGAATAGTAAAAGTCAAAAAAACCGTCCCACGGAAAAAGAAGGCATATACAACAACTTCGTTTTTCATTTTACTCTTTTAAAACGTGACCATACCGACTAGCGGGAAGGAGTTGGTTAAAATGGGTTACATGTTTAGGACGGTAGGCAAGCCTACTTCAAACCACCACAGTTCCAACTGTCGGATAAATGTCGGTTACTAAACGGCCTAAGAATAACTTTGCTTTTAATTTTACTCTTCTTAAACTCACAATAACGACTAGCGCGAGAGAGTCGGTAATCAATTGGCAAAAAATAAGTTGGAATTTTCTAGACGGTAGGCAAGCCTACTTTAAACCATCTCTGTTCCAACTGTCAGATAGATGTCGGCATTGCCAACTAAAAGAAGTAGTCGGCTTCATGAGTCGGAAAAGTGTCGGAATAAGCATGGTACAGCTGACTGGACCGTAAACCGACTATTCGACTTTTAACCGACTGTTATGCGGAAGGCTTGTGCTACTGGGGTCGTTTGAGGGCGTGGGTTCGAATCCCACTTCTGACACGATATGTTTTATGAAAATAGCTGGATTAGATGTCGTTTTAAAACGTCCAAATTGCACAAAACCACGTCGGGATGGCCGAGCGGTCTAAGGCGCCAGACTCGAAGGAGCTTCCTTCGTTCACGATGTGAATCTGTGTATTCTGCTCCTTGTTTGAGGTCGTGGGTTCGAATCCCACTTCTGACACGATATGTTTTATGAAAATAGCTGGATTAGATGTCATTTTAAAACGTCCAAATTCCATAAAACCGCGTCAGGATGGCCGAGCGGTCTAAGGCGCCAGACTCAAGGGGCTTAGCTTCCTTCGTTCACGATGTGAATCTGTGTATTCTGGTCCTCGTTTGAGGGCGTGGGTTCGAATCCCACTTCTGACACGATATGTTTTATGAAAATAGCTGGATTAGATGTCGTTTTAAAACGTCCAAATTGCACAAAACCACGTCGGGATGGCCGAGCGGTCTAAGGCGCCAGACTCAAGGGGCTTAGGTTCCTTCGTTCACGGTGTGAATCTGTATATTCTGGTCCTCGTTTGAGGGCATGGGTTCGAATATCACTTCTGACACGAAATGTTTCATGAAAAAAACTGAAAGAGGTGTAATTTTAAAGCGTCCAAATTTCACACCACCACGTCAGGATGGCCGAACGGTCTAAGGCGCCAGACTCAAGGGGCTTAGCTTCCTTCGTTCACGTTGTGAATCTGTGTATTCTGGTCCTCGTTTGAGGGCGTGGGTTCGAATCCCACTTCTGACACGATATGTTTTATGAAAATATCTGGATTAGATGTCGTTTTAAAACGTCCAAATTGCACAAAACCACGTCGTGATGGCCGAGCGGTCTAAGGCGCCAGACTCGAAGGAGCTTCCTTCGTTCACGATGTGAATCTGTGTATTCTGCTCCTTGTTTGAGGGCGTGGGTTCGAATCCCACTTCTGACACGATATGTTTTATGAAAATAACTGGATTAGATGTCGTTTTAAAACGTCCAAATTTCACACCAACACGTCAGGATGGCCAAGCGGTCAAAGGCGCCAGACTCGAAGGAGCTTCCTTCGTTCACGATGTGAATCTGTGTATTCTGTTCCTCGTTTGAGGGCGTGGGTTCGAATATCACTTCTGACACGAAATGAATTATGAAAAAAACTGAAAGAGGTGTAATTTTAAAGCGTCCAAATTTCACACCACCACGTCAGGATGGCCGAGCGGTCTAAGGTGCCAGACTCAAGGGGCTTAGCTTCCTTCGTTCACGATAAGAATCTGTGTATTCTGCTCCTCGTTTGAGGGCGTGGGTTCGAATCCCACTTCTGACACGATATATTTTATGAAAATAACTGGATTAGATGTCGTTTCAAAACGTCCAAATTGCACAAAACCACGTCGGGATGGCCGAGCGGTCTAAGGCGCCAGACTCGAAGGAGCTTCCTTCGTTCACGATGAGAATCTGTGTATTCTGCTCCTTGTTTGAGGTCGTGGGTTCGAATCCCACTTCTGACACGATATGTTTTAGGAAAATAACTGGATGAGATGTCATTTTAAAACGTCCAAATTCCATAAAACCGCGTCAGGATGGCCGAGCGGTCTAAGGCGCCAGACTCAAGGGGCTTAGCTTCCTTCGTTCACGTTGTGAATCTGCGTATTCTGGTCCTCGTTTGAGGGCGTGGGTTCGAATCCCACTTCTGACACGATATGTTTTATGAAAATAGCTGGATTAGATGTCGTTTTAAAACGTCCAAATTGCACAAAACCACGTCGGGATGGCCGAGCGGTCTAAGGCGCCAGACTCAAGGGGCTTAGGTTGCTTCGTTCACGGTGTGAATCTGTATATTCTGGTCCTCGTTTGAGGGCGTGGGTTCGAATATCACTTCTGACACGAAATGTTTCATGAAAAAAACTGAAAGAGGTGTAATTTTAAAGCGTCCAAATTTCACACCACCACGTCAGGATGGCCGAGCGGTCTAAGGCGCCAGACTCAAGGGGCTTAGCTTCCTTCGTTCACGTTGTGAATCTGTGTATTCTGGTCCTCATTTGAGGGCGTGGGTTCGAATCCCACTTCTGACACGATATGTTTTATGAAAATAGCTGGATTTGATGTCGCTTTTAAACGTCCAAATTGCACAAAACCACGTCGGGATGGCCGAGCGGTCTAAGGCGCCAGACTCGAAGGAGCTTCCTTCGTTCACGAGGTGAATCTGTGTATTCTGCTCCTTGTTTGAGGGCGTGGGTTCGAATCCCACTTCTGACACGATATGTTTTATGAAAATAACTGGATTAGATGTCGTTTTAAAACGTCCAAATTTCACACCAACACGTGAGGATGGCCAAGCGGTCTAAGGCGCCAGACTCGAAGGAGCTTCCTTCGTTCACGATGTGAATCTGTGTATTCTGTTCCTTGTTTGAGGGCGTGGGTTCGAATATCACTTCTGACACGAAATGAATTATGAAAAAAACTGAAAGAGGTGTAATTTTAAATCGTCCAAATTTCACACCAGCACGTCAGGATGGCCGAGCGGTCTAACGTGCCAGACTCAAGGGGCTTAGCTTCCTTCGTTCACGATGTGAATCTGCGTATTCTGGTCCTCGTTTGAGGGCGTGGGTTCGAATCCCACTTCTGACACGATATGTTTTATGAAAATAGCTGGATTAGATGTCGTTTCAAAACGTCCAAATTGCACAAAACCACGTCGGGATGGCCGAGCGGTCTAAGGCGCCAGACTCGAAGGAGCTTCCTTCGTTCACGATGAGATTCTGTGTATTCTGCTCCTTGTTTGAGGTCGTGGGTTCGAATCCCACTTCTGACACGATATGTTTTAGGAAAATAACTGGATGAGATGTCATTTTAAAACGTCCAAATTCCATAACACCGCGTCAGGATGGCCGAGCGTTCTAAGGCGCCAGACTCAAGGGGCTTAGCTTCCTTCGTTCACGATGTGAATCTGCGTATTCTGGTCCTCGTTTGAGGGCGTGGGTTCGAATCCCACTTCTGACACGATATGTATTATGAAAATAGCTGGATTAGATGTCGTTTCAAAACGTCCAAATTGCACAAAACCACGTCGGGATGGCCGAGCGGTCTAAGGCGCCAGACTCGAAGGAGCTTCCTTCGTTCACGATGAGAATCTGTGTATTCTGCTCCTTGTTTGAGGTCGTGGGTTCGAATCCTACTTCTGACACGATATGTTTTAGGAAAATAACTGGATGAGATGTCATTTTAAAACGTCCAAATTCCATAACACCGCGTCAGGATGGCCGAGCGGTCTAAGGCGCCAGACTCAAGGGGCTTAGCTTCCTTTGTTCACGTTGTGAATCTTTGAATTCTGGTCCTCGTTTGAGGGCGTGGGTTCGAATCCCACTTCTGACACGACATGTTTTATGAAAATAGCTGGATTAGATGTCGTTTTAAAACGTCCAAATTGCACAAAACCACGCCGGGATGGCCGAGCAGTCTAAGGCGCCAGACTCAAGGGGCTTAGCTTCCTTCGTACACGATGTGAATCTGTATATTCTGGTCCTCGTTTGAGGGCGTGGGTTCGAATATCACTTCTGACACGAAATGTTTCATGAAAAAAATTGAAAGAGGTGTAATTTTAAAGCGTCCAAATTGCACAATACCACGTCGGGATGGCCGAGCGGTCTAAGGCGCCAGACTCAAGGGGCTTAGCTTCCTTCGTTCACGATGTGAATCTGTATATTCTGGTCCTCGTTTGAGGGCGTGGGTTCGAATATCACTTCTGACACGAAATGTTTTATGAAAATAACTGAACGAAGTGTAATTTTAAAGCGTCCAAATTTCACACCACCACGTCAGGATGGCCGAACGGTCTAAGGCGCCAGACTCAAAAGGCTTAGCTTCCTTCGTTCCCGATGTGAATCTGTGTATTCTTTTCCTCGTTTGAGGGCGTGGGTTCGAATATCACTTCTGACACGAAATGTTTTATGAAAAAAACTGAAAGAGGTGTAATTTTAAAGCGTCCAAATTTCACACCAACACGTCAGGATGGCCGAGCGGTCTAAGGTGCCAGACTCAAGGGGCTTAGCTTCCTTCGTTCACGATGTGAATCTGTGTATTCTGGTCCTCGTTTGAGGGCGTGGGTTCGAATCCCACTTCTGACACGATATGTTTTAGGAAAATAACTGGATGCGATGTCATTTTAAAACGTCCAAATTCCATAAAACCGCGTCAGGATGGCCGAGCGGTCTAAGGCGCCAGACTCAAGGGGCTTAGCTTCCTTCGTTCACGATGTGAATCTGTGTATTCTGGTCCTCGTTTGAGGGCGTGGGTTCGAATCCCACTTCTGACACGATATGTTTTATGAAAATAGCTGGATTAGATGTCGTTTCAAAACGTCCAAATTGCACAAAACCACGTCGGGATGGCCGAGCGGTCTAAGGCGCCAGACTCAAGGGGCTTAGCTTCCTTCGTTCACGATGTGAATCTGTATATTCTGGTCCTCGTTTGAGGGCGTGGGTTCGAATATCACTTCTGACACGAAATGTTTTATGAAAATAACTGAACGAAGTGTAATTTTAAAGCGTCCAAATTTCACACCACCACGTCAGGATGGCCGAACGGTCTTAGGCGCCAGACTCAAAAGGCTTAGCTTCCTTCGTTCCCGATGTGAATCTGTGTATTCTTTTCCTCGTTTGAGGGCGTGGGTTCGAATATCACTTCTGACACGATATGTTTTATGAAAATAACTGGATTAGATGTCATTTTAAAACGTCCAAATTCCATAATTCCGCGTCAGGATGGCCGAGCGGTCTAAGGTGCCAGACTCAAGGGGCTTAGCTTCCTTCGTTCACGATGTGAATCTGTGTATTCTGCTCCTCGTTTGAGGGCGTGGGTTCGAATCCCAGTTCTGACACGATATGTTTTATGAAAATAACTGGATTAGATGTCATTTTAAAACGTCCAAATTCCATAATTCCGCGTCAGGATGGCCGAGCGGTCTAAGGCGCCAGACTCAAGGGGCTTAGCTTCCTTCGTTCACGATGTGAATCTGTGTATTCTGGTCCTCGTTTGAGGGCGTGGGTTCGAATCCCACTTCTGACACGATATGTTTTAGGAAAATAACTGGATGAGATGTCATTTTAAAACGTCCAAATTCCATAAAACCACGTCAGGATGGCCGAGCGGTCTAAGGTGCCAGTCTCAAGGGGCTTAGCTTCCTTCGTTCACGATGTGAATCTGCGCATTCTGGTCCTCGTTTTAGGGTGTGGGTTCGAATCCCACTTCTGACACGATATGTTTTATGAAAATAGCTGGATTAGATGTCGTTTCAAAACGTCCAAATTGCACAAAACCACGTCGGGATGGCCGAGCGGTCTAAGGCGCCAGACTCGAAGGAGCTTCCTTCGATCACGATGTGAATCTGTGTATTCTGCTCCTTGTTTGAGGTCGTGGGTTCGAATCCCACTTCTGACACGGTATGTTTTAGGAAAATAACTGGATGAGATGTCATTTTAAAACGTCCAAATTCCATAAAACCGCGTCAGGATGGCCGATAGGTCTAAGGCGCCAGACTCAAGGGGCTTAGCTTCCTTCGTTCACGATGTGAATCTGTGTATTCTGGTCCTCGTTTGAGGGCGTGGGTTCGAATCCCACTTCTGACACGATATGTTTTATGAAAATAGCTGGATTAGATGTCGTTTCAAAACGTCCAATTTGCACAAAACCACGTCGGGATGGCCGAGCGGTCTAAGGCGCCAGACTCAAGGGGCTTAGCTTCCTTCGTTCACGATGTGAATCTGTATATTCTGGTCCTCGTTTGAGGGCGTGGGTTCGAATATCACTTCTGACACGAAATGTTTTATGAAAATAACTGAACGAAGTGTAATTTTAAAGCGTCCAAATTTCACACCACCACGTCAGGATGGCCGAACGGTCTAAGGCGCCAGACTCAAAAGGCTTAGCTTCCTTCGTTCCCGATGTGAATCTGTGTATTCTTTTCCTCGTTTGAGGGCGTGGGTTCGAATATCACTTCTGACACGAAATGTTTTATGAAAAAAACTGAAAGAGGTGTAATTTTAAAGCGTCCAAATTTCACACCAACACGTCAGGATGGCCGAGCGGTCTAAGGTGCCAGACTCAAGGGGCTTAGCTTCCTTCGTTCACGATGTGAATCTGTGAATTCTGCTCCTCGTTTGAGGGCGTGGGTTCGAATCCCACTTCTGACACGATATGTTTTATGAAAATAACTGGATTAGATGTCATTTTAAAACATCCAAATTCCATAATTCCGCGTCAGGATGGCCGAGCGGTCTAAGGCGCCAGACTCAAGGGGCTTAGCTTCCTTCGTTCACGATGTGAATCTGTGTATTCTGGTCCTCGTTTGAGGGCGTGGGTTCGAATCCCACTTCTGACACGATATGTTTTAGGAAAATAACTGGATGAGATGTCATTTTAAAACGTCCAAATTCCATAAAACCGCGTCAGGATGGCCGAGCGGTCTAAGGCGCCAGACTCAAGGGGCTTAGCTTCCTTCGTTCACGATGTGAATCTGTGTATTCTGGTCCTCGTTTGAGGGCGTGGGTTCGAATCCCACTTCTGACACGATATGTTTTAGGAAAATAACTGGATGAGATGTCATTTTAAAACGTCCAAATTCCATAAAACCACGTCAGGATGGCCGAGCGGTCTAAGGTGCCAGTCTCAAGGGGCTTAGCTTCCTTCGTTCACGATGTGAATCTGCGCATTCTGGTCCTCGTTTTAGGGTGTGGGTTCGAATCCCACTTCTGACACGATATGTTTTATGAAAATAGCTGGATTAGATGTCGTTTCAAAACGTCCAAATTGCACAAAACCACGTCGGGATGGCCGAGCGGTCTAAGGCGCCAGACTCGAAGGAGCTTCCTTCGATCACGATGTGAATCTGTGCATTCTGCTCCTTGTTTGAGGTCGTGGGTTCGAATCCCACTTCTGACACGATATGTTTTAGGAAAATAACTGGATGAGATGTCATTTTAAAACGTCCAAATTCCATAAAACCGCGTCAGGATGGCCGATAGGTCTAAGGCGCCAGACTCAAGGGGCTTAGCTTCCTTCGTTCACGATGTGAATCTGTGTATTCTGGTCCTCGTTTGAGGGCGTGGGTTCGAATCCCACTTCTGACACGATATGTTTTATGAAAATAGCTGGATTAGATGTCGTTTCAAAACGTCCAATTTGCACAAAACCACGTCGGGATGGCCGAGCGGTCTAAGGCGCCAGACTCAAGGGGCTTAGCTTCCTTCGTTCACGATGTGAATCTGTATATTCTGGTCCTCGTTTGAGGGCGTGGGTTCGAATATCACTTCTGACACGAAATGTTTTATGAAAATAACTGAACGAAGTGTAATTTTAAAGCGTCCAAATTTCACACCACCACGTCAGGATGGCCGAACGGTCTAAGGCGCCAGACTCAAAAGGCTTAGCTTCCTTCGTTCCCGATGTGAATCTGTGTATTCTTTTCCTCGTTTGAGGGCGTGGGTTCGAATATCACTTCTGACACGAAATGTTTTATGAAAAAAACTGAAAGAGGTGTAATTTTAAAGCGTCCAAATTTCACACCAACACGTCAGGATGGCCGAGCGGTCTAAGGTGCCAGACTCAAGGGGCTTAGCTTCCTTCGTTCACGATGTGAATCTGTGAATTCTGCTCCTCGTTTGAGGGCGTGGGTTCGAATCCCACTTCTGACACGATATGTTTTATGAAAATAACTGGATTAGATGTCATTTTAAAACATCCAAATTCCATAATTCCGCGTCAGGATGGCCGAGCGGTCTAAGGCGCCAGACTCAAGGGGCTTAGCTTCCTTCGTTCACGATGTGAATCTGTGTATTCTGGTCCTCGTTTGAGGGCGTGGGTTCGAATCCCACTTCTGACACGATATGTTTTAGGAAAATAACTGGATGAGATGTCATTTTAAAACGTCCAAATTCCATAAAACCGCGTCAGGATGGCCGAGCGGTCTAAGGCGCCAGACTCAAGGGGCTTAGCTTCCTTCGTTCACGATGTGAATCTGTGTATTCTGGTCCTCGTTTGAGGGCGTGGGTTCGAATCCCACTTCTGACACGATATGTTTTAGGAAAATAACTGGATGAGATGTCATTTTAAAACGTCCAAATTCCATAAAACCACGTCAGGATGGCCGAGCGGTCTAAGGTGCCAGTCTCAAGGGGCTTAGCTTCCTTCGTTCACGATGTGAATCTGCGCATTCTGGTCCTCGTTTTAGGGTGTGGGTTCGAATCCCACTTCTGACACGATATGTTTTATGAAAATAGCTGGATTAGATGTCGTTTCAAAACGTCCAAATTGCACAAAACCACGTCGGGATGGCCGAGCGGTCTAAGGCGCCAGACTCGAAGGAGCTTCCTTCGATCACGATGTGAATCTGTGCATTCTGCTCCTTGTTTGAGGTCGTGGGTTCGAATCCCACTTCTGACACGATATGTTTTAGGAAAATAACTGGATGAGATGTCATTTTAAAACGTCCAAATTCCAAAAAACCGCGTCAGGATGGCCGATAGGTCTAAGGCGCCAGACTCAAGGGGCTTAGCTTCCTTCGTTCACGATGTGAATCTGTGTATTCTGGTCCTCGTTTGAGGGCGTGGGTTCGAATCCCACTTCTGACACGATATGTTTTATGAAAATAGCTGGATTAGATGTCGTTTCAAAACGTCCAATTTGCACAAAACCACGTCGGGATGGCCGAGCGGTCTAAGGCGCCAGACTCAAGGGGCTTAGCTTCCTTCGTTCACGATGTGAATCTGTATATTCTGGTCCTCGTTTGAGGGCGTGGGTTCGAATATCACTTCTGACACGAAATGTTTTATGAAAATAACTGAACGAAGTGTAATTTTAAAGCGTCCAAATTTCACACCACCACGTCAGGATGGCCGAACGGTCTAAGGCGCCAGACTCAAAAGGCTTAGCTTCCTTCGTTCCCGATGTGAATCTGTGTATTCTTTTCCTCGTTTGAGGGCGTGGGTTCGAATATCACTTCTGACACGAAATGTTTTATGAAAAAAACTGAAAGAGGTGTAATTTTAAAGCGTCCAAATTTCACACCAACACGTCAGGATGGCCGAGCGGTCTAAGGTGCCAGACTCAAGGGGCTTAGCTTCCTTCGTTCACGATGTGAATCTGTGAATTCTGCTCCTCGTTTGAGGGCGTGGGTTCGAATCCCACTTCTGACACGATATGTTTTATGAAAATAACTGGATTAGATGTCATTTTAAAACATCCAAATTCCATAATTCCGCGTCAGGATGGCCGAGCGGTCTAAGGCGCCAGACTCAAGGGGCTTAGCTTCCTTCGTTCACGATGTGAATCTGTGTATTCTGGTCCTCGTTTGAGGGCGTGGGTTCGAATCCCACTTCTGACACGATATGTTTTAGGAAAATAACTGGATGAGATGTCATTTTAAAACGTCCAAATTCCATAAAACCGCGTCAGGATGGCCGAGCGGTCTAAGGCGCCAGACTCAAGGGGCTTAGCTTCCTTCGTTCACGATGTGAATCTGTGTATTCTGGTCCTCGTTTGAGGGCGTGGGTTCGAATCCCACTTCTGACACGATATGTTTTATGAAAATAGCTGGATTAGATGTCGTTTCAAAACGTCCAAATTGCACAAAACCACGTCGGGATGGCCGAGCGGTCTAAGGCGCCAGACTCAAGGGGCTTAGGTTCCTTCGTTCACGGTGTGAATGTGTATATTCTGGTCCTCGTTTGAGGGCGTGGGTTCGAATATCACTTCTGACACGAAATGTTTCATGGAAAAAACTGAAAGAGGTGTAATTTTAAAGCGTCCAAATTTCACACCACCACGTCAGGATGGCCGAGCGGTCTAAGGTGCCAGACTCAAGGGGCTTAGCTTCCTTCGTTCACGATGTGAATCTGTGTATTCTGCTCCTCGTTTGAGGGCGTGGGTTCGAATCCCACTTCTGACACGATATGTTTTATGAAAATAACTGGATTAGATGTCATTTTAAAACGTCCAAATTCCATAAAACCGCGTCAGGATGGCCGAGCGGTCTAAGGCGCCAGACTCAAGGGGCTTAGCTTCCTTCGTTCACGATGTGAATCTATGTATTCTGTTCCTCGTTTGAGGGCGTGGGTTCGAATATCACTTCTGACACGAAATGTTTTATGAAAAAAACTGAAAGAGGTGTAATTTTAAAGCGTCCAAATTTCACACCAAAACGTCAGGATGGCCGAACGGTCTAAGGCGCCAGACTCAAAAGGCTTAGCTTCCTTCGTTCCCGATGTGAATCTGTGTATTCTTTTCCTCGTTTGAGGGCGTGGGTTCGAATATCACTTCTGACACGAAATGTTTTATGAAAAAAACTGAAAGAGGTGTAATTTTAAAGCGTCCAAATTTCACACCAACACGTCAGGATGGCCGAGCGGTCTAAGGTGCCAGACTCAAGGGGCTTAGCTTCCTTCGTTCACGATGTGAATCTGTGAATTCTGCTCCTCGTTTGAGGGCGTGGGTTCGAATCCCACTTCTGACACGATATGTTTTATGAAAATAACTGGATTAGATGTCATTTTAAAACGTCCAAATTCCATAATTCCGCGTCAGGATGGCCGAGCGGTCTAAGGCGCCAGACTCAAGGGGCTTAGCTTCCTTCGTTCACGATGTGAATCTGTGTATTCTGGTCCTCGTTTGAGGGCGTGGGTTCGAATCCCACTTCTGACACGATATGTTTTAGGAAAATATCTGGATGAGATGTCATTTTAAAACGTCCAAATTCCATAAAACCGCGTCAGGATGGCCGAGCGGTCTAAGGCGCCAGACTCAAGGGGCTTAGCTTCCTTCGTTCACGATGTGAATCTGTGTATTCTGGTCCTCGTTTGAGGGCGTGGGTTCGAATCCCACTTCTGACACGATATGTTTTATGAAAATAGCTGGATTAGATGTCGTTTCAAAACGTCCAAATTGCACAAAACCACGTCGGGATGGCCGAGCGGTCTAAGGCGCCAGACTCAAGGGGCTTAGGTTCCTTCGTTCACGGTGTGAATGTGTATATTCTGGTCCTCGTTTGAGGGCGTGGGTTCGAATATCACTTCTGACACGAAATGTTTCATGGAAAAAACTGAAAGAGGTGTAATTTTAAAGCGTCCAAATTTCACACCACCACGTCAGGATGGCCGAGCGGTCTAAGGTGCCAGTCTCAAGGGGCTTAGCTTCCTTCGTTCACGATGTGAATCTGTGTATTCTGCTCCTCGTTTGAGGGCGTGGGTTCGAATCCCACTTCTGACACGAAATGTTTTATGAAAAAAACTGAAAGAGGTGTAATTTTAAAGCGTCCAAATTTCACACCAAAACGTCAGGATGGCCGAGCGGTCTAAGGTGCCAGAGTCAAGGGGCTTAGCTTCCTTCGTTCACGATGTGAATCTGTATATTTTGGTCCTCGTTTGAGGGCGTGGGTTCCAATATCACTTCTGACACGAAATGTTTCATGAAAAAAACTGAAAGTGGTGTAATTTTAAAGCGTCCAAATTTCACACCACCACGTCAGGATGGCCGAGCGGTCAAAGGCGCCAGACTCAAGGGGCTTAGCTTCCTTCGTTCACGATAAGAATCTGTGTATTCTGGTCCTCGTTTGAGGGCGTGGGTTCGAATCCCACTTCTGACACGATATGTTTTATGAAAATAGCTGGATTAGATGTCGTTTCAAAACGTCCAAATTGCACAAAACCACGTCGGGATGGCCGAGCGGTCTAAGGCGCCAGACTCAAGGGGCTTAGGTTCCTTCGTTCACGGTGTGAATGTGTATATTCTGGTCCTCGTTTGAGGGCGTGGGTTCGATTATCACTTCTGACACGAAATGTTTCATGGAAAAAACTGAAAGAGGTGTAATTTTAAAGCGTCCAAATTTCACACCACCACGTCAGGATGGCCGAGCGGTCTAAGGTGCCAGACTCAAGGGGCTTAGCTTCCTTCGTTCACGATGTGAATCTGTAAATTCTGCTCCTCGTTTGAGGGCGTGGGTTCGAATCCCACTTCTGACACGATATGTTTTATGAAAATAACTGGATTAGATGTCATTTTAAAACGTCCAAATTCCATAAAACCGCGTCAGGATGGCCGAGCGGTCTAAGGCGCCAGACTCAAGGGGCTTAGCTTCCTTCGTTCACGATGTGAATCTGTGTATTCTGTTCCTCGTTTGAGGGCGTGGGTTCGAATATCACTTCTGACACGAAATGTTTTATGAAAAAAACTGAAAGAGGTGTAATTTTAAAGCGTCCAAATTTCACACCAACACGTCAGGATGGCCGAGCGGTCTAAGGTGCCAGACTCAAGGGGCTTAGCTTCCTTCGTTCACGATGTGAATCTGTGAATTCTGCTCCTCGTTTGAGGGCGTGGGTTCGAATCCCACTTCTGACACGATATGTTTTATGAAAATAACTGGATTAGATGTCATTTTAAAACGTCCAAATTCCATAATTCCGCGTCAGGATGGCCGAGCGGTCTAAGGCGCCAGACTCAAGGGGCTTAGCTTCCTTCGTTCACGATGTGAATCTGTGTATTCTGGTCCTCGTTTGAGGGCGTGGGTTCGAATCCCACTTCTGACACGATATGTTTTAGGAAAATATCTGGATGAGATGTCATTTTAAAACGTCCAAATTCCATAAAACCGCGTCAGGATGGCCGAGCGGTCTAAGGCGCCAGACTCAAGGGGCTTAGCTTCCTTCGTTCACGATGTGAATCTGTGTATTCTGGTCCTCGTTTGAGGGCGTGGGTTCGAATCCCACTTCTGACACGATATGTTTTATGAAAATAGCTGGATTAGATGTCGTTTCAAAACGTCCAAATTGCACAAAACCACGTCGGGATGGCCGAGCGGTCTAAGGCGCCAGACTCAAGGGGCTTAGGTTCCTTCGTTCACGGTGTGAATGTGTATATTCTGGTCCTCGTTTGAGGGCGTGGGTTCGAATATCACTTCTGACACGAAATGTTTCATGGAAAAAACTGAAAGAGGTGTAATTTTAAAGCGTCCAAATTTCACACCACCACGTCAGGATGGCCGAGCGGTCTAAGGTGCCAGTCTCAAGGGGCTTAGCTTCCTTCGTTCACGATGTGAATCTGTGTATTCTGCTCCTCGTTTGAGGGCGTGGGTTCGAATCCCACTTCTGACACGAAATGTTTTATGAAAAAAACTGAAAGAGGTGTAATTTTAAAGCGTCCAAATTTCACACCAAAACGTCAGGATGGCCGAGCGGTCTAAGGTGCCAGAGTCAAGGGGCTTAGCTTCCTTCGTTCACGATGTGAATCTGTATATTTTGGTCCTCGTTTGAGGGCGTGGGTTCCAATATCACTTCTGACACGAAATGTTTCATGAAAAAAACTGAAAGTGGTGTAATTTTAAAGCGTCCAAATTTCACACCACCACGTCAGGATGGCCGAGCGGTCTAAGGCGCCAGACTCAAGGGGCTTAG
Source organism: Phalangium opilio (assembly GCF_054372755.1). Taxonomy (NCBI): domain Eukaryota; kingdom Metazoa; phylum Arthropoda; class Arachnida; order Opiliones; family Phalangiidae; genus Phalangium; species Phalangium opilio. Next base: position 148,785 of record NW_028324253.1, read on the forward strand.
CTTCCTTCGTTCACGATAAGAATCTGTGTATTCTGGTCCTCGTTTGAGGGCGTGGGTTCGAATCCCACTTCTGACACGATATGTTTTATGAAAATAGCTGGATTAGATGTCGTTTCAAAACGTCCAAATTGCACAAAACCACGTCGGGATGGCCGAGCGGTCTAAGGCGCCAGACTCAAGGGGCTTAGGTTCCTTCGTTCACGGTGTGAATGTGTATATTCTGGTCCTCGTTTGAGGGCGTGGGTTCGATTATCACTTCTGACACGAAATGTTTCATGGAAAAAACTGAAAGAGGTGTAATTTTAAAGCGTCCAAATTTCACACCACCACGTCAGGATGGCCGAGCGGTCTAAGGTGCCAGACTCAAGGGGCTTAGCTTCCTTCGTTCACGATGTGAATCTGTAAATTCTGCTCCTCGTTTGAGGGCGTGGGTTCGAATCCCACTTCTGACACGATATGTTTTATGAAAATAACTGGATTAGATGTCATTTTAAAACGTCCAAATTCCATAAAACCGCGTCAGGATGGCCGAGCGGTCTAAGGCGCCAGACTCAAGGGGCTTAGCTTCCTTCGTTCACGATGTGAATCTGTGTATTCTGTTCCTCGTTTGAGGGCGTGGGTTCGAATATCACTTCTGACACGAAATGTTTTATGAAAAAAACTGAAAGAGGTGTAATTTTAAAGCGTCCAAATTTCACACCAAAACGTCAGGATGGCCGAGCGGTCTAAGGTGCCAGAGTCAAGGGGCTTAGCTTCCTTCGTTCACGATGTGAATCTGTATATTCTGGTCCTCGTTTGAGGGCGTGGGTTCGAATATCACTTCTGACACGAAATGTTTCATGAAAAAAACTGAAAGAGGTGTAATTTTGAAGCGTCCAAATTTCACACAACCACGTCAGGATGGCCGAGCGGTCTAAGGCGCCAGACTCAAGGGGCTTAGCTTCTTTCGTTCACGATGTGAATCTGTGTATTCTGGTCCTCGTTTGAGGGCGTGGGTTCGAATCCCACTTCTGACACGATATGTTTTAGGAAAATAACTGGATGAGATGTCATTTTAAAACGTCCAAATTCCATAAAACCGCGTCAGGATGGCCGAGCGGTCTAAGGCGCCAGACTCAAGGGGCTTAGCTTCCTTCGTTCACGTTGTGAATCTGCGTATTCTGGTCCTCGTTTGAGGGCGTGGGTTCGAATCCCACTTCTGACCCGAAATGTTTTATGAAAATAGCTGGATTAGATGTCGTTTTAAAACGTCCAAATTGCACAAAACCACGTCGGGATGGCCGAGCGGTCTAAGGCGCCAGACTCAAGGGGCTTAGGTTCCTTCGTTCACGGTGTGAATGTGTATATTCTGGTCCTCGTTTGAGGGCGTGGGTTCGAATATCACTTCTGACACGAAATGTTTCATGGAAAAAACTGAAAGAGGTGTAATTTTAAAGCGTCCAAATTTCACACCACCACGTCAGGATGGCCGAGCGGTCTAAGGTGCCAGACTCAAGGGGCTTAGCTTCCTTCGTTCACGATGTGAATCTGTGCATTCTGCTCCTCGTTTGAGGGCGTGGGTTCGAATCCCACTTCTGACACGATATGTTTTATGAAAATAACTGGATTAGATGTCATTTTAAAACGTCCAAATTCCATAAAACCACGTCCGAATGGCCGAGCGGTCTAAGGCGCCAGACTCAAGGGGCTTAGCTTCCTTCGTTCACATTGTGAATCTGCGTATTCTGGTCCTCGTTTTAGGGTGTGGGTTCGAATCCCACTTCTGACACGATATGTTTTATGAAAATAGCTGGATTAGATGTCGTTCTAAAACGTCCAAATTGCACAAAACCACGTCGGGATGGCCGAGCGGTCTAAGGCGCCAGACTCAAGGGGCTTAGGTTCCTTCGTTCACGGTGTGAATCTGTATATTCTGGTCCTCGTTTGAGGGCGTGGGTTCGAATATCACTTCTGACACGAAATGTTTCATGGAAAAAACTGAAAGAGGTGTAATTTTAAAGCGTCCAAATTTCACACCACCACGTCAGGATGGCCGAGCGGTCTAAGGCGCCAGACTCAAGGGGCTTAGCTTCCTTCGTTCACGATGTGAATCTGTGTATTCTGGTCCTCGTTTGAGGGCGTGGGTTCGAATCCCACTTCTGACACGATATGTTTTATGAAAATAGCTGGATTAGATGTCGTTTCAAAACGTCCAAATTGCACAAAACCACGTCGGGATGGCCGAGCGGTCTAAGGCGCCAGACTCGAAGGAGCTTCCTTCGATCACGATGTGAATCTGTGTATTCTGCTCCTTGTTTGAGGTCGTGGGTTCGAATCCCACTTCTGACACGATATGTTTTAGGAAAATAACTGGATGAGATGTCATTTTAAAACGTCCAAATTCCATAAAACCGCGTCAGGATGGCCGAGCGGTCTAAGGCGCCAGACTCAAGGGGCTTAGCTTCCTTCGTTCACGTTGTGAATCTTTGTATTCTGGTCCTCGTTTGAGGGCGTGGGTTCGAATCCCACTCCTGACACGATATGTTTTATGAAAATAGCTGGATTAGATGACGCTTTAAAACGTCCAAATTGCACAAAACCACGTCGGGATGGCCGAGCGGTCTAAGGCGCCAGACTCAAGGGGCTTAGCTTCCTTCGTTCACGATGTGAATGTGTATATTCTGGTCCTCGTTTGAGGGCGTGGGTTCGATTATCACTTCTGACACGAAATGTTTCATGAAAAAAACTGAAAGATGTGTAATTTTAAAGCGTCCAAATTTCACACCACCACGTCAGGATGGCCGAGCGGTCTAAGGTGCCAGACTCAAGGGGCTTAGCTTCCTTCGTTCACGATGTGAATCTGTGTATTCTGCTCCTCGTTTGAGGGCGTGGGTTTGAATCCCACTTCTGACACGATATGTTTTATGAAAATAACTGGATTAGATGTCGTTTCAAAACGTCCAAATTGCACAAAACCACGTCGGGATGGCCGAGCGATCTAAGGCGCCAGACTCAAGGGGCTTAGCTTCCTTCGTTCACGATGTGAATCTGTGTATTCTGGTCCTCGTTTGAGGGCGTGGGTTCGAATCCCACTTCTGACACGATATGTTTTGTGAAATTCGCTGGATTAGATGTCGTTTCAAAACGTCCAAATTGCACAAAACCACGACGGGATGGCCGAGCGGTCTAAGGCGCCAGACTCGAAGGAGCTTCCTTCGATCACGATGTGAATCTGTGTATTCTGCTCCTTGTTTGAGGTCGTGGGTTCGAATCCCACTTCTGACACGATATGTTTTAGGAAAATAACTGGATGAGATGTCATTTTAAAACGTCCAAATTCCATAAAACCGCGTCAGGATGGCCGAGCGGTCTAAGGCGCCAGACTCAAGGGGCTTAGCTTCCTTCGTTCATGTTGTGAATCTTTGTATTCTGGTTCTCGTTTGAGGGCGTGGGTTCGAATCCCACTTCTGACACGATATGTTTTATGAAAATAGCTGGATTAGATGTCGCTTTAAAACGTCCAAATTGCACAAAACCACGTCGGGATGGCCGAGCGGTCTAAGGCGCCAGACTCAAGGGGCTTAGCTTCCTTCGTTCACGATGTGAATCTGTGTATTCTGGTCCTCGTTTGAGGGCGTGGGTTCGAATCCCACTTCTGACACGATATGTTTTATGAAAATAGCTGGATTAGATGTCGTTTCAAAACGTCCAAATTGCACAAAACCACGTCGGGATGGCCGAGCGGTCTAAGGCGCCAGACTCGAAGGAGCTTCCTTCGATCACGATGTGAATCTGTGTATTCTGCTCATTGTTTGAGGTCGTGGGTTCGAATCCCACTTCTGACACGATATGTTTTAGGAAAATAACTGGATGAGATGTCATTTTAAAACGTCCAAATTCCATAAAACCGCGTCAGGATGGCCGAGCGGTCTAAGGCGCCAGACTCAAGGGGCTTAGCTTCCTTCGTTCACGTTGTGAATCTTTGTATTCTGGTCCTCGTTTGAGGGCGTGGGTTCGAATCCCACTCCTGACACGATATGTTTTATGAAAATAGCTGGATTAGATGACGCTTTAAAACGTCCAAATTGCACAAAACCACGTCGGGATGGCCGAGCGGTCTAAGGCGCCAGACTCAAGGGGCTTAGCTTCCTTCGTTCACGATGTGAATGTGTATATTCTGGTCCTCGTTTGAGGGCGTGGGTTCGAATATCACTTCTGACACGAAATGTTTCATGAAAAAAACTGAAAGATGTGTAATTTTAAAGCGTCCAAATTTCACACCACCACGTCAGGATGGCCGAGCGGTCTAAGGTGCCAGACTCAAGGGGCTTAGCTTCCTTCGTTCACGATGTGAATCTGTGTATTCTGCTCCTCGTTTGAGGGCGTGGGTTTGAATCCCACTTCTGACACGATATGTTTTATGAAAATAACTGGATTAGATGTCGTTTCAAAACGTCCAAATTGCACAAAACCACGTCGGGATGGCCGAGCGATCTAAGGCGCCAGACTCAAGGGGCTTAGCTTCCTTCGTTCACGATGTGAATCTGTGTATTCTGGTCCTCGTTTGAGGGCGTGGGTTCGAATCCCACTTCTGACACGATATGTTTTGTGAAATTCGCTGGATTAGATGTCGTTTCAAAACGTCCAAATTGCACAAAACCACGACGGGATGGCCGAGCGGTCTAAGGCGCCAGACTCGAAGGAGCTTCCTTCGATCACGATGTGAATCTGTGTATTCTGCTCCTTGTTTGAGGTCGTGGGTTCGAATCCCACTTCTGACACGATATGTTTTAGGAAAATAACTGGATGAGATGTCATTTTAAAACGTCCAAATTCCATAAAACCGCGTCAGGATGGCCGAGCGGTCTAAGGCGCCAGACTCAAGGGGCTTAGCTTCCTTCGTTCATGTTGTGAATCTTTGTATTCTGGTCCTCGTTTGAGGGCGTGGGTTCGAATCCCACTTCTGACACGATATGTTTTATGAAAATAGCTGGATTAGATGTCGCTTTAAAACGTCCAAATTGCACAAAACCACGTCGGGATGGCCGAGCGGTCTAAGGCGCCAGACTCAAGGGGCTTAGCTTCCTTCGTTCACGATGTGAATCTGTATATTCTGGTCCTCGTTTGAGGGCGTGGGTTCGAATATCACTTCTGACACGAAATGTTTTATGAAAAAAACTGAAAGAGGTGTAATTTTAAAGCGTCCAAATTTCACACCGCCACGTCAGGATGGCCAAGCGGTCTAAGGCGCCAGACTCAGAAGGCTTAGCTTCCTTCGTTCACGATGTGAATCTGTGTATTCTGTTCCTCGTTTGAGGGCGTGGGTTCGAATATCACTTCTGACACGAAATGTTTTATGAAAAAAACTGAAAGAGGTGTAATTTTAAAGCGTCCAAATTTCACACCAACACGTCAGGATGGCCGAGCGGTCTAAGGTGCCAGAGTCAAGGGGCTTAGCTTCCTTCGTTCACGATGTGAATCTGTATAATCTGGTCCTCGTTTGAGGGCGTGGGTTCGAATATCACTTCTGACAAGAAATGTTTCATGAAAAAAACTGAAAGAGGTGTAATTTTAAAGCGTCCAAATTTCACACCACCACGTCAGGATGGCCGAGCGGTCTAAGGCGCCAGACTCAAGGGGCTTAGCTTCCTTCGTTCACGATGTGAATCTGTGTATTCTGGTCCTCGTTTGAGGGCGTGGGTTCGAATCCCACTTCTGACACGATATGTTTTAGGAAAATAACTGGATGAGATGTCATTTTAAAACGTCCAAATTCCATAAAACTGCGTCAGGATGGCCGAGCGGTCTAAGGCGCCAGACTCAAGGGGCTTAGCTTCCTTCGTTCACGTTGTGAATCTGCGTATTCTGGTCCTCGTTTTAGGGTGTGGGTTCGAATCCCACTTCTGACACGATATGTTTTATGAAAATAGCTGGATTAGATGTCGTTTTAAAACGTCCAAATTGCACAAAACCACGTCGGGATGGCCGAGCGGTCTAAGGCGCCAGACTCAAGGGGCTTAGGTTCCTTCGTTCACGGTGTGAATCTGTATATTCTGGTCCTCGTTTGAGGGCGTGGGTTCGAATATCACTTCTGACACGAAATGTTTCATGGAAAAAACTGAAAGAGGTGTAATTTTAAAGCGTCCAAATTTCACACCACCACGTCAGGATGGCCGAGCGGTCTAAGGCGCCAGACTCAAGGGGCTTAGCTTCCTTCGTTCACGATGTGAATCTGTGTATTCTGGTCCTCGTTTGAGGGCGTGGGTTCGAATCCCACTTCTGACACGATGTGTTTTGTGAAAATAGCTGGATTAAATGTCGTTTCAAAACGTCCAAATTGCACAAAACCACGTCGGGATGGCCGAGCGGTCTAAGGCGCCAGACTCGAAGGAGCTTCCTTCGATCACGATGTGAATCTGTGTATTCTGCTACTTGTTTGAGGTCGTGGGTTCGAATCCCACTTCTGACACGATATGTTTTAGGAAAATAACTGGATGAGATGTCATTTTAAAACGTCCAAATTCCATGAAACCGCGTCAGGATGGCCGAGCGGTCTAAGGCGCCAGACTCAAGGGGCTTAGCTTCCTTCGTTCACGTTGTGAATCTTTGTATTCTGGTCCTCGTTTGAGGGCGTGGGTTCGAATCCCACTTCTGACACGATATGTTTTATGAAAATAACTGGATTAGATGTCGTTTTAAAACGTCCAAATTACACACCAACACGTCAGGATGGCCAAGCGGTCTAAGGCGCCAGACTCGAAGCAGCTTTCTTCGTTCACGATGTGAATCTGTGTATTCTGTTCCTCGTTTGAGGGCGTGGGTTCGAATATCACTTCTGACACGAAATGAACTATGAAAAAAACTGAAAGAGGTATAATTTTAAAGCGTCCAAATTTCACACCACCACGTCAGGATGGCCGAGCGGTCTAAGGTGCCAGACTCAAGGGGCTTAGCTTCCTTCGTTCACGATGTGAATCTGTGTATTCTGTTCCTCGTTTGAGGGCGTGGGTTCGAATCCCACTTCTGACACGATATGTTTTATGAAAATAACTGGATTAGATGTCGTTTTAAAACGTCCAAATTGCACAAAACCACGTCGGGATGGCCGAGCGATCTAAGGCGCCAGACTCAAGGGGCTTAGCTTCCTTCGTTCACGATGTGAATCTGTATATTCTGGTCCTCGTTTGAGGGCGTGGGTTCGAATATCACTTCTGACACGAAATGTTTCATGAAAAAAACTGAAAGAGGTGTAATTTTAAAGCGTCCAAATTTCACACCACCACGTCAGGATGGCCGAGCGGTCTAAGGCGCCAGACTCAAGGGGCTTAGCTTCCTTCGTTCACGATGTGAATCTGTGTATTCTGCTCCTCGTTTGAGGGCGTGGGTTCGAATCCCACTTCTGACACGATCTGTTTTATGAAAATAACTGGATTAGATGTCGTTTTAAAACGTCCAAATTGCACAAAACCACGTCGGGATGGCCGAGCGATCTAAGGCGCCAGACTCAAGGGGCTTAGCTTCCTTCGTTCACGATGTGAATCTGTATATTCTGGTACTCGTTTGAGGGCGTGGGTTCGAATATCACTTCTGACACGAAATGTTTCATGAAAAAAACTGAAAGAGGTGTAATTTTAAAGCGTCCAAATTTTACACCACCACGTCAGGATGGCCGAGCGGTCTAAGGTGCCAGACTCAAGTGGCTTAGCTTCCTTCGTTCACGATGTGAATCTGTGTATTCTGGTCCTCGTTTGAGGGCGTGGGTTCGAATCCCACTTCTGACACGATATGTTTTGTGAAAATAGCTGGATTAAATGTCGTTTCAAAACGTCCAAATTGCACAAAACCACGTCGGGATGGCCGAGCGGTCTAAGGCGCCAGACTCGAAGGAGCTTCCTTCGATCACGATGTGAATCTGTGTATTCTGCTACTTGTTTGAGGTCGTGGGTTCGAATCCCACTTCTGACACGATATGTTTTAGGAAAATAACTGGATGAGATGTCATTTTAAAACGTCCAAATTCCATGAAACCGCGTCAGGATGGCCGAGCGGTCTAAGGCGCCAGACTCAAGGGGCTTAGCTTCCTTCGTTCACGTTGTGAATCTTTGTATTCTGGTCCTCGTTTGAGGGCGTGGGTTCGAATCCCACTTCTGACACGATATGTTTTATGAAAATAACTGGATTAGATGTCGTTTTAAAACGTCCAAATTACACACCAACACGTCAGGATGGCCAAGCGGTCTAAGGCGCCAGACTCGAAGCAGCTTTCTTCGTTCACGATGTGAATCTGTGTATTCTGTTCCTCGTTTGAGGGCGTGGGTTCGAATATCACTTCTGACACGAAATGAATTATGAAAAAAACTGAAAGAGGTGTAATTTTAAAGCGTCCAAATTTCACACCACCACGTCAGGATGGCCGAGCGGTCTAAGGTGCCAGACTCAAGGGGCTTAGCTTCCTTCGTTCACGATGTGAATCTGTGTATTCTGTTCCTCGTTTGAGGGCGTGGGTTCGAATCCCACTTCTGACACGATATGTTTTATGAAAATAACTGGATTAGATGTCGTTTTAAAACGTCCAAATTGCACAAAACCACGTCGGGATGGCCGAGCGATCTAAGGCGCCAGACTCAAGGGGCTTAGCTTCCTTCGTTCACGATGTGAATCTGTATATTCTGGTCCTCGTTTGAGGGCGTGGGTTCGAATATCACTTCTGACACGAAATGTTTCATGAAAAAAACTGAAAGAGGTGTAATTTTAAAGCGTCCAAATTTCACACCACCACGTCAGGATGGCCGAGCGGTCTAAGGCGCCAGACTCAAGGGGCTTAGCTTCCTTCGTTCACGATGTGAATCTGTGTATTCTGCTCCTCGTTTGAGGGCGTGGGTTCGAATCCCACTTCTGACACGATCTGTTTTATGAAAATAACTGGATTAGATGTCGTTTTAAAACGTCCAAATTGCACAAAACCACGTCGGGATGGCCGAGCGATCTAAGGCGCCAGACTCAAGGGGCTTAGCTTCCTTCGTTCACGATGTGAATCTGTATATTCTGGTACTCGTTTGAGGGCGTGGGTTCGAATATCACTTCTGACACGAAATGTTTCATGAAAAAAACTGAAAGAGGTGTAATTTTAAAGCGTCCAAATTTTACACCACCACGTCAGGATGGCCGAGCGGTCTAAGGTGCCAGACTCAAGTGGCTTAGCTTCCTTCGTTCACGATGTGAATCTGTGTATTCTGCTCCTCGTTTGAGGGCGTGGGTTCGAATCCCACTTCTGTCACGATATGTTTTATGAAAATAACTGGATTAGATGTCGTTTTAAAACGTCCAAATTGCACAAAACCACGTCGGAATGGCCGAGCGGTCTAAGGCGCCAGACTCAAGGGGCTTAGCTTCCTTCGTTCACGATGTGAATCTGTGTATTTTGCTCCTCGTTTGAGGGCGTGGGTTCGAATCCCACTTCTGACACGATATGTTTTATGAAAATAACTGGATTAGATGTCATTTTAAACGTCCAAATTCCATAAAGCCGCGTCAGGATGGCCGAGCGGTCTAAGGCGCCAGAATCAAGGGGCTTAGCTTCCTTCGTTCACGATGTGAATCTGTGTATTCTGCTCCTCGTTTGAGGGCGTGGGTTCGAATCCCACTTCTGACACGATATGTTTTATGAAAATAACTGGATTAGATGTCATTTTAAACGTCCAAATTCCATAAAGCCGCGTCAGGATGGCCGAGCGGTCTAAGGCGCCAGCATCAAGGGGCTTAGCTTCCTTCGTTCACGTTGTGAATCTGCGTATTCTGGTCCTAGTTTGAGGGCGTGGGTTCGAATCCCACTTCTGACACGATATGTTTTATGAAAATAGCTGGATAAGATGTCGTTTGAAAACGTCCAAATTGCACAAAACCACGTCGGGATGGCCGAGCGGTCTAAGGCGCCAGACTCAAGGGGCTTAGGTTCCTTCGTTCACGATGTGAATCTGTATATTCTGGTCCTCGTTTGAGGGCGTGGGTTCGAATCCCACTTCTGACACGATATGTTTTAGGAAAATAACTGGATGAGATGTCATTTTAAAACGTCCAAATTCCATAAAACCGCGTCAGGATGGCCGAGCTGTCTAAGGCGCCAGACTCAAGGGGCTTAGCTTCCTTCGTTCACGTTGTGAATCTGTATATTCTGGTCCTCGTTTGAGGGCGTGGGTTCGAGTCCCACTTCTGACACGATATGTTTTATGAAAAAACTGAAAGAGGTGTAATTTTAAAGCGTCCAAATTTCACACCACCACGTCAGGATGGCCGAGCGGTCTAAGGCGCCAGACTTAAGGGGCTTAGCTTCCTTCGTACACGTTGTGAATCTGTGTATTCTGGTCCTCATTTGAGGGCGTGGGTTCGAATCCACTTCTGACACGATGTGTTTTATGAAAATAGCTGGATTAGATGTCGCTTTAAAACGTCCAAATTGCACGAAACCACGTCGGGATGGCCGAGCGGTCTAAGGCGCCAGAATCGAAGGAGCTTCCTTCGTTCACGATGTGAATCTGTGTATTCTGCTCCTCGTTTGAGGGCGTGGGTTCGAATCCCACTTCTGACACGATATGTTTTATGAAAATAGCTGGATTAGATGTCGTTTTAAAACGTCCAAATTTCACACCACCACGTCAGGATGGCCGAACGGTCTAAGGCGCCAGACTCAAAAGGCTTAGCTTCCTTCGTTCACGATGTGAATCTGTGTATTCTTTTCCTCGTTTGAGGGCGTGGGTTCGAATCCCACTTCTGACATGATATGTTTTATGAAAATAACTGGATTAGATGTCGTTTTAAAACGTCCAAATTGCACAAAACCACGTCGGGATGGCCGAGCGGTCTAAGGCGCCAGACTCAAGGGGCTTAGCTTCCTTCGTTCACGATGTGAATCTGTATATTCTGGAACTCGTTTGAGGGCGTGGGTTCGAATATCACTTCTGACACGATATGTTTTATGAAAATAACTGGATTAGATGTCATTTTAAAACGTCCAAATTCCATAAAACCGCGTCAGGATGGCCGAGCGGTCTAAGGCGCCAGACTCAAGGGGCTTAGCTTCCTTCGTTCACGATTGAATCTGTGTATTCTGGTCCTCGTTTGAGGATGTGGGTTCGAATCCCACTTCTGACACGATATGTTTTAGGAAAATAACTGGATGAGATGTCATTTTAAAACGTCCAAATTCCATAAAACCGCGTCAGGATGGCCGAGCGGTCTAAGGCGCCAGACTCGAAGGAGCTTCCTTCGTTCACGATGAGAATCTGTGTATTCTGCTCCTTGTTTGAGGTCGTGGGTTCGAATCCCACTTCTGACACGATATGTTTTAGGAAAATAACTGGAGGAGATGTCATTTTAAAACGTCCAAATTCCATAAAACCGCGTCAGGATGGCCGAGCGGTCTAAGGCGCCAGACTCAAGGGGCTTAGCTTCCTTCGTTCACGTTGTGAATCTTTGTATTCTGGTCCTCGTTTGAGGGCGTGGGTTCGAATCCCACTTCTGACACGATATGTTTTATGAAAATAGCTGGATTAGATGTCGTTTTAAAACGTCCAAATTGCACAAAACCACGACGGGATGGCCGAGCGGTCTAAGGCGCCAGACTCAAGGGGCTTAGCTTCCATCGTACACGATGTGAATCTGTATATTCTGGTCCTCGTTTGAGGGCGTGGGTTCGAATATCACTTCTGACACGAAATGTTTCATGAAAAAAACTGAAAGAGGTGTAATTTTAAAGCGTCCAAATTTCACACCACCACGTCAGGATGGCCGAGCGGTCTAAGGTGCCAGACTCAAGGGGCTTAGCTTCCTTCGTTCACGATGTGAATCTGTGTATTCTGCTCCTCGTTTGAGGGCGTGGGTTCGAATCCCACTTCTGACACGATATGTTTTATGAAAATAACTGGATTAGATGTCATTTTAAAACGTCCAAATTCCATAAAACCGCGTCAGGATGGCCGAGCGGTCTAAGGCGCCAGACTCAAGGGGCTTAGCTTCCTTCGTTCACGATGTGAATCTGTGTATTCTGGTCCTCGTTTGAGGGCGTGGGTTCGAATCCCACTTCTGACACGATATGTTTTAGGAAAATAACTGGATGAGATGTCATTTTAAAACGTCCAAATTCCATAAAACCGCGTCAGGATGGCCGAGCGGTCTAAGGCGCCAGACTCAAGGGGCTTAGCTTCCTTCGTTCACGATGTGAATCTGTGTATTCTGGTCCTCGTTTGAGGGCGTGGGTTCGAATCCCACTTCTGACACGATATGTTTTAGGAAAATAACTGGATGAGATGTAGTTTCAAAACGTCCAAATTGCACAAAACCACGTCGGGATGGCCGAGCGGTCTAAGGCGCCAGACTCAAGGGGCTTAGGTTCCTTCGTTCACGGTGTGAATGTGTATATTCTGGTCCTCGTTTGAGGGCGTGGGTTCGAATATCACTTCTGACACGAAATGTTTCATGGAAAAAACTGAAAGAGGTGTAATTTTAAAGCGTCCAAATTTCACACCACCACGTCAGGATGGCCGAGCGGTCTAAGGCGCCAGACTCAAGGGGCTTAGCTTCCTTCGTTCACGATGTGAATCTGTATATTCTGGTCCTCGTTTGAGGGCGTGGGTTCGAATATCACTTCTGACACGAAATGTTCTATGAAAATAACTGAACGAAGTGTAATTTTAAAGCGTCCAAATTTCACACCACCACGTCAGGATGGCCGAACGGTCTAAGGCGCCAGACTCAAAAGGCTTAGCTTCCTTCGTTCCCGATGTGAATCTGTGTATTCTTTTCCTCGTTTGAGGGCGTGTGTTCGAATATCACTTCTGACACGAAATGTTTTATGAAAAAAACTGAAAGAGGTGTAATTTTAAAGCGTCCAAATTTCACACCAACACGTCAGGATGGCCGAGCGGTCTAAGGTGCCAGACTCAAGGGGCTTAGCTTCCTTCGTTCACGATGTGAATCTGTGTATTCTGCTCCTCGTTTGAGGGCGTGGGTTCGAATCCCACTTCTGACACGATATGTTTTATGAAAATAACTGGATTAGATGTCATTTTAAAACGTCCAAATTCCATAAAACCGCGTCAGGATGGCCGAGCGGTCTAAGGCGCCAGACTCAAGGGGCTTAGCTTCCTTCGTTCACGATGTGAATCTGTGTATTCTGGTCCTCGTTTGAGGGCGTGGGTTCGAATCCCACTTCTGACACGATATGTTTTAGGAAAATAACTGGATGAGATGTCATTTTAAAACGTCCAAATTCCATAAAACCGCGTCAGGATGGCCGAGCGGTCTAAGGCGCCAGACTCAAGGGGCTTAGCTTCCTTCGTTCACGATGTGAATCTGTGTATTCTGGTCCTCGTTTGAGGGCGTGGGTTCGAATCCCACTTCTGACACGATATGTTTTAGGAAAATAACTGGATGAGATGTAGTTTCAAAACGTCCAAATTGCACAAAACCACGTCGGGATGGCCGAGCGGTCTAAGGCGCCAGACTCAAGGGGCTTAGGTTCCTTCGTTCACGGTGTGAATGTGTATATTCTGGTCCTCGTTTGAGGGCGTGGGTTCGAATATCACTTCTGACACGAAATGTTTCATGGAAAAAACTGAAAGAGGTGTAATTTTAAAGCGTCCAAATTTCACACCACCACGTCAGGATGGCCGAGCGGTCTAAGGCGCCAGACTCAAGGGGCTTCGCTTCCTTCGTTCACGATGTGAATCTGTATATTCTGGTCCTCGTTTGAGGGCGTGGGTTCGAATATCACTTCTGACACGAAATGTTTTATGAAAATAACTGAACGAAGTGTAATTTTAAAGCGTCCAAATTTCACACCACCACGTCAGGATGGCCGAACGGTCTAAGGCGCCAGACTCAAAAGGCTTAGCTTCCTTCGTTCCCGATGTGAATCTGTGTATTCTTTTCCTCGTTTGAGGGCGTGGGTTCGAATATCACTTCTGACACGAAATGTTTTATGAAAAAAACTGAAAGAGGTGTAATTTTAAAGCGTCCAAATTTCACACCAACACGTCAGGATGGCCGAGCGGTCTAAGGTGCCAGACTCAAGGGGCTTAGCTTCCTTCGTTCACGATGTGAATCTGTGTATTCTGCTCCTCGTTTGAGGGCGTGGGTTCGAATCCCACTTCTGACTATATATGTTTTATGAAAATAACTGGATTAGATGTCATTTTAAAACGTCCAAATTCCATAAAACCGCGTCAGGATGGCCGAGCGGTCTAAGGTGCCAGACTCAAGGGGCTTAGCTTCCTTCGTTCACGATGTGAATCTGTGTATTCTGGTCCTCGTTTGAGGGCGTGGGTTCGAATCCCACTTCTGACACGATATGTTTTGTGAAAATAGCTGGATTAGATGTCGTTTCAAAACGTCCAAATTGCACAAAACCACGTCGGGATGGCCGAGCGGTCTAAGGCGCCAGACTCGAAGGAGCTTCCTTCGATCACGATGTGAATCTGTGTATTCTGCTCCTTGTTTGAGGTCGTGGGTTCGAATCCCACTTCTGACACGATATGTTTTAGGAAAATAACTGGATGAGATGTCATTTTAAAACGTCCAAATTCCATAAGAGCGCGTCAGGATGGCCGAGCGGTCTAAGGCGCCAGACTCAAGGGGCTTAGCTTCCTTCGTTCACGTTGTGAATCTTTGTATTCTGGTCCTCGTTTGAGGGCGTGGGTTCGAATCCCACTTCTGACACGATATGTTTTATGAAAATAGCTGGATTAGATGTCGCTTTAAAACGTCCAAATTGCACAAAACCACGTCGGGATGGCCGAGCGGTCTAAGGCGCCAGACTCAAGGGGCTTAGCTTCCTTCGTTCACGATGTGAATGTGTATATTCTGGTCCTCGTTTGAGGGCGTGGGTTCGAATATCACTTCTGACACGAAATGTTTCATGAAAAAAACTGAAAGAGGTGTAATTTTAAAGCGTCCAAATTTCACACCACCACGTCAGGATGGCCGAGCGGTCTAAGGTGCCAGACTCAAGGGGCTTAGCTTCCTTCGTTCACGATGTGAATCTGTGTATTCTGCACCTCGTTTGAGGGCGTGGGTTTGAATCCCACTTCTGACACGATATGTTTTATGAAAATAACTGGATTAGATGTCGTTTTAAAACGTCCAAATTGCACAAAACCACGTCGGGATGGCCGAGCGATCTAAGGCGCCAGACTCAAGGGGCTTAGCTTCCTTCGTTCACGATGAGAATCTGTATATTCTGGTCCTCGTTTGAGGGCGTGGGTTCGAATATCCCTTCTGACACGAAATGTTTCATGAAAAAACTGAAAGAGGTGTAATTTTAAAGCGTCCAAATTTCACACCACCACGTCAGGATGG
Organism: Phalangium opilio; assembly: GCF_054372755.1. Taxonomy (NCBI): domain Eukaryota; kingdom Metazoa; phylum Arthropoda; class Arachnida; order Opiliones; family Phalangiidae; genus Phalangium; species Phalangium opilio. The sequence continues at coordinate 164,115 of NW_028324253.1, forward strand.
CCGAGCGGTCTAAGGTGCCAGACTCAAGGGGCTTAGCTTCCTTCGTTCACGATGTGAATCTGTGTATTCTGCTCCTCGTTTGAGGGCGTGGGTTCGAATCCCACTTCTGTCACGATATGTTTTATGAAAATAACTGGATTAGATGTCGTTTTAAAACGTCCAAATTGCACAAAACCACGTCGGGATGGCCGAGCGGTCTAAGGCGCCAGACTCAAGGGGCTTAGCTTCCTTCGTTCACGATGTGAATCTGTATATTCTGGTCCTCGTTTGAGGGCGTGGGTTCGAATATCACTTCTGACACGAAATGTTTTATGAAAATAACTGAACGAAGTGTAATTTTAAAGCGTCCAAATTTCACACCGCCACGTCAGGATGGCCAAGCGGTCTAAGGCGCCAGACTCAAAAGGCTTAGCTTCCTTCGTTCACGATGTGAATCTGTATAATCTGGTCCTCGTTTGTGGGCGTGGGTTCGAATATCACTTCTGACAAGAAATGTTTCATGAAAAAACTGAAAGAGGTGTAATTTTAAAGCGTCCAAATTTCACACCACCACGTCAGGATGGCCGAGCGGTCTAAGGCGCCAGACTCAAGGGGCTTAGCTTCCTTCGTTCACGATGTGAATCTGTGTATTCTGGTCCTCGTTTGAGGGCGTGGGTTCGAATCCCACTTCTGACACGATATGTTTTAGGAAAATAACTGGATGAGATGTCATTTTAAAACGTCCAAATTCCATAAAACTGCGTCAGGATGGCCGAGCGGTCTAAGGCGCCAGACTCAAGGGGCTTAGCTTCCTTCGTTCACGTTGTGAATATGCGTATTCTGGTCCTCGTTTTAGGGTGTGGGTTCGAATACCACTTCTGACACGATATGTTTTATGAAAATAGCTGGATTAAATGTCGTTTCAAAACGTCCAAATTGCACAAAACCACGTCGGGATGGCCGAGCGGTCTAAGGCGCCAGACTCGAAGGAGCTTCCTTCGATCACGATGTGAATCTGTGTATTCTGCTCCTTGTTTGAGGTCGTGGGTTCGAATCCCACTTCTGACACGATATGTTTTAGGAAAATAACTGGATGAGATGTCATTTTAAAACGTACAAATTCCATGAAACCGCGTCAGGATGGCCGAGCGGTCTAAGGCGCCAGACTCAAGGGGCTTAGCTTCCTTCGTTCACGTTGTGAATCTTTGTATTCTGGTCCTCGTTTGAGGGCGTGGGTTCGAATCCCACTTCTGACACGATATGTTTTATGAAAATAACTGGATTAGATGTCGTTTTAAAACGTCCAAATTACACACCAACACGTCAGGATGGCCAAGCGGTCTAAGGCGCCAGACTCGAAGGAGCTTTCTTCGTTCACGATGTGAATCTGTGTATTCTGTTCCTCGTTTGAGGGCGTGGGTTCGAATATCACTTCTGAAACGAAATGAATTATGAAAAAAACTGAAAGAGGTGTAATTTTAAAGCGTCCAAATTTCACACCACCACGTCAGGATGGCCGAGCGGTCTAAGGTGCCAGACTCAAGGGGCTTAGCTTCCTTCGTTCACGATGTGAATCTGTGTATTCTGCTCCTCGTTTGAGGGCGTGGGTTCGAATCCCACTTCTGACACGATATGTTTTATGAAAATAACTGGATTAGATGTCGTTTTAAAACGTCCAAATTGCACAAAACCACGTCGGGATGGCCGAGCGATCTAAGGCGCCAGACTCAAGGGGCTTAGCTTCCTTCGTTCACGATGTGAATCTGTATATTCTGGTCCTCGTTTGAGGGCGTGGGTTCGAATATCACTTCTGACACGAAATGTTTCATGAAAAAAACTGAAAGAGGTGTAATTTTAAAGCGTCCAAATTTCACACCACCACGTCAGGATGGCCGAGCGGTCTAAGGTGCCAGACTCAAGTGGCTTAGCTTCCTTCGTTCACGATGTGAATCTGTGTATTCTGCTCCTCGTTTGAGGGCGTGGGTTCGAATCCCACTTCTGTCACGATATGTTTTATGAAAAAACTGGATTAGATGTCGTTTTAAAACGTCCAAATTGCACAAAACCACGTCGGGATGGCCGAGCGATCTAAGGCGCCAGACTCAAGGGGCTTAGCTTCCTTCGTTCACGATGTGAATCTGTATATTCTGGTCCTCGTTTGAGGGCGTGGGTTCGAATATCACTTCTGACACGAAATGTTTCATGAAAAAAACTGAAAGAGGTGTAATTTTAAAGCGTCCAAATTTCACACCACCACGTCAGGATGGCCGAGCGGTCTAAGGTGCCAGACTCAAGGGGCTTAGCTTCCTTAGTTCACGATGTGAATCTGTGTATTCTGCTCCTCGTTTGAGGGCGTGGGTTCGAATCCCACTTCTGTCACGATATGTTTTATGAAAATAACTGGATTAGATGTCGTTTTAAAACGTCCAAATTGCACAAAACCACGTCGGGATGGCCGAGCGGTCTAAGGCGCCAGACTCAAGGGGCTTAGCTTCCTTCGTTCACGATGTGAATCTGTATATTCTGGTCCTCGTTTGAGGGCGTGGGTTCGAATATCACTTCTGACACGAAATGTTTTATGAAAATAACTGAACGAAGTGTATTTTTAAAGCGTCCAAATTTCACACCGCCACGTCAGGATGGCCAAGCGGTCTAAGGCGCCAGACTCAAAAGGCTTAGCTTCCTTCGTTCACGATGTGAATCTGTGTATTCTGTTCCTCGTTTGAGGGCGTGGGTTCGAATCCCACTTCTGACACGATATGTTTTATGAAAATAACTGGATTAGATGTCGTTTTAAAACGTCCAAATTGCACAAAACCACGTCGGGATGGCCGAGCGGTCTAAGGCGCCAGACTCAAGGGGCTTAGCTTCCTTCGTTCACGATGTGAATCTGTATATTCTGGTCCTCGTTTGAGGGCGTGGGTTCGAATATCACTTCTGACACGTAATGTTTTATGAAAATAACTGAACGAGGTGTAATTTTAAAGCGTCCAAATTTCATACCACCACGTCAGGATGGCCGAGCGGTCAAAGGCGCCAGACTAAAGGGGCTTAGCTTCCTTCGTTCACGATATGAATCTGTGTATTCTGTTCCTCGTTTGAGAGCGTGGGTTCGAATATCACTTCTGACACGAAATGTGTTATGAAAAAAACTGAAGGAGGTGTAATTTTAAAGCGTCCAAATTTCACACCACCACGTCAGGATGGCCGAGCGGTCTAAGGTGCCAGAATCAAGGGGCTTAGCTTCCTTCGTTCACGATGTGAATCTGTGTATTCTGCTCCTCGTTTGAGGGCGTGGGTTCGAATCCCACATCTGACACGATATTTTTTATGAAAATAACTGGACTAGATCTCGTTTTAAAACGTCCAAATTGCACAAAACCACGTCGGGATGGCCGAGCGGTCTAAGGCGCCAGACTCAAGGGGCTTAGCTTCCTTCGTTCAGGATGTGAATCTGTATATTCTGGTCCTCGTTTGAGGGCGTGGGTTCGAATATCACTTCTGACACGAAATGTTTTATGAAAAAAACTGAAAGAGGTGTAATTTTAAAGCGTCCAAATTTCACACCACCACGTCAGGATGGCCGTGCGGTCTAAGGTGGCAGACTCAAGGGGCTTAGCTTCCTTCGTTCACGATGTGAATCTGTGTATTCTGCTCCTCGTTTGAGGGCGTGGGTTCGAATCCCACTTCTGACACGATATGTTTTTGGAAAATAACTGGATGAGATGTCATTTTAAAACGTCCAAATTCCATAAAATCGCGTCAGGATGGCCGAGCGGTCTAAGGCGCCAGACTCAAGGGGCTTAGCTTCCTTCGCTCACGATGTGAATCTGTGTATTCTGGTCCTCGTTTGAGGGCATGGGTTCGAATCCCACTTCTGACACGATATGTTTTATGAAAATAGCTGGATTAGATGTCGTTTTAAAACGTCCAAATTGCACGAAACCACGTCGGGATGGCCGAGCGGTCTAAGGCGCCAGACTCGAAGGAGCTTCCTTCGTTCACGATGTGAATCTGTGTATTCTGGTCCTCGTTTGAGGGCGTGGATTCGAATCCCACTTCTAACACGGTATGTTTTATGAAAATAACTGGATTAGATGTCGTTGTAAAACGTCCAAATTGCACAAAACACGTCGGGATGGCCGAGCGGTCTAAGGCGACAGACTCAAGGGGCTTAGCTTCCTTCGTTCACGATGTGAATCTGTATATTCTGGTCCTCGTTTGAGGGCGTGGGTTCGAATATCACTTCTGACACGTAATGTTTTATGAAAATAACTGAACGAGGTGTAATTTTAAAGCGTCCAAATTTCACACCACCACGTCAGGATGGCCGAGCGGTCTAAGTTGGCAGACTCAAGGGGCTTAGCTTCCTTCGTTCACGATGTGAATCTGTGTATTCTGCTCCTCGTTTGAGGGCGTGGGTTCGAATCCCACTTCTGACACGATATGTTTTAGGAAAATAACTGGATGAGATGTCATTTTAAAACGTCCAAATTCCATAAAATCGCGTCAGGATGGCCGAGCGGTCTAAGGCGCCAGACTCAAGGGGCTTAGCTTCCTTCGTTCACGATGTGAATCTGTGTATTCTGGTCCTCGTTTGAGGGCGTGGGTTCGAATCCCACTTCTGACACGATATGTTTTATGAAAATAGCTGGATTAGATGTCGTTTTAAAACGTCCAAATTGCACAAAACCACGTCGGGATGGCCGAGCGGTCTAAGGCGCCAGACTCGAAGAAGCTTCCTTCATTCACGATGTGAATCTGTGTATTCTGCTCCTTGTTTGAGGGCGTGGGTTCGAATCCCTCTTCTAACACGGTATGTTTTATGAAAATAACTGGATTAGATGTCGTTGTAAAACGTCCAAATTGCACAAAACCACGTCGGGATGGCCGAGCGGTCTAAGGCGCCAGACTCAAGGGGCTTAGCTTCCTTCGTTCACGATGTGAATCTGTATATTCTGGTCCTCGTTTGAGGGCGTGGGTTCGAATATCACTTCTGACACGTAATGTTTTATGAAAATAACTGAACGAGGTGTAATTTTAAAGCGTCCAAATTTCACACCACCACGTCAGGATGGCCGAGCGGTCTAAGTTGGCAGACTCAAGGGGCTTAGCTTCCATCGTTCACGATATGAATCTGTGTATTCTGTTCCTCGTTTGAGGGCGTGGGTTCGAATATCACTTCTGACACGAAATGTGTTATGAAAAAAACTGAAGGAGGTGTAATTTTAAAGCGTCCAAATTTCACACCACCACGTCAGGATGGCCGAGCGGTCTAAGGTGCCAGAATCAAGGGGCTTAGCTTCCTTCGTTCACGATGTGAATCTGTGTATTCTGCTCCTCGTTTGAGGGCGTGGGTTCGAATCCCACATCTGACACGATATTTTTTATGAAAATAACTGGACTAGATCTCGTTTTAAAACGTCCAAATTGCACAAAACCACGTCGGGATGGCGAAGCGGTCTAAGGCGCCAGACTCAAGGGGCTTAGCTTCCTTCGTTCAGGATGTGAATCTGTATATTCTGGTTCTCGTTTGAGGGCGTGGGTTCGAATATCACTTCTGACACGAAATGTTTTATGAAAAAAACTGAAAGAGGTGTAATTTTAAAGCGTCCAAATTTCACACCACCACGTCAGGATGGCCGTGCGGTCTAAGGTGGCAGACTCAAGGGGCTTAGCTTCCTTCGTTCACGATGTGAATCTGTGTATTCTGCTCCTCGTTTGAGGGCGTGGGTTCGAATCCCACTTCTGACACGATATGTTTTAGGAAAATAACTGGATGAGATGTCATTTTAAAACGTCCAAATTCCATAAAACCGCGTCAGGATGGCCGAGCGGTCTAAGGCGCCAGACTCAAGGGCTTAGCTTCCTTCGTTCACGTTGTGAATCTGTGTATTCTGGTCCTCGTTTGAGGTCGTGGTTTCGAATCCCACTTCTGACACGATATGTTTTAGGAAAATAACTGGATGAGATGTCATTTTAAAACGTCCAAATTCCATAAAACCGCGTCAGGATGGCCGAGCGGTCTAAGGCGCTAGACTCAAGGGGCTTAGGTTCCTTCGTTCACGGTGTGAATGTGTATATTCTGGTCCTCGTTTGAGGGCGTGGGTTCGAATATCACTTCTGACACGAAATGTTTTATGAAAATAACTGAACGAAGTGTAATTTTAAAGCGTCCAAATTTCACACCACCACGTCAGGATGGCCGAACGGTCTAAGGCGCCAGACTCAAAAGGCTTAGCTTCCTTCGTTCCCGATGTGAATCTGTGTATTCTTTTCCTCGTTTGAGGGCGTGGGTTCGAATATCACTTCTGACACGAAATGTTTTATGAAAAAAACTGAAAGAGGTGTAATTTTAAAGCGTCCAAATTTCACACCAACACGTCAGGATGGCCGAGCGGTCTAAGGCGCCAGACTCAAGGGCTTAGCTTCCTTCGTTCACGTTGTGAATCTGTGTATTCTGGTCCTCGTTTGAGGGCGTGGGTTCAAATCCCACTTCTGACACGATATGTTTTATGAAAATAGCTGGATTAGATGTCGTTTTAAAACGTCCAAATTGCACAAAACCACGTCGGGATGGCCGAGCGGTCTAAGGCGCCAGACTCAAGGGGCTTAGGTTCCTTCGTTCACGGTGTGAATGTGTATATTCTGGTCCTCGTTTGAGGGCGTGGGTTCGAATATCACTTCTGACACGAAATGTTTCATGGAAAAAACTGAAAGAGGTGTAATTTTAAAGCGTCCAAATTTCACACCACCACGTCAGGATGGCCGAGCGGTCTAAGGCGCCAGACTCAAGGGGCTTAGCTTCCTTCGTTCACGATGTGAATCTGTATATTCTGGTCCTCGTTTGAGGGCGTGGGTTCGAATATCACTTCTGACACGAAATGTTTTATGAAAATAACTGAACGAAGTGTAATTTTAAAGCGTTCAAATTTCACACCACCACGTCAGGATGGCCGAACGGTCTAAGGCGCCAGACTCAAAAGGCTTAGCTTCCTTCGTTCCCGATGTGAATCTGTGTATTCTTTTCCTCGTTTGAGGGCGTGGGTTCGAATATCACTTCTGACACGAAATGTTTTATGAAAAAAACTGAAAGAGGTGTAATTTTAAAGCGTCCAAATTTCACACCAACACGTGAGGATGGCCGAGCGGTCTAAGGTGCCAGACTCAAGGGGCTTAGCTTCCTTCGTTCACGATGTGAATCTGTGTATTCTGCTCCTCGTTTGAGGGCGTGGGTTCGAATCCCACTTCTGACACGATATGTTTTATGAAAATAACTGGATTAGATGTCATTTTAAAACGTCCAAATTCCATTATTCCGCGTCAGGATGGCCGAGCGGTCTAAGGCGCCAGACTCAAGGGGCTTAGCTTCCTTCGTTCACGATGTGAATCTGTGTATTCTGGTCCTCGTTTGAGGGCGTGGGTTCGAATCCCACTTCTGACACGATATGTTTTAGGAAAATAACTGGATGAGATGTCATTTTAAAACGTCCAAATTCCATAAAACCGCGTCCTGATGGCCGAGCGGTCTAAGGCGCCAGACTCAAGGGGCTTAGCTTCCTTCGTTCACGATGTGAATCTGTGTATTCTGGTCCTCGTTTGAGGGCGTGGGTTCGAATCCCACTTCTGACACGATATGTTTTATGAAAATAGCTGGATTAGATGTCGTTTCAAAACGTCCAAATTGCACAAAACCACGTCGGGATGGCCGAGCGGTCTAGGGCGCCAGACTCAAGGGGCTTAGGTTCCTTCGTTCACGGTGTGAATGTGTATATTCTGGTCCTCGTTTGAGGGCGTGGGTTCGAATATCACTTCTGACACGAAATGTTTCATGGAAAAAACTGAAAGAGGTGTAATTTTAAAGCGTCCAAATTTCACACCAAAACGTCAGGATGGCCGAGCGGTCTAAGGTGCCAGAGTCAAGAGGCTTAGCTTCCTTCGTTCACGATGTGAATCTGTATATTCTGGTCCTCGTTTGAGGGCGTGGGTTCGAATCCCACTTCTGACACGAAATGTTTTATGAAAATAACTGAACGAAGTGTAATTTTAAAGCGTCCAAATTTCACACCACCACGTCAGGATGGCCGAACGGTCTAAGGCGCCAGACTCAAAAGGCTTAGCTTCCTTCGTTCCCGATGTGAATCTGTGTATTCTTTTCCTCGTTTGAGGGCGTGGGTTCGAATATCACTTCTGACACGAAATGTTTTATGAAAAAAACTGAAAGAGGTGTAATTTTAAAGCGTCAAAATTTCACACCAACCCGTCAGGATGGCCGAGCGGTCTAAGGTGCCAGACTCAAGGGGCTTAGCTTCCTTCGTTCACGATGTGAATCTGTGTATTCTGCTCCTCGTTTGAGGGCGTGGGTTCGAATCCCACTTCTGACACGATATGTTTTATGAAAATAACTGGATTAGATGTCATTTTAAAACGTCCAAATTCCATAATTCCGCGTCAGGATGGCCGAGCGGTCTAAGGCGCCAGACTCAAGGGGCTTAGCTTCCTTCGTTCACGATGTGAATCTGTGTATTCTGGTCCTCGTTTGAGGGCGTGGGTTCGAATCCCACTTCTGACACGATATGTTTTAGGAAAATAACTGGATGAGATGTCATTTTAAAACGTCCAAATTCCATAAAACCGCGTCAGGATGGCCGAGCGGTCTAAGGCGCCAGACTCAAGGGGCTTAGCTTCCTTCGTTCACGATGTGAATCTGTGTATTCTGGTCCTCGTTTGAGGGCGTGGGTTCAAATCCCACTTCTGACACGATATGTTTTATGAAAATAGCTGGATTAGATGTCGTTTCAAAACGTCCAAATTGCACAAAACCACGTCGGGATGGCCGAGCGGTCTAAGGCGCCAGACTCAAGGGGCTTAGCTTCCTTCGTTCACGATGTGAATCTGTATATTCTGGTCCTCGTTTGAGGGCGTGGGTTCGAATATCACTTCTGACACGAAATGTTTTATGAAAATAACTGAACGAAGTGTAATTTTAAAGCGTCCAAATTTCACACCACCACGTCAGGATGGCCGAACGGTCTAAGGCGCCAAACTCAAAAGGCTTAGCTTCCTTCGTTCCCGATGTGAATCTGTGTATTCTTTTCCTCGTTTGAGGGCGTGGGTTCGAATATCACTTCTGACACGAAATGTTTTATGAAAAAAACTGAAAGAGGTGTAATTTTAAAGCGTCCAAATTTCACACCAACACGTCAGGATGGCCGAGCGGTCTAAGGTGCCAGACTCAATTGGCTTAGCTTCCTTCGTTCACGATGTGAATCTGTGTATTCTGCTCCTCGTTTGAGGGCGTGGGTTCGAATCCCACTTCTGACACGATATGTTTTATGAAAATAACTGGATTAGATGTCATTTTAAAACGTCCAAATTCCATAATTCCGCGTCAGGATGGCCGAGCGGTCTAAGGCGCCAGACTCAAGGGGCTTAGCTTCCTTCGTTCACGATGTGAATCTGTGTATTCTGGTCCTCGTTTGAGGGCGTGGGTTCGAATCCCACTTCTGACACGATATGTTTTAGGAAAATAACTGGATGAGATGTCATTTTAAAACGTCCAAATTCCATAAAACCGCGTCAGGATGGCCGAGCGGTCTAAGGCGCCAGACTCAAGGGGCTTAGCTTCCTTCGTTCACGATGTGAATCTGTGTATTCTGGTCCTCGTTTGAGGGCGTGGGTTCAAATCCCACTTCTGACACGATATGTTTTATGAAAATAGCTGGATTAGATGTCGTTTCAAAACGTCCAAATTGCACAAAACCACGTTGGGATGGCCGAGCGGTCTAAGGCGCCAGACTCAAGGGGCTTAGGTTCCTTCGTTCACGGTGTGAATGTGTATATTCTGGTCCTCGTTTGAGGGCGTGGGTTCGAATATCACTTCTGACACGAAATGTTTCATGGAAAAAACTGAAAGAGGTGTTTTTTAAAGCGTCCAAATTTCACACCACCACGTCAGGATGGCCGAGCGGTCTAAGGTGCCAGACTCAAGGGGCTTAGCTTCCTTCGTTCACGATGTGAATCTGTGTATTCTGCTCCTCGTTTGAGGGCGTGGGTTCGAATCCCACTTCTGACACGATATGTTTTATGAAAATAACTGGATTAGATGTCATTTTAAAACGTCCAAATTCCATAAAACCGCGTCAGGATGGCCGAGCGGTCTAAGGCGCCAGACTCAAGGGGCTTAGCTTCCTTCGTTCACGACGTGAATCTGTGTATTCTGGACCTCGTTTGAGGGCGTGGGTTCGAATCCCACTTCTGACACGATATGTTTTAGGAAAATAACTGGATGAGATGTCATTTTAAAACGTCCAAATTCCATAAAACTGCGTCAGGATGGCCGAGCGGTCTAAGGCGCCAGACTCAAGGGGCTTAGCTTCATTCGTTCACGTTGTGAATCTGCGTATTCTGGTCATCGTTTTAGGGTGTGGGTTCGAATCCCACTTCTGACACGATATGTTTTATGAAAATAGCTGGATTAGATGTCGTTTCAAAACGTCCAAATTGCACAAAACCACGTCGGGATGGCCGAGCGGTCTAAGGCGCCAGACTCGAAGGAGCTTCCTTCGATCACGATGTGAATCTGTGTATTCTGCTCCTTGTTTGAGGTCGTGGGTTCGAATCCCACTTCTGACACGATATGTTTTAGGAAAATAACTGGATGAGATGTCATTTTAAAACGTCCAAATTCCATAAAACCGCGTCAGGATGGCCGAGCGGTCTAAGGTGCCAGACTCAAGGGGCTTAGCTTCCTTCGTTCACGATGTGAATCTGTGTATTCTGGTCCTCGTTTGAGGGCGTGGGTTCGAATCCCACTTCTGACACGATATGTTTTATGAAAATAGCTGGATTAGATGTCGTTTCAAAACGTCCAAATTGCACAAAACCACGTCGGGATGGCCGAGCGGTCTAAGGCGCCAGACTCAAGGGGCTTAGCTTCCTTCGTTCACGATGTGAATCTGTATATTCTGGTCCTCGTTTGAGGGCGTGGGTTCGAATATCACTTCTGACACGAAATGTTCTATGAAAATAACTGAACGAAGTGTAATTTTAAAGCGTCCAAATTTCACACCACCACGTCAGGATGGCCGAACGGTCTAAGGCGCCAGACTCAAAAGGCTTAGCTTCCTTCGTTCCCGATGTGAATCTGTGTATTCTTTTCCTCGTTTGAGGGCGTGTGTTCGAATATCACTTCTGACACGAAATGTTTTATGAAAAAAACTGAAAGAGGTGTAATTTTAAAGCGTCCAAATTTCACACCAACACGTCAGGATGGCCGAGCGGTCTAAGGTGCCAGACTCAAGGGGCTTAGCTTCCTTCGTTCACGATGTGAATCTGTGTATTCTGCTCCTCGTTTGAGGGCGTGGGTTCGAATCCCACTTCTGACACGATATGTTTTATGAAAATAACTGGATTAGATGTCATTTTAAAACGTCCAAATTCCATAAAACCGCGTCAGGATGGCCGAGCGGTCTAAGGCGCCAGACTCAAGGGGCTTAGCTTACTTCGTTCACGATGTGAATCTGTGTATTCTGGTCCTCGTTTGAGGGCGTGGGTTCGAATCCCACTTCTGACACGATATGTTTTAGGAAAATAACTGGATGAGATGTCATTTTAAAACGTCCAAATTCCATAAAACCGCGTCAGGATGGCCGAGCGGTCTAAGGCGCCAGACTCAAGGGGCTTAGCTTCCTTCGTTCACGATGTGAATCTGTGTATTCTGGTCCTCGTTTGAGGGCGTGGGTTCGAATCCCACTTCTGACACGATATGTTTTAGGAAAATAACTGGATGAGATGTAGTTTCAAAACGTCCAAATTGCACAAAACCACGTCGGGATGGCCGAGCGGTCTAAGGCGCCAGACTCAAGGGGCTTAGGTTCCTTCGTTCACGGTGTGAATGTGTATATTCTGGTCCTCGTTTGAGGGCGTGGGTTCGAATATCACTTCTGACACGAAATGTTTCATGGAAAAAACTGAAAGAGGTGTAATTTTAAAGCGTCCAAATTTCACACCACCACGTCAGGATGGCCGAGCGGTCTAAGGCGCCAGACTCAAGGGGCTTAGCTTCCTTCGTTCACGATGTGAATCTGTATATTCTGGTCCTCGTTTGAGGGCGTGGGTTCGAATATCACTTCTGACACGAAATGTTCTATGAAAATAACTGAACGAAGTGTAATTTTAAAGCGTCCAAATTTCACACCACCACGTCAGGATGGCCGAACGGTCTAAGGCGCCAGACTCAAAAGGCTTAGCTTCCTTCGTTCCCGATGTGAATCTGTGTATTCTTTTCCTCGTTTGAGGGCGTGTGTTCGAATATCACTTCTGACACGAAATGTTTTATGAAAAAAACTGAAAGAGGTGTAATTTTAAAGCGTCCAAATTTCACACCAACACGTCAGGATGGCCGAGCGGTCTAAGGTGCCAGACTCAAGGGGCTTAGCTTCCTTCGTTCACGATGTGAATCTGTGTATTCTGCTCCTCGTTTGAGGGCGTGGGTTCGAATCCCACTTCTGACACGATATGTTTTAGGAAAATAACTGGATGAGATGTAGTTTCAAAACGTCCAAATTGCACAAAACCACGCCGGGATGGTTGAGCGGTCTAAGGCGCCAGACTCAAGGGGCTTAGGTTCCTTCGTTCACGGTGTGAATGTGTATATTCTGGTCCTCGTTTGAGGGCGTGGGTTCGAATATCACTTCTGACACGAAATGTTTCATGGAAAAAACTGAAAGAGGTGTAATTTTAAAGCGTCCAAATTTCACACCACCACGTCAGGATGGCCGAGCGGTCTAAGGTGCCAGACTGAAGGGGCTTAGCTTCCTTCGTTCACGATGTGAATCTGTGTATTCTGCTCCTCGTTTGAGGGCGTGGGTTCGAATCCCACTTCTGACACGATATGTTTTATGAAAATAACCGGATTAGATGTCATTTTAAAACGTCCAAATTCCATAAAACCGCGTCAGGATGGCCGAGCGGTCTAAGGCGCCAGACTCAAGGGGCTTAGCTTCCTTCGTTCACGATGTGAATCTGTGTATTCTGTTCCTCGTTTGAGGGCGTGGGTTCGAATATCACTTCTGACACGAAATGTTTTATGAAAAAAACTGAAAGAGGTGTAATTTTAAAGCGTCCAAATTTCACACCAAAACGTCAGGATGGCCGAGCGGTCTAAGGTGCCAGAGTCAAGGGGCTTAGCTTCCTTCGTTCACGATGTGAATGTGTATATTCTGGTCCTCGTTTGAGGGCGTGGGTTCGAATATCACTTCTGACACGAAATGTTTCATGAAAAAAACTGAAAGAGGTGTAATTTTAAAGCGTCCAAATTTCACACCACCACGTCAGGATGGCCGAGCGGTCTAAGGCGCCAGACTCAAGGGGCTTAGCTTCCTTCGTTCGCGATGTGAATCTGTATATTCTGGTCCTCGTTTGAGGGCGTGGGTTCGATTATCACTTCTGACACGAAATGTTCTATGAAAATAACTGAACGAAGTGTAATTTTAAAGCGTCCAAATTTCACACCACCACGTCAGGATGGCCGAACGGTCTAAGGCGCCAGACTCAAAAGGCTTAGCTTCCTTCGTTCCCGATGTGAATCTGTGTATTCTTTTCCTCGTTTGAGGGCGTGTGTTCGAATATCACTTCTGACACGAAATGTTTTATGAAAAAAACTGAAAGAGGTGTAATTTTAAAGCGTCCAAATTTCACACCAACACGTCAGGATGGCCGAGCGGTCTAAGGTGCCAGACTCAAGGGGCTTAGCTTCCTTCGTTCACGATGTGAATCTGTGTATTCTGCTCCTCGTTTGAGGGCGTGGGTTCGAATCCCACTTCTGACACGATATGTTTTAGGAAAATAACTGGATGAGATGTAGTTTCAAAACGTCCAAATTGCACAAAACCACGCCGGGATGGTTGAGCGGTCTAAGGCGCCAGACTCAAGGGGCTTAGGTTCCTTCGTTCACGGTGTGAATGTGTATATTCTGGTCCTCGTTTGAGGGCGTGGGTTCGAATATCACTTCTGACACGAAATGTTTCATGGAAAAAACTGAAAGAGGTGTAATTTTAAAGCGTCCAAATTTCACACCACCACGTCAGGATGGCCGAGCGGTCTAAGGTGCCAGACTCAAGGGGCTTAGCTTCCTTCGTTCACGATGTGAATCTGTGTATTCTGCTCCTCGTTTGAGGGCGTGGGTTCGAATCCCACTTCTGACACGATATGTTTTATGAAAATAACCGGATTAGATGTCATTTTAAAACGTCCAAATTCCATAAAACCGCGTCAGGATGGCCGAGCGGTCTAAGGCGCCAGACTCAAGGGGCTTAGCTTCCTTCGTTCACGATGTGAATCTGTGTATTCTGTTCCTCGTTTGAGGGCGTGGGTTCGAATATCACTTCTGACACGAAATGTTTTATGAAAAAAACTGAAAGAGGTGTAATTTTAAAGCGTCCAAATTTCACACCAAAACGTCAGGATGGCCGAGCGGTCTAAGGTGCCAGAGTCAAGGGGCTTAGCTTCCTTCGTTCACGATGTGAATGTGTATATTCTGGTCCTCGTTTGAGGGCGTGGGTTCGAATATCACTTCTGACACGAAATGTTTCATGAAAAAAACTGAAAGAGGTGTAATTTTAAAGCGTCCAAATTTCACACCACCACGTCAGGATGGCCGAGCGGTCTAAGGCGCCAGACTCAAGGGGCTTAGCTTCCTTCGTTCACGATGTGAATCTGTGTATTCTGGTCCTCGTTTGAGGGCGTGGGTTCGAATCCCACTTCTGACACGATATGTTTTAGGAAAATAACTGGATGAGATGTCATTTTAAAACGTCCAAATTCCATAAAACCGCGTCAGGATGGCCGAGCGGTCTAAGGCGCCAGACTCAAGGGGCTTAGCTTCCTTCGTTCACGATGTGAATCTGTGTATTCTGGTCCTCGTTTGAGGGCGTGGGTTCGAATCCCACTTCTGACACGATATGTTTTGTGAAAATAGCTGGATTAGATGTCGTTTCAAAACGTCCAAATTGCACAAAACCACGTCGGGATGGCCGAGCGGTCTAAGGCGCCAGACTCGAAGGAGCTTCCTTCGATCACGATGTGAATCTGTGTATTCTGCTCCTTGTTTGAGGTCGTGGGTTCGAATCCCACTTCTGACACGATATGTTTTAGGAAAATAACTGGATGAGATGTCATTTTAAAACGTCCAAATTCCATAAAAGCGCGTCAGGATGGCCGAGCGGTCTAAGGCGCCAGACTCAAGGGGCTTAGCTTCCTTCGTTCACGTTGTGAATCTTTGTATTCTGGTCCTCGTTTGAGGGCGTGGGTTCGAATCCCGCTTCTGACACGATATGTTTTATGAAAATAGCTGGATTAGATGTCGCTTTAAAACGTCCAAATTGCACAAAACCACGTCGGGATGGCCGAGCGGTCTAAGGCGCCAGACTCAAGGGGCTTAGCTTCCTTCGTTCACGATGTGAATGTGTATATTCTGGTCCTCGTTTGAGGGCGTGGGTTCGAATATCACTTCTGACACGAAATGTTTCATGAAAAAAACTGAAAGAGGTGTAATTTTAAAGCGTCCAAATTTCACACCACCACGTCAGGATGGCCGAGCGGTCTAAGGTGCCAGACTCAAGGGGCTTAGCTTCCTTCGTTCACGATGTGAATCTGTGTATTCTGCTCCTCGTTTGAGGGCGTGGGTTTGAATCCCACTTCTGACACGATATGTTTTATGAAAATAACTGGATTAGATGTCGTTTTAAAACGTCCAAATTGCACAAAACCACGTCGGGATGGCCGAGCGATCTAAGGCGCCAGACTCAAGGGGCTTAGCTTCCTTCGTTCACGATGTGAATCTGTATATTCTGGTCCTCGTTTGAGGGCGTGGGTTCGAATATCCCTTCTGACACGAAATGTTTCATGAAAAAACTGAAAGAGGTGTAATTTTAAAGCGTCCAAATTTCACACCACCACGTCAGGATGGCCGAGCGGTCTAAGGTGCCAGACTCAAGGGGCTTAGCTTCCTTCGTTCACGATGTGAATCTGTGTATTCTGCTCCTCGTTTGAGGGCGTGGGTTCGAATCCCACTTCTGTCACGATATGTTTTATGAAAATAACTGGATTAGATGTCGTTTTAAAACGTCCAAATTGCACAAAACCACGTCGGGATGGCCGAGCGGTCTAAGGCGCCAGACTCAAGGGGCGTAGCTTCCTTCTTTCACGATGTGAATCTGTATATTCTGGTCCTCGTTTGAGGGCGTGGGTTCGAATATCACTTCTGACACGAAATGTTTTATGAAAATAACTGAACGAAGTGTAATTTTAAAGCGTCCAAATTTCACACCGCCACGTCAGGATGGCCAAGCGGTCTAAGGCGCCAGACTCAAAAGGCTTAGCTTCCTTCGTTCACGATGTGAATCTGTATAATCTGGTCCTCGTTTGTGGGCGTGGGTTCGAATATCACTTCTGACAAGAAATGTTTCATGAAAAAAACTGAAAGAGGTGTAATTTTAAAGCGTCCAAATTTCACACCACCACGTCAGGATGGCCGAGCGGTCTAAGGCGCCAGACTCAAGGGGCTTAGCTTCCTTCGTTCACGATGTGAATCTGTGTATTCTGGTCCTCGTTTGAGGGCGTGGGTTCGAATCCCACTTCTGACACGATATGTTTTAGGAAAATAACTGGATGAGATGTCATTTTAAAACCTCCAAATTCCATAAAACTGCGTCAGGATGGCCGAGCGGTCTAAGGCGCCAGACTCAAGGGGCTTAGCTTCCTTCGTTCACGATGTGAATCTGTGTATTCTGCTCCTCGTTTGAGGGCGTGGGTTTGAATCCCACTTCTGACACGATATGTTTTATGAAAATAACTGGATTAGATGTCGTTTTAAAACGTCCAAATTGCACAAAACCACGTCGGGATGGCCGAGCGATCTAAGGCGCCAGACTCAAGGGGCTTAGCTTCCTTCGTTCACGATGTGAATCTGTATATTCTGGTCCTCGTTTGAGGGCGTGGGTTCGAATATCCCTTCTGACACGAAATGTTTCATGAAAAAACTGAAAGAGGTGTAATTTTAAAGCGTCCAAATTTCACACCACCACGTCAGGATGGCCGAGCGGTCTAAGGTGCCAGACTCAAGGGGCTTAGCTTCCTTCGTTCACGATGTGAATCTGTGTATTCTGCTCCTCGTTTGAGGGCGTGGGTTCGAATCCCACTTCTGTCACGATATGTTTTATGAAAATAACTGGATTAGATGTCGTTTTAAAACGTCCAAATTGCACAAAACCACGTCGGGATGGCCGAGCGGTCTAAGGCGCCAGACTCAAGGGGCGTAGCTTCCTTCTTTCACGATGTGAATCTGTATATTCTGGTCCTCGTTTGAGGGCGTGGGTTCGAATATCACTTCTGACACGAAATGTTTTATGAAAATAACTGAACGAAGTGTAATTTTAAAGCGTCCAAATTTCACACCGCCACGTCAGGATGGCCAAGCGGTCTAAGGCGCCAGACTCAAAAGGCTTAGCTTCCTTCGTTCACGATGTGAATCTGTATAATCTGGTCCTCGTTTGTGGGCGTGGGTTCGAATATCACTTCTGACAAGAAATGTTTCATGAAAAAAACTGAAAGAGGTGTAATTTTAAAGCGTCCAAATTTCACACCACCACGTCAGGATGGCCGAGCGGTCTAAGGCGCCAGACTCAAGGGGCTTAGCTTCCTTCGTTCACGATGTGAATCTGTGTATTCTGGTCCTCGTTTGAGGGCGTGGGTTCGAATCCCACTTCTGACACGATATGTTTTAGGAAAATAACTGGATGAGATGTCATTTTAAAACCTCCAAATTCCATAAAACTGCGTCAGGATGGCCGAGCGGTCTAAGGCGCCAGACTCAAGGGGCTTAGCTTCCTTCGTTCACGTTGTGAATCTGCGTATTCTGGTCCTCGTTTTAGGGTGTGGGTTCGAATACCACTTCTGACACGATATGTTTTATGAAAATAGCTGGATTAGATGTCGATTTAAAACGTCCAAATTGCACAAAACCACGTCGGGATGGCCGAGCGGTCTAAGGCGCCAGACTCAAGGGGCTTAGGTTCCTTCGTTCACGGTGTGAATCTGTATATTCTGGTCCTCGTTTGAGGGCGTGGGTTCGAATATCACTTCTGACACGAAATGTTTCATGGAAAAAACTGAAAGAGGTGTAATTTTAAAGCGTCCAAATTTCACACCACCACGTCAGGATTGCCGAGCGGTCTAAGGCGCCAGACTCAAGGGGCTTAGCTTCCTTCGTTCACGATGTGAATCTGTGTATTCTGGTCCTCGTTTGAGGGCGTGGGTTCGAATCCCACTTCTGACACGATATGTTTTAGGAAAATAACTGGATGAGATGTCATTTTAAAACGTCCAAATTCCATAAAACCGCGTCAGGATGGCCGAGCGGTCTAAGGCGCCAGACTCAAGGGGCTTAGCTTCCTTCGTTCACGATGTGAATCTGTGTATTCTGGTCCTCGTTTGAGGGCGTGGGTTCGAATCCCACTTCTGACACGATATGTTTTGTGAAAATAGCTGGATTAGATGTCGTTTCAAAACGTCCAAATTGCACAAAACCACGTCGGGATGGCCGAGCGGTCTAAGGCGCCAGACTCGAAGGAGCTTCCTTCGATCACGATGTGAATCTGTGTATTCTGCTCCTTGTTTGAGGTCGTGGGTTCGAATCCCACTTCTGACACGATATGTTTTAGGAAAATAACTGGATGAGATGTCATTTTAAAACGTCCAAATTCCATAAAAGCGCGTCAGGATGGCCGAGCGGTCTAAGGCGCCAGACTCAAGGGGCTTAGCTTCCTTCGTTCACGTTGTGAATCTTTGTATTCTGGTCCTCGTTTGAGGGCGTGGGTTCGAATCCCGCTTCTGACACGATATGTTTTATGAAAATAGCTGGATTAGATGTCGCTTTAAAACGTCCAAATTGCACAAAACCACGTCGGGATGGCCGAGCGGTCTAAGGCGCCAGACTCAAGGGGCTTAGCTTCCTTCGTTCACGATGTGAATGTGTATATTCTGGTCCTCGTTTGAGGGTGTGGGTTCGAATATCACTTCTGACACGAAATGTTTCATGAAAAAAACTGAAAGAGGTGTAATTTTAAAGCGTCCAAATTTCACACCACCACGTCAGGATGGCCGAGCGGTCTAAGGTGCCAGACTCAAGGGGCTTAGCTTCCTTCGTTCACGATGTGAATCTGTGTATTCTGCTCCTCGTTTGAGGGCGTGGGTTTGAATCCCACTTCTGACACGATATGTTTTATGAAAATAACTGGATTAGATGTCGTTTTAAAACGTCCAAATTGCACAAAACCACGTCGGGATGGCCGTGCGATCTAAGGCGCCAGACTCAAGGGGCTTAGCTTCCTTCGTTCACGATGTGAATCTGTATATTCTGGTCCTCGTTTGAGGGCGTGGGTTCGAATATCCCTTCTGACACGAAATGTTTCATGAAAAAACTGAAAGAGGTGTAATTTTAAAGCGTCCAAATTTCACACCACCACGTCAGGATGGCCGGGCGGTCTAAGGTGCCAGACTCAAGGGGCTTAGCTTCCTTCGTTCACGATGTGAATCTGTGTATTCTGCTCCTCGTTTGAGGGCGTGGGTTCGAATCCCACTTCTGTCACGATATGTTTTATGAAAATAACTGGATTAGATGTCGTTTTAAAACGTCCAAATTGCACAAAACCACGTCGGGATGGCCGAGCGGTCTAAGGCGCCAGACTCAAGGGGCTTAGCTTCCTTCTTTCACGATGTGAATCTGTATATTCTGGTCCTCGTTTGAGGGCGTGGGTTCGAATATCACTTCTGACACGAAATGTTTTATGAAAATAACTGAACGAAGTGTAATTTTAAAGCGTCCAAATTTCACACCGCCACGTCAGGATGGCCAAGCGGTCTAAGGCGCCAGACTCAAAAGGCTTAGCTTCCTTCGTTCACGATGTGAATCTGTATAATCTGGTCCTCGTTTGTGGGCGTGGGTTCGAATATCACTTCTGACAAGAAATGTTTCATGAAAAAAACTGAAAGAGGTGTAATTTTAAAGCGTCCAAATTTCACACCACCACGTCAGGATGGCCGAGCGGTCTAAGGCGCCAGACTCAAGGGGCTTAGCTTCCTTCGTTCACGATGTGAATCTGTGTATTCTGGTCCTCGTTTGAGGGCGTGGGTTCGAATCCCACTTCTGACACGATATGTTTTAGGAAAATAACTGGATGAGATGTCATTTTAAAACGTCCAAATTCCATAAAACTGCGTCAGGATGGCCGAGCGGTCTAAGGCGCCAGACTCAAGGGGCTTAGCTTCCTTCGTTCACGTTGTGAATCTGCGTATTCTGGTCCTCGTTTTAGGGTGTGGGTTCGAATACCACTTCTGACACGATATGTTTTATGAAAATAGCTGGATTAGATGTCGATTTAAAACGTCCAAATTGCACAAAACCACGTCGGGATGGCCGAGCGGTCTAAGGCGCCAGACTCAAGGGGCTTAGGTTCCTTCGTTCACGGTGTGAATCTGTATATTCTGGTCCTCGTTTGAGGGCGTGGGTTCGAATATCACTTCTGACACGAAATGTTTCATGGAAAAAACTGAAAGAGGTGTAATTTTAAAGCGTCCAAATTTCACACCACCACGTCAGGATTGCCGAGCGGTCTAAGGCGCCAGACTCAAGGGGCTTAGCTTCCTTCGTTCACGATGTGAATCTGTGTATTCTGGTCCTCGTTTGAGGGCGTGGGTTCGAATCCCACTTCTGACACGATATGTTTTGTGAAAATAGCTGGATTAAATGTCGTTTCAAAACGTCCAAATTGCACAAAACCACGTCGGGATGGCCGAGCGGTCTAAGGCGCCAGACTCGAAGGAGCTTCCTTCGATCACGATGTGAATCTGTGTATTCTGCTCCTTGTTTGAGGTCGTGGGTTCGAATCCCACTTCTGACACGATATGTTTTAGGAAAATAACTGGATGAGATGTCATTTTAAAACGTCCAAATTCCATGAAACCGCGTCAGGATGGCCGAGCGGTCTAAGGCGCCAGACTCAAGGGGCTTAGCTTCCTTCGTTCACGTTGTGAATCTTTGTATTCTGGTCCTCGTTTGAGGGCGTGGGTTCGAATCCCACTTCTGACACGATATGTTTTATGAAAATAACTGGATTAGATGTCGTTTTAAAACGTCCAAATTACACACCAACACGTCAGGATGGCCAAGCGGTCTAAGGCGCCAGACTCGAAGGAGCTTTCTTCGTTCACGATGTGAATCTGTGTATTCTGTTCCTCGTTTGAGGGCGTGGGTTCGAATATCACTTCTGACACGAAATGAATTATGGAAAAAACTGAAAGAGGTGTAATTTTAAAGCGTCCAAATTTCACACCACCACGTCAGGATGGCCGAGCGGTCTAAGGTGCCAGACTCAAGGGGCTTAGCTTCCTTCGTTCACGATGTGAATCTGTGTATTCTGGTCCTCGTTTGAGGGCGTGGGTTCGAATCCCACTTCTGACACGATATGTTTTAGGAAAATAACTGGATGAGATGTCATTTTAAAACGTCCAAATTCCATAAAACCGCGTCAGGATGGCCGAGCGGTCTAAGGCGCCAGACTCAAGGGGCTTAGCTTCCTTCGTTCACGATGTGAATCTGTGTATTCTGGTCCTCGTTTGAGGGCGTGGGTTCGAATCCCACTTCTGACACGATATGTTTTAGGAAAATAACTGGATGAGATGTAGTTTCAAAACGTCCAAATTGCACAAAACCACGTCGGGATGGCCGAGCGGTCTAAGGCGCCAGACTCAAGGGGCTTAGGTTCCTTCGTTCACGGTGTGAATGTGTATATTCTGGTCCTCGTTTGAGGGCGTGGGTTCGAATATCACTTCTGACACGAAATGTTTCATGGAAAAAACTGAAAGAGGTGTAATTTTAAAGCGTCCAAATTTCACACCACCACGTCAGGATGGCCGAGCGGTCTAAGGTGCCAGACTCAAGGGGCTTAGCTTCCTTCGTTCACGATGTGAATCTGTGTATTCTGCTCCTCTTTTGAGGGCGTGGGTTCGAATCCCACTTCTGACACGATATGTTTTATGAAAATAACGGGATTAGATGTCGTTTTAAAACGTCCAAATTGCACAAAACCACGTCGGGATGGCCGAGCGATCTAAGGCGCCAGACTCAAGGGGCTTAGCTTCCTTCGTTCACGATGTGAATCTGTATATTCTGGTCCTCGTTTGAGGGCGTGGGTTCGAATATCACTTCTGACACGAAATGTTTTATGAAAATAACTGAACGAAGTGTAATTTTATAGCGTCCAAATTTCACACCGCCACGTCAGGATGGCCAAGCGGTCTAAGGCGCCAGACTCAAAAGGCTTAGCTTCCTTCGTTCACGATGTGAATCTGTGTATTCTGTTCCTCGTTTGAGGGCGTGGGTTCGAATCCCACTTCTGACACGATATGTTTTATGAAAATAACTGGATTAGATGTCGATTTAAAACGTCCAAATTGCACAAAACCACGTCGGGATGGCCGAGCGGTCTAAGGCGCCAGACTCAAGGGGCTTAGCTTCCTTCGTTCACGATGTGAATCTGTGTATTCTGCTCCTCGTTTGAGGGCGTGGGTTCGAATTCCACTTCTGACACGATATGTTTTAGGAAAATAACTGGATGAGATGTCATTTTAAAACGTCCAAATTCCATAAAACCGCGTCAGGATGGCCGAGCGGTCTAAGGCGCTAGACTCAAGGGGCTTAGCTTCCTTCGTTCACGATGTGAGTCTGTGTATTCTGCTCCTCGTTTGAGGGCGTGGGTTCGAATTCCACTTCTGACACGATATGTTTTATGAAAATAACTGGATTAGATGTCGTTTTAAAACGTCCAAATTGCACAAAACCACGTCGGGATGGCCGAGCGGTCTAAGGCGCCAGACTCGAAGGAGCTTCCTTCGTTCACGATGTGAATCTGTGTATTCTGCTCCTTGTTTGAGGGCGTGGGTTCGAATCCCACTTCTGACACGATATGTTTTATGAAAATAACTGGATTAGATGTCGTTTTAAAACGTCCAAATTGCACAAAACCACGTCGGGATGGCCGAGCGGTCTAAGGCGCCAGACTCAAGGGGCTTAGCTTCCTTCGTTCACGATGTGAATCTGTGTATTCTGCTCCTCGTTTGAGGGCGTGGGTTCGAATCCCACTTCTGACACGATATGTTTTAGGAAAATAACTGGATGAGATGTAATTTTAAAACGTCCAAATTCCATAAAACCGCGTCAGGATGGCCGAGCGGTCTAAGGCGCTAGACTCAAGGGGCTTAGCTTGCTTCGTTCACGATGTGAAGCTGTATATTCTGGTCCTCGTTTGAGGGCGTGGGTTCGAATCCCACTTCTGACACGATATGTTTTATGAAAATAACTGGATTAGATGTCGTTTTAAAACGTCCAAATTGCACAAAACCACGTCGGGATGGCCGAGCGGTCTAAGGCGCCAGACTCAAGGGGCTTAGCTTCCTTCGTTCACGATGTGAATCTGTGTATTCTGCTCCTCGTTTGAGGGCGTGGGTTCGAATCCCACTTCTGACACGATATGTTTTATGAAAATAACTTGATTAGATGTCGTTTTAAAACGTCCAAATTGCACAAAACCACGTCGGGATGGCCGAGCGGTCTAAGGCGCCAGACTCAAGGGGCTTAGCTTCCTTCGTTCACGTTGTGAATCTGTATATTCTGGTCCTCGTTTGAGGTTGTGGGTTCGAATATCACTTCTGACACGATATGTTTTATGAAAATAACTGGATTAGATGTCGTTTTAAAACGTCCAAATTGCACAAAACCACGTCAGGATGGCCGAGCGGTCTAAGGCGCCAGACTCGAAGGAGCTTCCTTCGTTCACGATGTGAATCTGTGTATTCTGCTCCTCGTTTGAGGGCGTGGGTTCGAATCCCACTTCTGACACGATATGTTTTATGAAAATAACTGGATGAGATGTCATTTTAAAACGTCCAAATTCCATAAAACCGCGTCAGGATGGCCGAGCGGTCTAAGGCGCCAGACTCGAGTGGCTTAGCTTCCTTCGTTCACGATGTGAATCTGTATATTCTGGTCCTCGTTTGAGGGCATGGGTGCGAATATCACTTCTGACACGAAATGTTTCATGAAAAAAACTGAAAGAGGTGTAATTTTAAAGCGTCCAAATATCACACCACCACGTCAGGATGGCCGAGCGGTCTAAGGCGCCAGACTCAAGGGGCTTAGCTTCCTTCGTTCACGATGTGAATCTGTGTATTCTGGTCCTCGTTTGAGGTCGTGGGTTCGAATCCCACTTCTGACACGATATGTTTTAGGAAAATAACTGGATGAGATGTCATTTTAAAACGTCCAAATTCCATAAAACTGCGTCAGGATGGCCGAGCGGTCTAAGGCGCTAGACTCAAGGGGCTTAGCTTCCTTCGTTCACGATGTGAATCTGTGTATTCTGCTCCTCGTTTGAGGGCGTGGGTTCGAATTCCACTTCTGACACGATATGTTTTATGAAAATAACTGGATTAGATGTCGTTTTAAAACGTCCAAATTGCACAAAACCACGTCGGGATGGCCGAGCGGTCTAAAACGCCAGACTCGAAGGAGCTTCCTTCGTTCACGATATGAATCTGTGTATTCTGCTCCTTGTTTGAGGGCGTGGGTTCGAATCCCACTTCTGACACGATATGTTTTATGAAAATAACTGGATTAGATGTCGTTTTAAAACGTCCAAATTGCACAAAACCACGTCGGGATGGCCGAGCGGTCTAAAACGCCAGACTCGAAGGAGCTTCCTTCGTTCACGATGTGAATCTGTGTATTCTGCTCCTTGTTTGAGGGCGTGGGTTCGAATCCCACTTCTGACACGATATGTTTTATGAAAATAACTGGATTAGATGTCGTTTTAAAACGTCCAAATTGCACAAAACCACGTCGGGATGGCCGAGCGGTCTAAGGCGCCAGACTCAAGGGGCTTAGCTTCCTTCGTTCACGATGTGAATCTGTGTATTCTGCTCCTCGTTTGAGGGCGTGGGTTCGAATTCCACTTCTGACACGATATGTTTTATGAAAATAACTGGATTAGATGTCGTTTTAAAACGTCCAAATTGCACAAAACCACGTCGGGATGGCCGAGCGGTATAAGGCGCCAGACTCGAAGGAGCTTCCTTCGTTCACGATGTGAATCTGTGTATTCTGCTCCTTGTTTGAGGGCGTGGGTTCGAATCCCACTTCTGACACGATATGTTTTATGAAAATAACTGGATTAGATGTCGTTTTAAAACGTCCAAATTGCACAAAAGCACGTCGGGATGGCCGAGCAGTCTAAGGCGCCAGACTCAAGGGACTTAGCTTCCTTCGTTCACGATGTGAATTTGTGTATTCTGCTCCTCGTTTGAGGGCGTAAGTTCGAATCCCACTTCTGACACGGTATGTTTTATGAAAATAACTGGATTAGATGTCGTTTTAAAACGTCCAAATTGCACAAAACCACGTCGGGATGGCCGAGCGGTCTAAGGCGCCAGACTCGAAGGAGCTTCCTTCGTTCACGATGTGAATCTGTGTATTCTGCTCCTTGTTTGAGGGCGTGGGTTCGAATCCCACTTCTGACACGATATGTTTTATGAAAATAACTGGATTAGATGTCGTTTTAAAACGTCCAAATTGCACAAAACCACGTCGGGATGGCCGAGCGGTCTAAGGCGCCAGACTCAAGGGGCTTAGCTTCCTTCGTTCACGATGTGAAGCTGTATATTCTGGTCCTCGTTTGAGGGCGTGGGTTCGAATATCACTTCTGACACGAAATGTTTTATGAAAATAACTGAACGAGGTGTAATTTTAAAGCGTCCAAATTTCACACCAACACGTCAGGATGGCCGAGCGGTCTAAGGTGCCAGACTCAAGGGGCTTAGCTTCCTTCGTTCACGATGTGAATCTGTGTATTCTGGTCCTCGTTTGAGGGCGTGGGTTCGAATATCACTTCTGACACGAAATGTTTCATGAAAAAAACTGAAAGAGGTGTAATTTTGAAGCGTCCAAATTTCACACCACCACGTCAGGATGGCCGAGCGGTCTAAGGTGCCAGACTCAAGGGGCTTAGCTTCCTTCGTTCATGATGTGAATCTGTGTATTCTGCTCCTCGTTTGAGGGCGTGGGTTCGAATCCCACTTCTGACACGAAATGTTTCATGAAAAAAACTGAAAGAGGTGTAATTTTAAAGCGTCCAAATTTCACACCACCACGTCAGGATGGCCGAGCGGTCTAAGGTGCCAGACTCAAGGGGCTTAGCTTCCTTCGTTCACGATGTGAATCTCTGTATTCTGCTCCTCGTTTGAGGGCGTGGGTTCGCATCCCACTTCTGACACAATATGTTTTATGAAAATAACTGGATTAGATGTCGTTTTAAAACGTCCAAATTGCACAAAACCACGTCGGGATGGCCGAGCGGTCTAAGGCGCCAGACTCGAAGGAGCTTCCTTCGTTCACGATGTGAATCTGTGTATTCTGCTCCTCGTTTGAGGGCGTGGGTTCGAATCCCACTTCTGACACGGTATGTTTTATGAAAATAACTGGATTAGATGTCGTTTTAAAACGTCCAAATTGCGCAAAACCACGTCGGGATGGCCGAGCGGTCTAAGGCGCCAGACTCAAGGGGCTTAGCTTCCTTCGTTCACGATGTGAATCTGTATATTCTGGTCCTCGTTTGAGGGCGTGGGTTCGAATATCACTTCTGACACGAAATGTTTCATGAAAAAAACTGAAAGAGGTGTAACTTTAAAGCGTCCAAATTTCACACCACCACGTCAGGATGGCCGAGCGGTCTAAGGTGCCAGACTTAAGGGGCTTAGCTTCCTTCGTTCACGATGTGAATCTGTGTATTCTGCTCCTCGTTTGAGGGCGTGGGTTCGAATCCCACTTCTGACACGATATGTTTTATGAAAATAACTGGATTAGATGTCGTTTTAAAACGTCCAAATTGCACAAAACCACGTCGGGATGGCCGAGCGGTCTAAGGCGCCAGACTCAAGGGGCTTAGCTTCCTTCGTTCACGATGTGAAGCTGTATATTCTGGTCCTCGTTTGAGGGCGTGGGTTCGAATATCACTTCTGACACGAAATGTTTTATGAAAATAACTGAACGAGGTGTAATTTTAAAGCGTCCAAATTTCACACCAACACGTCAGGATGGCCGAGCGGTCTAAGGTGCCAGACTCAAGGGGCTTAGCTTCCTTCGTTCATGATGTGAATCTGTGTATTCTGGTCCTCGTTTGAGGGCGTGGGTTCGAATATCACTTCTGACACGAAATGTTTCATGAAAAAAACTGAAAGAGGTGTAATTTTGAAGCGTCCAAATTTCACACCACCACGTCAGGATGGCCGAGCGGTCTAAGGTGCCAGACTCAAGGAGCTTAGCTTCCTTCGTTCATGATGTGAATCTGTGTATTCTGCTCCTCGTTTGAGGGCGTGGGTTCGAATCCCACTTCTGACACGAAATGTTTCATGAAAAAAACTGAAAGAGGTGTAATTTTAAAGCGTCCAAATTTCACACCACCACGTCAGGATGGCCGAGCGGTCTAAGGTGCCAGACTCAAGGGGCTTAGCTTCCTTCGTTCACGATGTGAATCTCTGTATTCTGCTCCTCGTTTGAGGGCGTGGGTTCGCATCCCACTTCTGACACAATATGTTTTATGAAAATAACTGGATTAGATGTCGTTTTAAAACGTCCAAATTGCACAAAACCACGTCGGGATGGCCGAGCGGTCTAAGGCGCCAGACTCGAAGGAGCTTCCTTCGTTCACGATGTGAATCTGTGTATTCTGCTCCTCGTTTGAGGGCGTGGGTTCGAATCCCACTTCTGACACGATATGTTTTATGAAAATAACTGGATTAGATGTCGTTTTAAAACGTCCAAATTGCACAAAACCACGTCGGGATGGCCGAGCGGGCTAAGGCGCCAGACTCAAGGGGCTTAGCTTCCTTCGTTCACGATGTGAAGCTGTATATTCTGGTCCTCGTTTGAGGGCGTGGGTTCGAATATCACTTCTGACACGAAATGTTTTATGAAAATAACTGAACGAGGTGTAATTTTAAAGCGTCCAAATTTCACACCAACACGTCAGGATGGCCGAGCGGTCTAAGGTGCCAGACTCAAGGGGCTTAGCTTCCTTCGTTCACGATGTGAATCTGTGTATTCTGGTCCTCGTTTGAGGGCGTGGGTTCGAATATCACTTCTGACACGAAATGTTTCATGAAAAAAACTGAAAGAGGTGTAATTTTGAAGCGTCCAAATTTCACACCACCACGTCAGGATGGCCGAGCGGTCTAAGGTGCCAGACTCAAGGGGCTTAGCTTCCTTCGTTCATGATGTGAATCTGTGTATTCTGCTCCTCGTTTGAGGGCGTGGGTTCGAATCCCACTTCTGACACGAAATGTTTCATGAAAAAAACTGAAAGAGGTGTAATTTTAAAGCGTCCAAATTTCACACCACCACGTCAGGATGGCCGAGCGGTCTAAGGTGCCAGACTCAAGGGGCTTAGCTTCCTTCGTTCACGATGTGAATCTCTGTATTCTGCTCCTCGTTTGAGGGCGTGGGTTCGCATCCCACTTCTGACACAATATGTTTTATGAAAATAACTGGATTAGATGTCGTTTCAAAACGTCCAAATTGCACAAAACCACGTCGGGATGGCCGAGCGGTCTAAGGCGCCAGACTCAAAGGAGCTTCCTTCGTTCACGATGTGAATCTGTGTATTCTGCTCCTCGTTTGAGGGCGTGGGTTCGAACCCCACTTCTGACACGGTATGTTTTATGAAAATAACTGGATTAGATGTCGTTTTAAAACGTCCAAATTGCACAAAACCACGTCGGGATGGCCGAGCGGTCTAAGAGCGCCGACTCAAGGGGCTTAGCTTCCTTCGTTCACGATGTGAATCTGTATATTCTGGTCCTCGTTTGAGGGCGTGGGTTCGAATATCACTTCTGACACGAAATGTTTCATGAAAAAAACTGAAAGAGGTGTAACTTTAAAGCGTCCAAATTTCACACCACCACGTCAGGATGGCCGAGCGGTCTAAGGTGCCAGACTTAAGGGGCTTAGCTTCCTTCGTTCACGATGTGAATCTGTGTATTCTGCTCCTCGTTTGAGGGCGTGGGTTCGAATCCCACTTCTGACACGATATGTTTTATGAAAATAACTGGATTAGATGTCGTTTTAAAACGTCCAAATTGCACAAAACCACGTCGGGATGGCCGAGCGGTCTAAGGCGCCAGACTCAAGAGGCTTAGCTTCCTTCGTTCACGATGTGAATCTGTGTATTCTGCTCCTCGTTTGCGGGCGTGGGTTCGAATCCCACTTCTGACACGATATGTTTTATGAAAATAACTGGATGAGATGTCATTTTAAAACGTCCAAATTGCACAAAACCACGTCGGGATGGCCGAGCGGTCTAAGGCGCCAGACTCGAAGGAGCTTCCTTCGTTCACGATGTGAATCTGTGTATTCTGCTCCTTGTTTGAGGGCGTGGGTTCGAATCCCACTTCTGACACGATATGTTTTATGAAAATAACTGGATTAGATGTCGTTTTAAAACGTCCAAATTGCACAAAACCACGTCGGGATGGCCGAGCGGTCTAAGGCGCCAGACTCGAGTGGCTTAGCTTCCTTCGTTCACGATGTGAATCTGTATATTCTGGTCCTCGTTTGAGGGCATGGGTGCGAATATCACTTCTGACACGAAATGTTTCATGAAAAAAACTGAAAGAGGTGTAATTTTAAAGCGTCCAAATATCACACCACCACGTCAGGATGGCCGAGCGGTCTAAGGCGCCAGACTCAAGGGGCTTAGCTTCCTTCGTTCACGATGTGAATCTGTGTATTCTGGTCCTCGTTTGAGGTCGTGGGTTCGAATCCCACTTCTGACACGATATGTTTTAGGAAAATAACTGGATGAGATGTCATTTTAAAACGTCCAAATTCCATAAAACCGCGTCAGGATGGCCGAGCGGTCTAAGGCGCTAGACTCAAGGGGCTTAGCTTCCTTCGTTCACGATGTGAATCTGTGTATTCTGCTCCTCGTTTGAGGGCGTGGGTTCGAATTCCACTTCTGACACGATATGTTTTATGAAAATAACTGGATTAGATGTCGTTTTAAAACGTCCAAATTGCACAAAACCACGTCGGGATGGCCGAGCGGTCTAAGGCGCCAGACTCGAAGGAGCTTCCTTCGTTCACGATGTGAATCTGTGTATTCTGCTCCTTGTTTGAGGGCGTGGGTTCGAATCCCACTTCTGACACGATATGTTTTATGAAAATAACTGGATTAGATGTCGTTTTAAAACGTCCAAATTGCACAAAACCACGTCGGGATGGCCGAGCGGTCTAAGGCGCCAGACTCAAGGGGCTTAGCTTCCTTCGTTCACGATGTGAATCTGTGTATTCTGCTCCTCGTTTGAGGGCGTGGGTTCGAATCCCACTTCTGACACGATATGTTTTAGGAAAATAACTGGATGAGATGTCATTTTAAAACGTCCAAATTCCATAAAACCGCGTCAGGATGGCCGAGCGGTCTAAGGCGCTAGACTCAAGGGGCTTAGCTTGCTTCGTTCACGATGTGAATCTGTGTATTCTGCTCCTCGTTTGAGGGCGTGGGTTCGAATCCCACTTCTGACACGATATTTTTTATGAAAATAACTGGATTAGATGTCGTTTTAAAACGTCCAAATTGCACAAAACCACGTCGGGATGGCCGAGCGGTCTAAGGCGCCAGACTCAAGGGGCTTAGCTTCCTTCGTTCACGATGTGAATCTGTGTATTCTGCTCCTCGTTTGAGGGCGTGGGTTCGAATCCCACTTCTGACACGATATGTTTTAGGAAAATAACTGGATGAGATGTCGTTTTAAAACGTCCAAATTCCATAAAACCGCGTCAGGATGGCCGAGCGGTCTAAGGCGCTAGACTCAAGGGGCTTAGCTTGCTTCGTTCACGATGTGAATCTGTGTATTCTGCTCCTCGTTTGAGGGCGTGGGTTCGAATCCCACTTCTGACACGATATGTTTTATGAAAATAACTGGATTAGATGTCGTTTTAAAACGTCCAAATTGCACAAAACCACGTCGGGATGGCCGAGCGGTCTAAGGCGCCAGACTCAAGGGGCTTAGCTTCCTTCGTTCACGATGTGAATCTGTGTATTCTGCTCCTCGTTTGAGGGCGTGGGTTCGAATCCCACTTCTGACACGTTATGTTTTATGAAAATAACTTGATTAGATGTCGTTTTAAAACGTCCAAATTGCACAAAACCACGTCGGGATGGCCGAGCGGTCTAAGGCGCCAGACTCAAGGGGCTTAGCTTCCTTCGTTCACGTTGTGAATCTGTATATTCTGGTCCTCGTTTGAGGTTGTGGGTTCGAATATCACTTCTGACACGAAATGTCTCATGAAAAAAACTGAAAGAGGTGTAATTTTAAAGCGTCCAAATTTCACACCACCACGTCGGGATGGCCGAGCGGTCTAAGGCGCCAGACTCAAGGGGCTTAGCTTCCTTCGTTCACGATATGAATCTGTGTATTCTGGTCCTGGTTTGAGGGCGTGAGTTCGAATCCCACTTCTGACACGATATGTTTTAGGAAAATAACAGGATGAGATGTCATTTTAAAACGTCCAAATTCCACAAAACCGCGTCAGGATGGCCGAGCGGTCTAAGGCGCCAGACTCAAGGGGCTTAGCTTCCTTCGTTCACGTTGTGAATCTGTATATTCTGGTCCTCGTTTGAGGTTGTGGGTTCGAATATCACTTCTGACACGAAATGTTTAATGAAAAAAACTGAAAGAGGTGTAATTTTAAAGCGTCCAAATTTCACACCACCACGTCAGGATGGCCGAGCGGTCTAGGGTGCCAGACTCAAGGGGCTTAGCTTCCTTCGTTCACGATGTGAATCTGTGTATTCTGCTCCTCGTTTGAGGGCGTGGGTTCGAATCCCACTTCTGACACGATATGTTTTATGAAAATAACTGGATGAGATGTCATTTTAAAACGTCCAAATTCCATAAAACCGCGTCAGGATGGCCGAGCGGTCTAAGGCGCCAGACTCGAGTGGCTTAGCTTCCTTCGTTCACGATGTGAATCTGTATATTCTGGTCCTCGTTTGAGGGCATGGGTGCGAATATCACTTCTGACACGAAATGTTTCATGAAAAAACTGAAAGAGGTGTAATTTTAAAGCGTCCAAATATCACACCACCACGTCAGGATGGCCGAGCGGTCTAAGGCGCCAGACTCAAGGGGCTTAGCTTCCTTCGTTCACGATGTGCAGCTGTATATTCTGGTCCTCGTTTGAGGGCGTGGGTTCGTATATCACTTCTGACACGAAATGTTTTATGAAAATAACTGAACGAGGTGTAATTTTAAAGCGTCCAAATTTCACACCAACACGTCAGGATGGCCGAGCGGTCTAAGGTGCCAGACTCAAGGGGCTTAGCTTCCTTCGTTCACGATGTGAATCTGTGTATTCTGGTCCTCGTTTGAGGGCGTGGGTTCGAATATCACTTCTGACACGAAATGTTTCATGAAAAAAACTGAAAGAGGTGTAATTTTAAAGCGTCCAAATTTCACACCACCACGTCAGGATGGCCTAGCGGTCTAAGGTGCCAGACTCAAGGGGCTTATCTTCCTTCGTTCACGATGTGAATCTGTGTATTCTGCTCCTCGTTTGAGGGCGTGGGTTCGAATCCCACTTCTGACACGAAATGTTTCATGAAAAAAACTGAAAGAGGTGTAATTTTAAAGCGTCCAAATTTCACACCACCACGTCAGGATGGCCGAGCGGTCTAAGGTGCCAGACTCAAGGGGCTTAGCTTCCTTCGTTCACGATGTGAATCTGTGTATTCTGCTCCTCGTTTGAGGGCGTGGGTTCGAATCTCACTTCTGACACGATATGTTTTATGAAAATAACTGGATTAGATGTCGTTTTAAAACGTCCAAATTGCACAAAACCGCGTCGGGATGGCCGAGCGGTCTAAGGCGCCAGACTCAAGGGGCTTAGGTTCCTTCGTTCACGATGTGAATCTGTGTATTCTGCTCCTCGTTTGAGGGCGTGGGTTCGAATCCCACTTCTGACACGATATGTTTTATGAAAATAACTGGATTAGATGTCGTTTAAAAGCGTCCAAATTTCACACCACCACGTCAGGATGGCCGAGCGGTCTAAGGTGCCAGACTCAAGGGGCTTAGCTTCCTTCGTTCACGATGTGAATCTGTGTACTCTGCTCCTCGTTTGAGGTCGTGGGTTCGAATCCCACTTCTGACACGATATGTTTTAGGAAAATAACTGGATGAGATGTCATTTTAAAACGTCCAAATTCCATAAAACCGCGTCAGGATGGCCGAGCGGTCTAAGGCGCTAGACTCAAGGGGCTTAGCTTCCTTCGTTCACGATGTGAATCTGTGTATTCTGCTCCTCGTTTGAGGGCGTGGGTTCGAATCCCACTTCTGACACGATATGTTTTATGAAAATAACTGGATTAGATGTCGTTTTAAAACGTCCAAATTGCACAAAACCACGTCGGGATGGCCGAGCGGTCTAAGGCGCCAGACTCAAAGGAGCTTCCTTCGTTCACGATGTGAATCTGTGTATTCTGCTCCTTGTTTGAGGGCGTGGGTTCGAATCCCAATTCTGACACAATATGTTTTATGAAAATAACTGGATTAGATGTCGTTTTAAAACGTCCAAATTGCACAAAACCACGTCGGGATGGCCGAGCGGTCTAAGGCGCCAGACTCGAAGGAGCTTCCTTCGTTCACGATGTGAATCTGTGTATTCTGCTCCTTGTTTGAGGGCGTGGGTTCGAATCCCACTTCTGACACGATATGTTTTATGAAAATAACTGGATTAGATGTCGTTTTAAAACGTCCAAATTGCACAAAACCACGTCGGGATGGCCGAGCGGTCTAAGGCGCCAGACTCAAGGGGCTTAGCTTCCTTCGTTCACGATGTGAATCTGTATATTCTGGTCCTCGTTTGAGGGCGTGGGTTCGAATATCACTTCTGACACGAAATGTTTCATGAAAAAAACTGAAAGAGGTGTAATTTTAAAGCGTCCAAATTTCACACCACCACGTCAGGATGGCCGAGCGGTCTAAGGTGCCAGACTCAAGGGGCTTAGCTTCCTTCGTTCACGATGTGAATCTGTGTATTCTGTTCCTCGTTTGAGGGCGTGGGTTCGAATATCACTTCTGACACGAAATGTTTTATGAAAAAAACTGAAAGAGGTGTAATTTTAAAGCGTCCAAATTTCACACCACCACGTCAGGATGGCCGAGCGGTCTAAGGTGCCAGACTCAAGGGGCTTAGCTTCCTTCGTTCACGATGTGAATCTGTGTATTCTGCTCCTCGTTTGAGGGCGTGGGTTCGAATCCCACTTCTGACACGATATGTTTTATGAAAATAACTGGATTAGATGTCGTTTTAAAACGTCCAAATTGCATAAAACCGCGTCAGGATGGCCGAGCGGTCTAAGGCGCTAGACTCAAGGGGCTTAGCTTCCTTCGTTCACGTTGTGAATCTGTGTATTCTGGTCCTCATTTGAGGGCGTGGGTTCGAATCCCACTTCTGACACGATATGTTTTATGAAAATAGCTGGATTAGATGTCGTTTTAAAACGTCCAAATTGCACAAAACCACGTCGGGATGGCTGAGCGGTCTAAGGCGCCAGACTCGAAGGAGCTTCCTTCGTTCACGATGTGAATCTGTGTATTCTGCTCCTTGTTTGAGGGCGTGGGTTCGAATCACGATATGTTTTATGAAAATAACTGGATTAGATGTCGTTTTAAAACGTCCAAATTGCACAAAACCACGTCGGGATGGCCGAGCGGTCTAAGGTGCCAGACTCTAGGGGCTTAGCTTCCTTAGTTCACGATGTGAAGCTGTATATTCTGGTCCTCGTTTGAGGGCGTGGGTTCGAATATCACTTCTGACACGAAATGTTTTATGAAAATAACTGAACAAGGTGTAATTTTAAAGCGTCCAAATTTCACACCAACACGTCAGGATGGCCAAGCGGTCTAAGGCGCCAGACTCGAAGGAGCTTCGTTCGTTCACGATGTGAATCTGTGTATTCTGTTCCTCGTTTGAGGGCGTGGGTTCGAATATCACTTCTGACACGAAATGTTTTATGAAAAAAACTGAAAGAGGTGTAATTTTAAAGCGTCCAAATTTCACACCACCACGTCAGGATGGCCGAGCGGTCTAAGGTGCCAGACTCAAGGGGCTTAGCTTCCTACGTTCACGATGTGAATCTGTGTATTCTGCTCCTCGTTTGAGGGCGTGGGTTCGAATCCCACTTCTGACACGATATGTTTTATGAAAATAACTGGATGAGATGTCATTTTAAAACGTCCAAATTCCATAAAACCGCGTCAGGATGGCCGAGCGGTCTAAGGCGCCAGACTCTAGGGGCTTAGCTTCCTTAGTTCACGATGTGAAGCTGTATATTCTGCTCCTCGTTTGAGGGCGTGGGTTCGAATTCCACTTCTGACACGATATGTTTTATGAAAATAACTGGATTAGATGTCGTTTTAAAACGTCCAAATTGCACAAAACCACGTCGGGATGGCCGAGCGGTATAAGGCGCCAGACTCGAAGGAGCTTCCTTCGTTCACGATGTGAATCTGTGTATTCTGCTCCTTGTTTGAGGGCGTGGGTTCGAATCACGATATGTTTTATGAAAATAACTGGATTAGATGTCGTTTTAAAACGTCCAAATTGCACAAAACCACGTCGGGATGGCCGAGCGGTCTAAGGCGCCAGACTCAAGGGGCTTAGCTTCCTTAGTTCACGATGTGAAGCTGTATATTCTGGTCCTCGTTTGAGGGCGTGGGTTCGAATATCACTTCTGACACGAAATGTTTTATGAAAATAACTGAACGAGGTGTAATTTTAAAGCGTCCAAATTTCACACCAACACGTCAGGATGGCCAAGCGGTCTAAGGCGCCAGACTCGAAGGAGCTTCGTTCGTTCACGATGTGAATCTGTGTATTCTGTTCCTCGTTTGAGGGCGTGAATTCGAATATCACTTCTGACACGAAATGTTTTATGAAAAAAACTGAAAGAGGTGTAATTTTAAAGCGTCCAAATTTCACACCACCACGTCAGGATTGCCGAGCGGTCTAAGGTGCCAGACTCAAGGGGCTTAGCTTCCTTCGTTCACGATGTGAATCTGTGTATTCTGCTCCTCGTTTGAGGGCGTGGGTTCGAATCCCACTTCTGACACGATATGTTTTATGAAAATAACTGGATTAGATGTCGTTTTAAAACGTCCAAATTGCATAAAACCGCGTCAGGATGGCCGAGCGGTCTAAGGCGCTATACTCAAGGGGCTTAGCTTCCTTCGTTCACGTTGTGAATCTGTGTATTCTGGTCCTCATTTGAGGGCGTGGGTTCGAATCCCACTTCTGACACGATATGTTTTATGAAAATAGCTGGATTAGATGTCGTTTTAAAACGTCCAAATTGCACAAAACCACGTCGGGATGGCTGAGCGGTCTAAGGCGCCAGACTCGAAGGAGCTTCCTTCGTTCACGATGTGAATCTGTGTATTCTGCTCCTTGTTTGAGGGCGTGGGTTCGAATCACGATATGTTTTATGAAAATAACTGGATTAGATGTCGTTTTAAAACGTCCAAATTGCACAAAACCACGTCGGGATGGCCGAGCGGTCTAAGGCGCCAGACTCTAGGGGCTTAGCTTCCTTAGTTCACGATGTGAAGCTGTATATTCTGGTCCTCGTTTGAGGGCGTGGGTTCGAATATCACTTCTGACACGAAATGTTTTATGAAAATAACTGAACGAGGTGTAATTTTAAAGCGTCCAAATTTCACACCAACACGTCAGGATGGCCAAGCGGTCTAAGGCGCCAGAATCGAAGGAGCTTCGTTCGTTCACGATGTGAATCTGTGTATTCTGTTCCTCGTTTGAGGGCGTGGGTTCGAATATCACTTCTGACACGAAATGTTTTATGAAAAAAACTGAAAGAGGTGTAATTTTAAAGCGTCCAAATTCCACACCACCACGTCAGGATGGCCGAGCGGTCTAAGGTGCCAGACTCAAGGGGCTTAGCTTCCTACGTTCACGATGTGAATCTGTGTATTCTGCTCCTCGTTTGAGGGCGTGGGTTCGAATCCCACTTCTGACACGATATGTTTTATGAAAATAACTGGATGAGATGTCATTTTAAAACGTCCAAATTCCATAAAACCGCGTCAGGATGGCCGAGCGGTCTAAGGCGCCAGACTCTAGGGGCTTAGCTTCCTTAGTTCACGATGTGAAGCTGTATATTCTGCTCCTCGTTTGAGGGCGTGGGTTCGAATTCCACTTCTGACACGATATGTTTTATGAAAATAACTGGATTAGATGTCGTTTTAAAACGTCCAAATTGCACAAAACCACGTCGGGATGGCCGAGCGGTATAAGGCGCCAGACTCGAAGGAGCTTCCTTCGTTCACGATGTGAATCTGTGTATTCTGCTCCTTGTTTGAGGGCGTGGGTTCGAATCACGATATGTTTTATGAAAATAACTGGATTAGATGTCGTTTTAAAACGTCCAAATTGCACAAAACCACGTCGGGATGGCCGAGCGGTCTAAGGCGCCAGACTCAAGGGGCTTAGCTTCCTTAGTTCACGATGTGAAGCTGTATATTCTGGTCCTCGTTTGAGGGCGTGGGTTCGAATATCACTTCTGACACGAAATGTTTTATGAAAATAACTGAACGAGGTGTAATTTTAAAGCGTCCAAATTTCACACCAACACGTCAGGATGGCCAAGCGGTCTAAGGCGCCAGACTCGAAGGAGCTTCGTTCGTTCACGATGTGAATCTGTGTATTCTGTTCCTCGTTTGAGGGCGTGGGTTCGAATCCCACTTCTGACACGATATGTTTTATGAAAATAGCTGGATTAGATGTCGTTTTAAAACGTCCAAATTGCACAAAACCACGTCGGGATGGCTGAGCGGTCTAAGGCGCCAGACTCGAAGGAGCTTCCTTCGTTCACGATGTGAATCTGTGTATTCTGCTCCTTGTTTGAGGGCGTGGGTTCGAATCACGATATGTTTTATGAAAATAACTGGATTAGATGTCGTTTTAAAACGTCCAAATTGCACAAAACCACGTCGGGATGGCCGAGCGGTCTAAGGCGCCAGACTCTAGGGGCTTAGCTTCCTTAGTTCACGATGTGAAGCTGTATATTCTGGTCCTCGTTTGAGGGCGTGGGTTCGAATATCACTTCTGACACGAAATGTTTTATGAAAATAACTGAACGAGGTGTAATTTTAAAGCGTCCAAATTTCACACCAACACGTCAGGATGGCCAAGCGGTCTAAGGCGCCAGACTCGAAGGAGCTTCGTTCGTTCACGATGTGAATCTGTGTATTCTGTTCCTCGTTTGAGGGCGTGGGTTCGAATATCACTTCTGACACGAAATGTTTTATGAAAAAAACTGAAAGAGGTGTAATTTTAAAGCGTCCAAATTTCACACCACCACGTCAGGATGGCCGAGCGGTCTAAGGTGCCAGACTCAAGGGGCTTAGCTTCCTACGTTCACGATGTGAATCTGTGTATTCTGCTCCTCGTTTGAGGGCGTGGGTTCGAATCCCACTTCTGACACGATATGTTTTATGAAAATAACTGGATGAGATGTCATTTTAAAACGTCCAAATTCCATAAAACCGCGTCAGGATGGCCGAGCGGTCTAAGGCGCCAGACTCTAGGGGCTTAGCTTCCTTAGTTCACGATGTGAAGCTGTATATTCTGCTCCTCGTTTGAGGGCGTGGGTTCGAATTCCACTTCTGACACGATATGTTTTATGAAAATAACTGGATTAGATGTCGTTTTAAAACGTCCAAATTGCACAAAACCACGTCGGGATGGCCGAGCGGTATAAGGCGCCAGACTCGAAGGAGCTTCCTTCGTTCACGATGTGAATCTGTGTATTCTGCTCCTTGTTTGAGGGCGTGGGTTCGAATCACGATATGTTTTATGAAAATAACTGGATTAGATGTCGTTTTAAAACGTCCAAATTGCACAAAACCACGTCGGGATGGCCGAGCGGTCTAAGGCGCCAGACTCAAGGGGCTTAGCTTCCTTAGTTCACGATGTGAAGCTGTATATTCTGGTCCTCGTTTGAGGGCGTGGGTTCGAATATCACTTCTGACACGAAATGTTTTATGAAAATAACTGAACGAGGTGTAATTTTAAAGCGTCCAAATTTCACACCAACACGTCAGGATGGCCAAGCGGTCTAAGGCGCCAGACTCGAAGGAGCTTCGTTCGTTCACGATGTGAATCTGTGTATTCTGTTCCTCGTTTGAGGGCGTGGGTTCGAATATCACTTCTGACACGAAATGTTTTATGAAAAAAACTGAAAGAGGTGTAATTTTAAAGCGTCCAAATTTCACACCACCACGTCAGGATGGCCGAGCGGTCTAAGGTGCCAGACTCAAGGGGCTTAGCTTCCTTCGTTCACGATGTGAATCTGTGTATTCTGCTCCTCGTTTGAGGGCGTGGGTTCGAATCCCACTTCTGACACGATATGTTTTATGAAAATAACTGGATTAGATGTCGTTTTAAAACGTCCAAATTGCATAAAACCGCGTCAGGATGGCCGAGCAGTCTAAGGCGCTAGACTCAAGGGGCTTAGCTTCCTTCGTTCACGTTGTGAATCTGTGTATTCTGGTCCTCATTTGAGGGCGTGGGTTCGAATCCCACTTCTGACACGATATGTTTTATGAAAATAGCTGGATTAGATGTCGTTTTAAAACGTCCAAATTGCACAAAACCACGTCAGGATGGCTGAGCGGTCTAAGGCGCCAGACTCGAAGGAGCTTCCTTCGTTCACGATGTGAATCTGTGTATTCTGCTCCTTGTTTGAGGGCGTGGGTTCGAATCACGATATGTTTTATGAAAATAACTGGATTAGATGTCGTTTTAAAACGTCCAAATTGCACAAAACCACGTCGGGATGGCCGAGCGGTCTAAGGCGCCAGACTCTAGGGGCTTAGCTTCCTTAGTTCACGATGTGAAGCTGTATATTCTGGTCCTCGTTTGAGGGCGTGGGTTCGAATATCACTTCTGACACGAAATGTTTTATGAAAATAACTGAACGAGGTGTAATTTTAAAGCGTCCAAATTTCACACCAACACGTCAGGATGGCCAAGCGGTCTAAGGCGCCAGACTCGAAGGAGCTTCGTTCGTTCACGATGTGAATCTGTGTATTCTGTTCCTCGTTTGAGGGCGTGGGTTCGAATATCACTTCTGACACGAAATGTTTTATGAAAAAAACTGAAAGAGGTGTAATTTTAAAGCGTCCAAATTTCACACCACCACGTCAGGATGGCCGAGCGGTCTAAGGTGCCAGACTCAAGGGGCTTAGCTTCCTACGTTCACGATGTGAATCTGTGTATTCTGCTCCTCGTTTGAGGGCGTGGGTTCGAATCCCACTTCTGACACGATATGTTTTATGAAAATAACTGGATGAGATGTCATTTTAAAACGTCCAAATTCCATAAAACCGCGTCAGGATGGCCGAGCGGTCTAAGGCGCCAGACTCTAGGGGCTTAGCTTCCTTAGTTCACGATGTGAAGCTGTATATTCTGCTCCTCGTTTGAGGGCGTGGGTTCGAATTCCACTTCTGACACGATATGTTTTATGAAAATAACTGGATTAGATGTCGTTTTAAAACGTCCAAATTGCACAAAACCACGTCGGGATGGCCGAGCGGTATAAGGCGCCAGACTCGAAGGAGCTTCCTTCGTTCACGATGTGAATCTGTGTATTCTGCTCCTTGTTTGAGGGCGTGGGTTCGAATCACGATATGTTTTATGAAAATAACTGGATTAGATGTCGTTTTAAAACGTCCAAATTGCACAAAACCACGTCGGGATGGCCGAGCGGTCTAAGGCGCCAGACTCAAGGGGCTTAGCTTCCTTAGTTCACGATGTGAAGCTGTATATTCTGGTCCTCGTTTGAGGGCGTGGGTTCGAATATCACTTCTGACACGAAATGTTTTATGAAAATAACTGAACGAGGTGTAATTTTAAAGCGTCCAAATTTCACACCAACACGTCAGGATGGCCAAGCGGTCTAAGGCGCCAGACTCGAAGGAGCTTCGTTCGTTCACGATGTGAATCTGTGTATTCTGTTCCTCGTTTGAGGGCGTGGGTTCGAATATCACTTCTGATTCGAAATGTTTTATGAAAAAAACTGAAAGAGGTGTAATTTTAAAGCGTCCAAATTTCACACCACCACGTCAGGATGGCCGAGCGGTCTAAGGTGCCAGACTCAAGGGGCTTAGCTTCCTTCGTTCACGATGTGAATCTGTGTATTCTGCTCCTCGTTTGAGGGCGTGGGTTCGAATCCCACTTCTGACACGATATGTTTTATGAAAATAACTGGATTAGATGTCGTTTTAAAACGTCCAAATTGCATAAAACCGCGTCAGGATGGCCGAGCAGTCTAAGGCGCTAGACTCAAGGGGCTTAGCTTCCTTCGTTCACGTTGTGAATCTGTGTATTCTGGTCCTCATTTGAGGGCGTGGGTTCGAATCCCACTTCTGACACGATATGTTTTATGAAAATAGCTGGATTAGATGTCGTTTTAAAACGTCCAAATTGCACAAAACCACGTCGGGATGGCTGAGCGGTCTAAGGCGCCAGACTCGAAGGAGCTTCCTTCGTTCACGATGTGAATCTGTGTATTCTGCTCCTTGTTTGAGGGCGTGGGTTCGAATCACGATATGTTTTATGAAAATAACTGGATTAGATGTCGTTTTAAAACGTCCAAATTGCACAAAACCACGTCGGGATGGCCGAGCGGTCTAAGGCGCCAGACTCTAGGGGCTTAGCTTCCTTAGTTCACGATGTGAAGCTGTATATTCTGGTCCTCGTTTGAGGGCGTGGGTTCGAATATCACTTCTGACACGAAATGTTTTATGAAAATAACTGAACGAGGTGTAATTTTAAAGCGTCCAAATTTCACACCAACACGTCAGGATGGCCAAGCGGTCTAAGGCGCCAGACTCGAAGGAGCTTCGTTCGTTCACGATGTGAATCTGTGTATTCTGTTCCTCGTTTGAGGGCGTGGGTTCGAATATCACTTCTGACACGAAATGTTTTATGAAAAAAACTGAAAGAGGTGTAATTTTAAAGCGTCCAAATTTCACACCACCACGTCAGGATGGCCGAGCGGTCTAAGGTGCCAGACTCAAGGGGCTTAGCTTCCTACGTTCACGATGTGAATCTGTGTATTCTGCTCCTCGTTTGAGGGCGTGGGTTCGAATCCCACTTCTGACACGATATGTTTTATGAAAATAACTGGATGAGATGTCATTTTAAAACGTCCAAATTCCATAAAACCGCGTCAGGATGGCCGAGCGGTCTAAGGCGCCAGACTCTAGGGGCTTAGCTTCCTTAGTTCACGATGTGAAGCTGTATATTCTGCTCCTCGTTTGAGGGCGTGGGTTCGAATTCCACTTCTGACACGATATGTTTTATGAAAATAACTGGATTAGATGTCGTTTTAAAACGTCCAAATTGCACAAAACCACGTCGGGATGGCCGAGCGGTATAAGGCGCCAGACTCGAAGGAGCTTCCTTCGTTCACGATGTGAATCTGTGTATTCTGCTCCTTGTTTGAGGGCGTGGGTTCGAATCACGATATGTTTTATGAAAATAACTGGATTAGATGTCGTTTTAAAACGTCCAAATTGCACAAAACCACGTCGGGATGGCCGAGCGGTCTAAGGCGCCAGACTCAAGGGGCTTAGCTTCCTTAGTTCACGATGTGAAGCTGTATATTCTGGTCCTCGTTTGAGGGCGTGGGTTCGAATATCACTTCTGACACGAAATGTTTTATGAAAATAACTGAACGAGGTGTAATTTTAAAGCGTCCAAATTTCACACCAACACGTCAGGATGGCCAAGCGGTCTAAGGCGCCAGACTCGAAGGAGCTTCGTTCGTTCACGATGTGAATCTGTGTATTCTGTTCCTCGTTTGAGGGCGTGGGTTCGAATATCACTTCTGATTCGAAATGTTTTATGAAAAAAACTGAAAGAGGTGTAATTTTAAAGCGTCCAAATTTCACACCACCACGTCAGGATGGCCGAGCGGTCTAAGGTGCCAGACTCAAGGGGCTTAGCTTCCTTCGTTCACGATGTGAATCTGTGTATTCTGCTCCTCGTTTGAGGGCGTGGGTTCGAATCCCACTTCTGACACGATATGTTTTATGAAAATAACTGGATTAGATGTCGTTTTAAAACGTCCAAATTGCATAAAACCGCGTCAGGATGGCCGAGCAGTCTAAGGCGCTAGACTCAAGGGGCTTAGCTTCCTTCGTTCACGTTGTGAATCTGTGTATTCTGGTCCTCATTTGAGGGCGTGGGTTCGAATCCCACTTCTGACACGATATGTTTTATGAAAATAGCTGGATTAGATGTCGTTTTAAAACGTCCAAATTGCACAAAACCACGTCGGGATGGCTGAGCGGTCTAAGGCGCCAGACTCGAAGGAGCTTCCTTCGTTCACGATGTGAATCTGTGTATTCTGCTCCTTGTTTGAGGGCGTGGGTTCGAATCACGATATGTTTTATGAAAATAACTGGATTAGATGTCGTTTTAAAACGTCCAAATTGCACAAAACCACGTCGGGATGGCCGAGCGGTCTAAGGCGCCAGACTCTAGGGGCTTAGCTTCCTTAGTTCACGATGTGAAGCTGTATATTCTGGTCCTCG
This sequence comes from Phalangium opilio, assembly GCF_054372755.1. Taxonomy (NCBI): domain Eukaryota; kingdom Metazoa; phylum Arthropoda; class Arachnida; order Opiliones; family Phalangiidae; genus Phalangium; species Phalangium opilio. The sequence goes on from NW_028324253.1 coordinate 207,882, forward strand.
TTTGAGGGCGTGGGTTCGAATATCACTTCTGACACGAAATGTTTTATGAAAATAACTGAACGAGGTGTAATTTTAAAGCGTCCAAATTTCACACCAACACGTCAGGATGGCCAAGCGGTCTAAGGCGCCAGACTCGAAGGAGCTTCGTTCGTTCACGATGTGAATCTGTGTATTCTGTTCCTCGTTTGAGGGCGTGGGTTCGAATATCACTTCTGACACGAAATGTTTTATGAAAAAAACTGAAAGAGGTGTAATTTTAAAGCGTCCAAATTTCACACCACCACGTCAGGATGGCCGAGCGGTCTAAGGTGCCAGACTCAAGGGGCTTAGCTTCCTTCGTTCACGATGTGAATCTGTGTATTCTGCTCCTCGTTTGAGGGCGTGGGTTCGAATCCCACTTCTGACACGATATGTTTTATGAAAATAACTGGATTAGATGTCGTTTTAAAACGTCCAAATTGCATAAAACCGCGTCAGGATGGCCGAGCAGTCTAAGGCGCTAGACTCAAGGGGCTTAGCTTCCTTCGTTCACGTTGTGAATCTGTGTATTCTGGTCCTCATTTGAGGGCGTGGGTTCGAATCCCACTTCTGACACGATATGTTTTATGAAAATAGCTGGATTAGATGTCGTTTTAAAACGTCCAAATTGCACAAAACCACGTCGGGATGGCTGAGCGGTCTAAGGCGCCAGACTCGAAGGAGCTTCCTTCGTTCACGATGTGAATCTGTGTATTCTGCTCCTTGTTTGAGGGCGTGGGTTCGAATCACGATATGTTTTATGAAAATAACTGGATTAGATGTCGTTTTAAAACGTCCAAATTGCACAAAACCACGTCGGGATGGCCGAGCGGTCTAAGGCGCCAGACTCTAGGGGCTTAGCTTCCTTAGTTCACGATGTGAAGCTGTATATTCTGGTCCTCGTTTGAGGGCGTGGGTTCGAATATCACTTCTGACACGAAATGTTTTATGAAAATAACTGAACGAGGTGTAATTTTAAAGCGTCCAAATTTCACACCAACACGTCAGGATGGCCAAGCGGTCTAAGGCGCCAGACTCGAAGGAGCTTCGTTCGTTCACGATGTGAATCTGTGTATTCTGTTCCTCGTTTGAGGGCGTGGGTTCGAATATCACTTCTGACACGAAATGTTTTATGAAAAAAACTGAAAGAGGTGTAATTTTAAAGCGTCCAAATTTCACACCACCACGTCAGGATGGCCGAGCGGTCTAAGGTGCCAGACTCAAGGGGCTTAGCTTCCTACGTTCACGATGTGAATCTGTGTATTTTGCTCCTCGTTTGAGGGCGTGGGTTCGAATCCCACTTCTGACACGATATGTTTTATGAAAATAACTGGATGAGATGTCATTTTAAAACGTCCAAATTCCATAAAACCGCGTCAGGATGGCCGAGCGGTCTAAGGCGCCAGACTCTAGGGGCTTAGCTTCCTTAGTTCACGATGTGAAGCTGTATATTCTGCTCCTCGTTTGAGGGCGTGGGTTCGAATTCCACTTCTGACACGATATGTTTTATGAAAATAACTGGATTAGATGTCGTTTTAAAACGTCCAAATTGCACAAAACCACGTCGGGATGGCCGAGCGGTATAAGGCGCCAGACTCGAAGGAGCTTCCTTCGTTCACGATGTGAATCTGTGTATTCTGCTCCTTGTTTGAGGGCGTGGGTTCGAATCACGATATGTTTTATGAAAATAACTGGATTAGATGTCGTTTTAAAACGTCCAAATTGCACAAAACCACGTCGGGATGGCCGAGCGGTCTAAGGCGCCAGACTCAAGGGGCTTAGCTTCCTTAGTTCACGATGTGAAGCTGTATATTCTGGTCCTCGTTTGAGGGCGTGGGTTCGAATATCACTTCTGACACGAAATGTTTTATGAAAATAACTGAACGAGGTGTAATTTTAAAGCGTCCAAATTTCACACCAACACGTCAGGATGGCCAAGCGGTCTAAGGCGCCAGACTCGAAGGAGCTTCGTTCGTTCACGATGTGAATCTGTGTATTCTGTTCCTCGTTTGAGGGCGTGGGTTCGAATATCACTTCTGACACGAAATGTTTTATGAAAAAAACTGAAAGAGGTGTAATTTTAAAGCGTCCAAATTTCACACCACCACGTGAGGATGGCCGAGCGGTCTAAGGTGCCAGACTCAAGGGGCTTAGCTTCCTTCGTTCACGATGTGAATCTGTGTATTCTGCTCCTCGTTTGAGGGCGTGGGTTCGAATCCCACTTCTGACACGATATGTTTTATGAAAATAACTGGATTAGATGTCGTTTTAAAACGTCCAAATTGCATAAAACCGCGTCAGGATGGCCGAGCGGTCTAAGGCGCTAGACTCAAGGGGCTTAGCTTCCTTCGTTCACGTTGTGAATCTGTGTATTCTGGTCCTCATTTGAGGGCGTGGGTTCGAATCCCACTTCTGACACGATATGTTTTATGAAAATAGCTGGATTAGATGTCATTTTAAAACGTCCAAATTGCACAAAACCACGTCGGGATGGCTGAGCGGTCTAAGGCGCCAGACTCGAAGGAGCTTCCTTCGTTCACGATGTGAATCTGTGTATTCTGCTCCTTGTTTGAGGGCGTGGGTTCGAATCACGATATGTTTTATGAAAATAACTGGATTAGATGTCGTTTTAAAACGTCCAAATTGCACAAAACCACGTCGGGATGGCCGAGCGGTCTAAGGCGCCAGACTCAAGGGGCTTAGCTTCCTTAGTTCACGATGTGAAGCTGTATATTCTGGTCCTCGTTTGAGGGCGTGGGTTCGAATATCACTTCTGACACGAAATGTTTTATGAAAATAACTGAACGAGGTGTAATTTTAAAGCGTCCAAATTTCACACCAACACGTCAGGATGGCCAAGCGGTCTAAGGCGCCAGACTCGAAGGAGCTTCGTTCGTTCACGATGTGAATCTGTGTATTCTGTTCCTCGTTTGAGGGCGTGGGTTCGAATATCACTTCTGACACGAAATGTTTTATGAAAAAAACTGAAAGAGGTGTAATTTTAAAGCGTCCAAATTTCACACCACCACGTCAGGATGGCCGAGCGGTCTAAGGTGCCAGACTCAAGGGGCTTAGCTTCCTTCGTTCACGATGTGAATCTGTGTATTCTGCTCCTCGTTTGAGGGCGTGGGTTCGAATCCCACTTCTGACACGATATGTTTTATGAAAATAACTGGATTAGATGTCGTTTTAAAACGTCCAAATTGCATAAAACCGCGTCAGGATGGCCGAGCAGTCTAAGGCGCTAGACTCAAGGGGCTTAGCTTCCTTCGTTCACGTTGTGAATCTGTGTATTCTGGTCCTCATTTGAGGGCGTGGGTTCGAATCCCACTTCTGACACGATATGTTTTATGAAAATAGCTGGATTAGATGTCGTTTTAAAACGTCCAAATTGCACAAAACCACGTCGGGATGGCTGAGCGGTCTAAGGCGCCAGACTCGAAGGAGCTTCCTTCGTTCACGATGTGAATCTGTGTATTCTGCTCCTTGTTTGAGGGCGTGGGTTCGAATCACGATATGTTTTATGAAAATAACTGGATTAGATGTCGTTTTAAAACGTCCAAATTGCACAAAACCACGTCGGGATGGCCGAGCGGTCTAAGGCGCCAGACTCTAGGGGCTTAGCTTCCTTAGTTCACGATGTGAAGCTGTATATTCTGGTCCTCGTTTGAGGGCGTGGGTTCGAATATCACTTCTGACACGAAATGTTTTATGAAAATAACTGAACGAGGTGTAATTTTAAAGCGTCCAAATTTCACACCAACACGTCAGGATGGCCAAGCGGTCTAAGGCGCCAGACTCGAAGGAGCTTCGTTCGTTCACGATGTGAATCTGTGTATTCTGTTCCTCGTTTGAGGGCGTGGGTTCGAATATCACTTCTGACACGAAATGTTTTATGAAAAAAACTGAAAGAGGTGTAATTTTAAAGCGTCCAAATTTCACACCACCACGTCAGGATGGCCGAGCGGTCTAAGGTGCCAGACTCAAGGGGCTTAGCTTCCTACGTTCACGATGTGAATCTGTGTATTTTGCTCCTCGTTTGAGGGCGTGGGTTCGAATCCCACTTCTGACACGATATGTTTTATGAAAATAACTGGATGAGATGTCATTTTAAAACGTCCAAATTCCATAAAACCGCGTCAGGATGGCCGAGCGGTCTAAGGCGCCAGACTCTAGGGGCTTAGCTTCCTTAGTTCACGATGTGAAGCTGTATATTCTGCTCCTCGTTTGAGGGCGTGGGTTCGAATTCCACTTCTGACACGATATGTTTTATGAAAATAACTGGATTAGATGTCGTTTTAAAACGTCCAAATTGCACAAAACCACGTCGGGATGGCCGAGCGGTATAAGGCGCCAGACTCGAAGGAGCTTCCTTCGTTCACGATGTGAATCTGTGTATTCTGCTCCTTGTTTGAGGGCGTGGGTTCGAATCACGATATGTTTTATGAAAATAACTGGATTAGATGTCGTTTTAAAACGTCCAAATTGCACAAAACCACGTCGGGATGGCCGAGCGGTCTAAGGCGCCAGACTCAAGGGGCTTAGCTTCCTTAGTTCACGATGTGAAGCTGTATATTCTGGTCCTCGTTTGAGGGCGTGGGTTCGAATATCACTTCTGACACGAAATGTTTTATGAAAATAACTGAACGAGGTGTAATTTTAAAGCGTCCAAATTTCACACCAACACGTCAGGATGGCCAAGCGGTCTAAGGCGCCAGACTCGAAGGAGCTTCGTTCGTTCACGATGTGAATCTGTGTATTCTGTTCCTCGTTTGAGGGCGTGGGTTCGAATATCACTTCTGACACGAAATGTTTTATGAAAAAAACTGAAAGAGGTGTAATTTTAAAGCGTCCAAATTTCACACCACCACGTGAGGATGGCCGAGCGGTCTAAGGTGCCAGACTCAAGGGGCTTAGCTTCCTTCGTTCACGATGTGAATCTGTGTATTCTGCTCCTCGTTTGAGGGCGTGGGTTCGAATCCCACTTCTGACACGATATGTTTTATGAAAATAACTGGATTAGATGTCGTTTTAAAACGTCCAAATTGCATAAAACCGCGTCAGGATGGCCGAGCGGTCTAAGGCGCTAGACTCAAGGGGCTTAGCTTCCTTCGTTCACGTTGTGAATCTGTGTATTCTGGTCCTCATTTGAGGGCGTGGGTTCGAATCCCACTTCTGACACGATATGTTTTATGAAAATAGCTGGATTAGATGTCATTTTAAAACGTCCAAATTGCACAAAACCACGTCGGGATGGCTGAGCGGTCTAAGGCGCCAGACTCGAAGGAGCTTCCTTCGTTCACGATGTGAATCTGTGTATTCTGCTCCTTGTTTGAGGGCGTGGGTTCGAATCACGATATGTTTTATGAAAATAACTGGATTAGATGTCGTTTTAAAACGTCCAAATTGCACAAAACCACGTCGGGATGGCCGAGCGGTCTAAGGCGCCAGACTCAAGGGGCTTAGCTTCCTTAGTTCACGATGTGAAGCTGTATATTCTGGTCCTCGTTTGAGGGCGTGGGTTCGAATATCACTTCTGACACGAAATGTTTTATGAAAATAACTGAACGAGGTGTAATTTTAAAGCGTCCAAATTTCACACCAACACGTCAGGATGGCCAAGCGGTCTAAGGCGCCAGACTCGAAGGAGCTTCGTTCGTTCACGATGTGAATCTGTGTATTCTGTTCCTCGTTTGAGGGCGTGGGTTCGAATATCACTTCTGACACGAAATGTTTTATGAAAAAAACTGAAAGAGGTGTAATTTTAAAGCGTCCAAATTTCACACCACCACGTCAGGATGGCCGAGCGGTCTAAGGTGCCAGACTCAAGGGGCTTAGCTTCCTTCGTTCACGATGTGAATCTGTGTATTCTGCTCCTCGTTTGAGGGCGTGGGTTCGAATCCCACTTCTGACACGATATGTTTTATGAAAATAACTGGATTAGATGTCGTTTTAAAACGTCCAAATTGCATAAAACCGCGTCAGGATGGCCGAGCAGTCTAAGGCGCTAGACTCAAGGGGCTTAGCTTCCTTCGTTCACGTTGTGAATCTGTGTATTCTGGTCCTCATTTGAGGGCGTGGGTTCGAATCCCACTTCTGACACGATATGTTTTATGAAAATAGCTGGATTAGATGTCGTTTTAAAACGTCCAAATTGCACAAAACCACGTCGGGATGGCTGAGCGGTCTAAGGCGCCAGACTCGAAGGAGCTTCCTTCGTTCACGATGTGAATCTGTGTATTCTGCTCCTTGTTTGAGGGCGTGGGTTCGAATCACGATATGTTTTATGAAAATAACTGGATTAGATGTCGTTTTAAAACGTCCAAATTGCACAAAACCACGTCGGGATGGCCGAGCGGTCTAAGGCGCCAGACTCTAGGGGCTTAGCTTCCTTAGTTCACGATGTGAAGCTGTATATTCTGGTCCTCGTTTGAGGGCGTGGGTTCGAATATCACTTCTGACACGAAATGTTTTATGAAAATAACTGAACGAGGTGTAATTTTAAAGCGTCCAAATTTCACACCAACACGTCAGGATGGCCAAGCGGTCTAAGGCGCCAGACTCGAAGGAGCTTCGTTCGTTCACGATGTGAATCTGTGTATTCTGTTCCTCGTTTGAGGGCGTGGGTTCGAATATCACTTCTGACACGAAATGTTTTATGAAAAAAACTGAAAGAGGTGTAATTTTAAAGCGTCCAAATTTCACACCACCACGTCAGGATGGCCGAGCGGTCAAAGGTGCCAGACTCAAGGGGCTTAGCTTCCTACGTTCACGATGTGAATCTGTGTATTTTGCTCCTCGTTTGAGGGCGTGGGTTCGAATCCCACTTCTGACACGATATGTTTTATGAAAATAACTGGATGAGATGTCATTTTAAAACGTCCAAATTCCATAAAACCGCGTCAGGATGGCCGAGCGGTCTAAGGCGCCAGACTCTAGGGGCTTAGCTTCCTTAGTTCACGATGTGAAGCTGTATATTCTGCTCCTCGTTTGAGGGCGTGGGTTCGAATTCCACTTCTGACACGATATGTTTTATGAAAATAACTGGATTAGATGTCGTTTTAAAACGTCCAAATTGCACAAAACCACGTCGGGATGGCCGAGCGGTATAAGGCGCCAGACTCGAAGGAGCTTCCTTCGTTCACGATGTGAATCTGTGTATTCTGCTCCTTGTTTGAGGGCGTGGGTTCGAATCACGATATGTTTTATGAAAATAACTGGATTAGATGTCGTTTTAAAACGTCCAAATTGCACAAAACCACGTCGGGATGGCCGAGCGGTCTAAGGCGCCAGACTCAAGGGGCTTAGCTTCCTTAGTTCACGATGTGAAGCTGTATATTCTGGTCCTCGTTTGAGGGCGTGGGTTCGAATATCACTTCTGACACGAAATGTTTTATGAAAATAACTGAACGAGGTGTAATTTTAAAGCGTCCAAATTTCACACCAACACGTCAGGATGGCCAAGCGGTCTAAGGCGCCAGACTCGAAGGAGCTTCGTTCGTTCACGATGTGAATCTGTGTATTCTGTTCCTCGTTTGAGGGCGTGGGTTCGAATATCACTTCTGACACGAAATGTTTTATGAAAAAAACTGAAAGAGGTGTAATTTTAAAGCGTCCAAATTTCACACCACCACGTGAGGATGGCCGAGCGGTCTAAGGTGCCAGACTCAAGGGGCTTAGCTTCCTTCGTTCACGATGTGAATCTGTGTATTCTGCTCCTCGTTTGAGGGCGTGGGTTCGAATCCCACTTCTGACACGATATGTTTTATGAAAATAACTGGATTAGATGTCGTTTTAAAACGTCCAAATTGCATAAAACCGCGTCAGGATGGCCGAGCGGTCTAAGGCGCTAGACTCAAGGGGCTTAGCTTCCTTCGTTCACGTTGTGAATCTGTGTATTCTGGTCCTCATTTGAGGGCGTGGGTTCGAATCCCACTTCTGACACGATATGTTTTATGAAAATAGCTGGATTAGATGTCATTTTAAAACGTCCAAATTGCACAAAACCACGTCGGGATGGCTGAGCGGTCTAAGGCGCCAGACTCGAAGGAGCTTCCTTCGTTCACGATGTGAATCTGTGTATTCTGCTCCTTGTTTGAGGGCGTGGGTTCGAATCACGATATGTTTTATGAAAATAACTGGATTAGATGTCGTTTTAAAACGTCCAAATTGCACAAAACCACGTCGGGATGGCCGAGCGGTCTAAGGCGCCAGACTCTAGGGGCTTAGCTTCCTTAGTTCACGATGTGAAGCTGTATATTCTGGTCCTCGTTTGAGGGCGTGGGTTCGAATATCACTTCTGACACGAAATGTTTTATGAAAATAACTGAACGAGGTGTAATTTTAAAGCGTCCAAATTTCACACCAACACGTCAGGATGGCCAAGCGGTCTAAGGCGCCAGACTCGAAGGAGCTTCGTTCGTTCACGATGTGAATCTGTGTATTCTGTTCCTCGTTTGAGGGCGTGGGTTCGAATATCACTTCTGACACGAAATGTTTTATGAAAAAAACTGAAAGAGGTGTAATTTTAAAGCGTCCAAATTTCACACCACCACGTCAGGATGGCCGAGCGGTCTAAGGTGCCAGACTCAAGGGGCTTAGCTTCCTACGTTCACGATGTGAATCTGTGTATTTTGCTCCTCGTTTGAGGGCGTGGGTTCGAATCCCACTTCTGACACGATATGTTTTATGAAAATAACTGGATGAGATGTCATTTTAAAACGTCCAAATTCCATAAAACCGCGTCAGGATGGCCGAGCGGTCTAAGGCGCCAGACTCTAGGGGCTTAGCTTCCTTAGTTCACGATGTGAAGCTGTATATTCTGCTCCTCGTTTGAGGGCGTGGGTTCGAATTCCACTTCTGACACGATATGTTTTATGAAAATAACTGGATTAGATGTCGTTTTAAAACGTCCAAATTGCACAAAACCACGTCGGGATGGCCGAGCGGTATAAGGCGCCAGACTCGAAGGAGCTTCCTTCGTTCACGATGTGAATCTGTGTATTCTGCTCCTTGTTTGAGGGCGTGGGTTCGAATCACGATATGTTTTATGAAAATAACTGGATTAGATGTCGTTTTAAAACGTCCAAATTGCACAAAACCACGTCGGGATGGCCGAGCGGTCTAAGGCGCCAGACTCAAGGGGCTTAGCTTCCTTAGTTCACGATGTGAAGCTGTATATTCTGGTCCTCGTTTGAGGGCGTGGGTTCGAATATCACTTCTGACACGAAATGTTTTATGAAAATAACTGAACGAGGTGTAATTTTAAAGCGTCCAAATTTCACACCAACACGTCAGGATGGCCAAGCGGTCTAAGGCGCCAGACTCGAAGGAGCTTCGTTCGTTCACGATGTGAATCTGTGTATTCTGTTCCTCGTTTGAGGGCGTGGGTTCGAATATCACTTCTGACACGAAATGTTTTATGAAAAAAACTGAAAGAGGTGTAATTTTAAAGCGTCCAAATTTCACACCACCACGTGAGGATGGCCGAGCGGTCTAAGGTGCCAGACTCAAGGGGCTTAGCTTCCTTCGTTCACGATGTGAATCTGTGTATTCTGCTCCTCGTTTGAGGGCGTGGGTTCGAATCCCACTTCTGACACGATATGTTTTATGAAAATAACTGGATTAGATGTCGTTTTAAAACGTCCAAATTGCATAAAACCGCGTCAGGATGGCCGAGCGGTCTAAGGCGCTAGACTCAAGGGGCTTAGCTTCCTTCGTTCACGTTGTGAATCTGTGTATTCTGGTCCTCATTTGAGGGCGTGGGTTCGAATCCCACTTCTGACACGATATGTTTTATGAAAATAGCTGGATTAGATGTCATTTTAAAACGTCCAAATTGCACAAAACCACGTCGGGATGGCTGAGCGGTCTAAGGCGCCAGACTCGAAGGAGCTTCCTTCGTTCACGATGTGAATCTGTGTATTCTGCTCCTTGTTTGAGGGCGTGGGTTCGAATCACGATATGTTTTATGAAAATAACTGGATTAGATGTCGTTTTAAAACGTCCAAATTGCACAAAACCACGTCGGGATGGCCGAGCGGTCTAAGGCGCCAGACTCTAGGGGCTTAGCTTCCTTAGTTCACGATGTGAAGCTGTATATTCTGGTCCTCGTTTGAGGGCGTGGGTTCGAATATCACTTCTGACACGAAATGTTTTATGAAAATAACTGAACGAGGTGTAATTTTAAAGCGTCCAAATTTCACACCAACACGTCAGGATGGCCAAGCGGTCTAAGGCGCCAGACTCGAAGGAGCTTCGTTCGTTCACGATGTGAATCTGTGTATTCTGTTCCTCGTTTGAGGGCGTGGGTTCGAATATCACTTCTGACACGAAATGTTTCATGAAAAAAACTGAAAGAGGTGTAATTTTAAAGCGTCCAAATTTCACACCACCACGTCAGGATGGCCGAGCGGTCTAAGGTGCCAGACTCAAGGGGCTTAGCTTCCTACGTTCACGATGTGAATCTGTGTATTCTGCTCCTCGTTTGAGGGCGTGGGTTCGAATCCCACTTCTGACACGATATGTTTTATGAAAATAACTGGATGAGATGTCATTTTAAAACGTCCAAATTCCATAAAACCGCGTCAGGATGGCCGAGCGGTCTAAGGCGCCAGACTCTAGGGGCTTAGCTTCCTTAGTTCACGATGTGAAGCTGTATATTCTGCTCCTCGTTTGAGGGCGTGGGTTCGAATTCCACTTCTGACACGATATGTTTTATGAAAATAACTGGATTAGATGTCGTTTTAAAACGTCCAAATTGCACAAAACCACGTCGGGATGGCCGAGCGGTACATGGCGCCAGACTCGAAGGAGCTTCCTTCGTTCACGATGTGAATCTGTGTATTCTGCTCCTTGTTTGAGGGCGTGGGTTCGAATCCCACTTCTGACACGATATGTTTTATGAAAATAACTGGATTAGATGTCGTTTTAAAACGTCCAAATTGCACAAAACCACGTCGGGATGGCCGAGCGGTCTAAGGCGCCAGACTCAAGGGGCTTAGCTTCCTTCGTTCACGATGTGAATTTGTGTATTCTGCTCCTCGTTTGAGGGCGTGGGTTCGAATCCCACTTCTGACACGATATGTTTTATGAAAATAACTGGATTAGATGTCGTTTTAAAACGTCCAAATTGCACAAAACCACGTCGGGATGGCCGAGCGGTCTAAGGCGCCAGACTCGAAGGAGCTTCCTTCGTTCACGATGAGAATCTGTGTATTCTGCTCCTTGTTTGAGGGCGTGGGTTCGAATCCCACTTCTGACACGATATGTTTTATGAAAATAACTGGATTAGATGTCGTTTTAAAACGTCCAAATTGCACAAAACCACGTCGGGATGGCCGATCGGTCTAAGGCGCCAGACTCAAGGGGCTTAGCTTCCTTCGTTCACGATGTGCAGCTGTATATTCTGGTCCTCGTTTGAGGGCGTGGGTTCGAATATCACTTCTGACACGAAATGTTTTATGAAAATAACTGAACGAGGTGTAATTTTAAAGCGTCCAAATTTCACACCAACACGTCAGGATGGCCGAGCGGTCTAAGGTGCCAGACTCAAGGGGCTTAGCTTCCTTCGTTCTCGATGTGAATCTGTGTATTCTGGTCCTCGTTTGAGGGCGTGGGTTCGAATATCACTTCTGACACGAAATGTTTCATGAAAAAAACTGAAAGAGGTGTAATTTTAAAGCGTCCAAATTTCACACCACCACGTCAGGATGGCCTAGCGGTCTAAGGTGCCAGACTCAAGGGGCTTATCTTCCTTCGTTCACGATGTGAATCTGTGTATTCTGCTCCTCGTTTGAGGGCGTGGGTTCGAATCCCACTTCTGACACGAAATGTTTCATGAAAAAAACTGAAAGAGGTGTAATTTTAAAGCGTCCAAATTTCACACCACCACGTCAGGATGGCCGAGCGGTCTAAGGTGCCAGACTCAAGGGGCTTAGCTTCCTTCGTTCACGATGTGAATCTGTGTATTCTGCTCCTCGTTTGAGGGCGTGGGTTCGAATCCCACTTCTGACACGATATGTTTTATGAAAATAACTGGATTAGATGTCGTTTTAAAGCGTCCAAATTTCACACCACCACGTCAGGATGGCCGAGCGGTCTAAGGTGCCAGACTCAAGGGGCTTAGCTTCCTTCGTTCACGATGTGAATCTGTGTATTCTGCTCCTCGTTTGAGGGCGTGGGTTCGAATCCCACTTCTGACACGATATGTTTTATGAAAATAACTGGATGAGATGTCATTTTAAAACGTCCAAATTCCATAAAACCGCGTCAGGATGGCCGAGCGGTCTAAGTTGCCAGACTCGAGGGGCTTAGCTTCCTTCGTTCACGATGTGAATCTGTGTATTCTGCTCCTCGTTTGAGGGCATGGGTGCGAATCCCACTTCTGACACGATATGTTTTATGAAAATAACTGGATTAGATGTCGTTTTAAAACGTCCAAATTGCACAAAACCACGTCGGGATGGCCGAGCGGTCTAAGGCGCCAGACTCAAGGGGCTTAGCTTCCTTCGTTCACGATGTGAAGCTGTATATTCTGGTCCTCGTTTGAGGGCGTGGGTTCGAATATCACTTCTGACACGAAATGTTTTATGAAAATAACTGAACGAGGTGTAATTTTAAAGCGTCCAAATTTCACACCAACACGTCAGGATGGCCGAGCGGTCTAAGGTGCCAGACTCAAGGGGCTTAGCTTCCTACGTTCACGATGTGAATCTGTGTATTCTGGTCCTCGTTTGAGGGCGTGGGTTCGAATATCACTTCTGACACGAAATGTTTCATGAAAAAAACTGAAAGAGGTGTAATTTTGAAGCGTCCAAATTTCACACCACCACGTCAGGATGGCCGAGCGGTCTAAGGTGCCAGACTCAAGGGGCTTAGCTTCCTTCGTTCATGATGTGAATCTGTGTATTCTGCTCCTCGTTTGAGGGCGTGGGTTCGAATCCCACTTCTGACACGAAATGTTTCATGAAAAAAACTGAAAGAGGTGTAATTTTAAAGCGTCCAAATTTCACACCACCACGTCAGGATGGCCGAGCGGTCTAAGGTGCCAGACTCAAGGGGCTTAGCTTCCTTCGTTCACGTTGTGAATCTGTGTATTCTGGTCCTCATTTGAGGGCGTGGGTTCGAATCCCACTTCTGACACGATATGTTTTATGAAAATAGCTGGATTAGATGTCGTTTTAAAACGTCCAAATTGCACAAAACCACGTCGGGATGGCTGAGCGGTCTAAGGCGCCAGACTCGAAGGAGCTTCCTTCGTTCACGATGTGAATCTGTGTATTCTGCTCCTTGTTTGAGGGCGTGGGTTCGAATCACGATATGTTTTATGAAAATAACTGGATTAGATGTCGTTTTAAAACGTCCAAATTGCACAAAACCACGTCGGGATGGCCGAGCGGTCTAAGGCGCCAGACTCTAGGGGCTTAGCTTCCTTAGTTCACGATGTGAAGCTGTATATTCTGGTCCTCGTTTGAGGGCGTGGGTTCGAATATCACTTCTGACACGAAATGTTTTATGAAAATAACTGAACGAGGTGTAATTTTAAAGCGTCCAAATTTCACACCAACACGTCAGGATGGCCAAGCGGTCTAAGGCGCCAGACTCGAAGGAGCTTCGTTCGTTCACGATGTGAATCTGTGTATTCTGTTCCTCGTTTGAGGGCGTGGGTTCGAATATCACTTCTGACACGAAATGTTTTATGAAAAAAACTGAAAGAGGTGTAATTTTAAAGCGTCCAAATTTCACACCACCACGTCAGGATGGCCGAGCGGTCTAAGGTGCCAGACTCAAGGGGCTTAGCTTCCTACGTTCACGATGTGAATCTGTGTATTTTGCTCCTCGTTTGAGGGCGTGGGTTCGAATCCCACTTCTGACACGATATGTTTTATGAAAATAACTGGATGAGATGTCATTTTAAAACGTCCAAATTCCATAAAACCGCGTCAGGATGGCCGAGCGGTCTAAGGCGCCAGACTCTAGGGGCTTAGCTTCCTTAGTTCACGATGTGAAGCTGTATATTCTGCTCCTCGTTTGAGGGCGTGGGTTCGAATTCCACTTCTGACACGATATGTTTTATGAAAATAACTGGATTAGATGTCGTTTTAAAACGTCCAAATTGCAAAAAACCACGTCGGGATGGCCGAGCGGTCTAAGGCGCCAGACTCAAGGGGCTTAGCTTCCTTAGTTCACGATGTGAAGCTGTATATTCTGGTCCTCGTTTGAGGGCGTGGGTTCGAATATCACTTCTGACACGAAATGTTTTATGAAAATAACTGAACGAGGTGTAATTTTAAAGCGTCCAAATTTCACACCAACACGTCAGGATGGCCAAGCGGTCTAAGGCGCCAGACTCGAAGGAGCTTCGTTCGTTCACGATGTGAATCTGTGTATTCTGTTCCTCGTTTGAGGGCGTGGGTTCGAATATCACTTCTGACACGAAATGTTTTATGAAAAAAACTGAAAGAGGTGTAATTTTAAAGCGTCCAAATTTCACACCACCACGTGAGGATGGCCGAGCGGTCTAAGGTGCCAGACTCAAGGGGCTTAGCTTCCTTCGTTCACGATGTGAATCTGTGTATTCTGCTCCTCGTTTGAGGGCGTGGGTTCGAATCCCACTTCTGACACGATATGTTTTATGAAAATAACTGGATTAGATGTCGTTTTAAAACGTCCAAATTGCATAAAACCGCGTCAGGATGGCCGAGCGGTCTAAGGCGCTAGACTCAAGGGGCTTAGCTTCCTTCGTTCACGTTGTGAATCTGTGTATTCTGGTCCTCATTTGAGGGCGTGGGTTCGAATCCCACTTCTGACACGATATGTTTTATGAAAATAGCTGGATTAGATGTCATTTTAAAACGTCCAAATTGCACAAAACCACGTCGGGATGGCTGAGCGGTCTAAGGCGCCAGACTCGAAGGAGCTTCCTTCGTTCACGATGTGAATCTGTGTATTCTGCTCCTTGTTTGAGGGCGTGGGTTCGAATCACGATATGTTTTATGAAAATAACTGGATTAGATGTCGTTTTAAAACGTCCAAATTGCACAAAACCACGTCGGGATGGCCGAGCGGTCTAAGGCGCCAGACTCTAGGGGCTTAGCTTCCTTAGTTCACGATGTGAAGCTGTATATTCTGGTCCTCGTTTGAGGGCGTGGGTTCGAATATCACTTCTGACACGAAATGTTTTATGAAAATAACTGAACGAGGTGTAATTTTAAAGCGTCCAAATTTCACACCAACACGTCAGGATGGCCAAGCGGTCTAAGGCGCCAGACTCGAAGGAGCTTCGTTCGTTCACGATGTGAATCTGTGTATTCTGTTCCTCGTTTGAGGGCGTGGGTTCGAATATCACTTCTGACACGAAATGTTTCATGAAAAAAACTGAAAGAGGTGTAATTTTAAAGCGTCCAAATTTCACACCACCACGTCAGGATGGCCGAGCGGTCTAAGGTGCCAGACTCAAGGGGCTTAGCTTCCTACGTTCACGATGTGAATCTGTGTATTCTGCTCCTCGTTTGAGGGCGTGGGTTCGAATCCCACTTCTGACACGATATGTTTTATGAAAATAACTGGATGAGATGTCATTTTAAAACGTCCAAATTCCATAAAACCGCGTCAGGATGGCCGAGCGGTCTAAGGCGCCAGACTCTAGGGGCTTAGCTTCCTTAGTTCACGATGTGAAGCTGTATATTCTGCTCCTCGTTTGAGGGCGTGGGTTCGAATTCCACTTCTGACACGATATGTTTTATGAAAATAACTGGATTAGATGTCGTTTTAAAACGTCCAAATTGCACAAAACCACGTCGGGATGGCCGAGCGGTATAAGGCGCCAGACTCGAAGGAGCTTCCTTCGTTCACGATGTGAATCTGTGTATTCTGCTCCTTGTTTGAGGGCGTGGGTTCGAATCCCACTTCTGACACGATATGTTTTATGAAAATAACTGGATTAGATGTCGTTTTAAAACGTCCAAATTGCACAAAACCACGTCGGGATGGCCGAGCGGTCTAAGGCGCCAGACTCAAGGGGCTTAGCTTCCTTCGTTCACGATGTGAATTTGTGTATTCTGCTCCTCGTTTGAGGGCGTGGGTTCGAATCCCACTTCTGACACGATATGTTTTATGAAAATAACTGGATTAGATGTCGTTTTAAAACGTCCAAATTGCACAAAACCACGTCGGGATGGCCGAGCGGTCTAAGGCGCCAGACTCGAAGGAGCTTCCTTCGTTCACGATGAGAATCTGTGTATTCTGCTCCTTGTTTGAGGGCGTGGGTTCGAATCCCACTTCTGACACGATATGTTTTATGAAAATAACTGGATTAGATGTCGTTTTAAAACGTCCAAATTGCACAAAACCACGTCGGGATGGCCGATCGGTCTAAGGCGCCAGACTCAAGGGGCTTAGCTTCCTTCGTTCACGATGTGGAGCTGTATATTCTGGTCCTCGTTTGAGGGCGTGGGTTCGAATATCACTTCTGACACGAAATGTTTTATGAAAATAACTGAACGAGGTGTAATTTTAAAGCGTCCAAATTTCACACCAACACGTCAGGATGGCCGAGCGGTCTAAGGTGCCAGACTCAAGGGGCTTAGCTTCCTTCGTTCTCGATGTGAATCTGTGTATTCTGGTCCTCGTTTGAGGGCGTGGGTTCGAATATCACTTCTGACACGAAATGTTTCATGAAAAAAACTGAAAGAGGTGTAATTTTGAAGCGTCCACATTTCACACCACCACGTCAGGATGGCCGAGCGGTCTAAGGTGCCAGACTCAAGGGGCTTAGCTTCCTTCGTTCATGATGTGAATCTGTGTATTCTGCTCCTCGTTTGAGGGCGTGGGTTCGAATCCCACTTCTGACACGAAATGTTTCATGAAAAAAACTGAAAGAGGTGTAATTTTAAAGCGTCCAAATTTCACACCACCACGTCAGGATGGCCGAGCGGTCTAAGGTGCCAGACTCAAGGGGCTTAGCTTCCTTCGTTCACGTTGTGAATCTGTGTATTCTGGTCCTCATTTGAGGGCGTGGGTTCGAATCCCACTTCTGACACGATATGTTTTATGAAAATAGCTGGATTAGATGTCGTTTTAAAACGTCCAAATTGCACAAAACCACGTCGGGATGGCTGAGCGGTCTAAGGCGCCAGACTCGAAGGAGCTTCCTTCGTTCACGATGTGAATCTGTGTATTCTGCTCCTTGTTTGAGGGCGTGGGTTCGAATCACGATATGTTTTATGAAAATAACTGGATTAGATGTCGTTTTAAAACGTCCAAATTGCACAAAACCACGTCGGGATGGCCGAGCGGTCTAAGGCGCCAGACTCTAGGGGCTTAGCTTCCTTAGTTCACGATGTGAAGCTGTATATTCTGGTCCTCGTTTGAGGGCGTGGGTTCGAATATCACTTCTGACACGAAATGTTTTATGAAAATAACTGAACGAGGTGTAATTTTAAAGCGTCCAAATTTCACACCAACACGTCAGGATGGCCAAGCGGTCTAAGGCGCCAGACTCGAAGGAGCTTCGTTCGTTCACGATGTGAATCTGTGTATTCTGTTCCTCGTTTGAGGGCGTGGGTTCGAATATCACTTCTGACACGAAATGTTTTATGAAAAAAACTGAAAGAGGTGTAATTTTAAAGCGTCCAAATTTCACACCACCACGTCAGGATGGCCGAGCGGTCTAAGGTGCCAGACTCAAGGGGCTTAGCTTCCTACGTTCACGATGTGAATCTGTGTATTTTGCTCCTCGTTTGAGGGCGTGGGTTCGAATCCCACTTCTGACACGATATGTTTTATGAAAATAACTGGATGAGATGTCATTTTAAAACGTCCAAATTCCATAAAACCGCGTCAGGATGGCCGAGCGGTCTAAGGCGCCAGACTCTAGGGGCTTAGCTTCCTTAGTTCACGATGTGAAGCTGTATATTCTGCTCCTCGTTTGAGGGCGTGGGTTCGAATTCCACTTCTGACACGATATGTTTTATGAAAATAACTGGATTAGATGTCGTTTTAAAACGTCCAAATTGCACAAAACCACGTCGGGATGGCCGAGCGGTATAAGGCGCCAGACTCGAAGGAGCTTCCTTCGTTCACGATGTGAATCTGTGTATTCTGCTCCTTGTTTGAGGGCGTGGGTTCGAATCACGATATGTTTTATGAAAATAACTGGATTAGATGTCGTTTTAAAACGTCCAAATTGCACAAAACCACGTCGGGATGGCCGAGCGGTCTAAGGCGCCAGACTCAAGGGGCTTAGCTTCCTTAGTTCACGATGTGAAGCTGTATATTCTGGTCCTCGTTTGAGGGCGTGGGTTCGAATATCACTTCTGACACGAAATGTTTTATGAAAATAACTGAACGAGGTGTAATTTTAAAGCGTCCAAATTTCACACCAACACGTCAGGATGGCCAAGCGGTCTAAGGCGCCAGACTCGAAGGAGCTTCGTTCGTTCACGATGTGAATCTGTGTATTCTGTTCCTCGTTTGAGGGCGTGGGTTCGAATATCACTTCTGACACGAAATGTTTTATGAAAAAAACTGAAAGAGGTGTAATTTTAAAGCGTCCAAATTTCACACCACCACGTGAGGATGGCCGAGCGGTCTAAGGTGCCAGACTCAAGGGGCTTAGCTTCCTTCGTTCACGATGTGAATCTGTGTATTCTGCTCCTCGTTTGAGGGCGTGGGTTCGAATCCCACTTCTGACACGATATGTTTTATGAAAATAACTGGATTAGATGTCGTTTTAAAACGTCCAAATTAAATAAAACCGCGTCAGGATGGCCGAGCGGTCTAAGGCGCTAGACTCAAGGGGCTTAGCTTCCTTCGTTCACGTTGTGAATCTGTGTATTCTGGTCCTCATTTGAGGGCGTGGGTTCGAATCCCACTTCTGACACGATATGTTTTATGAAAATAGCTGGATTAGATGTCATTTTAAAACGTCCAAATTGCACAAAACCACGTCGGGATGGCTGAGCGGTCTAAGGCGCCAGACTCGAAGGAGCTTCCTTCGTTCACGATGTGAATCTGTGTATTCTGCTCCTTGTTTGAGGGCGTGGGTTCGAATCACGATATGTTTTATGAAAATAACTGGATTAGATGTCGTTTTAAAACGTCCAAATTGCACAAAACCACGTCGGGATGGCCGAGCGGTCTAAGGCGCCAGACTCTAGGGGCTTAGCTTCCTTAGTTCACGATGTGAAGCTGTATATTCTGGTCCTCGTTTGAGGGCGTGGGTTCGAATATCACTTCTGACACGAAATGTTTTATGAAAATAACTGAACGAGGTGTAATTTTAAAGCGTCCAAATTTCACACCAACACGTCAGGATGGCCAAGCGGTCTAAGGCGCCAGACTCGAAGGAGCTTCGTTCGTTCACGATGTGAATCTGTGTATTCTGTTCCTCGTTTGAGGGCGTGGGTTCGAATATCACTTCTGACACGAAATGTTTCATGAAAAAAACTGAAAGAGGTGTAATTTTAAAGCGTCCAAATTTCACACCACCACGTCAGGATGGCCGAGCGGTCTAAGGTGCCAGACTCAAGGGGCTTAGCTTCCTACGTTCACGATGTGAATCTGTGTATTCTGCTCCTCGTTTGAGGGCGTGGGTTCGAATCCCACTTCTGACACGATATGTTTTATGAAAATAACTGGATGAGATGTCATTTTAAAACGTCCAAATTCCATAAAACCGCGTCAGGATGGCCGAGCGGTCTAAGGCGCCAGACTCTAGGGGCTTAGCTTCCTTAGTTCACGATGTGAAGCTGTATATTCTGCTCCTCGTTTGAGGGCGTGGGTTCGAATTCCACTTCTGACACGATATGTTTTATGAAAATAACTGGATTAGATGTCGTTTTAAAACGTCCAAATTGCACAAAACCACGTCGGGATGGCCGAGCGGTATAAGGCGCCAGACTCGAAGGAGCTTCCTTCGTTCACGATGTGAATCTGTGTATTCTGCTCCTTGTTTGAGGGCGTGGGTTCGAATCCCACTTCTGACACGATATGTTTTATGAAAATAACTGGATTAGATGTCGTTTTAAAACGTCCAAATTGCACAAAACCACGTCGGGATGGCCGAGCGGTATAAGGCGCCAGACTCGAAGGAGCTTCCTTCGTTCACGATGAGAATCTGTGTATTCTGCTCCTTGTTTGAGGGCGTGGGTTCGAATCCCACTTCTGACACGATATGTTTTATGAAAATAACTGGATTAGATGTCGTTTTAAAACGTCCAAATTGCACAAAACCACGTCGGGATGGCCGATCGGTCTAAGGCGCCAGACTCAAGGGGCTTAGCTTCCTTCGTTCACGATGTGCAGCTGTATATTCTGGTCCTCGTTTGAGGGCGTGGGTTCGAATATCACTTCTGACACGAAATGTTTTATGAAAATAACTGAACGAGGTGTAATTTTAAAGCGTCCAAATTTCACACCAACACGTCAGGATGGCCGAGCGGTCTAAGGTGCCAGACTCAAGGGGCTTAGCTTCCTTCGTTCTCGATGTGAATCTGTGTATTCTGGTCCTCGTTTGAGGGCGTGGGTTCGAATATCACTTCTGACACGAAATGTTTCATGAAAAAAACTGAAAGAGGTGTAATTTTAAAGCGTCCAAATTTCACACCACCACGTCAGGATGGCCTAGCGGTCTAAGGTGCCAGACTCAAGGGGCTTATCTTCCTTCGTTCACGATGTGAATCTGTGTATTCTGCTCCTCGTTTGAGGGCGTGGGTTCGAATCCCACTTCTGACACGATATGTTTTATGAAAATAACTGGATTAGATGTCGTTTTAAAACGTCCAAATTGCACAAAACCGCGTCGGGATGGCCGAGCGGTCTAAGGCGCCAGACTCAAGGGGCTTAGGTTCCTTCGTTCACGATGTGAATCTGTGTATTCTGCTCCTCGTTTGAGGGCGTGGGTTCGAATCCCACTTCTGACACGATATGTTTTATGAAAATAACTGGATTAGATGTCGTTTAAAAGCGTCCAAATTTCACACCACCACGTCAGGATGGCCGAGCGGTCTAAGGTGCCAGACTCAAGGGGCTTAGCTTCCTTCGTTCACGATGTGAATCTGTGTACTCTGCTCCTCGTTTGAGGTCGTGGGTTCGAATCCCACTTCTGACACGATATGTTTTAGGAAAATAACTGGATGAGATGTCATTTTAAAACGTCCAAATTCCATAAAACCGCGTCAGGATGGCCGAGCGGTCTAAGGCGCTAGACTCAAGGGGCTTAGCTTCCTTCGTTCACGATGTGAATCTGTGTATTCTGCTCCTCGTTTGAGGGCGTGGGTTCGAATCCCACTTCTGACACGATATGTTTTATGAAAATAACTGGATGAGATGTCATTTTAAAACGTCCAAATTCCATAAAACCGCGTCAGGATGGCCGAGCGGTCTAAGTTGCCAGACTCGAGGGGCTTAGCTTCCTTCGTTCACGATGTGAATCTGTGTATTCTGCTCCTCGTTTGAGGGCATGGGTGCGAATCCCACTTCTGACACGATATGTTTTATGAAAATAACTGGATTAGATGTCGTTTTAAAACGTCCAAATTGCACAAAACCACGTCGGGATGGCCGAGCGGTCTAAGGCGCCAGACTCAAGGGGCTTAGCTTCCTTCGTTCACGATGTGAAGCTGTATATTCTGGTCCTCGTTTGAGGGCGTGGGTTCGAATATCACTTCTGACACGAAATGTTTTATGAAAATAACTGAACGAGATGTAATTTTAAAGCGTCCAAATTTCACACCAACACGTCAGGATGGCCGAGCGGTCTAAGGTGCCAGACTCAAGGGGCTTAGCTTCCTTCGTTCACGATGTGAATCTGTGTATTCTGGTCCTCGTTTGAGGGCGTGGGTTCGAATATCACTTCTGACACGAAATGTTTCATGAAAAAAACTGAAAGAGGTGTAATTTTGAAGCGTCCAAATTTCACACCACCACGTCAGGATGGCCGAGCGGTCTAAGGTGCCAGACTCAAGGGGCTTAGCTTCCTTCGTTCATGATGTGAATCTGTGTATTCTGCTCCTCGTTTGAGGGCGTGGGTTCGAATCCCACTTCTGGCACGAAATGTTTCATGAAAAAAACTGAAAGAGGTGTAATTTTAAAGCGTCCAAATTTCACACCACCACGTCAGGATGGCCGAGCGGTCTAAGGTGCCAGACTCAAGGGGCTTAGCTTCCTTCGTTCACGATGTGAATCTCTGTATTCTGCTCCTCGTTTGAGGGCGTGGGTTCGCATCCCACTTCTGACACAATATGTTTTATGAAAATAACTGGATTAGATGTCGTTTTAAAACGTCCAAATTGCACAAAACCACGTCGGGATGGCCGAGCGGTCTAAGGCGCCAGACTCGAAGGAGCTTCCTTCGTTCACGATGTGAATCTGTGTATTCTGCTCCTCGTTTGAGGGCGTGGGTTCGAATCCCACTTCTGACACGATATGTTTTATGAAAATAACTGGATTAGATGTCGTTTAAAAGCGTCCAAATTTCACACCACCACGTCAGGATGGCCGAGCGGTCTAAGGTGCCAGACTCAAGGGGCTTAGCTTCCTTCGTTCACGATGTGAATCTGTGTACTCTGCTCCTCGTTTGAGGTCGTGGGTTCGAATCCCACTTCTGACACGATATGTTTTAGGAAAATAACTGGATGAGATGTCATTTTAAAACGTCCAAATTCCATAAAACCGCGTCAGGATGGCCGAGCGGTCTAAGGCGCTAGACTCAAGGGGCTTAGCTTCCTTCGTTCACGATGTGAATCTGTGTATTCTGCTCCTCGTTTGAGGGCGTGGGTTCGAATCCCACTTCTGACACGATATGTTTTATGAAAATAACTGGATGAGATGTCATTTTAAAACGTCCAAATTCCATAAAACCGCGTCAGGATGGCCGAGCGGTCTAAGTTGCCAGACTCGAGGGGCTTAGCTTCCTTCGTTCACGATGTGAATCTGTGTATTCTGCTCCTCGTTTGAGGGCATGGGTGCGAATCCCACTTCTGACACGATATGTTTTATGAAAATAACTGGATTAGATGTCGTTTTAAAACGTCCAAATTGCACAAAACCACGTCGGGATGGCCGAGCGGTCTAAGGCGCCAGACTCAAGGGGCTTAGCTTCCTTCGTTCACGATGTGAAGCTGTATATTCTGGTCCTCGTTTGAGGGCGTGGGTTCGAATATCACTTCTGACACGAAATGTTTTATGAAAATAACTGAACGAGGTGTAATTTTAAAGCGTCCAAATTTCACACCAACACGTCAGGATGGCCGAGCGGTCTAAGGTGCCAGACTCAAGGGGCTTAGCTTCCTTCGTTCACGATGTGAATCTGTGTATTCTGGTCCTCGTTTGAGGGCGTGGGTTCGAATATCACTTCTGACACGAAATGTTTCATGAAAAAAACTGAAAGAGGTGTAATTTTGAAGCGTCCAAATTTCACACCACCACGTCAGGATGGCCGAGCGGTCTAAGGTGCCAGACTCAAGGGGCTTAGCTTCCTTCGTTCATGATGTGAATCTGTGTATTCTGCTCCTCGTTTGAGGGCGTGGGTTCGAATCCCACTTCTGACACGAAATGTTTCATGAAAAAAACTGAAAGAGGTGTAATTTTAAAGCGTCCAAATTTCACACCACCACGTCAGGATGGCCGAGCGGTCTAAGGTGCCAGACTCAAGGGGCTTAGCTTCCTTCGTTCACGATGTGAATCTCTGTATTCTGCTCCTCGTTTGAGGGCGTGGGTTCGCATCCCACTTCTGACACAATATGTTTTATGAAAATAACTGGATTAGATGTCGTTTTAAAACGTCCAAATTGCACAAAACCACGTCGGGATGGCCGAGCGGTCTAAGGCGCCAGACTCGAAGGAGCTTCCTTCGTTCACGATGTGAATCTGTGTATTCTGCTCCTCGTTTGAGGGCGTGGGTTCGAATCCCACTTCTGACACGATATGTTTTATGAAAATAACTGGATTAGATGTCGTTTTAAAACGTCCAAATTGCACAAAACCACGTCGGGATGGCCGAGCGGTCTAAGGCGCCAGACTCAAGGGGCTTAGCTTCCTTCGTTCACGATGTGAAGCTGTATATTCTGGTCCTCGTTTGAGGGCGTGGGTTCGAATATCACTTCTGACACGAAATGTTTTATGAAAATAACTGAACAAGGTGTAATTTTAAAGCGTCCAAATTTCACACCAACACGTCAGGATGGCCGAGCGGTCTAAGGTGCCAGACTCAAGGGGCTTAGCTTCCTTCGTTCACGATGTGAATCTGTGTATTCTGGTCCTCGTTTGAGGGCGTGGGTTCGAATATCACTTCTGACACGAAATGTTTCATGAAAAAAACTGAAAGAGGTGTAATTTTGAAGCGTCCAAATTTCACACCACCACGTCAGGATGGCCGAGCGGTCTAAGGTGCCAGACTCAAGGGGCTTAGCTTCCTTCGTTCACGATGTGAATCTCTGTATTCTGCTCCTCGTTTGAGGGCGTGGGTTCGCATCCCACTTCTGACACAATATGTTTTATGAAAATAACTGGATTAGATGTCGTTTCAAAACGTCCAAATTGCACAAAACCACGTCGGGATGGCCGAGCGGTCTAAGGCGCCAGACTCAAAGGAGCTTCCTTCGTTCACGATGTGAATCTGTGTATTCTGCTCCTCGTTTGAGGGCGTGGGTTCGAATCCCACTTCTGACACGATATGTTTTATGAAAATAACTGGATTAGATGTCGTTTTAAAACGTCCAAATTGCACAAAACCACGTCGGGATGGCCGAGCGGTCTAAGGCGCCAGACTCAAGGGGCTTAGCTTCCTTCGTTCACGATGTGAATCTGTGTATTCTGCTCCTCGTTTGAGGGCGTGGGTTCGAATTCCACTTCTGACACGATATGTTTTATGAAAATAACTTGATTAGATGTCGTTTTAAAACGTCCAAATTGCACAAAACCACGTCGGGATGGCCGAGCGGTCTAAGGCGCCAGACTCAAGGGGCTTAGCTTCCTTCGTTCACGTTGTGAATCTGTATATTCTGGTCCTCGTTTGAGGTTGTGGGTTCGAATATCACTTCTGACACGAAATGTCTCATGAAAAAAACTGAAAGAGGTGTAATTTTAAAGCGTCCAAATTTCACACCACCACGTCGGGATGGCCGAGCGGTCTAAGGCGCCAGACTCAAGGGGCTTAGCTTCCTTCGTTCACGATATGAATCTGTGTATTCTGGTCCTGGTTTGAGGGCGTGAGTTCGAATCCCACTTCTGACACGATATGTTTTAGGAAAATAACAGGATGAGATGTCATTTTAAAACGTCCAAATTCCACAAAACCGCGTCAGGATGGCCGAGCGGTCTAAGGCGCCAGAATCAAGGGGCTTAGCTTCCTTCGTTCACGATGTGAATCTGTGTATTCTGCTCCTCGTTTGCGGGCGTGGGTTCGAATCCCACTTCTGACACGATATGTTTTATGAAAATAACTTGATTAGATGTCGTTTTAAAACGTCCAAATTGCACAAAACCACGTCGGGATGGCCGAGCGGTCTAAGGCGCCAGACTCAAGGGGCTTAGCTTCCTTCGTTCACGTTGTGAATCTGTATATTCTGGTCCTCGTTTGAGGTTGTGGGTTCGAATATCACTTCTGACACGAAATGTTTCATGAAAAAAACTGAAAGAGGTGTAATTTTAAAGCGTCCAAAT
This sequence comes from Phalangium opilio, assembly GCF_054372755.1. Taxonomy (NCBI): domain Eukaryota; kingdom Metazoa; phylum Arthropoda; class Arachnida; order Opiliones; family Phalangiidae; genus Phalangium; species Phalangium opilio. Next base: position 233,565 of record NW_028324253.1, read on the forward strand.
TTCACACCACCACGTCAGGATGGCCGAGCGGTCTAGGGTGCCAGACTCAAGGGGCTTAGCTTCCTTCGTTCACGATGTGAATCTGTGTATTCTGCTCCTTTTTGAGGGCGTGGGTTCGAATCCCACTTCTGACACGATATGTTTTATGAAAATAACTGGATGAGATGTCATTTTAAAACGTCCAAATTCCATAAAACCGCGTCAGGATGGCCGAGCGGTCTAAGGCGCCAGACTCGAGTGGCTTAGCTTCCTTCGTTCACGATGTGAATCTGTATATTCTGGTCCTCGTTTGAGGGCATGGGTGCGAATATCACTTCTGACACGAAATGTTTCATGAAAAAAACTGAAAGAGGTGTAATTTTAAAGCGTCCAAATATCACACCACCACGTCAGGATGGCCGAGCGGTCTAAGGCGCCAGACTCAAGGGGCTTAGCTTCCTTCGTTCACGATGTGAATCTGTGTATTCTGGTCCTCGTTTGAGGGCGTGGGTTCGAATATCACTTCTGACACGAAATGTTTCATGAAAAAAACTGAAAGAGGTGTAATTTTAAAGCGTCCAAATTTCACACCACCACGTCAGGATGGCCTAGCGGTCTAAGGTGCCAGACTCAAGGGGCTTATCTTCCTTCGTTCACGATGTGAATCTGTGTATTCTGCTCCTCGTTTGAGGGCGTGGGTTCGAATCCCACTTCTGACACGAAATGTTTCATGAAAAAAACTGAAAGAGGTGTAATTTTAAAGCGTCCAAATTTCACACCACCACGTCAGGATGGCCGAGCGGTCTAAGGTGCCAGACTCAAGGGGCTTAGCTTCCTTCGTTCACGATGTGAATCTGTGTATTCTGCTCCTCGTTTGAGGGCGTGGGTTCGAATCTCACTTCTGACACGATATGTTTTATGAAAATAACTGGATTAGATGTCGTTTTAAAACGTCCAAATTGCACAAAACCGCGTCGGGATGGCCGAGCGGTCTAAGGCGCCAGACTCAAGGGGCTTAGGTTCCTTCGTTCACGATGTGAATCTGTGTATTCTGCTCCTCGTTTGAGGGCGTGGGTTCGAATCCCACTTCTGACACGATACGTTTTATGAAAATAACTGGATTAGATGTCGTTTAAAAGCGTCCAAATTTCACACCACCACGTCAGGATGGCCGAGCGGTCTAAGGTGCCAGACTCAAGGGGCTTAGCTTCCTTCGTTCACGATGTGAATCTGTGTACTCTGCTCCTCGTTTGAGGTCGTGGGTTCGAATCCCACTTCTGACACGATATGTTTTAGGAAAATAACTGGATGAGATGTCATTTTAAAACGTCCAAATTCCATAAAACCGCGTCAGGATGGCCGAGCGGTCTAAGGCGCTAGACTCAAGGGGCTTAGCTTCCTTCGTTCACGATGTGAATCTGTGTATTCTGCTCCTCGTTTGAGGGCGTGGGTTCGAATCCCACTTCTGACACGATATGTTTTATGAAAATAACTGGATTAGATGTCGTTTTAAAACGTCCAAATTGCACAAAACCACGTCGGGATGGCCGAGCGGTCTAAGGCGCCAGACTCAAAGGAGCTTCCATCGTTCACGATGTGAATCTGTGTATTCTGCTCCTTGTTTGAGGGCGTGGGTTCGAATCCCAATTCTGACACAATATGTTTTATGAAAATAACTGGATTAGATGTCGTTTTAAAACGTCCAAATTGCACAAAACCACGTCGGGATGGCCGAGCGGTCTAAGGCGCCAGACTCGAAGGAGCTTCCTTCGTTCACGATGTGAATCTGTGTATTCTGCTCCTTGTTTGAGGGCGTGGGTTCGAATCCCACTTCTGACACGATATGTTTTATGAAAATAACTGGATTAGATGTCGTTTTAAAACGTCCAAATTGCACAAAACCACGTCGGGATGGCCGAGCGGTCTAAGGCGCCAGACTCAAGGGGCTTAGCTTCCTTCGTTCACGATGTGAATCTGTATATTCTGGTCCTCGTTTGAGGGCGTGGGTTCGAATATCACTTCTGACACGAAATGTTTCATGAAAAAAACTGAAAGAGGTGTAATTTTAAAGCGTCCAAATTTCACACCACCACGTCAGGATGGCCGAGCGGTCTAAGGTGCCAGACTCAAGGGGCTTAGCTTCCTTCGTTCACGATGTGAATCTGTGTATTCTGCTCCTCGTTTGAGGGCGTGGGTTCGAATCCCACTTCTGACACGAAATGTTTCATGAAAAAAACTGAAAGAGGTGTAATTTTAAAGCGTCCAAATTTCACACCACCACGTCAGGATGGCCGAGCGGTCTAAGGTGCCAGACTCAAGGGGCTTAGCTTCCTTCGTTCACGATGTGAATCTGTGTATTCTGGTCCTCGATTGAGGTCGTGGGTTCGAATCCCACTTCTGACACGATATGTTTTAGGAAATTAACTGGATGAGATGTCATTTTAAAACGTCCAAATTCCATAAAACCGCGTCAGGATGGCCGAGCGGTCTAAGGCGCTAGACTCAAGGGGCTTAGCTTCCTTCGTTCACGTTGTGAATCTGTGTATTCTGGTCCTCATTTGAGGGCGTGGGTTCGAATCCCACTTCTGACACGATATGTTTTATGAAAATAGCAGGATTAGATGTCGTTTTAAAACGTCCAAATTGCACAAAACCACGTCGGGATGGCCGAGCGGTCTAAGGCGCCAGACTCGAAGGAGCTTCCTTCGTTCACGATGTGAATCTGTGTATTCTGCTCCTTGTTTGAGGGCGTGGGTTCGAATCCCAATTCTGACACAATATGTTTTATGAAAATAACTGGATTAGATGTCGTTTTAAAACGTCCAAATTGCACAAAACCACGTCGGGATGGCCGAGCGGTCTAAGGCGCCAGACTCGAAGGAGCTTCCTTCGTTCACGATGTGAATCTGTGTATTCTGCTCCTTGTTTGAGGACGTGGGTTCGAATCCTACTTCTGACACGATATGTTTTATGAAAATAACTGGATTAGATGTCGTTTTAAAACGTCCAAATTGCACAAAACCACGTCGGGATGGCCGAGCGGTCTAAGGCGCCAGACTCAAGGGGCTTAGCTTCCTTCGTTCACGATGTGAATCTGTATATTCTGGTCCTCGTTTGAGGGCGTGGGTTCGAATATCACTTCTGACACGAAATGTTTCATGAAAAAAACTGAAAGAGGTGTAATTTTAAAGCGTCCAAATTTCACACCACCACGTCAGGATGGCCGAGCGGTCTAAGGTGCCAGACTCAAGGGGCTTAGCTTCCTTCGTTCACGATGTGAATCTGTGTATTCTGCTCCTCGTTTGAGGGCGTGGGTTCGAATCCCACTTCTGACACGAAATGTTTCATGAAAAAAACTGAAAGAGGTGTAATTTTAAAGCGTCCAAATTTCACACCACCACGTCAGGATGGCCGAGCGTTCTAAGGTGCCAGACTCAAGGGGCTTAGCTTCCTTCGTTCACGATGTGAATCTGTGTATTCTGCTCCTCGTTTGAGGGCGTGGGTTCGAATATCACTTCTGACACGAAATGTTTTATGAAAATAACTGAACGAGGTGTAATTTTAAAGCGTCCAAATTTCACACCAACACGTCAGGATGGCCAAGCGGTCTAAGGCGCCAGACTCGAAGGAGCTTCGTTCGTTCACGATGTGAATCTGTGTATTCTGTTCCTCGTTTGAGGGCGTGGGTTCGAATATCACTTCTGACACGAAATGTTTTATGAAAAAAACTGAAAGAGGTGTAATTTTAAAGCGTCCAAATTTCACACCACCACGTCAGGATGGCCGAGCGGTCTAAGGTGCCAGACTCAAGGGGCTTAGCTTCCTTCGTTCACGATGTGAATCTGTGTATTCTGCTCCTCGTTTGAGGGCGTGGGTTCGAATCCCACTTCTGACACGATATGTTTTATGAAAATAACTGGATTAGATGTCGTTTTAAAACGTCCAAATTGCATAAAACCGCGTCAGGATGGCCGAGCGGTCTAAGGCGCTAGACTCAAGGGGCTTAGCTTCCTTCGTTCACGTTGTGAATCTGTGTATTCTGGTCCTCATTTGAGGGCGTGGGTTCGAATCCCACTTCTGACACGATATGTTTTATGAAAATAGCTGGATTAGATGTCGTTTTAAAACGTCCAAATTGCACAAAACCACGTCGGGATGGCTGAGCGGTCTAAGGCGCCAGACTCGAAGGAGCTTCCTTCGTTCACGATGTGAATCTGTGTATTCTGCTCCTTGTTTGAGGGCGTGGGTTCGAATCACAATATGTTTTATGAAAATAACTGGATTAGATGTCGTTTTAAAACGTCCAAATTGCACGAAACCACGTCGGGATGGCCGAGCGGTCTAAGGCGCCAGACTCAAGGGGCTTAGCTTCCTTAGTTCACGATGTGAAGCTGTATATTCTGGTCCTCGTTTGAGGGCGTGGGTTCGAATATCACTTCTGACACGAAATGTTTTATGAAAATAACTGAACGAGGTGTAATTTTAAAGCGTCCAAATTTCACACCAACACGTCAGGATGGCCAAGCGGTCTAAGGCGCCAGACTCGAAGGAGCTTCGTTCGTTCACGATGTGAATCTGTGTATTCTGTTCCTCGTTTGAGGGCGTGGGTTCGAATATCACTTCTGACACGAAATGTTTTATGAAAAAAACTGAAAGAGGTGTAATTTTAAAGCGTCCAAATTTCACACCACCACGTCAGGATGGCCGAGCGGTCTAAGGTGCCAGACTCAAGGGGCTTAGCTTCCTTCGTTCACGATGTGAATCTGTGTATTCTGCTCCTCGTTTGAGGGCGTGGGTTCGAATCCCACTTCTGACACGATATGTTTTATGAAAATAACTGGATTAGATGTCGTTTTAAAACGTCCAAATTGCATAAAACCGCGTCAGGATGGCCGAGCGGTCTAAGGCGCTAGACTCAAGGGGCTTAGCTTCCTTCGTTCACGTTGTGAATCTGTGTATTCTGGTCCTCATTTGAGGGCGTGGGTTCGAATCCCACTTCTGACACGATATGTTTTATGAAAATAGCTGGATTAGATGTCGTTTTAAAACGTCCAAATTGCACAAAACCACGTCGGGATGGCTGAGCGGTCTAAGGCGCCAGACTCGAAGGAGCTTCCTTCGTTCACGATGTGAATCTGTGTATTCTGCTCCTTGTTTGAGGGCGTGGGTTCGAATCACGATATGTTTTATGAAAATAACTGGATTAGATGTCGTTTTAAAACGTCCAAATTGCACAAAACCACGTCGGGATGGCCGAGCGGTCTAAGGCGCCAGACTCTAGGGGCTTAGCTTCCTTAGTTCACGATGTGAAGCTGTATATTCTGGTCCTCGTTTGAGGGCGTGGGTTCGAATATCACTTCTGACACGAAATGTTTTATGAAAATAACTGAACAAGGTGTAATTTTAAAGCGTCCAAATTTCACACCAACACGTCAGGATGGCCAAGCGGTCTAAGGCGCCAGACTCGAAGGAGCTTCGTTCGTTCACGATGTGAATCTGTGTATTCTGTTCCTCGTTTGAGGGCGTGGGTTCGAATATCACTTCTGACACGAAATGTTTTATGAAAAAAACTGAAAGAGGTGTAATTTTAAAGCGTCCAAATTTCACACCACCACGTCAGGATGGCCGAGCGGTCTAAGGTGCCAGACTCAAGGGGCTTAGCTTCCTACGTTCACGATGTGAATCTGTGTATTCTGCTCCTCGTTTGAGGGCGTGGGTTCGAATCCCACTTCTGACACGATATGTTTTATGAAAATAACTGGATGAGATGTCATTTTAAAACGTCCAAATTCCATAAAACCGCGTCAGGATGGCCGAGCGGTCTAAGGCGCCAGACTCTAGGGGCTTAGCTTCCTTAGTTCACGATGTGAATCTGTGTATTCTGTTCCTCGTTTGAGGGCGTGGGTTCGAATCCCACTTCTGACACGATATGTTTTATGAAAATAGCTGGATTAGATGTCGTTTTAAAACGTCCAAATTGCACAAAACCACGTCGGGATGGCTGAGCGGTCTAAGGCGCCAGACTCGAAGGAGCTTCCTTCGTTCACGATGTGAATCTGTGTATTCTGCTCCTTGTTTGAGGGCGTGGGTTCGAATCACGATATGTTTTATGAAAATAACTGGATTAGATGTCGTTTTAAAACGTCCAAATTGCACAAAACCACGTCGGGATGGCCGAGCGGTCTAAGGCGCCAGACTCTAGGGGCTTAGCTTCCTTAGTTCACGATGTGAAGCTGTATATTCTGGTCCTCGTTTGAGGGCGTGGGTTCGAATATCACTTCTGACACGAAATGTTTTATGAAAATAACTGAACGAGGTGTAATTTTAAAGCGTCCAAATTTCACACCAACACGTCAGGATGGCCAAGCGGTCTAAGGCGCCAGACTCGAAGGAGCTTCGTTCGTTCACGATGTGAATCTGTGTATTCTGTTCCTCGTTTGAGGGCGTGGGTTCGAATATCACTTTTGACACGAAATGTTTTATGAAAAAAACTGAAAGAGGTGTAATTTTAAAGCGTCCAAATTTCACACCACCACGTCAGGATGGCCGAGCGGTCTAAGGTGCCAGACTCAAGGGGCTTAGCTTCCTTCGTTCACGATGTGAAGCTGTATATTCTGGTCCTCGTTTGAGGGCGTGGGTTCGAATATCACTTCTGACACGAAATGTTTTATGAAAATAACTGAACGAGGTGTAATTTTAAAGCGTCCAAATTTCACACCAACACGTCAGGATGGCCAAGCGGTCTAAGGCGCCAGACTCGAAGGAGCTTCGTTCGTTCACGATGTGAATCTGTGTATTCTGTTCCTCGTTTGAGGGCGTGGGTTCGAATATCACTTCTGACACGAAATGTTTTATGAAAAAAACTGAAAGAGGTGTAATTTTAAAGCGTCCAAATTTCACACCACCACGTCAGGATGGCCGAGCGGTCTAAGGTGCCAGACTCAAGGGGCTTAGCTTCCTACGTTCACGATGTGAATCTGTGTATTCTGCTCCTCGTTTGAGGGCGTGGGTTCGAATCCCACTTCTGACACGATATGTTTTATGAAAATAACTGGATGAGATGTCATTTTAAAACGTCCAAATTCCATAAAACCGCGTCAGGATGGCCGAGCGGTCTAAGGCGCCAGACTCTAGGGGCTTAGCTTCCTTAGTTCACGATGTGAAGCTGTATATTCTGCTCCTCGTTTGAGGGCGTGGGTTCGAATTCCACTTCTGACACGATATGTTTTATGAAAATAACTGGATTAGATGTCGTTTTAAAACGTCCAAATTGCACAAAACCACGTCGGGATGGCCGAGCGGTATAAGGCGCCAGACTCGAAGGAGCTTCCTTCGTTCACGATGTGAATCTGTGTATTCTGCTCCTTGTTTGAGGGCGTGGGTTCGAATCACGATGTTTTATGAAAATAACTGGATTAGATGTCGTTTTAAAACGTCCAAATTGCACAAAACCACGTCGGGATGGCCGAGCGGTCTAAGGCGCCAGACTCAAGGGGCTTAGCTTCCTTAGTTCACGATGTGAAGCTGTATATTCTGGTCCTCGTTTGAGGGCGTGGGTTCGAATATCACTTCTGACACGAAATGTTTTATGAAAATAACTGAACGAGGTGTAATTTTAAAGCGTCCAAATTTCACACCAACACGTCAGGATGGCCAAGCGGTCTAAGGCGCCAGACTCGAAGGAGCTTCGTTCGCACGATGTGAATCTGTGTATTCTGTTCCTCGTTTGAGGGCGTGGGTTCGAATATCACTTCTGACACGAAATGTTTTATGAAAAAAACTGAAAGAGGTGTAATTTTAAAGCGTCCAAATTTCACACCACCACGTCAGGATGGCCGAGCGGTCTAAGGTGCCAGACTCAAGGGGCTTAGCTTCCTTCGTTCACGATGTGAATCTGTGTATTCTGCTCCTCGTTTGAGGGCGTGGGTTCGAATCCCACTTCTGACACGATATGTTTTATGAAAATAACTGGATTAGATGTCGTTTTAAAACGTCCAAATTGCATAAAACCGCGTCAGGATGGCCGAGCGGTCTAAGGCGCTAGACTCAAGGGGCTTAGCTTCCTTCGTTCACGTTGTGAATCTGTGTATTCTGGTCCTCATTTGAGGGCGTGGGTTCGAATCCCACTTCTGACACGATATGTTTTATGAAAATAGCTGGATTAGATGTCGTTTTAAAACGTCCAAATTGCATAAAACCGCGTCAGGATGGCCGAGCGGTCTAAGGCGCTAGACTCAAGGGGCTTAGCTTCCTTCGTTCACGTTGTGAATCTGTGTATTCTGGTCCTCATTTGAGGGCGTGGGTTCGAATCCCACTTCTGACACGATATGTTTTATGAAAATAGCTGGATTAGATGTCATTTTAAAACGTCCAAATTGCACAAAACCACGTCGGGATGGCTGAGCGGTCTAAGGCGCCAGACTCGAAGGAGCTTCCTTCGTTCACGATGTGAATCTGTGTATTCTGCTCCTTGTTTGAGGGCGTGGGTTCGAATCACGATATGTTTTATGAAAATAACTGGATTAGATTTCGTTTTAAAACGTCCAAATTGCACAAAACCACGTCGGGATGGCCGAGCGGTCTAAGGCGCCAGACTCTAGGGGCTTAGCTTCCTTAGTTCACGATGTGAAGCTGTATATTCTGGTCCTCGTTTGAGGGCGTGGGTTTGAATATCACTTCTGACACGAAATGTTTTATGAAAATAACTGAACGAGGTGTAATTTTAAAGCGTCCAAATTTCACACCAACACGTCAGGATGGCCAAGCGGTCTAAGGCGCCAGACTCGAAGGAGCTTCGTTCGTTCACGATGTGAATCTGTGTATTCTGTTCCTCGTTTGAGGGCGTGGGTTCGAATATCACTTCTGACACGAAATGTTTTATGAAAAAAACTGAAAGAGGTGTAATTTTAAAGCGTCCAAATTTCACACCACCACGTCAGGATGGCCGAGCGGTCTAAGGTGCCAGACTCAAGGGGCTTAGCTTCCTACGTTCACGATGTGAATCTGTGTATTCTGCTCCTCGTTTGAGGGCGTGGGTTCGAATCCCACTTCTGACACGATATGTTTTATGAAAATAACTGGATGAGATGTCATTTTAAAACGTCCAAATTCCATAAAACCGCGTCAGGATGGCCGAGCGGTCTAAGGCGCCAGACTCTAGGGGCTTAGCTTCCTTAGTTCACGATGTGAAGCTGTATATTCTGCTCCTCGTTTGAGGGCGTGGGTTCGAATTCCACTTCTGACACGATATGTTTTATGAAAATAACTGGATTAGATGTCGTTTTAAAACGTCCAAATTGCACAAAACCACGTCGGGATGGCCGAGCGGTATAAGGCGCCAGACTCGAAGGAGCTTCCTTCGTTCACGATGTGAATCTGTGTATTCTGCTCCTTGTTTGAGGGCGTGGGTTCGAATCCCACTTCTGACACGATATGTTTTATGAAAATAACTGGATTAGATGTCGTTTTAAAACGTCCAAATTGCACAAAACCACGTCGGGATGGCCGAGCGGTCTAAGGCGCCAGACTCAAGGGGCTTAGCTTCCTTCGTTCACGATGTGAATTTGTGTATTCTGCTCCTCGTTTGAGGGCGTGGGTTCGAATCCCACTTCTGACACGATATGTTTTATGAAAATAACTGGATTAGATGTCGTTTTAAAACGTCCAAATTGCACAAAACCACGTCGGGATGGCCGAGCGGTCTAAGGCGCCAGACTCGAAGGAGCTTCCTTCGTTCACGATGAGAATCTGTGTATTCTGCTCCTTGTTTGAGGGCGTGGGTTCGAATCCCACTTCTGACACGATATGTTTTATGAAAATAACTGGATTAGATGTCGTTTTAAAACGTCCAAATTGCACAAAACCACGTCGGGATGGCCGATCGGTCTAAGGCGCCAGACTCAAGGGGCTTAGCTTCCTTCGTTCACGATGTGCAGCTGTATATTCTGGTCCTCGTTTGAGGGCGTGGGTTCGAATATCACTTCTGACACGAAATGTTTTATGAAAATAACTGAACGAGGTGTAATTTTAAAGCGTCCAAATTTCACACCAACACGTCAGGATGGCCGAGCGGTCTAAGGTGCCAGACTCAAGGGGCTTAGCTTCCTTCGTTCTCGATGTGAATCTGTGTATTCTGGTCCTCGTTTGAGGGCGTGGGTTCGAATATCACTTCTGACACGAAATGTTTCATGAAAAAAACTGAAAGAGGTGTAATTTTAAAGCGTCCAAATTTCACACCACCACGTCAGGATGGCCTAGCGGTCTAAGGTGCCAGACTCAAGGGGCTTATCTTCCTTCGTTCACGATGTGAATCTGTGTATTCTGCTCCTCGTTTGAGGGCGTGGGTTCGAATCCCACTTCTGACACGAAATGTTTCATGAAAAAAACTGAAAGAGGTGTAATTTTAAAGCGTCCAAATTTCACACCACCACGTCAGGATGGCCGAGCGGTCTAAGGTGCCAGACTCAAGGGGCTTAGCTTCCTTCGTTCACGATGTGAATCTGTGTATTCTGCTCCTCGTTTGAGGGCGTGGGTTCGAATCCCACTTCTGACACGATATGTTTTATGAAAATAACTGGATTAGATGTCGTTTTAAAGCGTCCAAATTTCACACCACCACGTCAGGATGGCCGAGCGGTCTAAGGTGCCAGACTCAAGGGGCTTAGCTTCCTTCGTTCACGATGTGAATCTGTGTATTCTGCTCCTCGTTTGAGGGCGTGGGTTCGAATCCCACTTCTGACACGATATGTTTTATGAAAATAACTGGATGAGATGTCATTTTAAAACGTCCAAATTCCATAAAACCGCGTCAGGATGGCCGAGCGGTCTAAGTTGCCAGACTCGAGGGGCTTAGCTTCCTTCGTTCACGATGTGAATCTGTATATTCTAGTCCTCGTTTGAGGGCATGGGTGCGAATATCACTTCTGACACGAAATGTTTCATGAAAAAAACTGAAAGAGGTGTAATTTTAAAGCGTCCAAATATCACACCACCACGTCAGGATGGCCGAGCGGTCTAAGGTGCCAGACTCAAGGGGCTTAGCTTCCTTCGTTCTCGATGTGAATCTGTGTATTCTGGTCCTCGTTTGAGGGCGTGGGTTCGAATCCCACTTCTGACACGAAATGTTTCATGAAAAAAACTGAAAGAGGTGTAATTTTAAAGCGTCCAAATTTCACACCACCACGTCAGGATGGCCGAGCGGTCTAAGGTGCCAGACTCAAGGGGCTTAGCTTCCTTCGTTCACGATGTGAATCTGTGTATTCTGCTCCTCGTTTGAGGGCGTGGGTTCGAATCCCACTTCTGACACGATATGTTTTATGAAAATAACTGGATTAGATGTCGTTTTAAAGCGTCCAAATTTCACACCACCACGTCAGGATGGCCGAGCGGTCTAAGGTGCCAGACTCAAGGGGCTTAGCTTCCTTCGTTCACGATGTGAATCTGTGTATTCTGCTCCTCGTTTGAAGGCGTGGGTTCGAATCCCACTTCTGACACGATATGTTTTATGAAAATAACTGGATGAGATGTCATTTTAAAACGTCCAAATTCCATAAAACCGCGTCAGGATGGCCGAGCGGTCTAAGTTGCCAGACTCGAGGGGCTTAGCTTCCTTCGTTCACGATGTGAATCTGTATATTCTAGTCCTCGTTTGAGGGCATGGGTGCGAATATCACTTCTGACACGAAATGTTTCATGAAAAAAACTGAAAGAGGTGTAATTTTAAAGCGTCCAAATATTACACCACCACGTCAGGATGGCCGAGCGGTCTAAGGCGCCAGACTCAAGGGGCTTAGCTTCCTTCGTTCACGATGTGAATCTGTGTATTCTGGTCCTCGTTTGAGGTCGTGGGTTCGAATCCCACTTCTGACACGATATGTTTTAGGAAAATAACTGGATGAGATGTCATTTTAAAACGTCCAAATTCCAAAAAACCGCGTCAGGATGGCCGAGCGGTCTAAGGCGCTAGACTCAAGGGGCTTAGCTTCCTTCGTTCACGATGTGAATCTGTGTATTCTGCTCCTCGTTTGAGGGCGTGGGTTCGAATCCCACTTCTGACACGATATGTTTTATGAAAATAACTGGATTATATGTCGTTTTAAAACGTCCAAATTTTACAAAACCACGTCGGGATGGCCGAGCGGTCTAAGGCGCCAGACTCGAAGGAGCTTCCTTCGTTCACGACGTGAATCTGTGTATTCTGCTCCTTGTTTGAGGGCGTGGGTTCGAATCACGATATGTTTTATGAAAATAACTGGATTAGATGTCGTTTTAAAACGTCCAAATTGCACAAAACCACGTCGGGATGGCCGAGCGGTCTAAGGCGCCAGACTCAAGGGGCTTAGCTTCCTTAGTTCACGATGTGAAGCTGTATATTCTGGTCCTCGTTTGAGGGCGTGGGTTCGAATATCACTTCTGACACGAAATGTTTTATGAAAATAACTGAACGAGGTGTAATTTTAAAGCGTCCAAATTTCACACCAACACGTCAGGATGGCCAAGCGGTCTAAGGCGCCAGACTCGAAGGAGCTTCGTTCGTTCACGATGTGAATCTGTGTATTCTGTTCCTCGTTTGAGGGCGTGGGTTCGAATATCACTTCTGACACGAAATGTTTTATGAAAAAAACTGAAAGAGGTGTAATTTTAAAGCGTCCAAATTTCACACCACCACGTCAGGATGGCCGAGCGGTCTAAGGTGCCAGACTCGAGGGGCTTAGCTTCCTTCGTTCACGATGTGAATCTGTATATTCTAGTCCTCGTTTGAGGGCATGGGTGCGAATATCACTTCTGACACGAAATGTTTCATGAAAAAAACTGAAAGAGGTGTAATTTTAAAGCGTCCAAATATCACACCACCACGTCAGGATGGCCGAGCGGTCTAAGGCGCCAGACTCAAGGGGCTTAGCTTCCTTCGTTCACGATGTGAATCTGTGTATTCTGGTCCTCGTTTGAGGTCGTGGGTTCGAATCCCACTTCTGACACGATATGTTTTAGGAAAATAACTGGATGAGATGTCATTTTAAAACGTCCAAATTCCAAAAAACCGCGTCAGGATGGCCGAGCGGTCTAAGGCGCTAGACTCAAGGGGCTTAGCTTCCTTCGTTCACGATGTGAATCTGTGTATTCTGCTCCTCGTTTGAGGGCGTGGGTTCGAATCCCACTTCTGACACGATATGTTTTATGAAAATAACTGGATTATATGTCGTTTTAAAACGTCCAAATTGCACAAAACCACGTCGGGATGGCCGAGCGGTCTAAGGCGCCAGACTCGAAGGAGCTTCCTTCGTTCACGACGTGAATCTGTGTATTCTGCTCCTTGTTTGAGGGCGTGGGTTCGAATCACGATATGTTTTATGAAAATAACTGGATTAGATGTCGTTTTAAAACGTCCAAATTGCACAAAACCACGTCGGGATGGCCGAGCGGTCTAAGGCGCCAGACTCAAGGGGCTTAGCTTCCTTAGTTCACGATGTGAAGCTGTATATTCTGGTCCTCGTTTGAGGGCGTGGGTTCGAATATCACTTCTGACACGAAATGTTTTATGAAAATAACTAAACGAGGTGTAATTTTAAAGCGTCCAAATTTCACACCAACACGTCAGGATGGCCAAGCGGTCTAAGGCGCCAGACTCGAAGGAGCTTCGTTCGTTCACGATGTGAATCTGTGTATTCTGTTCCTCGTTTGAGGGCGTGGGTTCGAATATCACTTCTGACACGAAATGTTTTATGAAAAAAACTGAAAGAGGTGTAATTTTAAAGCGTCCAAATTTCACACCACCACGTCAGGATGGCCGAGCGGTCTAAGGTGCCAGACTCAAGGGGCTTAGCTTCCTTCGTTCACGATGTGAATCTGTGTATTTTGCTCCTCGTTTGAGGGCGTGGGTTCGAATCCCACTTCTGACACGATATGTTTTATGAAAATAACTGGATTAGATGTCGTTTTAAAACGTCCAAATTGCATAAAACCGCGTCAGGATGGCCGAGCGGTCTAAGTTGCCAGACTCGAGGGGCTTAGCTTCCTTCGTTCACGATGTGAATCTGTATATTCTAGTCCTCGTTTGAGGGCATGGGTGCGAATATCACTTCTGACACGAAATGTTTCATGAAAAAAACTGAAAGAGGTGTAATTTTAAAGCGTCCAAATATCACACCACCACGTCAGGATGGCCGAGCGGTCTAAGGCGCCAGACTCAAGGGGCTTAGCTTCCTTCGTTCACGATGTGAATCTGTGTATTCTGGTCCTCGTTTGAGGTCGTGGGTTCGAATCCCACTTCTGACACGATATGTTTTAGGAAAATAACTGGATGAGATGTCATTTTAAAACGTCCAAATTCCAAAAAACCGCGTCAGGATGGCCGAGCGGTCTAAGGCGCCAGACTCAAGGGGCTTAGCTTCCTTCGTTCACGATGTGAATCTGTGTATTCTGGTCCTCGTTTGAGGTCGTGGGTTCGAATCCCACTTCTGACACGATATGTTTTAGGAAAATAACTGGATGAGATGTCATTTTAAAACGTCCAAATTCCAAAAAACCGCGTCAGGATGGCCGAGCGGTCTAAGGCGCTAGACTCAAGGGGCTTAGCTTCCTTCGTTCACGATGTGAATCTGTGTATTCTGCTCCTCGTTTGAGGGCGTGGGTTCGAATCCCACTTCTGACACGATATGTTTTATGAAAATAACTGGATTATATGTCGTTTTAAAACGTCCAAATTGCACAAAACCACGTCGGGATGGCCGAGCGGTCTAAGGCGCCAGACTCGAAGGAGCTTCCTTCGTTCACGACGTGAATCTGTGTATTCTGCTCCTTGTTTGAGGGCGTGGGTTCGAATCACGATATGTTTTATGAAAATAACTGGATTAGATGTCGTTTTAAAACGTCCAAATTGCACAAAACCACGTCGGGATGGCCGAGCGGTCTAAGGCGCCAGACTCAAGGGGCTTAGCTTCCTTAGTTCACGATGTGAAGCTGTATATTCTGGTCCTCGTTTGAGGGCGTGGGTTCGAATATCACTTCTGACACGAAATGTTTTATGAAAATAACTGAACGAGGTGTAATTTTAAAGCGTCCAAATTTCACACCAACACGTCAGGATGGCCAAGCGGTCTAAGGCGCCAGACTCGAAGGAGCTTCGTTCGTTCACGATGTGAATCTGTGTATTCTGTTCCTCGTTTGAGGGCGTGGGTTCGAATATCACTTCTGACACGAAATGTTTTATGAAAAAAACTGAAAGAGGTGTAATTTTAAAGCGTCCAAATTTCACACCACCACGTCAGGATGGCCGAGCGGTCTAAGGTGCCAGACTCAAGGGGCTTAGCTTCCTTCGTTCACGATGTGAATCTGTGTATTTTGCTCCTCGTTTGAGGGCGTGGGTTCGAATCCCACTTCTGACACGATATGTTTTATGAAAATAACTGGATTAGATGTCGTTTTAAAACGTCCAAATTGCATAAAACCGCGTCAGGATGGCCGAGCGGTCTAAGGCGCTAGACTCAAGGGGCTTAGCTTCCTTCGTTCACGTTGTGAATCTGTGTATTCTGGTCCTCATTTGAGGGCATGGGTTCGAATCCCACTTCTGACACGGTATGTTTTATGAAAATAGCTGGATTAGATGTCGTTTTAAAACGTCCAAATTGCACAAAACCACGTCGGGATGGCTGAGCGGTCTAAGGCGCCAGACTCGAAGGAGCTTCCTTCGTTCACGATGTGAATCTGTGTATTCTGCTCCTTGTTTGAGGGCGTGGGTTCGAATCACGATATGTTTTATGAAAATAACTGGATTAGATGTCGTTTTAAAACGTCCAAATTGCACAAAACCACGTCGGGATGGCCGAGCGGTCTGAGGCGCCAGACTCTAGGGGCTTAGCTTCCTTAGTTCACGATGTGAAGCTGTATATTCTGGTCCTCGTTTGAGGGCGTGGGTTCGAATATCACTTCTGACACGAAATGTTTTATGAAAATAACTGAACGAGGTGTAATTTTAAAGCGTCCAAATTTCACACCAACACGTCAGGATGGCCAAGCGGTCTAAGGCGCCAGACTCGAAGGAGCTTCGTTCGTTCACGATGTGAATCTGTGTATTCTGTTCCTCGTTTGAGGGCGTGGGTTCGAATATCACTTCTGACACGAAATGTTTTATGAAAAAAACTGAAAGAGGTGTAATTTTAAAGCGTCCAAATTTCACACCACCACGTCAGGAGGGCCGAGCGGTCTAAGGTGCCAGACTCAAGGGGCTTAGCTTCCTTCGTTCACGATGTGAATCTGTGTATTCTGCTCCTCGTTTGAGGGCGTGGGTTCGAATTCCACTTCTGACACGATATGTTTTATGAAAATAACTGGATTAGATGTCGTTTTAAAACGTCCAAATTGCACAAAACCACGTCGGGATGGCCGAGCGGTATAAGGCGCCAGACTCGAAGGAGCTTCCTTCGTTCACGATGTGAATCTGTGTATTCTGCTCCTCGTTTGAGGGCGTGGGTTCGAATTCCACTTCTGACACGATATGTTTTATGAAAATAACTGGATTAGATGTCGTTTTAAAACGTCCAAATTGCACAAAACCACGTCGGGATGGCCGAGCGGTCTAAGGCGCCAGACTCAAGGGGCTTAGCTTCCTTCGTTCACGATGTGAATTTGTGTATTCTGCTCCTCGTTTGAGGGCGTGGGTTCGAATCCCACTTCTGACACGATATGTTTTATGAAAATAACTGGATTAGATGTCGTTTTAAAACGTCCAAATTGCACAAAACCACGTCGGGATGGCCGAGCGGTCTAAGGCGCCAGACTCGAAGGAGCTTCCTTCGTTCACGATGAGAATCTGTGTATTCTGCTCCTTGTTTGAGGGCGTGGGTTCGAATCCCACTTCTGACACGATATGTTTTATGAAAATAACTGGATTAGATGTCGTTTTAAAACGTCCAAATTGCACAAAACCACGTCGGGATGGCCGAGCGGTCTAAGGCGCCAGACTCAAGGGGCTTAGCTTCCTTCGTTCACGATGTGCAGCTGTATATTCTGGTCCTCGTTTGAGGGCGTGGGTTCGAATATCACTTCTGACACGAAATGTTTTATGAAAATAACTGAACGAGGTGTAATTTTAAAGCGTCCAAATTTCACACCAACACGTCAGGATGGCCGAGCGGTCTAAGGTGCCAGACTCAAGGGGCTTAGCTTCCTTCGTTCACGATGTGAATCTGTGTATTCTGGTCCTCGTTTGAGGGCGTGGGTTCGAATATCACTTCTGACACGAAATGTTTCATGAAGAAAACTGAAAGAGGTGTAATTTTAAAGCGTCCAAATTTCACACCACCACGTCAGGATGGCCTAGCGGTCTAAGGTGCCAGACTCAAGGGGCTTATCTTCCTTCGTTCACGATGTGAATCTGTGTATTCTGCTCCTCGTTTGAGGGCGTGGGTTCGAATCCCACTTCTGACACGAAATGTTTCATGAAAAAAGCTGAAAGAGGTGTAATTTTAAAGCGTCCAAATTTCACACCACCACGTCAGGATGGCCGAGCGGTCTAAGGTGCCAGACTCAAGGGGCTTAGCTTCCTTCGTTCACGATGTGAATCTGTGTATTCTGCTCCTCGTTTGAGGGCGTGGGTTCGAATCCCACTTCTGACACGATATGTTTTATGAAAATAACTGGATTAGATGTCGTTTTAAAGCGTCCAAATATCACACCACCACGTCAGGATGGCCGAGCGGTCTAAGGTGCCAGACTCAAGGGGCTTAGCTTCCTTCGTTCACGATGTGAATCTGTGTATTCTGCTCCTCGTTTGAGGGCGTGGGTTCGAATCCCACTTCTGACACGATATGTTTTATGAAAATAACTGGATTAGATGTCGTTTTAAAACGTCCAAATTGCACAAAACCACGTCGGGATGGCCGAGCGGTCTAAGGCGCCAGACTCGAAGGAGCTTCCTTCGTTCACGATGTGAATCTGTGTATTCTGCTCCTTGTTTGAGGGCGTGGGTTCGAATCCCAATTCTGACACGATATGTTTTATGAAAATAACTGGATTAGATGTCGTTTTAAAACGTCCAAATTGAACAAAACCACGTCGGGATGGCCGAGCGGTCTAAGGCGCCAGACTCGAAGGAGCTTCCTTCGTTCACGATGTGAATCTGTGTATTCTGCTCCTTGTTTGAGGGCGTGGGTTCGAATCCCACTTCTGACACGATATGTTTTATGAAAATAACTGGATTAGATGTCGTTTTAAAACGTCCAAATTGCACAAAACCACGTCGGGATGGCCGAGCGGTCTAAGGCGCCAGACTCAAGGGGCTTAGCTTCCTTCGTTCACGATGTGAATCTGTATATTCTGGTCCTCGTTTGAGGGCGTGGGTTCGAATATCACTTCTGACACGAAATGTTTCATGAAAAAAACTGAAAGAGGCGTAATTTTAAAGCGTCCAAATTTCACACCACCACGTCAGGATGGCCGAGCGGTCTAAGGTGCCAGACTCAAGGGGCTTAGCTTCCTTCGTTCACGATGTGAATCTGTGTATTCTGCTCCTCGTTTGAGGGCGTGGGTTCGAATCCCACTTCTGACACGAAATGTTTCATGAAAAAAACTGAAAGAGGTGTAATTTTAAAGCGTCCAAATTTCACACCACCACGTCAGGATGGCCGAGCGGTCTAAGGTGCCAGACTCAAGGGGCTTAGCTTCCTTCGTTCACGATGTGAATCTGTGTATTCTGCTCCTCGTTTGAGGGCGTGGGTTCGAATCCCACTTCTGACACGAAATGTTTCATGAAAAAAACTGAAAGAGGTGTAATTTTAAAGCGTCCAAATTTCACACCACCACGTCAGGATGGCCGAGCGGTCTAAGGTGCCAGACTCAAGGGGCTTAGCTTCCTTCGTTCACGATGTGAATCTGTGTATTCTGCTCCTCGTTTGAGGGCGTGGGTTCGAATCCCACTTCTGACACGATATGTTTTATGAAAATAACTGGATTAGATGTCGTTTTAAAACGTCCAAATTGCACAAAACCACGTCGGGATGGCCGAGCGGTCTAAGGCGCCAGACTCAAGGGGCTTAGCTTCCTTCGTTCACGATGTGAATCTGTGTATTCTGGTCCTCGATTGAGGTCGTGGGTTCGAATCCCACTTCTGACACGAAATGTTTCATGAAAAAAACTGAAAGAGGTGTAATTTCAAAGCGTCCAAATTTCACACCACCACGTCAGGATGGCCGAGCGGTCTAAGGTGCCAGACTCAAGGGGCTTAGCTTCCTTCGTTCACGATGTGAATCTGTGTATTCTGCTCCTCGTTTGAGGGCGTGGGTTCGAATCCCACTTCTGACACGAAATGTTTCATGAAAAAAACTGAAAGAGGTGTAATTTTAAAGCGTCCAAATTTCACACCACCACGTCAGGATGGCCGAGCGGTCTAAGGTGCCAGACTCAAGGGGCTTAGCTTCCTTCGTTCACGATGTGAATCTGTGTATTCTGCTCCTCGTTTGAGGGCGTGGGTTCGAATCCCACTTCTGACACGATATGTTTTATGAAAATAACTGGATTAGATGTCGTTTTAAAACGTCCAAATTGCATAAAACCGCGTCAGGATGGCCGAGCGGTCTAAGGCGCTAGACTCAAGGGGCTTAGCTTCCTTCGTTCACGTTGTGAATCTGTGTATTCTGGTCCTCATTTGAGGGCGTGGGTTCGAATCCCACTTCTGACACGGTATGTTTTATGAAAATAGCTGGATTAGATGTCGTTTTAAAACGTCCAAATTGCACAAAACCACGTCGGGATGGCTGAGCGGTCTAAGGCGCCAGACTCGAAGGAGCTTCCTTCGTTCACGATGTGAATCTGTGTATTCTGCTCCTTGTTTGAGGGCGTGGGTTCGAATCACGATATGTTTTATGAAAATAACTGGATTAGATGTCGTTTTAAAACGTCCAAATTGCACAAAACCACGTCGGGATGGCCGAGCGGTCTGAGGCGCCAGACTCTAGGGGCTTAGCTTCCTTAGTTCACGATGTGAAGCTGTATATTCTGGTCCTCGTTTGAGGGCGTGGGTTCGAATATCACTTCTGACACGAAATGTTTTATGAAAATAACTGAACGAGGTGTAATTTTAAAGCGTCCAAATTTCACACCACCACGTCAGGATGGCCAAGCGGTCTAAGGCGCCAGACTCGAAGGAGCTTCGTTCGTTCACGATGTGAATCTGTGTATTCTGTTCCTCGTTTGAGGGCGTGGGTTCGAATATCACTTCTGACACGAAATGTTTTATGAAAAAAACTGAAAGAGGTGTAATTTTAAAGCGTCCAAATTTCACACCACCACGTCAGGATGGCCGAGCGGTCTAAGGTGCCAGACTCAAGGGGCTTAGCTTCCTTCGTTCACGATGTGAATCTGTGTATTCTGCTCCTCGTTTGAGGGCGTGGGTTCGAATTCCACTTCTGACACGATATGTTTTATGAAAATAACTGGATTAGATGTCGTTTTAAAACGTCCAAATTGCACAAAACCACGTCGGGATGGCTGAGCGGTCTAAGGCGCCAGACTCGAAGGAGCTTCCTTCGTTCACGATGTGAATCTGTGTATTCTGCTCCTTGTTTGAGGGCGTGGGTTCGAATCACGATATGTTTTATGAAAATAACTGGATTAGATGTCGTTTTAAAACGTCCAAATTGCACAAAACCACGTCGGGATGGCCGAGCGGTCTGAGGCGCCAGACTCTAGGGGCTTAGCTTCCTTAGTTCACGATGTGAAGCTGTATATTCTGGTCCTCGTTTGAGGGCGTGGGTTCGAATATCACTTCTGACACGAAATGTTTTATGAAAATAACTGAACGAGGTGTAATTTTAAAGCGTCCAAATTTCACACCACCACGTCAGGATGGCCAAGCGGTCTAAGGCGCCAGACTCGAAGGAGCTTCGTTCGTTCACGATGTGAATCTGTGTATTCTGTTCCTCGTTTGAGGGCGTGGGTTCGAATATCACTTCTGACACGAAATGTTTTATGAAAAAAACTGAAAGAGGTGTAATTTTAAAGCGTCCAAATTTCACACCACCACGTCAGGATGGCCGAGCGGTCTAAGGTGCCAGACTCAAGGGGCTTAGCTTCCTTCGTTCACGATGTGAATCTGTGTATTCTGCTCCTCGTTTGAGGGCGTGGGTTCGAATTCCACTTCTGACACGATATGTTTTATGAAAATAACTGGATTAGATGTCGTTTTAAAACGTCCAAATTGCACAAAACCACGTCGGGATGGCCGAGCGGTATAAGGCGCCAGACTCGAAGGAGCTTCCTTCGTTCACGATGTGAATCTGTGTATTCTGCTCCTCGTTTGAGGGCGTGGGTTCGAATTCCACTTCTGACATGATATGTTTTATGAAAATAACTGGATTAGATGTCTTTTTAAAACGTCCAAATTGCACAAAACCACGTCGGGATGGCCGAGCGGTCTAAGGCGCCAGACTCAAGGGGCTTAGCTTCCTTCGTTCACGATGTGAATTTGTGTATTCTGCTCCTCGTTTGAGGGCGTGGGTTCGAATCCCACTTCTGACACGATATGTTTTATGAAAATAACTGGATTAGATGTCGTTTTAAAACGTCCAAATTGCACAAAACCACGTCGGGATGGCCGAGCGGTCTAAGGCGCCAGACTCGAAGGAGCTTCCTTCGTTCACGATGAGAATCTGTGTATTCTGCTCCTTGTTTGAGGGCGTGGGTTCGAATCCCACTTCTGACACGATATGTTTTATGAAAATAACTGGATTAGATGTCGTTTTAAAACGTCCAAATTGCACAAAACCACGTCGGGATGGCCGAGCGGTCTAAGGCGCCAGACTCAAGGGGCTTAGCTTCCTTCGTTCACGATGTGCAGCTGTATATTCTGGTCCTCGTTTGAGGGCGTGGGTTCGAATATCACTTCTGACACGAAATGTTTTATGAAAATAACTGAACGAGGTGTAATTTTAAAGCGTCCAAATTTCACACCAACACGTCAGGATGGCCGAGCGGTCTAAGGTGCCAGACTCAAGGGGCTTAGCTTCCTTCGTTCACGATGTGAATCTGTGTATTCTGGTCCTCGTTTGAGGGCGTGGGTTCGAATATCACTTCTGACACGAAATGTTTCATGAAGAAAACTGAAAGAGGTGTAATTTTAAAGCGTCCAAATTTCACACCACCACGTCAGGATGGCCTAGCGGTCTAAGGTGCCAGACTCAAGGGGCTTAGCTTCCTTCGTTCACGATGTGAATCTGTGTATTCTGCTCCTCGTTTGAGGGCGTGGGTTCGAATCCCACTTCTGACACGATATGTTTTATGAAAATAACTGGATTAGATGTCGTTTTAAAACGTCCAAATTGCATAAAACCGCGTCAGGATGGCCGGGCGGTCTAAGGCGCTAGACTCAAGGGGCTTAGCTTCCTTCGTTCACGTTGTGAATCTGTGTATTCTGGTCCTCATTTGAGGGCGTGGGTTCGAATCCCACTTCTGACACGGTATGTTTTATGAAAATAGCTGGATTAGATGTCGTTTTAAAACGTCCAAATTGCACAAAACCACGTCGGGATGGCTGAGCGGTCTAAGGCGCCAGACTCGAAGGAGCTTCCTTCGTTCACGATGTGAATCTGTGTATTCTGCTCCTTGTTTGAGGGCGTGGGTTCGAATCACGATATGTTTTATGAAAATAACTGGATTAGATGTCGTTTTAAAACGTCCAAATTGCACAAAACCACGTCGGGATGGCCGAGCGGTCTGAGGCGCCAGACTCTAGGGGCTTAGCTTCCTTAGTTCACGATGTGAAGCTGTATATTCTGGTCCTCGTTTGAGGGCGTGGGTTCGAATATCACTTCTGACACGAAATGTTTTATGAAAATAACCAGAAGAAAATAGGGGAAGTGGGTAGCTTGGGCAACTTCGCGAGGCGTCCCGTTTACGGATTTTTCGCGCCATTTCCCTCCCCGTGGGGGTGAAGAGCGATAGGATTTTTACGCGCATTAACACACGAGTGACGTGATTCTGTGGACAGTACGGTCCTACGCCTTCCAACTGACTAGAGGCGTCTGCTAGAGGCAGTGAGGCACTCAGGCAGAATGGCAGAGGCTGGAATCGAGTGGTAAGTACTAAATTCATAACTTATTTTAAAATATGTCTTTATTTTTAAATACAATTGTATTTCGAAGTTCCAGGGAAAAAATTAACTTGTCCGAAGTTTTAAACTGTGATAGGGAAGAGTTCAAAGTAATAAAGTTGTATCCAAGTTGTTGCAGTTTGATTTTTAACATTGGGATTGGTTTGGGTAGATCTTACTTTTCCTTTCAACACAGCCTGAGTTTCTTATCGGTAGTTTCCTTGTACGTTAAATCACACTGCGTACTCTTAACGACATTCATTTTATTAAATAACCGAATTTTCGTCCTTAATTAAACCAATATCCGCATTAACCCGTTGCCTGACATAACCCTAACTCAAACTGAAGCACAGCAGAAATATAAGAAGACTACACAGGTTAGTTCCACAGTTCGCTACATGGTGGCGTTCGCAATAAAATCTGGTACTATTTTATGCTTCGCGCCGATTGGCCAGATTCAAATTTTAAGGGTGGTAGGGGAATCGACTATTGTAAGTGAGAATCACTGGACGACTTGTATGGCTCAAGGCTACGGCTACCCACTTCCCCTATTTTCTTCTGAAATAACTGAACGAGGTGTAATTTTAAAGCGTCCAAATTTCACACCAACACGTCAGGACGGCCAAGCGGTCTAAGGCGCCAGACTCGAAGGAGCTTCGTTCGTTCACGATGTGAATCTGTGTATTCTGTTCCTCGTTTGAGGGCGTGGGTTCGAATATCACTTCTGACACGAAATGTTTTATGAAAAAAACTGAAAGAGGTGTAATTTTAAAGCGTCCAAATTTCACACCACCACGTCAGGATGGCCGAGCGGTCTAAGGTGCCAGACTCAAGGGGCTTAGCTTCCTTCGTTCACGATGTGAATCTGTGTATTCTGCTCCTCGTTTGAGGGCGTGGGTTCGAATTCCACTTCTGACACGATATGTTTTATGAAAATAACTGGATTAGATGTCGTTTTAAAACGTCCAAATTGCACAAAACCACGTCGGGATGGCCGAGCGGTATAAGGCGCCAGACTCGAAGGAGCTTCCTTCGTTCACGATGTGAATCTGTGTATTCTGCTCCTCGTTTGAGGGCGTGGGTTCGAATTCCACTTCTGACACGATATGTTTTATGAAAATAACTGGATTAGATGTCGTTTTAAAACGTCCAAATTGCACAAAACCACGTCGGGATGGCCGAGCGGTCTAAGGCGCCAGACTCAAGGGGCTTAGCTTCCTTCGTTCACGATGTGAATTTGTGTATTCTGCTCCTCGTTTGAGGGCGTGGGTTCGAATCCCACTTCTGACACGATATGTTTTATGAAAATAACTGGATTAGATGTCGTTTTAAAACGTCCAAATTGCACAAAACCACGTCGGGATGGCCGAGCGGTCTAAGGCGCCAGACTCGAAGGAGCTTCCTTCGTTCACGATGAGAATCTGTGTATTCTGCTCCTTGTTTGAGGGCGTGGGTTCGAATCCCACTTCTGACACGATATGTTTTATGAAAATAACTGGATTAGATGTCGTTTTAAAACGTCCAAATTGCACAAAACCACGTCGGGATGGCCGAGCGGTCTAAGGCGCCAGACTCAAGGGGCTTAGCTTCCTTCGTTCACGATGTGCAGCTGTATATTCTGGTCCTCGTTTGAGGGCGTGGGTTCGAATATCACTTCTGACACGAAATGTTTTATGAAAATAACTGAACGAGGTGTAATTTTAAAGCGTCCAAATTTCACACCAACACGTCAGGATGGCCGAGCGGTCTAAGGTGCCAGACTCAAGGGGCTTAGCTTCCTTCGTTCACGATGTGAATCTGTGTATTCTGGTCCTCGTTTGAGGGCGTGGGTTCGAATATCACTTCTGACACGAAATGTTTCATGAAGAAAACTGAAAGAGGTGTAATTTTAAAGCGTCCAAATTTCACACCACCACGTCAGGATGGCCTAGCGGTCTAAGGTGCCAGACTCAAGGGGCTTATCTTCCTTCGTTCACGATGTGAATCTGTGTATTCTGCTCCTCGTTTGAGGGCGTGGGTTCGAATCCCACTTCTGACACGAAATGTTTCATGAAAAAAACTGAAAGAGGTGTAATTTTAAAGCGTCCAAATTTCACACCACCACGTCAGGATGGCCGAGCGGTCTAAGGTGCCAGACTCAAGGGGCTTAGCTTCCTTCGTTCACGATGTGAATCTGTGTATTCTGCTCCTCGTTTGAGGGCGTGGGTTCGAATCCCACTTCTGACACGATATGTTTTATGAAAATAACTGGATTAGATGTCGTTTTAAAGCGTCCAAATATCACACCACCACGTCAGGATGGCCGAGCGGTCTAAGGTGCCAGACTCAAGGGGCTTAGCTTCCTTCGTTCACGATGTGAATCTGTGTATTCTGCTCCTCGTTTGAGGGCGTGGGTTCGAATCCCACTTCTGACACGATATGTTTTATGAAAATAACTGGATTAGATGTCGTTTTAAAACGTCCAAATTGCACAAAACCACGTCGGGATGGCCGAGCGGTCTAAGGCGCCAGACTGGAAGGAGCTTCCTTCGTTCACGATGTGAATCTGTGTATTCTGCTCCTTGTTTGAGGGCGTGGGTTCGAATCCCAATTCTGACACAATATGTTTTATGAAAATAACTGGATTAGATGTCGTTTTAAAACGTCCAAATTGCACAAAACCACGTCGGGATGGCCGAGCGGTCTAAGGCGCCAGACTCGAAGGAGCTTCCTTCGTTCACGATGTGAATCTGTGTATTCTGCTCCTTGTTTGAGGGCGTGGGTTCGAATCCCACTTCTGACACGATATGTTTTATGAAAATAACTGGATTAGATGTCGTTTTAAAACGTCCAAATTGCACAAAACCACGTCGGGATGGCCGAGCGGTCTAAGGCGCCAGACTCAAGGGGCTTAGCTTCCTTCGTTCACGATGTGAATCTGTATATTCTGGTCCTCGTTTGAGGGCGTGGGTTCGAATCCCACTTCTGACACGAAATGTTTCATGAAAAAAACTGAAAGAGGTGTAATTTTAAAGCGTCCAAATTTCACACCACCACGTCAGGATGGCCGAGCGGTCTGAGGTGCCAGACTCAAGGGGCTTAGCTTCCTTCGTTCACGATGTGAATCTGTGTATTCTGCTCCTCGTTTGAGGGCGTGGGTTCGAATCCCACTTCTGACACGATATGTTTTATGAAAATAACTGGATTAGATGTCGTTTTAAAACGTCCAAATTGCACAAAACCACGTCGGGATGGCCGAGCGGTCTAAGGCGCCAGACTCAAGGGGCTTAGCTTCCTTCGTTCACGATGTGAATCTGTGTATTCTGGTCCTCGATTGAGGTCGTGGGTTCGAATCCCACTTCTGACACGATATGTTTTAGGAAATTAACTGGATGAGATGTCATTTTAAAACGTCCAAATTCCATAAAACCGCGTCAGGATGGCCGAGCGGTCTAAGGCGCTAGACTCAAGGGGCTTAGCTTCCTTCGTTCACGTTGTGAATCTGTGTATTCTGGTCCTCATTTGAGGGCGTGGGTTCGAATCCCACTTCTGACACGATATGTTTTATGAAAATAGCTGGATTAGATGTCGTTTTAAAACGTCCAAATTGCACAAAACCACGTCGGGATGGCCGAGCGGTCTAAGGCGCCAGACTCGAAGGAGCTTCCTTCGTTCACGATGTGAATCTGTGTATTCTGCTCCTTGTTTGAGGGCGTGGGTTCGAATCCCACTTCTGACACGATATGTTTTATGAAAATAACTGGATTAGATGTCGTTTTAAAACGTCCAAATTGCACAAAACCACGTCGGGATGGCCGAGCGGTCTAAGGCGCCAGACTCAAGGGGCTTAGCTTCCTTAGTTCACGATGTGAATCTGTGTATTCTGTTCCTCGTTTGAGGGCGTGGGTTCGAATATCACTTCTGACACGAAATGTTTTATGAAAAAAACTGAAAGAGGTGTAATTTTAAAGCGTCCAAATTTCACACCACCACGTCAGGATGGCCGAGCGGTCTAAGGTGCCAGACTCAAGGGGCTTAGCTTCCTTCGTTCACGATGTGAATCTGTGTATTCTGGTCCTCGTTTGAGGTCGTGGGTTCGAATCCCACTTCTGACACGATATGTTTTAGGAAAATAACTGGATGAGATGTCATTTTAAAACGTCCAAATTCCATAAAACCGCGTCAGGATGGCCGAGCGGTCTAAGGCGCTAGACTCAAGGGGCTTAGCTTCCTTCGTTCACGATGTGAATCTGTGTATTCTGCTCCTCGTTTGAGGGCGTGGGTTCGAATCCCACTTCTGACACGATATGTTTTATGAAAATAACTGGATGAGATGTCATTTTAAAACGTCGAAATTCCATAAAACCGCGTCAGGATGGCCGAGCGGTCTAAGGCGCTAGACTCAAGGGGCTTAGCTTCCTTCGTTCACGATGTGAATCTGTGTATTCTGCTCCTCGTTTGAGGGCGTGGGTTCGAATCCCACTTCTGACACGGTATGTTTTATGAAAATAACTGGATTAGATGTCGTTTTAAAACGTCCAAATTGCACAAAACCACGTCGGGATGGCCGAGCGGTCTAAGGCGCCAGACTCGAAGGAGCTTCCTTCGTTCACGATGTGAATCTGTGTATTCTGCTCCTTGTTTGAGGGCGTGGGTTCGAATCACGATATGTTTTATGAAAATAACTGGATTAGATGTCGTTTTAAAACGTCCAAATTGCACAAAACCACGTCGGGATGGCCGAGCGGTCTAAGGCGCCAGACTCAAGGGGCTTAGCTTCCTTAGTTCACGATGTGAAGCTGTATATTCTGGTCCTCGTTTGAGGGCGTGGGTTCGAATATCACTTCTGACACGAAATGTTTTATGAAAATAACTGAACGAGGTGTAATTTTAAAGCGTCCAAATTTCACACCAACACGTCAGGATGGCCAAGCGGTCTAAGGCGCCAGACTCGAAGGAGCTTCGTTCGCACGATGTGAATCTGTGTATTCTGTTCCTCGTTTGAGGGCGTGGGTTCGAATATCACTTCTGACACGAAATGTTTTATGAAAAAAACTGAAAGAGGTGTAATTTTAAAGCGTCCAAATTTCGCACCACCACGTCAGGATGGCCGAGCGGTCTAAGGTGCCAGACTCAAGGGGCTTAGCTTCCTTCGTTCACGATGTGAATCTGTGTATTCTGCTCCTCGTTTGAGGGCGTGGGTTCGAATCCCACTTCTGACACGATATGTTTTATGAAAATAACTGGATTAGATGTCGTTTTAAAACGTCCAAATTGCACAAAACCACGTCGGGATGGCCGAGCGGTCTAAGGCGCCAGACTCTAGGGGCTTAGCTTCCTTAGTTCACGATGTGAAGCTGTATATTCTGGTCCTCGTTTGAGGGCGTGGGTTCGAATATCACTTCTGACACGAAATGTTTTATGAAAATAACTGAACGAGGTGTAATTTTAAAGCGTCCAAATTTCACACCAACACGTCAGGATGGCCAAGCGGTCTAAGGCGCCAGACTCGAAGGAGCT
Source organism: Phalangium opilio (assembly GCF_054372755.1). Lineage (NCBI taxonomy): Eukaryota > Metazoa > Arthropoda > Arachnida > Opiliones > Phalangiidae > Phalangium > Phalangium opilio. The sequence goes on from NW_028324253.1 coordinate 262,123, forward strand.
TCGTTCGTTCACGATGTGAATCTGTGTATTCTGTTCCTCGTTTGAGGGCGTGGGTTCGAATATCACTTCTGACACGAAATGTTTTATGAAAAAAACTGAAAGAGGTGTAATTTTAAAGCGTCCAAATTTCACACCACCACGTCAGGATGGCCGAGCGGTCTAAGGTGCCAGACTCAAGGGGCTTAGCTTCCTTCGTTCACGATGTGAATCTGTGTATTCTGCTCCTCGTTTGAGGGCGTGGGTTCGAATCCCACTTCTGACACGATATGTTTTATGAAAATAACTGGATTAGATGTCGTTTTAAAACGTCCAAATTGCATAAAACCGCGTCAGGATGGCCGAGCGGTCTAAGGCGCTAGACTCAAGGGGCTTAGCTTCCTTCGTTCACGTTGTGAATCTGTGTATTCTGGTCCTCATTTGAGGGCGTGGGTTCGAATCCCACTTCTGACACGATATGTTTTATGAAAATAGCTGGATTAGATGTCATTTTAAAACGTCCAAATTGCACAAAACCACGTCGGGATGGCTGAGCGGTCTAAGGCGCCAGACTCGAAGGAGCTTCCTTCGTTCACGATGTGAATCTGTGTATTCTGCTCCTTGTTTGAGGGCGTGGGTTCGAATCACGATATGTTTTATGAAAATAACTGGATTAGATGTCGTTTTAAAACGTCCAAATTGCACAAAACCACGTCGGGATGGCCGAGCGGTCTAAGGCGCCAGACTCTAGGGGCTTAGCTTCCTTAGTTCACGATGTGAAGCTGTATATTCTGGTCCTCGTTTGAGGGCGTGGGTTCGAATATCACTTCTGACACGAAATGTTTTATGAAAATAACTGAACGAGGTGTAATTTTAAAACGTCCAAATTTCACACCAACACGTCAGGATGGCCAAGCGGTCTAAGGCGCCAGACTCGAAGGAGCTTCGTTCGTTCACGATGTGAATCTGTGTATTCTGTTCCTCGTTTGAGGGCGTGGGTTCGAATATCACTTCTGACACGAAATGTTTTATGAAAAAAACTGAAAGAGGTGTAATTTTAAAGCGTCCAAATTTCACACCACCACGTCAGGATGGCCGAGCGGTCTAAGGTGCCAGACTCAAGGGGCTTAGCTTCCTACGTTCACGATGTGAATCTGTGTATTCTGCTCCTCGTTTGAGGGCGTGGGTTCGAATCCCACTTCTGACACGATATGTTTTATGAAAATAACTGGATGAGATGTCATTTTAAAACGTCCAAATTCCATAAAACCGCGTCAGGATGGCCGAGCGGTCTAAGGCGCCAGTCTCTAGGGGCTTAGCTTCCTTAGTTCACGATGTGAAGCTGTATATTCTGCTCCTCGTTTGAGGGCGTGGGTTCGAATCCCACTTCTGACACGATATGTTTTATGAAAATAACTGGATTAGATGTCGTTTTAAAACGTCCAAATTGCACAAAACCACGTCGGGATGGCCGAGCGGTATAAGGCGCCAGACTCTAGGGGCTTAGCTTCCTTAGTTCACGATGTGAAGCTGTATATTCTGGTCCTCGTTTGAGGGCGTGGGTTCGAATATCACTTCTGACACGAAATGTTTTATGAAAATAACTGAACGAGGTGTAATTTTAAAGCGTCCAAATTTCACACCAACACGTCAGGATGGCCAAGCGGTCTAAGGCGCCAGACTCGAAGGAGCTTCGTTCGTTCACGATGTGAATCTGTGTATTCTGTTCCTCGTTTGAGGGCGTGGGTTCGAATATCACTTCTGACACGAAATGTTTTATGAAAAAAACTGAAAGAGGTGTAATTTTAAAGCGTCCAAATTTCACACCACCACGTCAGGATGGCCGAGCGGTCTAAGGTGCCAGACTCAAGGGGCTTAGCTTCCTTCGTTCACGATGTGAATCTGTGTATTCTGCTCCTCGTTTGAGGGCGTGGGTTCGAATCCCACTTCTGACACGATATGTTTTATGAAAATAACTGGATTAGATGTCGTTTTAAAACGTCCAAATTGCATAAAACCGCGTCAGGATGGCCGAGCGGTCTAAGGCGCTAGACTCAAGGGGCTTAGCTTCCTTCGTTCACGTTGTGAATCTGTGTATTCTGGTCCTCATTTGAGGGCGTGGGTTCGAATCCCACTTCTGACACGATATGTTTTATGAAAATAGCTGGATTAGATGTCATTTTAAAACGTCCAAATTGCACAAAACCACGTCGGGATGGCTGAGCGGTCTAAGGCGCCAGACTCGAAGGAGCTTCCTTCGTTCACGATGTGAATCTGTGTATTCTGCTCCTTGTTTGAGGGCGTGGGTTCGAATCACGATATGTTTTATGAAAATAACTGGATTAGATGTCGTTTTAAAACGTCCAAATTGCACAAAACCACGTCGGGATGGCCGAGCGGTCTAAGGCGCCAGACTCTAGGGGCTTAGCTTCCTTAGTTCACGATGTGAAGCTGTATATTCTGGTCCTCGTTTGAGGGCGTGGGTTCGAATATCACTTCTGACACGAAATGTTTTATGAAAATAACTGAACGAGGTGTAATTTTAAAACGTCCAAATTTCACACCAACACGTCAGGATGGCCAAGCGGTCTAAGGCGCCAGACTCGAAGGAGCTTCGTTCGTTCACGATGTGAATCTGTGTATTCTGTTCCTCGTTTGAGGGCGTGGGTTCGAATATCACTTCTGACACGAAATGTTTTATGAAAAAAACTGAAAGAGGTGTAATTTTAAAGCGTCCAAATTTCACACCACCACGTCAGGATGGCCGAGCGGTCTAAGGTGCCAGACTCAAGGGGCTTAGCTTCCTACGTTCACGATGTGAATCTGTGTATTCTGCTCCTCGTTTGAGGGCGTGGGTTCGAATCCCACTTCTGACACGATATGTTTTATGAAAATAACTGGATGAGATGTCATTTTAAAACGTCCAAATTCCATAAAACCGCGTCAGGATGGCCGAGCGGTCTAAGGCGCCAGTCTCTAGGGGCTTAGCTTCCTTAGTTCACGATGTGAAGCTGTATATTCTGCTCCTCGTTTGAGGGCGTGGGTTCGAATCCCACTTCTGACACGATATGTTTTATGAAAATAACTGGATTAGATGTCGTTTTAAAACGTCCAAATTGCACAAAACCACGTCGGGATGGCCGAGCGGTATAAGGCGCCAGACTCGAAGGAGCTTCCTTCGTTCACGATGAGAATCTGTGTATTCTGCTCCTTGTTTGAGGGCGTGGGTTCGAATCCCACTTCTGACACGATATGTTTTATGAAAATAACTGGATTAGATGTCGTTTTAAAACGTCCAAATTGCACAAAACCACGTCGGGATGGCCGATCGGTCTAAGGCGCCAGACTCAAGGGGCTCAGCTTCCTTCGTTCACGATGTGCAGCTGTATATTCTGGTCCTCGTTTGAGGGCGTGGGTTCGAATATCACTTCTGACACGAAATGTTTTATGAAAATAACTGAACGAGGTGTAATTTTAAAGCGTCCAAATTTCACACCAACACGTCAGGATGGCCGAGCGGTCTAAGGTGCCAGACTCAAGGGGCTTAGCTTCCTTCGTTCTCGATGTGAATCTGTGTATTCTGGTCCTCGTTTGAGGGCGTGGGTTCGAATATCACTTCTGACACGAAATGTTTCATGAAAAAAAGTGAAAGAGGTGTAATTTTAAAGCGTCCAAATTTCACACCACCACGTCAGGATGGCCTAGCGGTCTAAGGTGCCAGACTCAAGGGGCTTATCTTCCTTCGTTCACGATGTGAATCTGTGTATTCTGCTCCTCGTTTGAGGGCGTGGGTTCGAATCCCACTTCTGACACGAAATGTTTCATGAAAAAAACTGAAAGAGGTGTAATTTTAAAGCGTCCAAATTTCACACCACCACGTCAGGATGGCCGAGCGGTCTAAGGTGCCAGACTCAAGGGGCTTAGCTTCCTTCGTTCACGATGTGAATCTGTGTATTCTGCTCCTCGTTTGAGGACGTGGGTTCGAATCCCACTTCTGACACGATATGTTTTATGAAAATAACTGGATTAGATGTCGTTTTAAAGCGTCCAAATTTCACACCACCACGTCAGGATGGCCGAGCGGTCTAAGGTGCCAGACTCAAGGGGCTTAGCTTCCTTCGTTCACGATGTGAATCTGTGTATTCTGCTCCTCGTTTGAGGGCGTGGGTTCGAATCCCACTTCTGACACGATATGTTTTATGAAAATAACTGGATGAGATGTCATTTTAAAACGTCCAAATTCCATAAAACCGCGTCAGGATGGCCGAGCGGTCTAAGTTGCCAGACTCGAGGGGCTTAGCTTCCTTCGTTCACGATGTGAATCTGTATATTCTAGTCCTCGTTTGAGGGCATGGGTGCGAATATCACTTCTGACACGAAATGTTTCATGAAAAAAACTGAAAGAGGTGTAATTTTAAAGCGTCCAAATATCACACCACCACGTCAGGATGGCCGAGCGGTCTAAGGTGCCAGACTCAAGGGGCTTAGCTTCCTTCGTTCTCGATGTGAATCTGTGTATTCTGGTCCTCGTTTGAGGGCGTGGGTTCGAATCCCACTTCTGACACGAAATGTTTCATGAAAAAACTGAAAGAGGTGTAATTTTAAAGCGTCCAAATTTCACACCACCACGTCAGGATGGCCGAGCGGTCTAAGGTGCCAGACTCAAGGGGCTTAGCTTCCTTCGTTCACGATGTGAATCTGTGTATTCTGCTCCTCGTTTGAAGGCGTGGGTTCGAATCCCACTTCTGACACGATATGTTTTATGAAAATAACTGGATGAGATGTCATTTTAAAACGTCCAAATTCCATAAAACCGCGTCAGGATGGCCGAGCGGTCTAAGTTGCCAGACTCGAGGGGCTTAGCTTCCTTCGTTCACGATGTGAATCTGTATATTCTAGTCCTCGTTTGAGGGCATGGGTGCGAATATCACTTCTGACACGAAATGTTTCATGAAAAAAACTGAAAGAGGTGTAATTTTAAAGCGTCCAAATATCACACCACCACGTCAGGATGGCCGAGCGGTCTAAGGCGCCAGACTCAAGGGGCTTAGCTTCCTTCGTTCACGATGTGAATCTGTGTATTCTGGTCCTCGTTTGAGGTCGTGGGTTCGAATCCCACTTCTGACACGATATGTTTTAGGAAAATAACTGGATGAGATGTCATTTTAAAACGTCCAAATTCCAAAAAACCGCGTCAGGATGGCCGAGCGGTCTAAGGCGCTAGACTCAAGGGGCTTAGCTTCCTTCGTTCACGATGTGAATCTGTGTATTCTGCTCCTCGTTTGAGGGCGTGGGTTCGAATCCCACTTCTGACACGATATGTTTTATGAAAATAACTGGATTAGATGTCGTTTTAAAACGTCCAAATTGCACAAAACCACGTCGGGATGGCCGAGCGGTCTAAGGCGCCAGACTCGAAGGAGCTTCCTTCGTTCACGACGTGAATCTGTGTATTCTGCTCCTTGTTTGAGGGCGTGGGTTCGAATCACGATATGTTTTATGAAAATAACTGGATTAGATGTCGTTTTAAAACGTCCAAATTGCACAAAACCACGTCGGGATGGCCGAGCGGTCTAAGGCGCCAGACTCAAGGGGCTTAGCTTCCTTAGTTCACGATGTGAAGCTGTATATTCTGGTCCTCGTTTGAGGGCGTGGGTTCGAATATCACTTCTGACACGAAATGTTTTATGAAAATAACTGAACGAGGTGTAATTTTAAAGCGTCCAAATTTCACACCAACACGTCAGGATGGCCAAGCGGTCTAAGGCGCCAGACTCGAAGGAGCTTCGTTCGTTCACGATGTGAATCTGTGTATTCTGTTCCTCGTTTGAGGGCGTGGGTTCGAATATCACTTCTGACACGAAATGTTTTATGAAAAAAACTGAAAGAGGTGTAATTTTAAAGCGTCCAAATTTCACACCACCACGTCAGGATGGCCGAGCGGTCTAAGGTGCCAGACTCAAGGGGCTTAGCTTCCTTCGTTCACGATGTGAATCTGTGTATTTTGCTCCTCGTTTGAGGGCGTGGGTTCGAATCCCACTTCTGACACGATATGTTTTATGAAAATAACTGGATTAGATGTCGTTTTAAAACGTCCAAATTGCATAAAACCGCGTCAGGATGGCCGAGCGGTCTAAGGCGCTAGACTCAAGGGGCTTAGCTTCCTTCGTTCACGTTGTGAATCTGTGTATTCTGGTCCTCATTTGAGGGCGTGGGTTCGAATCCCACTTCTGACACGGTATGTTTTATGAAAATAGCTGGATTAGATGTCGTTTTAAAACGTCCAAATTGCACAAAACCACGTCGGGATGGCTGAGCGGTCTAAGGCGCCAGACTCGAAGGAGCTTCCTTCGTTCACGATGTGAATCTGTGTATTCTGCTCCTTGTTTGAGGGCGTGGGTTCGAATCACGATATGTTTTATGAAAATAACTGGATTAGATGTCGTTTTAAAACGTCCAAATTGCACAAAACCACGTCGGGATGGCCGAGCGGTCTGAGGCGCCAGACTCTAGGGGCTTAGCTTCCTTAGTTCACGATGTGAAGCTGTATATTCTGGTCCTCGTTTGAGGGCGTGGGTTCGAATATCACTTCTGACACGAAATGTTTTATGAAAATAACTGAACGAGGTGTAATTTTAAAGCGTCCAAATTTCACACCAACACGTCAGGATGGCCAAGCGGTCTAAGGCGCCAGACTCGAAGGAGCTTCGTTCGTTCACGATGTGAATCTGTGTATTCTGTTCCTCGTTTGAGGGCGTGGGTTCGAGTATCACTTCTGACACGAAATGTTTTATGAAAAAAACTGAAAGAGGTGTAATTTTAAAGCGTCCAAATTTCACACCACCACGTCAGGATGGCCGAGCGGTCTAAGGTGCCAGACTCAAGGGGCTTAGCTTCCTTCGTTCACGATGTGAATCTGTGTATTCTACTCCTCGTTTGAGGGCGTGGGTTCGAATTCCACTTCTGACACGATATGTTTTATGAAAATAACTGGATTAGATGTCGTTTTAAAACGTCCAAATTGCACAAAACCACGTCGGGATGGCCGAGCGGTATAAGGCGCCAGACTCGAAGGAGCTTCCTTCGTTCACGATGTGAATCTGTGTATTCTGCTCCTCGTTTGAGGGCGTGGGTTCGAATTCCACTTCTGACACGATATGTTTTATGAAAATAACTGGATTAGATGTCGTTTTAAAACGTCCAAATTGCACAAAACCACGTCGGGATGGCCGAGCGGTCTAAGGCGCCAGACTCAAGGGGCTTAGCTTCCTTCGTTCACGATGTGAATTTGTGTATTCTGCTCCTCGTTTGAGGGCGTGGGTTCGAATCCCACTTCTGACACGATATGTTTTATGAAAATAACTGGATTAGATGTCGTTTTAAAACGTCCAAATTGCACAAAACCACGTCGGGATGGCCGAGCGGTCTAAGGCGCCAGACTCGAAGGAGCTTCCTTCGTTCACGATGAGAATCTGTGTATTCTGCTCCTTGTTTGAGGGCGTGGGTTCGAATCCCACTTCTGACACGATATGTTTTATGAAAATAACTGGATTAGATGTCGTTTTAAAACGTCCAAATTGCACAAAACCACGTCGGGATGGCCGAGCGGTCTAAGGCGCCAGACTCAAGGGGCTTAGCTTCCTTCGTTCACGATGTGCAGCTGTATATTCTGGTCCTCGTTTGAGGGCGTGGGTTCGAATATCACTTCTGACACGAAATGTTTTATGAAAATAACTGAACGAGGTGTAATTTTAAAGCGTCCAAATTTCACACCAACACGTCAGGATGGCCGAGCGGTCTAAGGTGCCAGACTCAAGGGGCTTAGCTTCCTTCGTTCACGATGTGAATCTGTGTATTCTGGTCCTCGTTTGAGGGCGTGGGTTCGAATATCACTTCTGACACGAAATGTTTCATGAAGAAAACTGAAAGAGGTGTAATTTTAAAGCGTCCAAATTTCACACCACCACGTCAGGATGGCCTAGCGGTCTAAGGTGCCAGACTCAAGGGGCTTATCTTCCTTCGTTCACGATGTGAATCTGTGTATTCTGCTCCTCGTTTGAGGGCGTGGGTTCGAATCCCACTTCTGACACGAAATGTTTCATGAAAAAAACTGAAAGAGGTGTAATTTTAAAGCGTCCAAATTTCACACCACCACGTCAGGATGGCCGAGCGGTCTAAGGTGCCAGACTCAAGGGGCTTAGCTTCCTTCGTTCACGATGTGAATCTGTGTATTCTGCTCCTCGTTTGAGGGCGTGGGTTCGAATCCCACTTCTGACACGATATGTTTTATGAAAATAACTGGATTAGATGTCGTTTTAAAGCGTCCAAATATCACACCACCACGTCAGGATGGCCGAGCGGTCTAAGGTGCCAGACTCAAGGGGCTTAGCTTCCTTCGTTCACGATGTGAATCTGTGTATTCCGCTCCTCGTTTGAGGGCGTGGGTTCGAATCCCACTTCTGACACGATATGTTTTATGAAAATAACTGGATTAGATGTCGTTTTAAAACGTCCAAATTGCACAAAACCACGTCGGGATGGCCGAGCGGTCTAAGGCGCCAGACTCGAAGGAGCTTCCTTCGTTCACGATGTGAATCTGTGTATTCTGCTCCTTGTTTGAGGGCGTGGGTTCGAATCCCAATTCTGACACAATATGTTTTATGAAAATAACTGGATTAGATGTCGTTTTAAAACGTCCAAATTGCACAAAACCACGTCGGGATGGCCGAGCGGTCTAAGGCGCCAGACTCGAAGGAGCTTCCTTCGTTCACGATGTGAATCTGTGTATTCTGCTCCTTGTTTGAGGGCGTGGGTTCGAATCCCACTTCTGACACGATATGTTTTATGAAAATAACTGGATTAGATGTCGTTTTAAAACGTCCAAATTGCACAAAACCACGTCGGGATGGCCGAGCGGTCTAAGGCGCCAGACTCAAGGGGCTTAGCTTCCTTCGTTCACGATGTGAATCTGTATATTCTGGTCCTCGTTTGAGGGCGTGGGTTCGAATATCACTTCTGACACGAAATGTTTCATGAAAAAAACTGAAAGAGGCGTAATTTTAAAGCGTCCAAATTTCACACCACCACGTCAGGATGGCCGAGCGGTCTAAGGTGCCAGACTCAAGGGGCTTAGCTTCCTTCGTTCACGATGTGAATCTGTGTATTCCGCTCCTCGTTTGAGGGCGTGGGTTCGAATCCCACTTCTGACACGATATGTTTTATGAAAATAACTGGATTAGATGTCGTTTTAAAACGTCCAAATTGCACAAAACCACGTCGGGATGGCCGAGCGGTCTAAGGCGCCAGACTCGAAGGAGCTTCCTTCGTTCACGATGTGAATCTGTGTATTCTGCTCCTTGTTTGAGGGCGTGGGTTCGAATCCCAATTCTGACACAATATGTTTTATGAAAATAACTGGATTAGATGTCGTTTTAAAACGTCCAAATTGCACAAAACCACGTCGGGATGGCCGAGCGGTCTAAGGCGCCAGACTCGAAGGAGCTTCCTTCGTTCACGATGTGAATCTGTGTATTCTGCTCCTCGTTTGAGGGCGTGGGTTCGAATTCCACTTCTGACACGATATGTTTTATGAAAATAACTGGATTAGATGTCGTTTTAAAACGTCCAAATTGCACAAAACCACGTCGGGATGGCCGAGCGGTATAAGGCGCCAGACTCGAAGGAGCTTCCTTCGTTCACGATGTGAATCTGTGTATTCTGCTCCTCGTTTGAGGGCGTGGGTTCGAATTCCACTTCTGACACGATATGTTTTATGAAAATAACTGGATTAGATGTCGTTTTAAAACGTCCAAATTGCACAAAACCACGTCGGGATGGCCGAGCGGTCTAAGGCGCCAGACTCAAGGGGCTTAGCTTCCTTCGTTCACGATGTGAATTTGTGTATTCTGCTCCTCGTTTGAGGGCGTGGGTTCGAATCCCACTTCTGACACGATATGTTTTATGAAAATAACTGGATTAGATGTCGTTTTAAAACGTCCAAATTGCACAAAACCACGTCGGGATGGCCGAGCGGTCTAAGGCGCCAGACTCGAAGGAGCTTCCTTCGTTCACGATGAGAATCTGTGTATTCTGCTCCTTGTTTGAGGGCGTGGGTTCGAATCCCACTTCTGACACGATATGTTTTATGAAAATAACTGGATTAGATGTCGTTTTAAAACGTCCAAATTGCACAAAACCACGTCGGGATGGCCGAGCGGTCTAAGGCGCCAGACTCAAGGGGCTTAGCTTCCTTCGTTCACGATGTGCAGCTGTATATTCTGGTCCTCGTTTGAGGGCGTGGGTTCGAATATCACTTCTGACACGAAATGTTTTATGAAAATAACTGAACGAGGTGTAATTTTAAAGCGTCCAAATTTCACACCAACACGTCAGGATGGCCGAGCGGTCTAAGGTGCCAGACTCAAGGGGCTTAGCTTCCTTCGTTCACGATGTGAATCTGTGTATTCTGGTCCTCGTTTGAGGGCGTGGGTTCGAATATCACTTCTGACACGAAATGTTTCATGAAGAAAACTGAAAGAGGTGTAATTTTAAAGCGTCCAAATTTCACACCACCACGTCAGGATGGCCTAGCGGTCTAAGGTGCCAGACTCAAGGGGCTTATCTTCCTTCGTTCACGATGTGAATCTGTGTATTCTGCTCCTCGTTTGAGGGCGTGGGTTCGAATCCCACTTCTGACACGAAATGTTTCATGAAAAAAACTGAAAGAGGTGTAATTTTAAAGCGTCCAAATTTCACACCACCACGTCAGGATGGCCGAGCGGTCTAAGGTGCCAGACTCAAGGGGCTTAGCTTCCTTCGTTCACGATGTGAATCTGTGTATTCTGCTCCTCGTTTGAGGGCGTGGGTTCGAATCCCACTTCTGACACGATATGTTTTATGAAAATAACTGGATTAGATGTCGTTTTAAAGCGTCCAAATATCACACCACCACGTCAGGATGGCCGAGCGGTCTAAGGTGCCAGACTCAAGGGGCTTAGCTTCCTTCGTTCACGATGTGAATCTGTGTATTCCGCTCCTCGTTTGAGGGCGTGGGTTCGAATCCCACTTCTGACACGATATGTTTTATGAAAATAACTGGATTAGATGTCGTTTTAAAACGTCCAAATTGCACAAAACCACGTCGGGATGGCCGAGCGGTCTAAGGCGCCAGACTCGAAGGAGCTTCCTTCGTTCACGATGTGAATCTGTGTATTCTGCTCCTTGTTTGAGGGCGTGGGTTCGAATCCCAATTCTGACACAATATGTTTTATGAAAATAACTGGATTAGATGTCGTTTTAAAACGTCCAAATTGCACAAAACCACGTCGGGATGGCCGAGCGGTCTAAGGCGCCAGACTCGAAGGAGCTTCCTTCGTTCACGATGTGAATCTGTGTATTCTGCTCCTTGTTTGAGGGCGTGGGTTCGAATCCCACTTCTGACACGATATGTTTTATGAAAATAACTGGATTAGATGTCGTTTTAAAACGTCCAAATTGCACAAAACTACGTCGGGATGGCCGAGCGGTCTAAGGCGCCAGACTCAAGGGGCTTAGCTTCCTTCGTTCACGATGTGAATCTGTATATTCTGGTCCTCGTTTGAGGGCGTGGGTTCGAATATCACTTCTGACACGAAATGTTTCATGAAAAAAACTGAAAGAGGCGTAATTTTAAAGCGTCCAAATTTCACACCACCACGTCAGGATGGTCGAGCGGTCTAAGGTGCCAGACTCAAGGGGCTTAGCTTCCTTCGTTCACGATGTGAATCTGTGTATTCTGCTCCTCGTTTGAGGGCGTGGGTTCGAATCCCACTTCTGACACGAAATGTTTCATGAAAAAAACTGAAAGAGGTGTAATTTTAAAGCGTCCAAATTTCACACCACCACGTCAGGATGGCCGAGCGGTCTAAGGTGCCAGACTCAAGGGGCTTAGCTTCCTTCGTTCACGATGTGAATCTGTGTATTCTGCTCCTCGTTTGAGGGCGTGGGTTCGAATCCCACTTCTGACACGAAATGTTTCATGAAAAAAACTGAAAGAGGTGTAATTTTAAAGCGTCCAAATTTCACACCACCACGTCAGGATGGCCGAGCGGTCTAAGGTGCCAGACTCAAGGGGCTTAGCTTCCTTCGTTCACGATGTGAATCTGTGTATTCTGCTCCTCGTTTGAGGGCGTGGGTTCGAATCCCACTTCTGACACGATATGTTTTATGAAAATAACTGGATTAGATGTCGTTTTAAAACGTCCAAATTGCACAAAACCACGTCGGGATGGCCGAGCGGTCTAAGGCGCCAGACTCAAGGGGCTTAGCTTCCTTCGTTCACGATGTGAATCTGTGTATTCTGGTCCTCGATTGAGGTCGTGGGTTCGAATCCCACTTCTGACACGAAATGTTTCATGAAAAAAACTGAAAGAGGTGTAATTTTAAAGCGTCCAAATTTCACACCACCACGTCAGGATGGCCGAGCGGTCTAAGGTGCCAGACTCAAGGGGCTTAGCTTCCTTCGTTCACGATGTGAATCTGTGTATTCTGCTCCTCGTTTGAGGGCGTGGGTTCGAATCCAACTTCTGACACGAAATGTTTCATGAAAAAAACTGAAAGAGGTGTAATTTTAAAGCGTCCAAATTTCACACCACCACGTCAGGATGGCCGAGCGGTCTAAGGTGCCAGACTCAAGGGGCTTAGCTTCCTTCGTTCACGATGTGAATCTGTGTATTCTGCTCCTCGTTTGAGGGCGTGGGTTCGAATCCCACTTCTGACACGATATGTTTTATGAAAATAACTGGATTAGATGTCGTTTTAAAACGTCCAAATTGCATAAAACCGCGTCAGGATGGCCGAGCGGTCTAAGGCGCTAGACTCAAGGGGCTTAGCTTCCTTCGTTCACGTTGTGAATCTGTGTATTCTGGTCCTCATTTGAGGGCGTGGGTTCGAATCCCACTTCTGACACGGTATGTTTTATGAAAATAGCTGGATTAGATGTCGTTTTAAAACGTCCAAATTGCACAAAACCACGTCGGGATGGCTGAGCGGTCTAAGGCGCCAGACTCGAAGGAGCTTCCTTCGTTCACGATGTGAATCTGTGTATTCTGCTCCTTGTTTGAGGGCGTGGGTTCGAATCACGATATGGTTTATGAAAATAACTGGATTAGATGTCGTTTTAAAACGTCCAAATTGCACAAAACCACGTCGGGATGGCCGAGCGGTCTGAGGCGCCAGACTCTAGGGGCTTAGCTTCCTTAGTTCACGATGTGAAGCTGTATATTCTGGTCCTCGTTTGAGGGCGTGGGTTCGGATATCACTTCTGACACGAAATGTTTTATGAAAATAACTGAACGAGGTGTAATTTTAAAGCGTCCAAATTTCACACCAACACGTCAGGATGGCCAAGCGGTCTAAGGCGCCAGACTCGAAGGAGCTTCGTTCGTTCACGATGTGAATCTGTGTATTCTGTTCCTCGTTTGAGGGCGTGGGTTCGAATATCACTTCTGACACGAAATGTTTTATGAAAAAAACTGAAAGAGGTGTAATTTTAAAGCGTCCAAATTTCACACCACCACGTCAGGATGGCCGAGCGGTCTAAGGTGCCAGACTCAAGGGGCTTAGCTTCCTTCGTTCACGATGTGAATCTGTGTATTCTGCTCCTCGTTTGAGGGCGTGGGTTCGAATTCCACTTCTGACACGATATGTTTTATGAAAATAACTGGATTAGATGTCGTTATAAAACGTCCAAATTGCACAAAACCACGTCGGGATGGCCGAGCGGTATAAGGCGCCAGACTCGAAGGAGCTTCCTTCGTTCACGATGTGAATCTGTGTATTCTGCTCCTCGTTTGAGGGCGTGGGTTCGAATTCCACTTCTGACACGATATGTTTTATGAAAATAACTGGATTAGATGTCGTTTTAAAACGTCCAAATTGCACAAAACCACGTCGGGATGGCCGAGCGGTCTAAGGCGCCAGACTCAAGGGGCTTAGCTTCCTTCGTTCACGATGTGAATTTGTGTATTCTGCTCCTCGTTTGAGGGCGTGGGTTCGAATCCCACTTCTGACACGATATGTTTTATGAAAATAACTGGATTAGATGTCGTTTTAAAACGTCCAAATTGCACAAAACCACGTCGGGATGGCCGAGCGGTCTAAGGCGCCAGACTCGAAGGAGCTTCCTTCGTTCACGATGTGAATCTGTGTATTCTGCTCCTTGTTTGAGGGCGTGGGTTCGAATCCCACTTCTGACACGATATGTTTTATGAAAATAACTGGATTAGATGTCGTTTTAAAACGTTCAAATTGCACAAAACCACGTCGGGATGGCCGAGCGGTCTAAGGCGCCAGACTCAAGGGGCTTAGCTTCCTTCGTTCACGATGTGCAGCTGTATATTCTGGTCCTCGTTTGAGGGCGTGGGTTCGAATATCACTTCTGACACGAAATGTTTTATGAAAATAACTGAACGAGGTGTAATTTTAAAGCGTCCAAATTTCACACCAACACGTCAGGATGGCCGAGCGGTCTAAGGTGCCAGACTCAAGGGGCTTAGCTTCCTTCGTTCACGATGTGAATCTGTGTATTCTGGTCCTCGTTTGAGGGCGTGGGTTCGAATATCACTTCTGACACGAAATGTTTCATGAAGAAAACTGAAAGAGGTGTAATTTTAAAGCGTCCAAATTTCACACCACCACGTCAGGATGGCCTAGCGGTCTAAGGTGCCAGACTCAAGGGGCTTATCTTCCTTCGTTCACGATGTGAATCTGTGTATTCTTCTCCTCGTTTGAGGGCGTGGGTTCGAATCCCACTTCTGACACGAAATGTTTCATGAAAAAAACTGAAAGAGGTGTAATTTTAAAGCGTCCAAATTTCACACCACCACGTCAGGATGGCCGAGCGGTCTAAGGTGCCAGACTCAAGGGGCTTAGCTTCCTTCGTTCACGATGTGAATCTGTGTATTCTGCTCCTCGTTTGAGGGCGTGGGTTCGAATCCCACTTCTGACACGATATGTTTTATGAAAATAACTGGATTAGATGTCGTTTTAAAGCGTCCAAATATCACACCACCACGTCAGGATGGCCGAGCGGTCTAAGGTGCCAGACTCAAGGGGCTTAGCTTCCTTCGTTCACGATGTGAATCTGTGTATTCTGCTCCTCGTTTGAGGGCGTGGGTTCGAATCCCACTTCTGACACGATATGTTTTATGAAAATAACTGGATTAGATGTCGTTTTAAAACGTCCAAATTGCACAAAACCACGTCGGGATGGCCGAGCGGTCTAAGGCGCCAGACTCGAAGGAGCTTCCTTCGTTCACGATGTGAATCTGTGTATTCTGCTCCTTGTTTGAGGGCGTGGGTTCGAATCCCAATTCTGACACAATATGTTTTATGAAAATAACTGGATTAGATGTCGTTTTAAAACGTCCAAATTGCACAAAACCACGTCGGGATGGCCGAGCGGTCTAAGGCGCCAGACTCGAAGGAGCTTCCTTCGTTCACGATGTGAATCTGTGTATTCTGCTCCTTGTTTGAGGGCGTGGGTTCGAATCCCACTTCTGACACGATATGTTTTATGAAAATAACTGGATTAGATGTCGTTTTAAAACGTCCAAATTGCACAAAACCACGTCGGGATGGCCGAGCGGTCTAAGGCGCCAGACTCAAGGGGCTTAGCTTCCTTCGTTCACGATGTGAATCTGTATATTCTGGTCCTCGTTTGAGGGCGTGGGTTCGAATATCACTTCTGACACGAAATGTTTCATGAAAAAAACTGAAAGAGGCGTAATTTTAAAGCGTCCAAATTTCACACCACCACGTCAGGATGGCCGAGCGGTCTAAGGTGCCAGACTCAAGGGGCTTAGCTTCCTTCGTTCACGATGTGAATCTGTGTATTCTGCTCCTCGTTTGAGGGCGTGGGTTCGAATCCCACTTCTGACACGAAATGTTTCATGAAAAAAACTGAAAGAGGTGTAATTTTAAAGCGTCCAAATTTCACACCACCACGTCAGGATGGCCGAGCGGTCTAAGGTGCCAGACTCAAGGGGCTTAGCTTCCTTCGTTCACGATGTGAATCTGTGTATTCTGCTCCTCGTTTGAGGGCGTGGGTTCGAATCCCACTTCTGACACGAAATGTTTCATGAAAAAAACTGAAAGAGGTGTAATTTTAAAGCGTCCAAATTTCACACCACCACGTCAGGATGGCCGAGCGGTCTAAGGTGCCAGACTCAAGGGGCTTAGCTTCCTTCGTTCACGATGTGAATCTGTGTATTCTGCTCCTCGTTTGAGGGCGTGGGTTCGAATCCCACTTCTGACACGATATGTTTTATGAAAATAACTGGATTAGATGTCGTTTTAAAACGTCCAAATTGCACAAAACCACGTCGGGATGGCCGAGCGGTCTAAGGCGCCAGACTCAAGGGGCTTAGCTTCCTTCGTTCACGATGTGAATCTGTGTATTCTGGTCCTCGATTGAGGTCGTGGGTTCGAATCCCACTTCTGACACGATATGTTTTAGGAAATTAACTGGATGAGATGTCATTTTAAAACGTCCAAATTCCATAAAACCGCGTCAGAATGGCCGAGCGGTCTAAGGCGCTAGACTCAAGGGGCTTAGCTTCCTTCGTTCACGTTGTGAATCTGTGTATTCTGGTCCTCATTTGAGGGCGTGGGTTCGAATCCCACTTCTGACACGATATGTTTTATGAAAATAGCTGGATTAGATGTCGTTTTAAAACGTCCAAATTGCACAAAACCACGTCGGGATGGCCGAGCGGTCTAAGGCGCCAGACTCGAAGGAGCTTCCTTCGTTCACGATGTGAATCTGTGTATTCTGCTCCTTGTTTGAGGGCGTGGGTTCGAATCCCACTTCTGACACGATATGTTTTATGAAAAAACTGGATTAGATGTCGTTTTAAAACGTCCAAATTGCACAAAACCACGTCGGGATGGCCGAGCGGTCTAAGGCGCCAGACTCAAGGGGCTTAGCTTCCTTAGTTCACGATGTGAAGCTGTATATTCTGGTCCTCGTTTGAGGGCGTGGGTTCGAATATCACTTCTGACACGAAATGTTTTATGAAAATAACTGAACGAGGTGTAATTTTAAAGCGTCCAAATTTCACACCAACACGTCAGGATGGCCAAGCGGTCTAAGGCGCCAGACTCGAAGGAGCTTCGTTCGTTCACGATGTGAATCTGTGTATTCTGTTCCTCGTTTGAGGGCGTGGGTTCGAATATCACTTCTGACACGAAATGTTTTATGAAAAAAACTGAAAGAGGTGTAATTTTAAAGCGTCCAAATTTCACACCACCACGTCAGGATGGCCGAGCGGTCTAAGGTGCCAGACTCAAGGGGCTTAGCTTCCTTCGTTCACGATGTGAATCTGTGTATTCTGGTCCTCGTTTGAGGTCGTGGGTTCGAATCCCACTTCTGACACGATATGTTTTAGGAAAATAACTGGATGAGATGTCATTTTAAAACGTCCAAATTCCATAAAACCGCGTCAGGATGGCCGAGCGGTCTTAGGCGCTAGACTCAAGGGGCTTAGCTTCCTTCGTTCACGATGTGAATCTGTGTATTCTGCTCCTCGTTTGAGTGCGTGGGTTCGAATCCCACTTCTGACACGATATGTTTTATGAAAATAACTGGATGAGATGTCATTTTAAAACGTCCAAATTCCATAAAACCGCGTCAGGATGGCCGAGCGGTCTAAGGCGCTAGACTCAAGGGGCTTAGCTTCCTTCGTTCACGATGTGAATCTGTGTATTCTGCTCCTCGTTTGAGGGCGTGGGTTCGAATCCCACTTCTGACACGGTATGTTTTATGAAAATAACTGGATTAGATGTCGTTTTAAAACGTCCAAATTGCACAAAACCACGTCGGGATGGCCGAGCGGTCTAAGGCGCCAGACTCGAAGGAGCTTCCTTCGTTCACGATGTGAATCTGTGTATTCTGCTCCTTGTTTGAGGGCGTGGGTTCGAATCCCAATTCTGACACAATATGTTTTATGAAAATAACTGGATTAGATGTCGTTTTAAAACGTCCAAATTGCACAAAACCACGTCGGGATGGCCGAGCGGTCTAAGGCGCCAGACTCGAAGGAGCTTCCTTCGTTCACGATGTGAATCTGTGTATTCTGCTCCTTGTTTGAGGGCGTGGGTTCGAATCCCACTTCTGACACGATATGTTTTATGAAAATTCTAGGAGAGCGGTCGCTCTCTTAGATAAGACCTGATACTCCCTCTAATGCTAAAGGAGGGTTCTTTGATTGGCCGTAACTTTTTCGTATTGTGTTTGCTGCTTTGAAATTTTGCCAGTGAACTAAAATTTGGGCCCTAATTATGAGGTTAAAATTTCAAAGAGATCCAACTAATAGTTAATTCTATAAAGAAAAAAGTTGTTAAGGGTGGTTTTAGAATCCATAAAATGAATCCGACATTTTGTGAAAAATACTATATTTTTCCATAGAGATAACATGGGATGTTTTTTGAAAAATGACCTTAATTGCGCTAGTGTATAAAGAAAACTAATCATTCGTTACGTTTGGGAACCATCTTAAATGAAAGATAATAGTCCATAGATGTGCCTTTCCTTAGTTTCATTAAGATAAATTAAGTTTAAGTATTGATTTTTATCATTATTAACACATACTTTGACTTACGTTGTTTTGGGTTTTGGAATTACGACGTTTTACCACTGTTAGAGACACGCATTTTAGCCCTAATTTTTTATATTGGACTTACGGCGTTTCTGTCGTGATTCACGCCGTTAGAGGGATATTAAGCAAGAAAAACATGGCGTTTGAGCTCGGGTGCTTGTACTTGTGGGTGTTTTTAGGTACTTGTGGGTGCTTGTAGGTACTTGTGGGTGCTTGTAGTTACTTGTGGGTACTTGTAGGTACTTGTGGGTGCTTGTAGGTACTGTACTTGTGGGTGCTTGTAGGTACTGTACTTGTGGGTGCTTGAAGGTACTTGTGGGTGCTTGTAGGTACTTGTGGGTGCTTGTAGGTACTTGTGGGTGCTTGTAGGTACTTGTGGGTGCTTTTAGGTACTTGTGGGTGCTTTTAGGTACTTGTGGGTGCTTTTAGGTACTTGTGGGTGCTTTTAGGTACTTGTGGGTGCTTGTAGGTACTTGTGAGTGCTTGTAGGTACTTGTGGGTGCTTGTAGGTACTTGTGGGTGCTTGTAGGTACTTGTGGGTGCTTGTAAGTACTTGTGGGTGCTTGTAGGTACTTGTGGGTGCTTGTAGGTACTTGTGGGTGCTTGAAGGTACTTGTGGGTGCTTGTAGGTACTTGTGGGTACTTGTAGGTACTTGTGGGTGCTTGTAGGTACTTGTGGGTGCTTGTAGGTACTTGTGGGTACTTGTGGGTACTTCTAGGTACTTGTGGGTACTTGAAGCAACTTGAAGGTACTTGTGGGTACTTGTAGGTACTTGTGAGTGCTTGTAGGTTCTTGTGGGTACTTGTGAGTGCTTGTGGGTGCTTGTGGGTACTTGTGGGTGCTTGTGGGTGCTTGTGGGTGCTTGTGGGTACTTGTGGGTGCTTGTGGGTACTTGTGGGTGCTTGTGGGTACTTGTGGGTGCTTTTGGGTACTTGTGGTTGCTTGTAGGTACTTGCCCCGGGTGCTTGTAGGTACTTGCCCCGGGTGCTTGTAGGTACTTGCCCCGGGTGCTTGTAGGTACTTGCCCCGGGTGCTTGTAGGTACTTGCCCCGGGTGCTTGTAGGTACTTGCCCCGGGTGCTTGTAGGTACTTGCCCCGGGTGCTTGTGGGTACTTGCCCCGTGTACACAACTGGCTTACTTGACATAGGAAGCTGTAGTCTACATACAATCCACAATAAACTTAGAAAAGGATTAGAAATTCTTTGGAAAGATGTGTCTGATCTGGCACATAAGGTATTGGTTCCTGCAGTCAACGGCCAGAGAATCTGACTTATCCAAGAGCAGCTAAATCTACCCAAACACAAGTTCATTAAACATATGGAGACCAGATGGTTGACTTTTCAGCCAGCTTCTGAAAGAATTTTTGGAACTAATAGATGGACTTCGCGAATATTTCTTAAAATTTCTTTCCAAACCAGAACATCAGCTTGGTGAAATCAAAAATTACATCAACATTTGCAAACTTCTGAAGAAACCAACAATGAAAGCAGAAATTTATTTCATCATATCAGCGTGTGAATTGTTTTCCCGTACTTTCTTTATATTGCAAAAGAAGGAACCAGTCATTTACGTACTCTATGAAGAACTCAGAGATTTAATCATTGTTATTTTATCACGAATATTGAACACGACCATAATAGAGAAGGATAAAATTTCACTTCAAATGATCAAATTTGGCGAAGACAATTCAGTATTCCTTGAAAAACTTTATATAGGTGAAAAAGCAACTTTGTATCTTCAGAAAGAAAAGGAAGTGGAAAGAAAATTATTCCTTCATTCGACACAAAAGTTTTACATTAGAATGGCTGAATATTTAATGAAGAGTTCTGCGTTTTCGAAACCACTTCTGAAATACTTCAAATTTTTAAAACCGAGTGAAATCAAAAATGGACAAGTTTACAATATCTCAATAGGTGGCTAATGCACTGTCACTGGAAAATGACGTGAAATTTTCTTCGAATCTTAATGCTGAATGGAAATTACTTCAATTTCAAGACCTGAAAGTCGACGAATCGACCAGAATTGACCACTTCTGGAGGGAAATTGGGGAAATTTAAACCAGTTTAGGACACTCCAAATTATCTAATTTGTTGAAAGTGGTACATTTGTATTCCACATGGAAACGCAATTAGACCCTGTAAAAGAAATCTCCATCTTTTTTCTATTACGAAGGACCTGCTTATGAGCGCTAAAGTATCTCATTCGGCTTTCAAAGCTAGATTAGCTCAAAAACAAATTGAAGAACAAAAATAGCAAACACTGCAAGCAGAGAAAGAGAAGCTTTACGCACTGAAAAAGTTAAGCGAGTCTGATTTAAAAAAAACAAAAACCAGATCTCTCCACATTACAATCCGAAGTTAAAGAACTGAAGGACTCTAAAGAGAAAGAAACTGAAGTTAGCGATAGCTTGTTCCAAGAGGCTAGTGCCAAATTAAAAGACGCAATTGTAAATAAAGATGTGACTGGCATAAAAGTAGCCCAGGCTTTGCGTGAAGCTTGCGAGTCACAGACAAGTAAGGAAAAAAGGACCGAAAAAGTTTTAAGAGTTGAGGAAAAAACTTTCCAAGCGGCAGTCAATGGTTATTGATTCCTATTTTGCTAAAGAACCAAAAATGTAGTTTCACACATTCCTTAGTCATTGTTGTATGTGATCTAACTTGTGATAACAAAAGTTACTGTTAACAACTTTGCTTAATAAAGATTTTTTAAATATCTCAATATGCAAAGATTGTTTGATACACGTATAAAAGTTATTAAAACTTATTTTTCAGATAAGTTTGCCAAAACATCAAAGTTTGACCAAACTTTGGTATAATTTTGATGTTTTTGCCTACTAATAAGGGTAACTTATCTCAAAATGCGATCCTATTAAATCCAATAATTTTGAGAATTTGATCCTATAATTTTAAGCTTTTGATCCTATAATTTTTTTGAGAAATCGGTACGAGCCCTGCGAATGTTATATTATTGCCACTGTCTTTCTTATTATTATTCAAACCCTCAGTCAAGCTCAAGTACACATATTTTGCGCGAATAATGGTCTGAAACCCTCGTTAGGGAACCTCTGATTACCGATATTCACCTCCAAGTAATTTTAACCTAAATGTTCAAATGTGAGAGGGTTTTGATGGTAGTGACCATTGAAAGCTGATGAGCGCACAATTTCTATGATCAGTTTTTGAAAGTTTCGCCATATATAAATTGTCACGTAGGGTCTCCATGGAACCGGTGGGAATTGTAAAAAGTTTACATTCTATTAGATTCAACAGGTATTTAGCTGTTGTTTTCTCTAAGGCCATTAAATGACTGACTACTATATCCGGATGAACTTAAACCCTTCTGATATACAGTGTGCTGTCTATGATATTTATTTTTTAACTCTTTGTATTATTAGTTGGAGTCAAGAGTGCAAATGCAGAATTACTTATATAGAATTTCAATCTCAATGATACCCCATTAAATAGAAATTTATCAGAGTTAAAGGTTTCATGATGAATATTAAAAATTAATTGTACGGATTTTGATTCTGCTATCTCTCCTGACGTTTTTGTGGTCCGCTTTCCGGCTTTGAAAATGCCGTATTGATGTTAATACCATCATTTCCCTCAGTTAGTAAACGTGTAGCGAGGTAGGTTTTCTTCGCTTCACTGCAATTTCTCCAACGCTAACGTCTGTCGAACATATGAAAGCTATCGCTGTACAACCTTTAACTTCTCTGAAAGGAGATCAACCTATCGAATTTGATTACCTTGGTATGGAAAACGAATATACCGATACTTCTTTAATAATGTTATACACTCGAAATAAAATAACCGATGAAAATGGTGGTGATATAAATGATACGGACAACGTAGATCCCGTAAATAATTTTGGACATAGTCAAATTGAAGGAGTAGATTTATACGTTGGAGATTGTCTTGTTACGGCTTCCGCTAATATGTACGCCAATGGCGTCATGATATCTACTATAACGACTTACGGTTCCGGCGCTATGAGCTATCCGGGTGTACCTCGTATGAGCAGTTCTCGAAATAGCAGCCGCGATTCCAAAAAACGGCAGCGTTGTTCAAATCTGCTGTTTTAGAAATAGCGGCTGCTGTTTTAGAAATAGCGGCCGCTGTTTTAGAAATAGCGGCTGCTATTTTGGGAAATAGCAGTGTTTGTCTTGAGTTTTTAGCTTTTCTTAACGATACAGTGATATTGGTTGTTTTCAAAAGCTACCTTTTCAGTGATCGAATGTGACCTAATAATGGATCATGTATGTGAATTTTTTTTCTAAAAAAAAAACTACATTTAGGCCAAAATATTGTACTATTCTTCAAGCTGCATCAGTTTAATAGTGAAACGAGGGAATATTTTTAGATCTATTTTTTTGTCATGTAGGGTCAAAGATAAAAAACGTAAACTTAATCTGGTTGTGACAGTAAATCGAAGGTATTTAAATAAAGATTTTCGGTACTTTAGAATTACAATTAGGATTGGGCTAGAATGGTTAACAATGGAAGTTTACAAAACACAAAAAGGAGGGGAGGCGTGCAACTTTAAGAACTTTGGATATCGGATTGAAGGTACCAGTAGTAAACGAAAACGCTGGAGATGTTTAATAAGCGGATGTAAGGGAAAACTTTGGACGACGCTTGACAATAAGAACCCAGAGGAAAGGGGCAGTCATAGTGAGGACCACGCTCTCGGTCTCAAGGATTCGTTGGAAATCAAGCGGCTGGTGTGGGAAATGAAGGAAAGAGCTTCAAACGAAAGTGGTCCAATTACGAAGATTTATCGGGAATTCGGTAAAATAATGGATTTAAGTTAGGTTTAATAGTTCTGTCCAATTTCATTGCTAATCCACCACGATTTTTCAGCTTCTAATATTCAAAGAAACGAACCTGCTCTAGGGACAATATTTCCAACCTTTCAATCCGTGAATAATAAACTGTACAGAGAACGAAATGCCAGTCTACCTCCCGCTCCAAAATCCAAAAAGGACATAGAATTTCCAGATCACCTTTCAAAAACCATTCAAGGTGAACCATTTATTCTTTATGGGGATGACGATATTGACATAGTGATACTTGCAACAGAAACAAATGTTGTTCGGTGAGTAGCGATATGAAATAGGCCCAATTATAAGAGGTTTTTTTTGTAAAAATGTAACAAAAGTATATGGTATAGATTATCAACAAATAAGGAATGGTTTATCGATGGGACATTTAGTGTAGCTCCAAAGTTTTTTAAACAAATTCTAACTATTCACGTGTTGAGGGGTGAGAAAATAAATTTGCCCGTGGTGTATTGTCTTTTGACAAGCAAAGCCATGAGCACTTACGCAACTGTGATGAGGTAAACTCCCGGGATTGATTGCGTTCGAACTTCTTCACTAATATTATTTATGTCATATCTTAGCAAAATCAAAGAGGCAGCTACCAGCATTAATGTCAACCTCGCACCAAGCATAATCATGATTGATTTTGAAGCTGCTTTGATAAAAACTCTGGAGCTTGAATTTCCAGCCGCTACTCTACGCGGATGCATTTTCACCATTCCCAAGCAGTTTACAGGCATATTCAAACGCTAGGGTTGTCAAATCAATACAGAACAATTCCACATCTAGCTAAAACATGTAGAATGGTTCTGTCGCTCGCTTTTGTGCCTATTCCACTCGTAAAAAAAGTAAGCATTGCGAGTTCAGCCTAAAATTGTAATTCTGGGTATTTATAGGTTGGAAAACGATTCTCCGCTTATTTTAGCACCCCTTTTTGAATATTTCAAGACTCAATGGATTAATGGAGTACCTCTTCATTATTGGAACATGTACGGAGTCACTCGCCGAACTAACAACGATGTTGAAAGTATTTCGCCTGGCGCCATGCTGTAACAGGGACATTTCTAATTATATAAAGTACTATTTAAGGTTGGAATAAATGATTTCAAGCTGTCGTTGGCCGAGACCACCCGAACTTCTACATTTTGCTGAAGTCTTATTTGAGGAACACGGTTCTTATGAAACCGTTTGGAGTCAAATTGCAGCTGGACAAAAAGTGAAGCGCGACAACAGCAAGTACCTCCAAGTATCTAAAAGGATTGAGTCGCTAAAAGCAAGATTTAACAAAAATGAAATAACGGTTAAAGAATATATTTCGGGAATATCATAAAACATATGTAAACCTCTAGGATTGTAAAACACTGGAAAACTTAAGAAAAATAAAATAAAAACGATATTAGCATTAATTTTTGTGTAAAAACTTGAGTAAATTTCGATAAAGATCAAGACCTTGTTGTAAATAATAGCATAAGTTCATGTCACTAAAAAGTGCTTTGAACTAAAGTCTCCCCGTAAAGCATCAAAAATAAGCAATGGAATTTAAACCAAACCTAACCTAACCTTTACGAGAACCGCTGTATCGGTAACTGTTGTAACGGGTAAACTGCCATTTCGGGAAACCGCTATTTAGGGAACTGCTGATATGAGGACCGCTATTATGGAATCCGCTCTTACGGTAACCGCTCATCATTCAGATATGAATACATTTAGTTACATTTAGCTAACTTGTATATTTTTAATAGTGTTTTAATTTTTCTATTTTAATTGAAGCTTCATCATCTAAATGATGTACATAATAAGCTTGTGTCTATTTACAGTTATTTCTCATTACAATGCATATAAGGGCCGCAGCTAACATACAGCGCCCTACACTAAAGCCTCGTTTTCAATCAAGCTTTTTTTTGGAAAAACGCTAGCGTTTTGATTTTGCGGATGAGGGAGGAAAAATCGCAATTTTCAACGCCGCTCAGCGGCTTGAGCAAAAAGGGAAACGCTAAACATCTGGTGGTTTTCAAACTCGCTTGGAAAAATTTGGAAGCGCGCGGTACTAGTGTCACGTGATAGATGTAGGCGTGGACTTCACTCTCTGGTACGAACTCCGAACCAAAACAAATATGGCGGTTACGGCCATACCTGTCCACCATCGCTTGGGCTCAGCTCAGCTCACGTTACTTTATAGAAATTGACAACGAGCTCACCTCAAGCTCAAAATTGAAACAATGTTTCCTAAGAGCTCAATGTGAGCTCAAGCTCAGTTATATTTTATAAATGAGCTCGCCTCGGGCTCGGGTTCATTCGCATAATTTTGATGGGCTAGGCTTGAGCTCAAGCTCTCTCTAATATCCTTCGCGGGCTCAGCTCGGGCTCAAAATCGATAGAATTTAAGGCTCACCTCAAGCTCGGGCTCATTCAATTTAGTAAGCTCAAGCTCGAGCTTGGTCTCATATTCCCGGAGAATATTTCTTCCAAACAGTGTAGATGTTGAAATAAATAATTTTGCAGCTATTTTTACGCGATAAATGCAAAAATATAATACATATTTACTATCCAAATGACTTGCACTATATTTGTATTAAAAAAAATTCAAAATTTCATCTACCAATGAGTTACGCTAGTTTCTGTTGGCACTGAATACGGCGCTGAGCCAAGCTGAGCGCAGTCTCAAAACAGTGAGCGCCCCTTTCAAAATGAGCGGTCTCATAGATTTCAGTTGGCCTCGCTCGAGCTCAGGAAAGCCAAAACATTTGTAAGAGAGCTCAGCGCAAGCTCTCGTTGATTTTACAGTTGAACCTGGGCTCAGCTCAAGGCTCACTTTGTTTGTGACGTATTGTGAGCCCGGGCTCAAGCTCAGAAAACTTTTTCATAAACTTTCGGGCTCGGCTCGAGCTCGTGACTTTATCAATTATTTCGAAGAGCCTCGCTCAATTCGAGCTCGGGCTCGCTAAATTGAGGTGAGCGCGGACAGCTATGTTCGTGGATAAATAATTCGTCTAGAAATTGCGCCAGTGGTATAATTGGAAAGTGGACCACAATGCGATATAACTGCCGATTTAGTGGAGTTAAGTTTTAAAGTTAAGAATATATATAATTGATGTTTCTTTAAATATTTACATCAAGTATCTGGTTTTTCTTTCTTTGTACTAAATTTATTATTGTAGTACATTTATAAGTTAGTATTATTATTTACTTGGCTTATGCACTATCCATATTTAAAGCCCAAAATGTACGAGAATAAAACCGATAGATGGCGAAAGCTAGTTTTGAAATTATAAGCCACTCCCATCAAAACATATAAAGTAGTCGAGGATGGGTATGGAATTTGCTACGTCCAACGTTATTCTTACATAAATCCGTTTTTGATAATATTTTATAACAAGTTGGGAAAACCAAAATATTACCTCTCCGAGTCAAGAGGTCTACTACTACAAAGTTATTTACCTAGATATGGAATTATTTCTCTTTTTTGAAGTAAAAATTTACGAAATATTGAAGCAGTATTCCAAGCATAGCGAAAATACAGTAAAGCAGACGACATTTTACATCCAATAAGGATAAATCTTGGACACATGAAAATCAGTTAATGGCAAAAAGAACAGGAAATGAAGTCTACGCTTCATCTGTTTACCCTATATTCTGATAGCTACATTCACAACTGGTTAGCAGTGTAAACACTATCGTCTCGTCTCACCTCAACAATATTCTTAGTTTGCCAACATGAGTGTTAACGTTAAATAATACCAAAGCTAAATTGTAGCTAGACGCACTGATAGTCAATGCGCACCATAAAGAGAATAAAAACTCTGTAGCTTAGCCCTACTAATCTAATTGCCACCATGATCTTTTCTTCTATTATAAAATCTTAACCTGATAATTTAAAGAGTGTATTTAACTTTCGGCTCACTCTGAACCGTTAATGTCTCTTCATTTCAGACACGAAAATCAAAACCCAAAGTTTACTTCACCTCAGGCCTCAATTATTAACTCTATTTTTCACTAAGCTTATTGCAAGTAATACTAGATATACCCGCCGGAGTCTAGATTTTAGCTTTCTTCATGAAATTACTAAACCAAGGATTATTCTATATACAGATGTAGTATAGCTTAAGTAATATATAAACAGCCATTTCAAATAATAATATTAAAAAAATCTTTGGAATATCAAAATGAAACAGATCTTTAAAGCTACAAAAGCACTAAATGCATCATAATTACGAAAAATATTTCATCATATTCACTTTATATTAAGGATAAAGGGAATATTATGGTTCTGTAGGATTTCTTTACACATCAAAACAAAACGAACTTCTAACGCAGCGCACTGCGGCACTAGTGTAATAACGGACGGACACACACAGACAATAACATAGACTGCTTTTTAACTCTTTCCGTATTAATTTTGAATTGAGAAACAAGATTATCTTAAATATTAAAATAAATATAATTAATATTTAATATTTTCTTCGTTAGTTATTCGCCTTATTGAACGTTACATCGTTTTAAAAAAGAACAATTAAACATTCTTGAGAGACTTGACTAATATTGGCGTTTGAAATGAAGCTTACGCCGGTTGCTTCGCCTTACTAAAATAGGTAGTATATAAGGGTTTCGAATCGCAGCTATGGATAAGAACAGCGCAATTGCGTGAACCTTTGGTGGAAGCCCCACCTTAGGGAGGCCGGACGTTTCTCGTAACCCTGGCCGATCGCCGCGTATGTCTTAATCTTAAGGATGATGATGGAGTAGAAGCCAGGTGTACAGACTGGTGTCCATGTGGGATGGACAAAAACAATGACCAGAAGATGGTGGTGTGTAGAAACCAGTGTGTACAGACTGGTGTCCATGTGGGATGGACAAAGACCAGAAGATGGTGGTGTGTAGAAGCCAGTGTGTACAGACTGGTGTCCAAGTGGGATGGACAAAGACCAGAAAATGGTGGTGTATAGAAGCCAGTGTGTACAGACTGGTGTCCATGTGGCATGGAAAAAGAGCCAAAATGATGGTGGACTATAGAAGCCAGTGGGTAAAGACTGGTGTCCATATGAGATGGACAAGTGGCCAGAGGATGGTGGTGTTAGACAGGTAATGGATAATAGCTATGGTAAGTGGAATACAATTTTCCAAATTCCCGGAAATTGTAAATGCGGTCCGGAATTTGGGAAAACGTTTGCTCCGATTTGAAAACTGCGAACGCGGTCCCCTGGGGTGTAAGTCAATAACAACAGACAGACAGACAGACACGTCGAAATTAGAACCTCTCCGTGACATACGTCACTCGGAGAGGTAAAAATGATAATTTTGTGAATATTTTAGGTTGGGTTACAATATATCTATTCATATGAAATAACACGTTTGTCTTACTAACAAGAAACACGAGAAGTTCACAACTATTAGTTAAAAATATTTGCTCACAGGAAGTGCGTCACAGTTGGTCAAGAGAAATTAATAAATACAAACAAAAGTTAATTGTTTGGGCCAATTTTTTGGAATGAGTGGCAAGGCAAATATACCCTTTGGATATCGTGTCTTAAAGTTTGTGCTGGGTTAAAAAGTGTCTTTGTCTTTGCTTGTGGGTGTGTATAATTTTTTTATATTAAGTTCAAAACTAATTTTATCGTTTAATTTTGCATATGTGATTTAACTTGCTATCTTACTCGTATGCTTTGTGCAAAACATTGTCTGAACCGACTCCTAGTGTGGAAACAATAGTTTGAACCGACTTTTACTGTGCAAAACATAGTCTGAACCGACTCTTAGTGTGCAAAACATAGTCTGAACCGACTCTTAGTGTGCAAAAAATAGTCTGAGTCGACTCTTAGTGATGTGTTTGTTCGGATCAAAATCGTATTAAATCAGTTTCCAAGAGGAACGCAGGTATATTAAGTTTGTCAGTATGATGGGTACGGGTGAATATAAAATGATTGAAACTTTTATCCTTTCGTTTAGTTACAAGACCCTTAAGAAGCTGAAGATGATACCAGCATTCAATCCCATGTAGAAGTATTAAACACTGAGCTGAAACGCGGCAAATGTGACCAGAATATAATTAATGAGAAAATGATGAAAACTTTCAACTTCCGTCGAAAAATGTCTTTTCAAAAAGATATCGCCACTATCCTGAAAACATATCCAGCTTTGCAAAAAGAAAATGAAGTGAGATTTTTTGTTGTTTCTTCAATGGAAGTTGAAGTGGACTATCAGTGCTATTTTATGGATTCTTCTACTATAGGCATAACTATTAGATCTATCTGCATAGTGAAACATCACTGAGATATAACCAAACGATTTTAAAAATCAAAAAAGATTCAGGCTTCATCGATATATTTAAACTCCTCACCTCCAAAAAACCGTGTGACTCCCATGCCTTGCAGTTAACAAATTATTCTCGCGTGCCACGATTATCACGTCGCGTGAATTTTCTATTATATTTCACGCTGAAGGTTCCCTCGCAGTTACGGCATTTAATTAGTCAATGGAATCTGAATCTACATTGAAATTTAAATCAGTCGGATATGATTCCTGCTGTTTCACTTTGCACGCAAGCGTTATAATTAGTAGAAGATCGAAAAAAAACTATTTTGCTCTTCACCCTCACTTTAAATAATTTGCATATACAAGTAATGTTCTTTACAGTTATTTGAGGAATTGGCTCGAATTTGCGGGAACCATGCGGCTCTGAAATCCAGCATATTTAAATTATATGGCTCAGAAGAAAAACAAAATTATATATTTAGCGCGGAAACAATGATCTTCCAAGAAACTTATTGAACTCTTAGACAAGAAAAAAATAATAGTTACGGAAACAGAATTTGAGGGTTGGGCACTTACACTAAATTGAAGTATATATGCTAAACTTTTGTGATGGTTACTGCACAGTTGTTTTATTTTACAGATTGCTCGGGAAAAGGCCAAATCGGGGTCTGAAACGGTCTCCACCACCGCTGGGCGTGCGGCGGCACGTAACACCCAATTGAAGAGGCCTAGAACGGAGGATTGGACTCCCACGCCCAGTATCTCGCAAGCGGCGGCGAAAAAGGCTAAGTCCTATAGAGACGCAGCCAGCTCAGAAAATATGGCCATTGTTAAAAAAGGCTATCCGACGGTGGTCATCACGGAGGAAGACGTGGGCCCAATCCAGAAGGCGATTCTAGGGGCGCTGGATGGGATACCTTCGGGGAGCCCTCTACCGCGCCTTGCGAATTTTAGCCTGACGGCCGGGGCCCTGGTATACTCCTGTGAGGATTCGTTCACTGGTCAATGGTTGAAGGAGAACTTAGCCTACTCGGTGGTGGGGGATGCGGTGCTCTCAGTAATGAGAGCTAGTGAACTCCCTAAGTCGTTTAAGGTAATGTTCCGCACCAGGGACCAGATCACCAAATAGCCGGCGGTGCTGTTCTGGCGCCTAATGGCCCTTAACGATGGCTTTGCAACCGAACGTTGGAAATGTATCCGGACGTACGTGGACAGGGTCGTACGGTACTGGGTACTGTCCATTGATGGTTCCTCGTTGGACGCCATTAAGAATGCTGGCTTCGTGGGCTTCACTGGAGTGGACAAGGGTTCCTTCAAACTCCTTCAGTACACGGAAACCACCAAAACCACTGCAGCCGAGTCTGCGGCAAGGGGTCGGACTAGAGAGATGGGGGATCTCGCTGTGGAGCTCGCTGGTGTCGCTCTAGGCACAGAGGGAGAGGGTGGGGGGCTCATTCGGAAGTCTGTTCTTCCATGGATGAGTCCACCCTACTGGAAGAATCGGATGGGACCCTTCGGGGTCCAGCCGATCTGAGTTCTAGTGGTCCTGAAGCTTGCCACAGCTCTTCAATACCACTTCCTTCCATTATCCGTCCATTTGAACCCATGAACGACATCAAAAGATGAAAGCCCCCAAGCCGTACCACTATTTTTTAAATATCGTTGTTTTTTTCTTCAGCAGCTACCATCTCTGTCGCTTTTAGGAACAAATGTGGGTCAAAAGTGACTATACACGCTTTGTTTCTATATTTGCATTGTTGGGAGGCAAAGCTCAGGGCTGAATAAATACTCGACTGATTTCAGGGATCAACATTGATAAATGGTAAAGCGATTACGTTGGTTGTCTCAAAACTTGTTTCTTGTGCTACAACTGTGTGCAGAAATCCCATCCAACCTGGTAAACTACTTTGGTCGCATGCAAATCCACTCAGCCACAAAACGTTTAAAGGAGCTAATGCGTCCAAAGCAAAGGAGCCAATGCCTTTCAGAAAAACATTTTTTAAGCCCAAAATTACCTGGTTTCCTGTAGGTTAACAAAGGAATCCGAGTGGATTGGCCGGTTGAGAATGCGCTTTTCTGTCGAGGTACCGCAATCGTGGCTTCCACTGATCTACAGGGAGTGACCCATTTAATTCCACCCATGGCGTGGAACGTATTGGTTCCATCAAGAGTGATTATGTTAACGTCAGCGTTATCAAAAACATATTGGACAAATGCATCATCGCTTTCGTTTGGTATTCCAGAATTAATCAACGACTGCTGATAAATTTCTCCTTCACTATAAGAAGCGCCCATACCCAGTGAATTTATTATTTCTACGAGGTGTTTCGAACCATAGCGACGGATTAAATATATTGTTGGACTTGTATTAATAGGCGACAGAAATGACCTAGGTCTCACGGCTGAAATTATGGAGTGGTTTATGACTTTTCGTTTTCGAATAATATCGGGTGATTCATTTTGTCTCCTTTTGTTTAGGTGTAAAGTTCCAATGTTTCTGGTACAATATTTTTTCCACCTTCAGAAATTTCTTCAACACTTGGGTAGGATGTTCGATCGTACACCATTTTTTGAATGTCTTCACGTATTATTGAGGCTGCAGTTTCGACGATTCTCTTACGTTCAGACAACGAGTCTTTTTCTCTCTACATACCAGCTATTACAGATACGTTTTTCAACAGTATCAGATAAACAAACTATAGTCTTTTTACCCTTCCGTTCCGTAAAAACCACGTTCTTGAAGTGCGAAGAAATTCTTTGCTTTAGCCATCTATCAGTATATATATTGTCGTCATCTCCATTTGCCGTTGAAAAACGTCGCAATATATCTTGTAATTCGGATAAAGAAAACTGACTGTCAACATTATTTTCCAGAGCCTTCGATTTTGACTCGCGTTCAGGGCGCCCTGGTGCACGTTTTTTAATTTTCTTGGAAAAGTTGACGTAACATTGGTGATGGTATCTTGCTTCAGCAGCTTCAAGATCTAATTGTCCCAGTACCCTACGTTTGACCTTTTCTCCCCATTCGTCGGCACGATTTTGGGCATAAAGTAGAATTTCATCTTTGATTTCAAGGGTTGCAACAATATGAATCTTTCCACGTTTGAACTTCGATACTTTTGTGCTAGTACTGTCATCTTCTTCACAAAACATTCATTGCTTTTTAAAATCAAAACTAATGTCACAACCTCTGGAGCGACGAGAAACGTGAACCGTATCGGAGGTATTTTGACTAACAGCTTTAATACTGCTTTTCCTAGTATAGTTTTTCCTGCACAACTGATGAACGGTTAACTCCGAAATTCCAATAACCTTCTCAAGAAGAGCATCTTTTCTCAAAATACTAGCATCAATTATGGACTTTAAGCCCATAGTCACTTTTACTATCGGTTTTTCCCTTTCATTCAAAGTATCGTTACAAATTATATACTTTTCCATTGTCTAATTGCCAGGAAAACAGTCGCGTTTGACAAATGTGAAAACAATACTAAAACTATTAAAATGTGCGACTCATTTTAAGCGTAAAAAGAGAAGAGAAAATTAAACTTTAGCCCATAAACGATCTTTGTCGGACGTAAGACATTTCATGTCCCGCAGCGCCGGCTCGAAGAAAGCGCGCAAAATTACAACTGACAACAGTATTTTCCAATGAGAGGGGATCCTTATTTAATGTTTCAGCTAATTTTCGCTAAAGTAATTATAATGTACAATAATACTGTTTTAAAGCTTACAACCAGCTCTAAACGATGATAATAATAAAAACGTATTATTAAAATTTTTAAGTAGGAAAACTCAGTTAAACTGTAAATGTTAGGGTTAAGTTTTTTTATTTTGTCTTAATTAATTTGATTGTGATTAAAGATAGGTGTTTGGCGTACTATAATTAAATGTAGTATGGCTCTTTCTCTAACGAATGAGCCATATTTCAGCATTCGGAAACGTTTGTGAATAGATATGTCAAGAGAGCCTGATATAAAGGGGGATGAAACGGGGGAAGCACCACACGGATTACTGGGACTTTCGGTATTTTGATGAGGTCATCATATACTAGCATTGTGCAAAAATTCAGCTTTCTCCTAATTTATTCCTAGATTCCCTGGACTAAAAAGCGAGTTGATTTTTAAGCCAATGTTTCTTATGAACGAAATGTATCAAGGATTGAACAAAAACCAGAGAGACCTTTCAGTAGTTTGACTGTACCAGAAATCGAATCAGTTTACATCATGGCGCGACCAACACCAGAAAAATTTGTTAAGTGTTTAACAACCGAAATAGACGAATTTCAATTGACAAACAAGCAAGAAGCTGCTCTGTACTACTTGAAAAACAACATCAGAAATCTAAATACAAGGACTTTAATTCTTTTCTTGCGATTCGTAACGGGATCCTTAACTTTACCTAAGAAAATAAGTTTCCTTTAAACATGCTGAAAGTCAAGGTCGAGCCCCACGAGCAAAAACCTGTACGAAAAACCTTGAAATATCAGACAACTTTTCGACTTTTCAAGAGTTTGCTGATGTGACTGATGCTGTTTTAAATGAAAGGGAAAATTTCAATTTATCCATGCCATGGTAAGCATTTGAATTTGATTTATTATAGAAGTTTCAAATATTTGAACTAACTTAATGTGATATTATTCTTAGATTTTAGAAACTGTATATCACTAATATGTTATAAGTAACATTTATCACTCGCGAAGGACTATCTTCTTTCTAAATTTTTATGATTTTTTATATATCATAAAACATCTAGAAAGCAGGGTGACCATTCTTCCTATAGTTCACTGTAGTTTCATATTCAATCCTATTTTCTGGTTTTCTCCTTTCTTCGTGTATTTTTCCAAGCATAAAAAATAAAAAAAAGGCATAGTTATATAATTTTAAAAATTACTTCTCTTAAATATGTTACATGAACATCTAAAACATAGGATATTGTTATAGATATTTTTGGAAGGTTAGGAACAAACAGTACATGAAAACCATTTGAGTAACGAAAGTAACTAACATTAAATACTGTAATGTTTCCATTTTAAAACTATTTAATGTGTTGAAGAATATTTTAAAATACTATTATTTCAAGTGATTTATTCCCTCTTCGTCCTATTTTCTCACTAAGAAATCTTTATATAAAATCCCTTGTTCTTAGACTTTATTATAACTTTAAATTAAATTCATGTAAAATTTTAACTAAGACATTACTTAAAAACATAATAACAAAGGTAACAACGAAGAACTCTTGTTGATATTTGATATCGTGAAACTACAAATAAAACAAATTGAAGCATTTAAGGAACAATTGCTTTAAAAACCCCTTAATTGACGGCATTAAAGCTTGAATTGAAAATGGGCTAGTGCACATTTATACATTTTAAAATGGGATTGATCAAGGCCTTTGAAATCATATTTCCTATGGGGCAAGTTGCTCAAGTTGAACAACTTCTATCTGTACTCATTTTCCTTCAGCAGCATAATGTTTATTCAATTCGAGCTTGAATTTATTGCTGAAATACTTAAATGTTTATGGATATGTGGACCAATTAGTTTAATTATTATAATATGTTAAAGTGTTTTCACTTAATGTAAGTGTCCAAATGAAAAACAATTAAAACCACATTACTGTACTGAGCTTACTTCAGTTTTTCCTTACAATTTCTTCAATGAACTCTAAAATTCCCCATTTACTTCAATTCGAAATCATGTTAGCTTACCATTTCTTCAACAAACTATGCATTATTTTCATTTATTCAGGTAAACTACCCTTTTCTTCCATAAACCATGTATAATTACTACATTTTCAGATCGTAATCATTTGTTCTACAGAGCATATATTTCAGGTTATATAGGCTTATGTCTGGACTTTCGGCAAATATTTCCACATGAAGACTTCAAGTGCATTGCTTGAAAGCGATCAT
Source organism: Phalangium opilio (assembly GCF_054372755.1). Lineage (NCBI taxonomy): Eukaryota > Metazoa > Arthropoda > Arachnida > Opiliones > Phalangiidae > Phalangium > Phalangium opilio. Next base: position 297,718 of record NW_028324253.1, read on the forward strand.
CCGAATTTAATTACTTGATTGAATTTTACGAATTCATTTCAGTAAAATATAATAGTCATATCATATGACTAGCTGTTACCCGCGGCGTCGCTCGCGTGTAATAAGAACTTCCATCAAAAGGATTGAAAGAATGAGTAGATTTTACTGATGACTAATATTTTGTAGCAACCTAAGAGCGAAGGCACTCGTCGTTGCCCGTCAGCCCGTCGGGACATTTTTTATTACTTTTCACGCGGACATTATTCTATAAAGAAGGGTTTTAAGGTTTTGGCCGCCATTTAAAAAGATGGCAACAAATCGAACCCAAAAAACCATTCAGCCCATCTATAGGTTAAAGGAAAGCAGTGTACTAAATATTTTTGAAATCGGTTGAAACGCGCGGACTTTGTTGCATAGAGAAGATATTTTACATTTCTGGGCGCCATTTTTTAAGATGGCGACGGATTGGAAAAATCTTTCTTAGTACGCGCCTACTACTTATGAGAAACGTTCCTGCAAATTTTCAGCCTTCTAGGGGAAGCGGTTTGGGCTGGGTGTTGATTATCAGTCTGTCAGTCTGTCAGTCAGTCAGTCAGGACTTTGATTTATATAGATATAGATGAATAATTATCAATTATTTTTAATGCTTTTTAAAATATCCGGAAACGTGATAGTGTGTTGTCGCGTAAATTACTCTGAATTGTGACACAAACGGCGTTTTTAACGCAACGATTTATCGGTTTGACGAGAGACCTTCGCAGCACGTTTTATGAAAGCGCATTCAAACAGTACGTTTCTTTAAAAAACAAATTTTTTAATTCAATTAGATCATGGATTTCAACAAAATATTTTGAGATATATTTCCGATTGAACAAAAGATCATAAAATTTAAAAAACTCAAGTGCAAACATGGCCAAAGTGAAATATATTCGACTTGTATATAATGTCTTGGCTTCGGCTCTTGACGCGACGAAGTAACGTTTTTGTCGTGTGGATTTTCGTTTTGACGCGACGAGGTCACGTTTTTAACGTGTAGTTTTTCGTTTTGACGCGACGAGGTAACGTTTTTGTCGTGTGGTTTTTCGTTTTGACGCGACGAGGTAACGTTTTTGTCGTGTAGATTTTCGTTTTGACGCGACGAGGTAACGTTTTTGTCGTGTAGATTTTCATTTTGACGCGACGAGGTAACGTTTTTGTCGTGTAGATTTTGTTTTGACGCGACGAGGTAACGTTTTTGTCGTGTAGATTTTCATTTTGATGCGACGAGGGAACGTTTTGTCGTGTTGATTTTCGTTTTGACGCGACGAAGTGACGTTTTTGTCGTGTTATTTTCTTAGACCAATGGTAACTTGGGTGTATGTTTAAACGTTAAAGAAACACCAATTAAACACGCCTCAAAATATTATAATTTCGTATAACCAAGAAATTAACGAACCAATTGTGAGCTCTGAAAAATGGTCGCGACAAGGAAAATATTTTGTCGCGTGAATTTTTCTCTCGTCGCGTCGATTTTTATTTTAACGCGTCAAAATCATGTTTTTGTTGCGTCAATTTCGAATTTTACTCGACGAGAAAGTTTTGTCGTGTCAAAAGAGTAGGACACGCCTATGGCACGCCCAGGTGTTTCCTGAAATATGGTTGGCTTACAAAATTTTTAAAGCTATTTAAAACCTTTCATTGGACAATATTTCTGACTTGACAAAAATATTTGAAAGCGTTGATTTTACAACTTGTCATGTAAATTTGCCTCGATTGTGACATAAATGGCGTTCCATAAAGCACACCTGCCTATTCTTTCAAAACCTCTTTCCATACTATTGAATGAAATGATTTAAACACAATACAATAAAATCATTTTGCAAAAATATCATAAATTCATCCATTTCTTTGGACATGTACAAGAAAAATAAAATTATTTAATAATAAAATACAAAGCGTCATCGTGACGGTGAAAATAAAAATCTAGTGATCGATAAGAAAATGTCTCCAAATGATTTTAAATGAATTAAAAGAGTTGCATATTTTATTGATAATTTTAAAGCATATTTTATTGATAATTTTAAAGAATCCCTGAGTTCAGTATCACCCTGTCTTTCTATTAACAAAACTAAATAGTCAATCTCTTAATTTCCAATAAAATTTTGGTTATATAGAAGGCAGGAAGTTACTTCATTGGCCCAGAGGCCCACTTTAAAATGGTCAATGAAATCGTAACCTATTCTTAATCCATTTAAAATCATTCTTATGTATTATTATGTTTCACTAGGCAGTTAATAGAACGATCCATAAAAAATTACTTAATTTTCCTTTCTTCCTCCATTTAAACAAACTATTAAGTTTTACATTTCTACGTACTTTCGATGTGAGATCAAACAAGTTGGGAAACCAAAATAAACCTCTCCGAGCCGAGACGAATTTACTTTCTTAACACAGGTCCACCAGCCAATGAGAGAAACCGGAAATACATAGTTCAAATTAGCGAAATATTTTCAAGGTCTTTAGCAAAGCCTTAAGCGTTTAACAATTTCCTTTGTATCCTCAATAATTCTAATGAGGACCTAAAATGTATCACTGAAGGGTGTATTTAACTTTCGGCTCACTCTGAACCGTTAACACCTCCTATAAGAGGAGGCGAAACAAGGTCATTTCTAGTTTAAATCTAGGGTATCTTATTTCACAGACCCAATCGGTTCAACACTTGTTTATAGATGAAGAAATAACATCCATATTATCTAATTAATATAAAAAATGCGTTTACACTATATATAAATGTAGCAAAGCTGAATTAAAAAGTAAACACCAAATTTGAAATGTTAATATCAAAAGATGTTCTTGGAATATTAAGATGAAAAAGATCGTAATGCCGAAAAATATTTAAAATATTTTCATTTAATACTCTGCAAAAAGTAAATGTTATCGTTTGGTAAGAGATCTTATCATCCTACTCGCTTTATATTAACTTTGATTTGCGTGTAGTGTTTCGATTCGGATGCAATCTTCATTACTCGTTCTATATAAACTCTCACTTGTGTCATTACATAGAAATAAGTTTATCTTAAATAATTAATTACATATAAATGATATTATTTTAATCGCCAGTAAATAATTTTAAAAATAGTTAAATCGTTTAAAATAAAGTTGTTCCTATTATCTTTCGAAACTTTGCTGATATTGACGTTTAAAGTGAAGGGTACCCCTCTTGCCCGCTTTTGTCAAATTTTGGGATATATATACGATTCGTTTCCATTATAATAATAGATAAAAAACGCATTCGCGTGAACCAATGGTGGAAGCCCTGCAATTGGGAGGCTAGACGTTTCTCGTAACCCTAGCCGATCGCCGCGTATATCTTGAAACCAAACGATGACGAAGGAAAAGAAGCCAGAATGTACTGACTGGCGTACATGTGGAGTGGACAAAAACCTGAAGATGGTGGTGCATAGAAGCTGGTGTCAATGCGGAATTGACGAAGAACAGAAGATGGTGGTGAATAGAAGCTGGTGTCAAGGTGAAATTGACGAAGAACAGAAGATGGTGGTGCTTGGAAGCCAGCAAGTACAGACTAGTGTCAATGTGGAGTGGACGAAAACAAAAACTGGTGGTGTGGGAACTCAAGTAGAATAGCCAGCGGAGACAAACACAATTTTCCAAATTTCCGTGAACTGTCAATGCAGTCCGGAAATTGGGAACACGTTTGCTCCGATACGCAAACTGCGAACGCGGTCACGTGGGGTGTGACAGGCACACACACAGACACCCATACACACACACACACCCACACACCAATAATTATATAAATAGCTAAACAAAGAAAAATAAATACCATTTGATTCCATCCGAAGTTTTTGAATCTTAAAATAGGTTCGTCGTGTGGCATAATCACGCGTTGTGGATCATGAACATTACATTCACGCACGTGCTCATCGTGGGTTCGAATTGACGCGCTTTGTTTTAAACACCGACGACAGTAAAATGATTGATGCGCGTGTTTGGTGAAACCACTGAGAAGGCGACTTAGGTTGCGAATCAAAACAAAATGTTTTGATTCCCCGTTTGACACCAAGAGCAAATCAACCTCCCTATCTTTGGAAACTTGTCTTTCACTCACGTAACGTGGGAAGTACCCCTTTTCATATGCGAAACAATTTATGGACAAATTGTTTACTTCCTCAAAACGTTTAAGTTTAAACGAATCGAGTTCAAATGGGAATGTAATTCCACACAAGATTAGTTCATTCTCGTACTGTTGATAATGTGCGATACGAGATGGGTTGTCTACAACTGGGTGAATTTTGGCAATAATCGACCATAAAAACACTTATTGTCACGTATATCTTCTGGTTTAACGTTCACGGTAGACCGTTCGTTTTCAATTACAGACGGTAATTGGAAATACGTTCCACCTACTAGCGGTAGGTATTGGATAATGTTAATTTGAATGTACAAAATACGGTCAATCTCCCAACCACTCCCCTTAGACTCGAATGCATTCATACTTTCGGCTATTTTATCCCGACTGGTGTTGACCTGTCGCGGAATAACTTCTGGTGATATAGTTGCGTGTGTAAACCCCCGAAAGTACGGACTAATTTCAGTCACAGCGCCCGTGTTCCCTAACTCACGCGTGTATCTCGCGTGTACAACAAGGTACCATTTAATACCTTTCTTCTCACTCAGTTTGTTTCTTACGTAACCCTCTAGCTTTCCTCTATGTTCATTTATGAACAAAATAGAGTCCGTTACTCCATCAGGTGCAGTGATTCGAGCCGAAAAAATCGCGTCATGGAGCGCGTTAATTTCCTCAATTTCCGGTGGAGGTGGATTCCCGGGTGGATCGACTGCGTTTTGTTCGGCTTCCCAATTCTCCATGAATTCAGCCAATCCAAGATCATCTTGAGAATGTAAATCCTCATGATCTTGTTGCGCTTCGAAATTATCCATAAACTCCCCAAGACCATCGTTATCTTGGGAGAGTAAGACGTCACCGCTTGGACCATCTTCGTAAATACGTTTGAAATTAATTCTTATATCAATTTAGAAAACCAAGATTGTCTTAAACCCCTGGTTGTTAGCTACACCCCCCGCGCATCAAAAGGTGGCGGGTAAGAAACCTTACAGGGGAAATCAATAAACTAAATATTTACCATTTTCAACTTTTCTTTTCTTTCCTCCGTTTGTCGGAATCGGTTCCGCTTTTCTCTTTACGGGCGAATTAGGAGGGGTGACGCGGTGTGAAGGCCCGGGTTGTGGAGATGCCGGACGCGTATTATATTCCGCGACGTTATTTACCGCGGGGTTACCGCGATGTATTTGCGGCGAGATATAGATGGCGAGATAAACTATCTTTACGCGAAAATAACCTATCGCAAACTGGACACGCAAAAGAATTATTATCGTGTTTGGTCCGCATATGACGGCTGAGGTTCCGCTGGTTGGTGAAGACATCGGCACAAGTAGAGCAGGAGTACATCTTGAAATCGAATGTGACCATAGCACCCATTTCACCTCCCTTTTATACAATTTTTATGTCTTACGTATATATTGTTTCACCCTTTCCCGTGATTCCCATTGGATAAAAATATTGTCAGCCTTAAATAGTGTCTTTTTCCTTGGATTTTCCGGGGTTTCCCCATCAACGTACAGAAATCCAATTGCACCTGGTTTAAGATGGTGTAATATGGAAGACCCGAAAAGAACCTTCTAGAAACAATGGAATGTTCTGGAATCGGAAAGAATATTCTAGATGGTCCGAGATGACCGACACTTCATTGTACATCCGAAATCGGTCTATATTGTAGGTAGTGTAAAGTGAACAATGACGCTTTGATGTGAAGACTCCCTCGAGTCTAAGAAATTTACTCCTCTGATAAAACCTCAAACTGTATCTTAAACTATAGTAGCAGGTACATTCGTACACGAGGGGTTTGTCGAGACGTCAAGTTGACATGTTAGGTTAAGACGCACGTGTTTTCGCCTTCTAGATGGTTCGAAACGAGAGGTCGGATACATCTTATTCTATACACTATATCTTTTGAGTTATCCGTATATTTCGAACTCTTAACCGACCACCCAGTAATCAGGCTTGATTTCTTCGCTGTTTTTGGGTTTTTTGGGGGAATCCCGATTGAAACCAGTGATTCATAGGTGTATGGTTTTTAATCCTACAATTCATACTAACTGTTTGAAGTTCTATTGTGATTTGGAGAAAATTCGTGGGAGGGTTAGAGGTTTTCAAGTAGGAAAAATAAAAGTAAATTAATTAAAAGTTACAATTTGAATTTCATTTTTATTCGTCTCCTAAATTTTTATTTACAATTTCTTTGTGGTTATAAATCCACTCGGAAAATAATATACATTTAGATAGTGCACACAAATACTTATTATTACGGACAGGTTTATGATTAAGCATGCATGTAATCATGGGACCATCATCGTCTATTTCATTGGCTTTGGGACATCCCACTCCGTTCAAGTCAATTACTTCCCGATTAATAATGTCCGACAAAAAGAAGCACTTTTCATCCCCTTTGCAAAATACCCGTTCGTAGCTTTGTACAGCGACTCTCAGGCACTGCCGGAGTTTATCGTAGGGCGTTACTCCATCATCCCAGGCTAGACCATGTTTAGACTAGCATCCACTTGTTTTGGCGTACAGCGTCGTAGCTCAATTCTTTTTCGGCGTATGGGGGCGCGAAAGACCATGATCCGACTCTCGGGGTTTTCTCGACGCTTGTTACGGCTACTTCCTTGGCAATTTTTTCCCGTCCATCAATTGTAGCGCGCCCGTCGAGGAAATCAAAATCTACGACGATGGATTTCTTAAACCTATGGGTGAGAACGAATAATTTCCCATTAACACTGATATTTTTCAGTGATGCAAATAGAGTATAAAAAGACTACTTACATTGTACTTGTTGGATGGTCCTTCCTTCCTCGTGAACTTTAGTGAGATTGTGATGGATGTTTAACTCGGGGTCCTGGCTATTTATACTATTTAATAAGATAATCATCCTAGCTTTGACTGTACATTATTGGTGTTTACGCCGTGGGTTTTTTCGGGAAGATTATTCTCGAACAATCTACAACTTTGACTGTACATTTTACGTCATGGCCTTAAACAACGTTAACCTGGGTTTTATGGGGTATTTTAAATTTTCTGCAATGATCTAGAATAATCGGTAGAGCTGGGTTTTTACGGGGACTCTTTATTTCACCCCCCCCCCAACGTCATCTGGAGTTTCATACCCCCTTATCCATTTGATTAACACGGGAGAAATTAATGGTTCAAATTTTAATCTAATTAACATATTAAAATACTGTTTATTTCTTAAATCATAATTCACCCTATCTTCATACTCCAATGTATGTACTTCTATATCCGAGAATCGAACGCGCTTCATTGACCTGTCAATCAAAATCACCCCTTGCAGGTCTGAGAGAGGGGTGAGTCAATCAAAAACGTCCTCTTGCAGGAGTGCCCATAGAAATAACATGGAGTTTTTCTCCACTTTAGCCATTTTGTGGCAACCCTTTTGAAATGAAATATTCGTTTGTTACGTTTGGGAGCGGTTTTATATCAAAATATAAACCCTTTTCTAGGACCATTTTTAAGGTTTTTGCGAAAAATTAAGTTTAAGTGCTAAATTTCATGTTTTTTAATCACCCTTTGACTTACGTTGTTGCACCCTATACGTCATACTGTTGGACTTACGGCGTTTTACCGTGGATGAAGCCTAGGAGAAAGCCACTCTTGCACATACGCTGTTTTACCGCGGACTTTTATTTGATTTTACTCTCTTTCGTTGCAAAAGCTGAATGATTTTAGGTAATTTAGTTAGACTAACGATTACAGCTAATTAAGCTAGATTAGCCATTACAGCCAATTAAGCTAGATTAGCCATTACAGCCAATTAAGCTAGATTAGCCATTACAGCCAATTAAGGTAGATTAGCCATTACAGCCAATTAAGGTAGATTAGCCATTACAGCCAATTAAGGTAGATTAGCCATTACAGCCAATTAAGGTAGATTAGCCATTACAGCCAATTAAGGTAGATTAGCCATTACAGCCAATTAAGGTAGATTAGCCATTACAGCCAATTAAGGTAGATTAGCCATTACAGCCAATTAAACTAGATTAGCCAATACAGCCAATTAAGGTAGATTAGCCATTACAGCCAATTAAGGTAGATTAGCCATTACAGCCAATTAAGATAGATTAGCCATTACAGCCAATTAAGCTAGATTTGCCATTACAGCCAATTAAGATAGATTAGCCATTACAGCCAATTAAGCTAGATTAGCCATTACAGCCAATTAAGATAGATTAGCCTTTACAGCCAATTAAGATAGATTAGCCATTACAGCCAGTTAAGCTAAATTAGCGATTACAGCTAATTAAGCTAAATTAGCGATTACAGCCAATTAAGCTAAATTTGCGATTACAGCTAATTAAGCTCAATTAGCGATTACAGCTAATTAAGCTAAATTAGCGATTACAGCTAATTTAGCTAAATTAGCGATTACAGCTAATTAAGCTAAATTACCGATGGCGGGTAATTAAGCTAGATTACCGATTACAGCTAATTAAGCGAAATTAGCGATTACAGCTAATTAAGCTAAATTAGCGATTACAGCTAATTAAGCGAAATTAGCGATTACAGCTAATTAAGCGAAATTAGCGATTACAGCTAATTAAGCTAAATTAGCGATTACAGCTAATTAAGCTAAATTACCGATGGCGGGTAATTAAGCTAGATTACCGATTACAGCTAATTAAGCGAAATTAGCGATTACAGCTAAATAAGCTAAATTAGCGATTACAGCTAATTAAGCGAAATTAGCGATTACAGCTAATTAAGCTAAATTAGCGATTACAGCTAATTAAGCTAAATTACTGATGGCGGGTAATTAAGCTAGATTACCGATGGCGGGTAGTTAAGCTAGATTAACGATGGCGGGTAATTAAGCTAGATTACCGATGGCGGGTAATTAAGCTAGATTACCGGTGGCGGGTAATTAAGCTAGATTACCGGTGGCGGGTAATTAAGCTAGATTGCTGATAAGCAAATGACTTGGTGCACAATTCTATGTCTCGTGTTGGTGCACAACTCTATGACATCTGTTGGTGCTCAGATCTATGGAATCTTTTTATGCTTAGGCCTACTTAATCTTTTTGTGGTATAACTACCGGTTGCTCTGTAATTTGCTTGTGAAAATGACGGGAAAGCAATTTGAGTTTGACTGGACGTTGATTGTCAATTCAAGCAGTGACGATTGAAGTTATTTAATAGATGCTTGGTCAGTTCATTAGCTTTAACTAATAAAAGTGCAACGCCCTAAAACGTTTTCTCTCCCAAGGTTTCTAAACTATTTTAATTAATATTAAGACTGAAGTAACAGATATTAATAAAAACTGCCTTTGTAGACAAAGACGGGAAAAATTAAGAGATAAGTGTAGAAAATTAAATGCCTGAAGTAACAGATATTCAATTTTCACTTTTGAACACATGATTATAAAACATCAATTATTTGAAGAAATTCTTATCTTAGTTTTTTTCACCAAAATTTCATTTGCGAAAAATATTTTTCAACATTATTTCCCCCTGTATTTTGCTTCCAATATTAGCTCTAGAAAAAAGCTTCTTCAAGAATTTTTTAAGGGATAATAGCTTGACACTACGTTTTACCAGGGAGGAGAGACTTGAGACTGAAGTCTCTCCTCCCTGGTTTTACTTTCGACTGGCATGGTCTTTAAGAAGGTTCAAATACTTGCATATCTGAAAAAATTGAGATTTATGAGTTTAATTTTTATATTTTTAAATGAGAAATATTGCGAAGCGGAAAGTAACATAGGCAACTTGATTTTGATGTTGATATTAGTGTCGAAAAGATCTGTAGATAGATCGTGATCTTCAGAGAGCTATACATTAGTGTCGAAAAGATCTGTAGATTGACTGTGATCTTTAGAGAGGTATACATTAGGTCAATTTATGAAACTTCTTTTGATACGGTTTATACTTTATCAGCTATTAGCGTTTTTCTGTCCATTTTATTCCCCTTGTAGGGCTCAACCCAATTGTGAATATTTGAGAGAAAAAATGGAAAACGCGTATTATTTTTAAAATGATATTTAAGTGTCATATTAAAATATTTTTACTACAGGCTTAAAATTCAAGGCAAGTACCTTTACATCGAAAATCCTCTAAACCAACTTATTGAATACACAATTTTCATTGCATTCATAAAACGCGGGAAAAACTTTCACATAAACAATACTTTCGACCTATCTCACGTAGACTATTTAAGGTTTGATTAATTGTCTCATTAACGTTTAAGCGCAAATCAGGCGTGATGTTGAGGAACATTTTCTTATATTTAAGAACGGTAACGATGGAGGCCCACAAATTATAAGTACTTAAAAGTTAGCATGTTGAACCATTTCTACTTGCCCCATTAGAAAATACGTGGGTCTACAATATCCTGTATGGCACCGTCTCCTAGAGCAGAAGAGTAAGACATGGCTCAAATTCTTAAAGTATGCGAAAAATAAGCCAAAAATAAAACACTGACTTGAGCGACTTTTGCACCCTCCTTTGATATAATGATGCAAGCCAATATTACGAAAGATTTTCAACTTTCAAGTTGACATTGAATGTTATGAAACAATCAAATGTCATTTTTCAGCTTTCTAAGGTTTGATTGCCTAGATGACTAACTTCCAGGGCGATTCCTGGTACAACCTTAACAGTTTCTGGTTGAGATTTATACGCTTAACAACATACTTAAATTTAATCAAGATCATGCTAGCCAGTTTTAAGATAATCAACATTGAAGTTGAATGTTACGAAACAATCAAAGGTCCACATGGCGTTAATTCTAATAAGCAAGATGTAAATATAACAAACCTCACTGCCGGTTTGAGTCAGATAAGAAAGATTCGCCAATTAGATTTAATAGGAAAAGAAAAGCTGCCGTGATTAAGGTGAGTTCTGGGTACCGCTTTTAAATTTTTTCAATGAGATAATTGCAAAGATGTGTTAAAGGGGCGTACCGTCATTACGCCAGATGGCGTTAATTCTAATAAGCAAGATGGAAATAAAACAAACCTCACTGCCGGTTTGAGTTCAGATGAGAAAGATTCGCCAATTAGATTTAATAGGAAAAGAAAAGCTGCCGTGATTAAGGTGGTTCTGAGTACCGCCCTTAAAATTTTTTCAGTGAGATAAATGCAAAGATGTGTTAAAGGGGCGTACAATCCGTTATAAAGAGGGCGTATCAAGAGCTATATTTTGAAGTAGTGTTACTCTCTCTTGGAGTAGTGATTGGATAATGTCACGTGGAATGACTTGGCTCATGGATTCAAAGGGATATTCCGAAGCTCATTCCAAGGCACTGATAATGTTACGAAATCCACGCATGCCCAGTAGAGCTCTATTTCATGGAAGATAAGCTTCATATAGGCCACACCCCTACGTAACGGATTGTACATTCTTTTAAATTTTGTCAAATAGGGCTATTGCAGTCAAATTCCTTGCGGCCTCTTGTTGATAAAACTTGATATACAGTGTGGAAAAGATCAGAGTGCCCACATTTTTCGGACATTTTATAACAAAAAAAACTCGAGATCAATTAGGAAATTAATTGTAGTGCATTTCCCAGACTAATGGCAAATTTAATTAAAGAATTCTCTGGCATCCACTAAACATATCGTTCATGTAGCTTCAAATTATCACAAAAATGAGAATTTATAAGAAATCAACACAATAATGTTAATGAAAAATTAGTTTTTGTAAGATATCATAATCCTTCAACAAACAGGAATATAATGTCTTTCAGCGCAAATGTTCGATGTGTCTACCTTCCTGATGTAGACATTCTTCAAGTCAACTGGCCATTGATTCGCGTATGTGGCGAAGCATTCCTGGGGTGATGTTGCCAATGGCGATTCTTTTTCTGGCTTTAAGGTCGTCGGGTGAATCTGGTTCAGTTGCGTATACCTTTCCCTTGACATAGCCCCAGAGGAAGAAATCTAACGGAGTTAGGTCAGGAGACCTTGGAGGCCAGGGCGTTGGTCCACCCCTACCAATCCATCGGTTAGGGAACTCGTTATTCAGCCACTCTCTTACGGGTACGGCGAAGTGCGGTGGCGCGCCATCCTGTTGGAACCACATATCCCTTACTACTGCCAATGGTAAATCATTAATGGAATCAGTAAATTCTTGACGCAAAAACTCCAAGTAACGTTGCCCGGTGATGTTCTCGTCGAAAAACAATGGCCCAATGATTCTTTCGCCAATGATGCCAACCCACACATTGGTTTTGCAACGCACCTAATGGTAATGCTCCCGAAGCCAGTGAGGATTTTGCTGCGACCAATAGTGAAGGTTATGTCGGTTGACTGTTCCATCTCGATGGAATGTAGCTTCGTCAGAGAACATAACCTTGCTAAGGAAACCTGGCATTTCTTCATCGAGGAACCGCATTGCCATACAAAAGTCCTGACGCCTAAGATAGTCATCCCCTGTTAACGCTTGGTGTAGGTGAATTCGGTAAGGATGGAATCGGTTCCGATGCAAAGTCGACAGAGGTGTACGATAGCTAATGCCACACTCGTCTCCTACCGCTCTACTGCTGGTGTGAGGGTTGGCTTCGAACCTTGCCACAATGTCCATGTCTCGGGCTTCGTTTCCAACTATCAGGTCAACCCTACGTTGACGTTGTTGAACCGTAAAGCTACCTTCTGCTAGTAGGTTAGCTTCTAGCTTACCAAAAGTCCTTCGAGCAGGTGGCCTTCGGTTCGGAAAGCGTTCGGTGTACAAAATAACTGCCTGGCGAGAATTTCCTCGGCATTCACCCATAACGTAAATCATATCACGATTAGTAAAAAGTACCAAGCTAATTTAATTCGTAGGTGGGGCACACTTCCGGAGCCAAGTACCGTGAGATAACCTCGTCTTAACGGCCTAGAGGTCACAAACTTAAAAAATAACCCTTAATGCACATTGGCCCCTGTTAAGAGCCGCGATAGTTAAGCCCTCCATGGCAGTAGGTGTTTTTTTGTTGTCGTTAGAAGGACATTAATTTCCTGTTTGTTGCATGATTAATCTTTCAACAATTATGATAAAAACTAATTTTTCATTAACATTATTGTATTAATTATTATTTGTAACTACATGAACGATTTACCGAATTCACCTACACCAAGCGTTAACAGGGGATGAGTATCTTAGGCGTCAGGACCTTTGTATGGTAATGCGGTTCCTCGATGAAGAAATGCCAGGTTTCTCTGACGAAGCTACATTCCATCGAGATGGAACAGTCAACCGACATAACCTTCACTATTGGTCGCAGCAAAATCCTCACTGGCTTCGGGAGTATTACCATCAGGTGCGTTGGAAAACCAATGTGTGGGTTGGCATCACTAGCGACAGAATCATTGGGCCATTCTCTTTTGACGAGAACATCACCGGGCAACGTTACTTGGAGTTTTTGCGTCAAGAATTTACTGATGCCATTATTGATTTACCATTGGCAGTAGTGAGGGGTATGTGGTTCCAACAGGGTGGCATGCCACCGCACTTTGCCGTACCCGTAAGAGAGTGACTGAATAACGAGTTCCTTAACCGATGGATTGGTAGGGGTGGACCAACGCCCTGGCCTCCAAGGTCTCCTAACCTAACTCCGTTAGATTTCTTCCTCTGGGGCTATGTCAAGGGAAAGGTATAAGCAACTGAACCAGTTTCACTCGACGACCTTAAAGCCAGAATGAGAATCGCCATTGCCAACATCACCTCAGGAATGCTTCGCAACGCCCGCGAATCATTGGTCAGTAGACTTCAAGAATGTCTACATCAGGAAGGTAGACACATCGAACATTTGCGTTGAAGGACATTAATTTCCTGTTTGTTGCAGGATTAATCTTGCAACATTTATGATATCTTACAAAAACTAATTTTTCATTATCATTATTGTATTGATTTCTTACAAATTCTCATTTTTGTGATAATTTGAAACTACATGAACGATTTGTTTAGTGAATGCCAGAGAATTCTTTAATTAAATTGCCATGAGTCTGGAAAATGGACTACAATTAATTTCGTCATTGATCTCGAGTTTTTTTTTATAAAATGTCCGAAAAATGTGGGTACTCTGATCTTTTCCACACTTTACGTGCATGTGCAATGGACTTTTAAAGCAAGTCTCGGCTGTGGTTTAATTTTAAAAAATGCCACTAGATGCTCCCATAGTCGTGGGAGCTAGTTTTAGCTGCGCCCTCGAGGACGAATTCTTATTGGTGCGTATAATGTTAACCAGAATGGTAGGGGCGCCACAAGAGCCGACATTTACTTTAAATCAAAGCTCAAAGACTTTTCTAGGTGACATCTAGCGGAAAATTTTGCCCCACCATCATTCTTATTGCATGCTGTGAAATATGATTTTTTTTAAATGAATGATGAACTTTTTCTTCATCTTTTTGTGTGTAGGATGATGGCGACTGTGATGTTAGTGTAGTCTTTGAAAAGAAGTTCAAAAGCAATACAGGTAATTTTAAAATTAAAAAAAGACAATTAAATAGGCCTTTTCGAAAAAAAACCAAAGAAATCCTGGGTAAAAGGTCCAACAGCAGTTCATTCGAGTCAGTTCAGTTCTAGCAGCAGCCAATCAAACCAAATTTACTCGCGCAGTACTTATAAATGCCACTTTCTGTCTAAGAATTAACGTCATATACGCATTTTTGTACTTACGAGTTTCCAGCTTTTGTTAAAGTTAACATTCATACTTAATTTCGTAAAATATAGGGTAAATATTATCTATTTGTTAACATTAAAAAAGCGCTTAGCCTAACTATGTCCCAATAATCCAGCGCCAGATGTCGCCCGATGTCGTATCAGTGACGTTTATTCGTTGATGTGCGCGTGCGCAGGACCTTTTAAACAAGAAGCCCCAGGCTAGGAAATTTTCTCGGAAAGGCCTAAAAAGGAATCCATCCATCTTGGCGAAAGCTGCAACGTTTTGACCTTTAAATTAATAAATTTAACTTTAAAATTTCCTTTTTTCGTAATATAAAGTGATTTCATGGAAATATTTTCGTAATTTCGATTCCTTTAGTAGTTAGGTAGTTTTAAGGCTCTGTTTCAATTTGAGATTCCAAGGATATTCTTAAATATTATTATTTGAAATGGCTGTTTATATATTACTTAAGCTATACTACATCTGTATATAGAATAATCCTTGCTTTAGATAATACAAAAAGAACGCGAAGGCTTATACTTTGTCGGAAAACTCAACCATTATCCATAATAGGCCTAGAGAATCAAAGAGTAGACAATTGAGGCCCGAGGTGAATTAAAATATGGGTTTTGTTATTCGTCTCTGTAATGAAGAGACATTAACGGTTCAGAGTGAGCCGAAAGTCAAATATACATTTAAATAATCGGGTTTAGATTTTAAACTAAAATAAAGCATTATGGTGGCCATCAGATTATTGAAAGGTCCGGTCGTAATCGGTTTCTAGCTACTATGAATATAGTTGGGGTGAAACGAGAGGATGGTGTTTATACGGCAATCGAGAAGTTAATGTAGCTTTTTTCACAAAGGGTATAAATATCATCCATGGTGGGAATAATAACGGTTAAAATATCATCGATTATGGGAATAATAACGGTTTAAAAAACATCCATGATGGGAATAATAACGGTTTAAAAATATCCATGATGGGAATAATAATGGTTAAAATATCATCGATTATAGGAATAATAACGGTTTAAAAAACACCCATGATGGGAATAATAACGGGTTAAATAACATCCATGGTGGGAATAATAACGGGTTAAGAAACATCCATGGTTGGAATAATGATGGTTTAAATAACATCCATGATGGGAATAATGATCGTTTAAATAACATCCATGATGGGAATAATGATGGTTTAAATAACATCCATAATGAGAATGATATTGGTGCTGTACCGATCCATTACATATGCCCATAATGGTCTAAATAACATCCATGATGGGAATGATATTGGTGTTGTACCGATCCATTACATATGACCATAAGGGTTCAAAACCAAACCGGATAGGGTTTGGTTTTCTGACAAAAGTGATATATCCATTAATGGAATAGAAGTAAACCATTATTTTTTACAGTGTAGAGACGAGAGATTTTTCCCACGCTTTATTTCATGTAAAAATACAAAGGAACACTATTGGTGGAGAGAATGAAGACTTAAGGGAAAGCACTATACAGGGTGTTTCTGGAAAGTCTGGCACAAATTAACAGGCATGTTCCTTGGGTCAAAAGGAGTCCGAAAGGTCCTATGATGTTTTGGGGTAAAGCGCTCCGTTGCGACGTTATGGGCTCTCAAAACTAGGCCGAAAAACAAGGAGATATTGCAGAATTATAGCACTAGTATTGTGGTTTTGACCAAATTGTTTTCGATTATTGAGCATAAGGCAATGATCGAAATAAGTTCAAACCTAGTGGAAGACCGTGAACTTGTTAAACGGCCAAAAGCGATAACCCCTTTGTTTTTATTAATGATTGTAATTAAAGGGAAGGAAAGTAGATCAGATATCGGTTACTTGTTTGTTCAGATGTACTGGTAACTGACCAGTCTTTTATTCTTTATTTGAATTAGACACATTACTTTTACAATAATTCGAATGAACCCCATTACTTTTACAATAATTCGAATGAACCCCATTACTTTTACAATATTAATTCGAATGAACCCCTTAACCTTTACAATAATTCGAATGAACCCCTTATGTTTTACAATAATTCGAATGAACCCCTTATGTTTTACCATAATTCGAATGAACCCCTTAAATTTTACAATAAATCGAATCGAACCCATTAATTTCAAAATAAATCGCATCGAACCCATTAATTTTACAATAATTTGAATTGAACCCATTACATTTACAATAATTCGAATTTCCCCCTTCTGTGTTGGTCTAAACATTAGGGTAGTTTGCAACGTCAGAAGTTGTAGGTTTTTTTACAGACGGCTTAAATGTGTGTACCTTAACGTGCTTCATGGCGTACGCGCGCAAGTTTTGTTTAAAGGTTGATGGTGCCCATTTTGAACAATTTTTGTAGAACAATGATAATTGGGTTTCATTCGAATTATTGTAAAAGTAATAGGGTTTCATTCGAATTATTGTAAAAGTAATAGGGTTCGATTCGAATTATTGTAAAAGTAATAGGGTTCGATTCGAATTATTGTAAAAGTAATAGGGTTCGATTCGAATTATTGTAAAAGTAATGGGGTTCATTAGAATTATTGTAAAAGTAATGGGGTTCATTAGAATTATTGTAAATGTAATGGGGTTCATTAGAATTATTGTAAATGTAATGGGTTCATTCGAATTAGTGTAAGTGTAATGGGGTTCATTCGAATTATTGTAAATGTAATGGGGTTCATTCGAATTATTGTAAATGTAATGGGGTTCATTCGAATTATTGTAAATGTAATGGGGTTCATTCGAATTATTGTAAATGTAATGGGGTTCATTCGAATTATTGTAAATGTAATGGGGTTCATTCGAATTATTGTAAATGTAATGGGTTCATTCGAATTATTGTAAATGTAATGGGTTCATTCGAATTATTGAAATTTAATGGGTTCGATTCGAATTATTGTAAAATCAATGGGTTCGATTCAAATTATTGTAAAATTAATGGATTCGATTCGATTTATTGTAAAATTTAAGGGGTTCATTCGAATTATTGTAAAACATAAGGGGTTCATTCGAATTATTGTAAAAGTTATGTGTCTAATTCAAATAAAGAATAAAAGACTGGTCAGTTACCAGTACATCTGAACAAACAAGTAACCGATATCTGATCTACTTTCCTTACCTTTAATTACAATCATTAATAAAAACAAAGGGATTAACGCTTTTGGCCGTTTAACACGTTCACGGTCTTCCACTAGGTTTCAACTTATCTCGATCATTGCCTTATGCTCAATAATCGAAAACAATTGGGTCAAAACCACAATACTATTGCTATAATTCTGCAAAATCTCCTTGTTTTTCGGCCTACTTTTGAGAGCCCATAACGTCGCAACGGAGCGCTTTACCCCAAAACGTCATAGGACCTTTCGGACTCCTTTTGACCCAAGGAACATGCCTGTTAATTTGTGCCAGACTTTCCAGAAACACCCTGTATAAGTGACTAAGCTCGCGAGCCGGCTCGCGAGTCGTAGTTGCTCGATACCTGTCGGCTCGGCTCGACCATAAAAAAGCTCGCTCGTTAATCGAGCCGCAAAAGTGGCTCGGCTCGCTCGCTCGCTCGTAAAGTAATTAAACTAAATGTGTTAAAATATCATACAATTTGAACATTTAGCGAATGAAACCCTTTACGGTTCACGTATAGGTATTCTCTAAAGTATTCATCATCCTCAGAAGGAGCTATTATAGCTATGTGAGTTCCATCTATAGTAGAACACATGTGACTGGCATATGAATTTAGATAGCTTCCAAGATCGTCAATGTCTGTACCATTTAGCTAACAAGTTTGAACAAGGGAGATTTTCTTATGAACTCATAAATTTGTAATAGAAACTGTTGCTGAGTGCAACCTCGTTTTATTTGCCACGAAACTAACACTATTGCCAAAGTGCAGTCTATTTGCTAGTAAAAAAACTTTGCCCGCTGGGAGGATATGCAACGTGGTACGCATTCTCGGAAAGCAACTTAAAGAAACGATTAAAACGAAATTTTTTAATCTGTTTGGACTGAAAAAGTCTAAGAATATGTTTTAAATTTAAAATGCAATGTCATGAGACTTTTTTCCGTTATTCGCAACGGTTTTCCAAACTAGACCAAAGGGACTAATCATAAACAGGTAAATACTGGTGTTTTATAAATAATGTTTGCTATGTCACAATACGTGAAAGTAGCCTGAAAGTTTATTTTTACATTGGGTTGGGGGGGGGGAATAATTTAAATGCAAGGGTAACCTTGTAAAAAGATGTACATGAAAGCCACATATCTTGTAACTTTTCATCATTTCACTCCTAAACGTAATTGAGGTCAATTTACGTTACAATGTTGAGTCATTTCTTTGGCGAGTTTCATTCTTACTAACATTCAAATTAACTAAGTTTCGGATAGACGCTGTTGAATGTCATTTTTGTGACTTATCTCTATGTTTACGCAGTGCATCAAAAATTCAAGGCACTGTCCTCTCCTTCAAGGATTACCAACTAATAACATTCCGATTTTCATCCAAAACCCATGGACTAATGACATACCACCAACCAGAAAGTACAGATGTGTCCCTCAAGAGGAGTGGGTGAAAGAAAAAGTCATTCCGCCAACTCAACCCATGCCAACAAAACTTACTCCGAATGACGATATTGTGTTATGAATTAAACGCGTGAATCTCGAGAAAGCTATACTTGAAATGTTTATTCAAGAACTTCTGCGCAATGAAAGTTAGATTCGATCCTATTGTGGTAATATATTTCATACCTTACGAAAACCGAATAAACTTCAATCAGATCAATTTATTACGTTTTAAACACCGAATTATAAAAATTGGCAAAGTTTTAAAACCAGTATTGGTCAAAAAAACTTGACTTGTAACTCTTAAAAAAATATAATTTTTTTCTTAATTTGATTTTTGTAATGCTATTATACCTACTACAGTCTTGACAAAACCTTTTCAGTGTGATAGTGTGGGGTGTTATTTAGCTTTTCTCAACACATTACGTGTTAAAAGTAAAAATCAATCAAAACCTTTTTGATCATTTACATTACATTTGATAGACAAGAAATCGATCATTTAAAATTTCGAAAATCCAATAGAAATACAAGGGGAATTGAATAATCCACCACAACGAAATCAGTCGTCTACATGACATTTTACTGACACTAAACGAGACACTTGAAACGTCCAACTCAAAGGTACATTTTGCGTTCCTCAATGAGGATGATAGCTTTTTAGTCGACTTTCCAGGCTCGTTAGAAATAGCATTTTTAAACGCCAATGACACGTTTTTGCCAGACTATTCTACCCCTCAGTCTGTGGCTATCAATAGCCCTCCTCCTCATTCATTTTTATCGCCTCTGGAGGAGGCTTTTCTAAACGACGATGATTTTTTTTAGCTATTCTACCCGTCCTATTGCTCCATCTCAAAATGAGTCTATGGATCCAGGGGAAGGACAGGTACGGGGTGGGGCTCTATCCCCTACTCCTCCACCCCCATCTCCGCTAGTTGCACCACCAGGTGTAAACGTAATTTCTAGCGGGGGTAGTGTCCTTCCCCAATTTTAATCTTGATGGATGGGAAATACAGGTACAGTTTGACAACAACATCGTCGAATCTGTGAGCGATTTCCTAGAATACGTTTTGGACGACGGTTTACTGATGAGTTTATTGCAATTTCGATGACAAGAATTAGTAATCCAGGCATTCAAACCGCAGACTTTAGTTTTAGAAGAAGGGACCAAATATATATTGGATAGATGACCAGTTAGATTGTATAGTTTGGGGCGATGGACGTTATACTTTTACTAAAGGTCAGAGGCATTGAACAGGCCCGGCCCGGCCCGTTACACGTAGTAATTTTTATATTTTTTTTTACATAAAATCAATGATTTGAATTCATATTTGCTTTAGCGCTGTGTATTTTTCATTTCTTTTGATAATTGTTCGTTACGTTTGTCCTTAGAAGCTTATACTCATTTAAATTATCTTTCATTTGAAATTTGGATTAAATGATAATCAACAAAAGCCCGGCCCGGCCCGGCCCGTTAATTTTCAAAATTTTAAAAGCCCGACCCGGCCCGGCCCGTTAATTTCCAAAATTTTAAAAGCCCGACCCGGCCCGGCCCGATAGAATTTTCAAAAACGGAAAGCCCGGCCCGGCCCGACCCGATCGGGCCGGGCCTCGGGCCGGACCGGGCTTGAGCCCGGCCCGTGCAGGACTCTGCCAGAGACAATGTATGGGAGGTCGTAGAGAAACCGAAACCTACGTCTGAACCTCCTGCTGACTGGGATAAGAGAGACAAGCAAGCCCAAGCTGCTATAGCACTGTCTGTGGAAGACGATCAATTACTTCATATCGTTCACGCCGCACGCTAAGTTGTTCAATAAAGAGCTCGTGTTTGATTAACAAAAAACCAACACCTGTCCTATGGCGCGCGGTTATTCGTTCATAAAAGAATTCGTGTTTGTTCGATGACTTTCAGGGTTTCGTTTTTGAAAAAACTCGTGTTTAAAACAAATTAGATAATTAGACATGTAAAAAATGAAATAATAGGTCAAGTAAGATTAACGTATGAAAATACATTAGCCTACTGATTAGAGGTCTTCTCGGACGTAAGGTTTATAAGTTAAGAGTAGTTCAGTTTTAGGGCTCGCATGTCAGATTACGCCTTTTGAATTAGAAACCTGACATATTTTACCTCATCGATTGACGATGACGTCACGGAGAGGTATTATACTGGATGTGTGTGTGTCTGTCACCGCGTTCGCAGTTGGCAAATAGGAGCAAACGGTTACGTAGAAAGGAATTTTTGGCTTCTACTCCAACCGTTATGATTAAGAAGTACACGGCGTTTGTCTAGGGCAACGAGAAACGTCTAGCCTCCCAATACCAAGGCTTCCACCAAAGGTTAACGCTATTGCTGGTTTCCTGGACATTAGCAGTGAATCAATCGCCTTATATATCCTAAATTTGCAAACATTGTTGGAGGCATAGGCTTGAATTCAAACGTCAACAATAGCTATGTTAAAAATAGTTTTAGAAATAATGTTTCTTAAAACGATTTAACTTGAAATAAGGTAAATTAATGACGATTAAAATAATTAAAGTCAATTATATTTATTTTATTATTTAAGAAAAGCTTCTTTATTGCGTCTCGACTCGGAGAGGTTTATTTTGGTTTCCCAACTTTTAAATAAACTAAACGACGTGTAATGATTTTGATACTTACTAACACCAGAAGTGAGATGAGACTAGAAGTGAAGGGCTCTAGTATTGATAGTAGATCCTGGCACTAGTGAACAAATTTGAGGATTTTATGCCGCTTCCCACACGCTAAAACTAGAGAGAGAAAAATTGGTCGAGTTCCAAAAACAGTTCGTACCCCCTTCCCCTCAACCTAAAGCCGCGGAACACGAACGCGGGTGCTGGAATCTAGTTCGGCCGTCTACCGCCACGAGAGTCTCACGTTTTGGAGGGAAAATTCAGAAACCGCTACCAGAGGGCCAACCGTTCGTGTGTTATCAAGAATATTTACTTTCGCCGAGTGAAGAATTTGGTTAGCTCAGTGCTTCTGATGGAAGCGGCATAAAATCCTCAAATTTGTTCACTAGTGCCAGGATCGCTCCTGGCCCATTCGACCGAAATCCATTAGACCGATACTCATTCGACAGAATCCCATTCGACCGAAATGTAGCCAAATTTGGCGGTAAATTATTGCAGAAATTTGGTCTAAAAAGCCAATTAATGTTTTTATATTTTGTACGTAAATATATGAAAAATTAAAGGTCATATTACACTTATAACTTTTTGGGTTACCCCCATTTCACCCAATTTCCAGGTCTCCTATTCTAATTAACCCAACATTGCATACCCAAAAAGACTCAAATAGAGTAGAATTTGATAGTTTTATTTATTTATTTTTTCATTCCATAAGGGATACACTTACTTGAAGTGTATAACCGCTCCAAAGGCGAGGATACGTCCTCCTAACCAAACCAAACCTAACATAACAGTACTGTTTTGGAAAAGGCATATTATTTGAGAAGTCATGGAACCTAAACATCAATATTTTGGAAAAGGCGTAACATTGTTAAATGATTTATAGAATATTACTAACCTAACTTAACCAAACCTAACCTACCATAACAGTAATGTTTTGTAAAAGGGATATTATTGGAGAAGTCAATGAAACTAAACATCAATATTTTGGAAAAGGCGTAACATTGTTAAATGATTTCTAAAATATTACTAACCTAACCTAACATAACAGTAATATTTTGGAAACGGGGTATAATTTGAGAAGTCAATGAAGCTAAACAACAATATTTTGGAAAAGGCGTAACATTGTTAAATGATTTATAAAAGTTTACTAACCTATCCTAACATTACAGTAATGATTTGGAAAAGGGGTATTATTTGAGAATTCAATGAAGCTAAACATCAATATTTTGGAAAAGGCGTAACATTTTTAAATGATTGATAAAATATTACTAAACTATCCTAACATAACAGTAATGATTTGGAAAAGGCATATTATTTGAGAAGTCAAAGAAGCTAAACATCAATATTTTGGAAAAGGCGTAACATTGTTAAATGATTTATAAAATATTACTAACCTAACCTAGCATAACAGTAATGTTTTGGAAAAGGCATATTATTTAAGAAGTCAATGAAGCTAAACATCAATATTTTGGAAAAGGCGTAACATTGTTAAATGATTTATAAAATGTTACTAACCTAACTTAACCAAACCTAACATAACCAAACCTAACATAACCAAACCTAACCTAAAAAACCAAAATAAAATACCCCAGCTAAAACATCCAATATGTAACTCAACCTAACAATACTATATTTCTCGTTGTGAAATCCTTAATACTGCTGAATTTTAAATTCGCCTTCTAAATTCAGCACCTGCAAGGATATTAAATTCGATTATTATCGATTATTCAGAATTATACTTATCATTCGATTTTAGTAAACTCACCTTCCTGATGGAGATTCGAACGAAGATTTTCTGCGTGACGATCCGACGCTTTACCACTAGACCACGGTGGGACGCAGACCACTTCGAAATCAAATAAACTAATATACTAGCTTGGAACTTTCGGTTGAAGGGAATTCGTTCCAATAGGATTCGATTGAATGGGAAAATATTCCCATTTAATAGAAAACCGCCATTGGGCTAGATTTTAAAATACTGGCTAGAAATTTTCGGACGAGTGGGATTCGTTCCAATGGTACTCTGTTGAATGGGTAGACTCTCCAGGATCTACTATCAATGCTAGAGCCCTTCACTTCTAGTCTCATCTCACTTATGAACAAACGAATAATCTTCGATGGAATCTTTGTTCACAGAACAAAAAACAATACCGTTTCATGTTCAACAACACTAGTTTAAAGCGAAATTTTGATATCGAAATCGAACGACACTCTTTGAACGATTCTAGTCCATGACGTCATTTATTGTTTTAGTTCTAAATTGAACGAATAAGTTAGAACGATTCTAGTCCTTGACATCATTCATTGTTTTGATTCTATATTGAACGAACAATTTAGAACGATTCTAGTACTTGACGTCATTTATTGTTTTCATTCTAAATTGAACGAGTAATTAGCACGATTATAGTCTTTGACGCCATTTTCAGGTTTTGGTTCTAAACTGAACAAACTCATAGTCATTGAACAAACCATTCAGTGCACTGAACAAATTTTGAGTTTTGTTCAATCTAGAACGCGACTATCTATTTTGAACGGATTGTGAACGCCTTTTTCTAACAGTGTATACAGCCTTCAAGGCTTCGAATGGCGCACAAGCGAACTCATGGTATGTGGACTCAGGGACCACCAGTCACATGTTTAGCAATAGGAAGAATTTCAAATTCATAACGCCGAGATCAGAGAAGATTCATCTCGCCGACGATCCAATCATAATGGCGGAAAGGATTGGCGATGGCATGATTGACTGCCTCGCTCCAAACGGAGAAGTACATAGTAAAGTGGTGAAGAACATTCTTTATGTTCCAAAACTAGGAGGCAGCTTACTTTCTGTACACCGTTTGACGCAGAAAGGACACACTGTTATCTTCGATGGCGACGAATGCAAAATCATGGAAGGTCAAAACGTTGCAGCTTTCGCCAAGATGGATGGATTCCTTTTTAGGCCTTTCCGAGAAAATTTCCTAGCCTGGGGCTTCTTGTTTAAAAGGTCCTGCGCACGCGCACATCAACGAATAAACGTCACTGATACGACATCGGGCGACATCTGGCGCTGGATTATTGGGACATAGTTAGGCTAAGCGCTTTTTTAATGTTAACAAATAGATAATATTTACCCTATATTTTACGAAATTAAGTATGAATGTTAACTTTAACAAAAGCTGGAAACTCGTAAGTACAAAAATGCGTATATGACGTTAATTCTTAGACAGAAAGTGGCATTTATAAGTACTGCGCGAGTAAATTTGGTTTGATTGGCTGCTGCTAGAACTGAACTGACTCGAATGAACTGCTGTTGGACCTTTTACCCAGGATTTCTTTGGTTTTTTTTCGAAAAGGCCTATTTAATTGTCTTTTTTTAATTTTAAAATTACCTGTATTGCTTTTGAACTTCTTTTCAAAGACTACACTAACATCACAGTCGCCATCATCCTACACACAAAAAGATGAAGAAAAAGTTCATCATTCATTTAAAAAAAATCATATTTCACAGCATGCAATAAGAATGATGGTGGGGCAAAATTTTCCGCTAGATGTCACCTAGAAAAGTCTTTGAGCTTTGATTTAAAGTAAATGTCGGCTCTTGTGGCGCCCCTACCATTCTGGTTAACATTATACGCACCAATAAGAATTCGTCCTCGAGGGCGCAGCTAAAACTAGCTCCCACGACTATGGGAGCATCTAGTGGCATTTTTTAAAATTAAACCACAGCCGAGACTTGCTTTAAAAGTCCATTGCACATGCACGTAAAGTGTGGAAAAGATCAGAGTACCCACATTTTTCGGACATTTTATAAAAAAAAACTCGAGATCAATGACGAAATTAATTGTAGTCCATTTTCCAGACTCATGGCAATTTAATTAAAGAATTCTCTGGCATTCACTAAACAAATCGTTCATGTAGTTTCAAATTATCACAAAAATGAGAATTTGTAAGAAATCAATACAATAATGATAATGAAAAATTAGTTTTTGTAAGATATCATAAATGTTGCAAGATTAATCCTGCAACAAACAGGAAATTAATGTCCTTCAACGCAAATGTTCGATGTGTCTACCTTCCTGATGTAGACATTCTTGAAGTCTACTGACCAATGATTCGCGGGCGTTGCGAAGCATTCCTGAGGTGATGTTGGCAATGGCGATTCTCATTCTGGCTTTAAGGTCGTCGAGTGAAACTGGTTCAGTTGCTTATACCTTTCCCTTGACATAGCCCCAGAGGAAGAAATCTAACGGAGTTAGGTTAGGAGACCTTGGAGGCCAGGGCGTTGGTCCACCCCTACCAATCCATCGGTTAAGGAACTCGTTATTCAGTCACTCTCTTACGGGTACGGCAAAGTGCGGTGGCATGTCACCCTGTTGGAACCACATACCCCTCACTACTGCCAATGGTAAATCAATAATGGCATCAGTAAATTCTTGACGCAAAAACTCCAAGTAACGTTGCCCGGTGATGTTCTCGTCAAAAGAGAATGGCCCAATGATTCTGTCGCTAGTGATGCCAACCCACACATTGGTTTTCCAACGCACCTGATGGTAATACTCCCGAAGCCAGTGAGGATTTTGCTGCGACCAATAGTGAAGGTTATGTCGGTTGACTGTTCCATCTCGATGGAATGTAGCTTCGTCAGAGAAACCTGGCATTTCTTCATCGAGGAACCGCATTACCATACAAAGGTCCTGACGCCTAAGATACTCATCCCCTGTTAACGCTTGGTGTAGGTGAATTCGGTAAATCGTTCATGTAGTTACAAATAATAATTAATACAATAATGTTAATGAAAAATTAGTTTTTATCATAATTGTTGAAAGATTAATCATGCAACAAACAGGAAATTAATGTCCTTCTAACGACAACAAAAAAACACCTACTGCCATGGAGGGCTTAACTATCGCGGCTCTTAACAGGGGCCAATGTGCATTAAGGGTTATTTTTTAAGTTTGTGACCTCTAGGCCGTTAAGACGAGGTTATCTCACGGTACTTGGCTCCGGAAGTGTGCCCCACCTACGAATTAAATTAGCTTGGTACTTTTTACTAATCGTGATATGATTTACGTTATGGGTGAATGCCGAGGAAATTCTCGCCAGGCAGTTATTTTGTACACCGAACGCTTTCCGAACCGAAGGCCACCTGCTCGAAGGACTTTTGGTAAGCTAGAAGCTAACCTACTAGCAGAAGGTAGCTTTACGGTTCAACAACGTCAACGTAGGGTTGACCTGATAGTTGGAAACGAAGCCCGAGACATGGACATTGTGGCAAGGTTCGAAGCCAACCCTCACACCAGCAGTAGAGCGGTAGGAGACGAGTGTGGCATTAGCTATCGTACACCTCTGTCGACTTTGCATCGGAACCGATTCCATCCTTACCGAATTCACCTACACCAAGCGTTAACAGGGGATGACTATCTTAGGCGTCAGGACTTTTGTATGGCAATGCGGTTCCTCGATGAAGAAATGCCAGGTTTCCTTAGCAAGGTTATGTTCTCTGACGAAGCTACATTCCATCGAGATGGAACAGTCAACCGACATAACCTTCACTATTGGTCGCAGCAAAATCCTCACTGGCTTCGGGAGCATTACCATTAGGTGCGTTGCAAAACCAATGTGTGGGTTGGCATCATTGGCGAAAGAATCATTGGGCCATTGTTTTTCGACGAGAACATCACCGGGCAACGTTACTTGGAGTTTTTGCGTCAAGAATTTACTGATGCCATTAATGATTTACCATTGGCAGTAGTAAGGGATATGTGGTTCCAACAGGATGGCGCGCCACCGCACTTCGCCGTACCCGTAAGAGAGTGGCTGAATAACGAGTTCCCTAACCGATGGATTGGTAGGGGTGGACCAACGCCCTGGCCTCCAAGGTCTCCTGACCTAACTCCGTTAGATTTCTTCCTCTGGGGCTATGTCAAGGGAAAGGTATACGCAACTGAACCAGATTCACCCGACGACCTTAAAGCCAGAAAAAGAATCGCCAT
The DNA here is from genome assembly GCF_054372755.1 of Phalangium opilio. Lineage (NCBI taxonomy): Eukaryota > Metazoa > Arthropoda > Arachnida > Opiliones > Phalangiidae > Phalangium > Phalangium opilio. The sequence goes on from NW_028324253.1 coordinate 325,621, forward strand.
TGGCAACATCACCCCAGGAATGCTTCGCCACATACGCGAATCAATGGCCAGTTGACTTGAAGAATGTCTACATCAGGAAGGTAGACACATCGAACATTTGCGCTGAAAGACATTATATTCCTGTTTGTTGCAGGATTATGATATCTTACAAAAACTAATTTTTCATTAACATTATTGTGTTGATTTCTTATAAATTCTCATTTTTGTGATAATTTGAAGCTACATGAACGATATGTTTAGTGGATGCCAGAGAATTCTTTAATTAAATTTGCCATTAGTCTGGGAAATGCACTACAATTAATTTCCTAATTGATCTCGAGTTTTTTTTGTTATAAAATGTCCGAAAAATGTGGGCACTCTGATCTTTTCCACACTGTATATCAAGTTTTATCAACAAGAGGCCGCAAGGCCTTTGACTGCAATAGCCCTATTTGACAAAATTTAAAAGAATGTACAATCCGTTACGTAGGGGTGTGGCCTATATGAAGCTTATCTTCCATGAAATAGAGCTCTACTGGGCATGCGTGGATTTCGTAACATTATCAGTGCCTTGGAATGAGCTTCGGAATATCCCTTTGAATCCATGAGCCAAGTCATTCCACGTGACATTATCCAATCACTACTCCAAGAGAGAGTAACACTACTTCAAAATATAGCTCTTGATACGCCCTCTTTATAACGGATTGTACGCCCCTTTAACACATCTTTGCATTTATCTCATTGAAAAAATTTTAAGGGCGGTACCCAGAACTCACCTTAATCACGGCAGCTTTTCTTTCCCTATTAAATCTAATTGGCGAATCTTTCTTATCTGACTCAAACCGGCAGTGAGGTTTGTTATATTTACATCTTGCTTATTAGAATTAACGCCATGTGGACCTTTGATTGTTTCGTAACATTCAACTTCAATGTTGATTATCTTAAAACTGGCTAGCATGATCTTGATTAAATTTAAGTATGTTGTTAAGCGTATAAATCTCAACCAGAAACTGTTAAGGTTGTACCAGGAATCGCCCTGGAAGTTAGTCATCTAGGCAATCAAACCTTAGAAAGCTGAAAAATGACATTTGATTGTTTCATAACATTCAATGTCAACTTGAAAGTTGAAAATCTTTCGTAATATTGGCTTGCATCATTATATCAAAGGAGGGTGCAAAAGTCGCTCAAGTCAGTGTTTTATTTTTGGCTTATTTTTCGCATACTTTAAGAATTTGAGCCATGTCTTACTCTTCTGCTCTAGGAGACGGTGCCATACAGGATATTGTAGACCCACGTATTTTCTAATGGGGCAAGTAGAAATGGTTCAACATGCTAACTTTTAAGTACTTATAATTTGTGGGCCTCCATCGTTACCGTTCTTAAATATAAGAAAATGTTCCTCAACATCACGCCTGATTTGCGCTTAAACGTTAATGAGACAATTAATCAAACCTTAAATAGTCTACGTGAGATAGGTCGAAAGTATTGTTTATGTGAAAGTTTTTCCCGCGTTTTATGAATGCAATGAAAATTGTGTATTCAATAAGTTGGTTTAGAGGATTTTCGATGTAAAGGTACTTGCCTTGAATTTTAAGCCTGTAGTAAAAATATTTTAATATGACACTTAAATATCATTTTAAAAATAATACGCGTTTTCCATTTTTTCTCTCAAATATTCACAATTGGGTTGAGCCCTACAAGGGGAATAAAATGGACAGAAAAACGCTAATAGCTGATAAAGTATAAACCGTATCAAAAGAAGTTTCATAAATTGACCTAATGTATACCTCTCTAAAGATCACAGTCAATCTACAGATCTTTTCGACACTAATGTATAGCTCTCTGAAGATCACGATCTATCTACAGATCTTTTCGACACTAATATCAACATCAAAATCAAGTTGCCTATGTTACTTTCCGCTTCGCAATATTTCTCATTTAAAAATATAAAAATTAAACTCATAAATCTCAATTTTTTCAGATATGCAAGTATTTGAACCTTCTTAAAGACCATGCCAGTCGAAAGTAAAACCAGGGAGGAGAGACTTCAGTCTCAAGTCTCTCCTCCCTGGTAAAACGTAGTGTCAAGCTATTATCCCTTAAAAAATTCTTGAAGAAGCTTTTTTCTAGAGCTAATATTGGAAGCAAAATACAGGGGGAAATAAGGTTGAAAAATATTTTTCGCAAATGAAATTTTGGTGAAAAAAACTAAGATAAGAATTTCTTCAAATAATTGATGTTTTATAATCATGTGTTCAAAAGTGAAAATTGAATATCTGTTACTTCAGGCATTTAATTTTCTACACTTATCTCTTAATTTTTCCCGTCTTTGTCTACAAAGGCAGTTTTTATTAATAACTGGATTAGATGTCGTTTTAAAACGTCCAAATTGCACAAAACCACGTCGGGATGGCCGAGCGGTCTAAGGCGCCAGACTCAAGAGGCTTAGCTTCCTTCGTTCACGATGTGAATCTGTATATTCTGGTCCTCGTTTGAGGGCGTGGGTTCGAATATCACTTCTGACACGAAATGTTTCATGAAAAAAACTGAAAGAGGTGTAATTTTGAAGCGTCCAAATTTCACACCACCACGTCAGGATGGCCGAGCGGTCTAAGGTGCCAGACTCAAGGGGCTTAGCTTCCTTCGTTCACGATGTGAATCTGTGTATTCTGCTCCTCGTTTGAGGGCGTGGGCTTGAATCCCACTTCTGACACGATATGTTTTATGAAAATAACTGGATTAGATGTCGTTTTAAAACGTCCAAATTTCACACCACCACGTCAGGATGGCCGAGCGGTCTAAGGCGCCAGACTCAAGGGGCTTAGCTTCCTTCGTTCACGATGTGAGTCTGTGCATTCTGTTCCTCGTTTGAGGGCGTGGGTTCGAATATCACTTCTGACACGAAATGTTTTATGAAAAAAACTGAAAGAGGTGTAATTTTAAAGCGTCCAAATTTCACACCACCACGTCAGGCTGGCCGAGCGGTCTAAGGTGCCAGACTCAAGGGGCTTAGCTTCCTTCGTTCACGATGTGAATCTGTGTATTCTGCTCCTCGTTTGAGGGCGTGGGCTTGAATCCCACTTCTGACACGATATGTTTTATGAAAATAACTGGATTAGATGTCGTTTTAAAACGTCCAAATTTCACAAAACCACGTCAGGATGGCCGAGCGGTCTAAGGCGCCAGACTCAAGGGGCTTAGCTTCCTTCGTTCACGATGTGAATCTGTATATTCTGGTCCTCGTTTGAGGGCGTGGGTTCCAATATCACTTCTGACACGAAATGTTTTATGAAAATAACTGAAAGAGGTGTAATTTTAAAGCGTCCAAATTTCACACCACCACGTCAGGATGGCCGAGCGGTCTAAGGCGCCAGACTCAAGGGGCTTAGCTTCCTTCGTTCACGATATAAATCTGTGTATTCTGCTCCTCGTTTGAGGGCGTGGGCTTGAATCCCATTTCTGACACGATATGTTTTATGAAAATAACTGGATTATATGTCGTTTTAAAACGTCCAAATTGCACAAAACCACGTCAGGATGGCCGAGCGGTCTAAGGCGCCAGACTCGAAGGAGCTTCCTTCGTTCACGATGTGAGTCTTTGTATTCTGCTCCTCGTTTGAGGGCGTGGGTTCGTTTCCCACTTCTGACACGATATGTTTTATGAAAATAACTGGATTAGATGTCGTTTTAAAACGTCCAAATTGCACAAAACCACGTCGGGATGGCCGAGCGGTCTAAGGCGCCAGACTCAAGGGGCTTAGCTTCCTTCGTTCACGATGTGAATCTGTATATTCTGGTCCTTGTTTGAGGGCGTGGGTTCGAATATCACTTCTGATACGAAATGTTTCATGAAAAAAACTGAAAGAGGTGTAATTGTAAAGCGTCCAAATTTCACACCACCACGTCAGGTTGGCCGAGCGGTCTAAGGTGCCAGACTCAAGGGGCTTAGCTTCCTTCGTTCACGATGTGAATCTGTGTATTCTGCTCCTCGTTTGAGGGCGTGGGCTTGAATCCCACTTCTGACACGATATGTTTTATGAAAATAACTGGATTAGATGTCGTTTTAAAACGTCCAAATTTCACACCAACACGTCAGGATGGCCGAGCGGTCTAGGGCGCCAGACTCAAGGGGCTTAGCTTCCTTCGTTCACGATGTGAGTCTGTGCATTCTGTTCCTCGTTTGAGGGCGTGGGTTCGAATATCACTTCTGACACGAAATGTTTTATGAAAATAACTGAAAGAGGTGTAATTTTAAAACGTCCAAATTCCATAAAACCGCGTCAGGATGGCCGAGCGGTCTAAGGTGCCAGACTCAAGGGGCTTAGCTTCCTTCGTTCACGATGTGAATCTGTGTATTCTGCTCCTCGTTTGAGGGCGTGGGCTTGAATCCCACTTCTGACACGATATGTTTTATGAAAATAACTGGATTAGATGTCGTTTTAAAACGTCCAAATTGCACAAAACCACGTCAGGATGGCCGAGCGGTCTAAGGCGCCAGACTCGAAGGAGCTTCCTTCGTTCACGATGTGAATCTGTGTATTCTGCTCCTCGTTTGAGGGCGTGGGTTCGTTTCCCACTTCTGACACGATATGTTTTATGAAAATAACTGGATTAGATGTCGTTTTAAAACGTCCAAATTGCACCAAACCACGTCGGGATGGCCGAGCGGTCTAAGGCGCTAGACTCAAGGGGCTTAGCTTCCTTCGTTCACGATGTGAATCTGTATATTCTGGTCCTCGTTTGAGGGCGTGGGTTCGAATATCACTTCTGACACGAAATGTTTCATGAAAAAAACTGAAAGAGGTGTAATTGTAAAGCGTCCAAATTTCACACCACCACGTCAGGATGGCCGAGCGGTCTAAGGCGCCAGACTCAAGGGGCTTAGCTTCCTTCGTTCACGATGTGAGTCTGTGCATTCTGTTCCTCGTTTGAGGGCGTGGGTTCGAATATCACTTCTGACACGAAATGTTTTATGAAAAAAACTGAAAGAGGTGTAATTTTAAAGCGTCCAAATTTCACACCACCACGTCAGGTTGGCCGAGCGGTCTAAGGTGCCAGACTCAAGGGGCTTAGCTTCCTTCGTTCACGATGTGAATCTGTGTATTCTGCTCCTCGTTTGAGGGCGTGGGCTTGAATTCCACTTCTGACACGATATGTTTTATGAAAATAACTGGATTAGATGTCGTTTTAAAACGTCCAAATTGCACAAAACCACGTCAGGATGGCCGAGCGGTCTAATTCGCCAGACTGGAAGGAGCTTCCTTCGTTCACGATGTGAATCTGTGTATTCTGCTCCTCGTTTGAGGGCGTGGGTTCGTTTCCCACTTCTGACACGATATGTTTTATGAAAATAACTGGATAAGATGTCGTTTTAAAACGTCCAAATTGCACCAAACCACGTCGGGATGGCCGAGCGGTCTAAGGCGCCAGACTCAAGGGGCTTAGCTTCCTTCGTTCACGATATGAATCTGTGTATTCTGGTCCTCGTTTGAGGGCGTGAGTTCGAATCGCACTTCTGACACGATATGTTTTAGGAAAATAACTGGATGAGATGTCATTTTAAAACGTCCAAATTCCACAAAACCGCGTCAGGATGGCCGAGCGGTCTAAGGCGCCAGAATCAAGGGGCTTAGCTTCCTTCGTTCACGATGTGAATCTGTGTATTCTGCTCCTCGTTTGAGGGCGTGGGCTTGAATCCCACTTCTGACACGATATGTTTTATGAAAATAACTGGATTAATGTCGTTTTAAAACGTCCAAATTGCACAAAACCACGTCAGGATGGCCGAGCGGTCTAAGGCGCCAGACTCGAAGGAGCTTCCTTCGTTCACGATGTGAATCTGTGTATTCTGCTCCTCGTTTGAGGGCGTGGGCTTGAATCCCACTTCTGACACGATATGTTTTATGAAAATAACTGGATTAGATGTCGTTTTAAAACGTCCAAATTTCACACCACCACGTCAGGATGGCCGAGCGGTCTAAGGCGCCAGACTCAAGGGGCTTAGCTTCCTTCGTTCACGATGTGAGTCTGTGCATTCTGTTCCTCGTTTGAGGGCGTGGGTTCGAATATCACTTCTGACACGAAATGTTTTATGAAAAAAACTGAAAGAGGTGTAATTTTAAAGCGTCCAAATTTCACACCACCACGTCAGGCTGGCCGAGCGGTCTAAGGTGCCAGACTCAAGGGGCTTAGCTTCCTTCGTTCACGATGTGAATCTGTGTATTCTGCTCCTCGTTTGAGGGCGTGGGCTTGAATCCCACTTCTGACACGATATGTTTTATGAAAATAACTGGATTAGATGTCGTTTTAAAACGTCCAAATTTCACAAAACCACGTCAGGATGGCCGAGCGGTCTAAGGCGCCAGACTCAAGGGGCTTAGCTCCCTTCGTTCACGATGTGAATCTGTATATTCTGGTCCTCGTTTGAGGGCGTGGGTTCCAATATCACTTCTGACACGAAATGTTTTATGAAAATAACTGAAAGAGGTGTAATTTTAAAGCGTCCAAATTTCACACCACCACGTCAGGATGGCCGAGCGGTCTAAGGCGCCAGACTCAAGGGGCTTAGCTTCCTTCGTTCACGATATAAATCTGTGTATTCTGCTCCTCGTTTGAGGGCGTGGGCTTGAATCCCATTTCTGACACGATATGTTTTATGAAAATAACTGGATTATATGTCGTTTTAAAACGTCCAAATTGCACAAAACCACGTCAGGATGGCCGAGCGGTCTAAGGCGCCAGACTCGAAGGAGCTTCCTTCGTTCACGATGTGAATCTTTGTATTCTGCTCCTCGTTTGAGGGCGTGGGTTCGTTTCCCACTTCTGACACGATATGTTTTATGAAAATAACTGGATTAGATGTCGTTTTAAAACGTCCAAATTGCACAAAACCACGTCGGGATGGCCGAGCGGTCTAAGGCGCCAGACTCAAGGGGCTTAGCTTCCTTCGTTCACGATGTGAATCTGTATATTCTGGTCCTTGTTTGAGGGCGTGGGTTCGAATATCACTTCTGATACGAAATGTTTCATGAAAAAAACTGAAAGAGGTGTAATTGTAAAGCGTCCAAATTTCACACCACCACGTCAGGTTGGCCGAGCGGTCTAAGGTGCCAGACTCAAGGGGCTTAGCTTCCTTCGTTCACGATGTGAATCTGTGTATTCTGCTCCTCGTTTGAGGGCGTGGGCTTGAATCCCACTTCTGACACGATATGTTTTATGAAAATAACTGGATTAGATGTCGTTTTAAAACGTCCAAATTTCACACCACCACGTCAGGATGGCCGAGCGGTCTAAGGCGCCAGACTCAAGGGGCTTAGCTTCCTTCGTTCACGATGTGAGTCTGTGCATTCTGTTCCTCGTTTGAGGGCGTGGGTTCGAATATCACTTCTGACACGAAATGTTTTATGAAAATAACTGAAAGAGGTGTAATTTTAAAGCGTCCAAATTTCACACCACCACGTCAGGATGGCCGAGCGGTCTAAGGCGCCAGACTCAAGGGGCTTAGCTTCCTTCGTTCACGATGTGAATCTGTATATTCTGGTCCTCGTTTGAGGGCGTGAGTTCGAATCGCACTTCTGACACGATATGTTTTAGGAAAATAACTGGATGAGATGTCATTTTAAAACGTCCAAATTCCATAAAACCGCGTCAGGATGGCCGAGCGGTCTAAGGCGCCAGAATCAAGGGGCTTAGCTTCCTTCGTTCACGATGTGAATCTGTGTATTCTGCTCCTCGTTTGAGGGCGTGGGCTTGAATCCCACTTCTGACACGATATGTTTTATGAAAATAACTGGATTAGATGTCGTTTTAAAACGTCCAAATTGCACAAAACCACGTCAGGATGGCCGAGCGGTCTAAGGCGCCAGACTCGAAGGAGCTTCCTTCGTTCACGATGTGAATCTGTGTATTCTGCTCCTCGTTTGAGGGCGTGGGTTCGTTTCCCACTTCTGACACGATATGTTTTATGAAAATAACTGGATTAGATGTCGTTTTAAAACGTCCAAATTGCACCAAACCACGTCGGGATGGCCGAGCGGTCTAAGGCGCTAGACTCAAGGGGCTTAGCTTCCTTCGTTCACGATGTGAATCTGTATATTCTGGTCCTCGTTTGAGGGCGTGGGTTCGAATATCACTTCTGACACGAAATGTTTCATGAAAAAAACTGAAAGAGGTGTAATTGTAAAGCGTCCAAATTTCACACCACCACGTCAGGATGGCCGAGCGGTCTAAGGCGCCAGACTCAAGGGGCTTAGCTTCCTTCGTTCACGATGTGAGTCTGTGCATTCTGTTCCTCGTTTGAGGGCGTGGGTTCGAATATCACTTCTGACACGAAATGTTTTATGAAAAAAACTGAAAGAGGTGTAATTTTAAAGCGTCCAAATTTCACACCACCACGTCAGGTTGGCCGAGCGGTCTAAGGTGCCAGACTCAAGGGGCTTAGCTTCCTTCGTTCACGATGTGAATCTGTGTATTCTGCTCCTCGTTTGAGGGCGTGGGCTTGAATTCCACTTCTGACACGATATGTTTTATGAAAATAACTGGATTAGATGTCGTTTTAAAACGTCCAAATTGCACAAAACCACGTCAGGATGGCCGAGCGGTCTAAGGCGCCAGACTGGAAGGAGCTTCCTTCGTTCACGATGTGAATCTGTGTATTCTGCTCCTCGTTTGAGGGCGTGGGTTCGTTTCCCACTTCTGACACGATATGTTTTATGAAAATAACTGGATAAGATGTCGTTTTAAAACGTCCAAATTGCACCAAACCACGTCGGGATGGCCGAGCGGTCTAAGGCGCCAGACTCAAGGGGCTTAGCTTCCTTCGTTCACGATATGAATCTGTGTATTCTGGTCCTCGTTTGAGGGCGTGAGTTCGAATCGCACTTCTGACACGATATGTTTTAGGAAAATAACTGGATGAGATGTCATTTTAAAACGTCCAAATTCCACAAAACCGCGTCAGGATGGCCGAGCGGTCTAAGGCGCCAGAATCAAGGGGCTTAGCTTCCTTCGTTCACGATGTGAATCTGTGTATTCTGCTCCTCGTTTGAGGGCGTGGGCTTGAATCCCACTTCTGACACGATATGTTTTATGAAAATAACTGGATTATATGTCGTTTTAAAACGTCCAAATTGCACAAAACCACGTCAGGATGGCCGAGCGGTCTAAGGCGCCAGACTCAAGGGGCTTAGCTTCCTTCGTTCACGATGTGAGTCTGTGCATTCTGTTCCTCGTTTGAGGGCGTGGGTTCGAATATCACTTCTGACACGAAATGTTTTATGAAAAAAACTGAAAGAGGTGTAATTTTAAAGCGTCCAAATTTCACACCACCACGTCAGGTTGGCCGAGCGGTCTAAGGTGCCAGACTCAAGGGGCTTAGCTTCCTTCGTTCACGATGTGAATCTGTGTATTCTGCTCCTCGTTTGAGGGCGTGGGCTTGAATTCCACTTCTGACACGATATGTTTTATGAAAATAACTGGATTAGATGTCGTTTTAAAACGTCCAAATTGCACAAAACCACGTCAGGATGGCCGAGCGGTCTAAGGCGCCAGACTGGAAGGAGCTTCCTTCGTTCACGATGTGAATCTGTGTATTCTGCTCCTCGTTTGAGGGCGTGGGTTCGTTTCCCACTTCTGACACGATATGTTTTATGAAAATAACTGGATAAGATGTCGTTTTAAAACGTCCAAATTGCACCAAACCACGTCGGGATGGCCGAGCGGTCTAAGGCGCCAGACTCAAGGGGCTTAGCTTCCTTCGTTCACGATATGAATCTGTGTATTCTGGTCCTCGTTTGAGGGCGTGAGTTCGAATCGCACTTCTGACACGATATGTTTTAGGAAAATAACTGGATGAGATGTCATTTTAAAACGTCCAAATTCCACAAAACCGCGTCAGGATGGCCGAGCGGTCTAAGGCGCCAGAATCAAGGGGCTTAGCTTCCTTCGTTCACGATGTGAATCTGTGTATTCTGCTCCTCGTTTGAGGGCGTGGGCTTGAATCCCACTTCTGACACGATATGTTTTATGAAAATAACTGGATTATATGTCGTTTTAAAACGTCCAAATTGCACAAAACCACGTCAGGATGGCCGAGCGGTCTAAGGCGCCAGACTCGAAGGAGCTTCCTTCGTTCACGGTGTGAATCTGTGTATTCTGCTCCTCGTTTGAGGGCGTGGGCTTGAATCCCACTTCTGACACGATATGTTTTATGAAAATAACTGGATTAGATGTCGTTTTAAAACGTCCAAATTTCACACCACCACGTCAGGATGGCCGAGCGGTCTAAGGCGCCAGACTCAAGGGGCTTAGCTTCCTTCGTTCACGATGTGAGTCTGTGCATTCTGTTCCTCGTTTGAGGGCGTGGGTTCGAATATCACTTCTGACACGAAATGTTTTATGAAAAAAACTGAAAGAGGTGTAATTTTAAAGCGTGCAAATTTCACACCACCACGTCAGGTTGGCCGAGCGGTCTAAGGTGCCAGACTCAAGGGGCTTAGCTTCCTTCGTTCACGATGTGAATCTGTGTATTCTGCTCCTCGTTTGAGGGCGTGGGCTTGAATCCCACTTCTGACACGATATGTTTTATGAAAATAACTGGATTAGATGTCGTTTTAAAACGTCCAAATTTCACAAAACCACGTCAGGATGGCCGAGCGGTCTAAGGCGCCAGACTCAAGGGGCTTAGCTTCCTTCGTTCACGATGTGAATCTGTGTATTCTGGTCCTCGTTTGAGGGCGTGAGTTCGAATCCCACTTCTGACACGATATGTTTAAGGAAAATAACTGGATTAGATGTCGTTTTAAAACGTCCAAATTGCACAAAACCACGTCAGGATGGCCGAGCGGTCTAAGGCGCCAGACTCGATGGAGCTTCCTTCGTTCACGATGTGAATCTGTGTATTCTGCTCCTCGTTTGAGGGCGTGGGTTCGTTTCCCACTTCTGACACGATATGTTTTATGAAAATAACTGGATTAGATGTCGTTTTAAAACGTCCAAATTGCACCAAACCACGTCGGGATGGCCGAGCGGTCTAAGGCGCCAGACTCAAGGGGCTTAGCTTCCTTCGTTCACGATATGAATCTGTGTATTCTGGTCCTGGTTTGAGGGCGTGAGTTCGAATCCCACTTCTGACACGATATGTTTTAGGAAAATAACTGGATGAGATGTCATTTTAAAACGTCCAAATTCCACAAAACCGCGTCAGGATGGCCGAGCGGTCTAAGGCGCCAGAATCAAGGGGCTTAGCTTCCTTCGTTCACGATGTGAATCTGTGTATTCTGCTCCTCGTTTGAGGGCGTGGGCTTGAATCCCACTTCTGACACGATATGTTTTATGAAAATAACTGGATTATATGTCGTTTTAAAACGTCCAAATTGCACAAAACCACGTCAGGATGGCCGAGCGGTCTAAGGCGCCAGACTCGAAGGAGCTTCCTTCGTTCACGATGTGAATCTGTGTATTCTGCTCCTCGTTTGAGGGCGTGGGCTTGAATCCCACTTCTGACACGATATGTTTTATAAAAATAACTGGATTAGATGTCGTTTTAAAACGTCCAAATTTCACACCACCACGTCAGGATGGCCGAGCGGTCTTAGGCGCCAGACTCAAGGGGCTTAGCTTCCTTCGTTCACGATGTGAGTCTGTGCATTCTGTTCCTCGTTTGAGGGCGTGGGTTCGAATATCACTTCTGACACGAAATGTTTTATGAAAAAAACTGAAAGAGGTGTAATTTTAAAGCGTCCAAATTTCACACCACCACGTCAGGTTGGCCGAGCGGTCTAAGGTGCCAGACTCAAGGGGCTTAGCTTCCTTCGTTCACGATGTGAATCTTTGTATTCTACTCCTCGTTTGAGGGCGTGGGCTTGAATCCCACTTCTGACACGATATGTTTTATGAAAATAACTGGATTAGATGTCGTTTTAAAAGGTCCAAATTTCACGAAACCACGTCAGGATGGCCGAGCGGTCTAAGGCGCCAGACTCAAGGGGCTTAGCTTCCTTCGTTCACGATGTGAATCTGTATATTCTGGTCCTCGTTTGAGGGCGTAGGTTCCAATATCACTTCTGACACGAAATGTTTTATGAAAATAACTGAAAGAGGTGTAATTTTAAAGCGTCCAAATTTCACACCACCACGTCAGGATGGCCGAGCGGTCTAAGGCGCCAGACTCAAGGGGCTTAGCTTCCTTCGTTCACGATATGAATCTGTGTATTCTGGTCCTCGTTTGAGGGCGTGAGTTCGAATCCCACTTCTGACACGATATGTTTTAGGAAAATAACTGGATGAGATGTCATTTTAAAACGTCCAAATTCCATAAAACCGCGTCAGGATGGCCGAGCGGTCTAAGGCGCCAGAATCAAGGGGCTTAGCTTCCTTCGTTCACGATGTGAATCTGTGTATTCTGCTCCTCGTTTGAGGGCGTGGGCTTGAATCCCACTTCTGACACGATATGTTTTATGAAAATAACTGGATTATATGTCGTTTTAAAACGTCCAAATTGCACAAAACCACGTCAGGATGGCCGAGCGGTCTAAGGCGCCAGACTCGAAGGAGCTTCCTTCGTTCACGATGTGAATCTGTGTATTCTGCTCCTCGTTTGAGGGCGTGGGTTCGTTTCCCACTTCTGACACGATATGTTTTATGAAAATAACTGGATTAGATGTCGTTTTAAAACGTCCAAATTGCACAAAACCACGTCGGGATGGCCGAGCGGTCTAAGGCGCCAGACTCAAGGGGCTTAGCTTTCTTCGTTCACGATGTGAATCTGTGCATTCTGTTCCTCGTTTGAGGGCGTGGGTTCGAATATCACTTCTGACACGAAATGTTTTATGAAAAAAACTGAAAGAGGTGTAATTTTAAAGCGTCCAAATTTCACACCACCACGTCAGGTTGGCCGAGCGGTCTAAGGTGCCAGACTCAAGGGGCTTAGCTTCCTTCGTTCACGATGTGAATCTGTGTATTCTGCTCCTCGTTTGAGGGCGTGGGCTTGAATCCCACTTCTGACACGATATGTTTTATGAATATAACTGGATTAGATGTCGTTTTAAAACGTCCAAATTTCACGAAACCACGTCAGGATGGCCGAGCGGTCTAAGGCGCCAGACTCAAGGGGCTTAGCTTCCTTCGTTCACGATGTGAATCTGTATATTCTGGTCCTCGTTTGAGGGCGTAGGTTCCAATATCACTTCTGACACGAAATGTTTTATGAAAATAACTGAAAGAGGTGTAATTTTAAAGCGTCCAAATTTCACACCACCACGTCAGGATGGCCGAGCGGTCTAAGGCGCCAGACTCAAGGGGCTTAGCTTCCTTCGTTCACGATATGAATCTGTGTATTCTGGTCCTCGTTTGAGGGCGTGAGTTCGAATCCCACTTCTGACACGATATGTTTTAGGAAAATAACTGGATGAGATGTCATTTTAAAACGTCCAAATTCCATAAAACCGCGTCAGGATGGCCGAGCGGTCTAAGGCGCCAGAATCAAGGGGCTTAGCTTCCTTCGTTCACGATGTGAATCTGTGTATTCTGCTCCTCGTTTGAGGGCGTGGGCTTGAATCCCACTTCTGACACGATATGTTTTATGAAAATAACTGGATTATATGTCGTTTTAAAACGTCCAAATTGCACAAAACCACGTCAGGATGGCCGAGCGGTCTAAGGCGCCAGACTCGAAGGAGCTTCCTTCGTTCACGATGTGAATCTGTGTATTCTGCTCCTCGTTTGAGGGCGTGGGTTCGTTTCCCACTTCTGACACGATATGTTTTATGAAAATAACTGGATTAGATGTCGTTTTAAAACGTCCAAATTGCACAAAACCACGTCGGGATGGCCGAGCGGTCTAAGGCGCCAGACTCAAGGGGCTTAGCTTTCTTCGTTCACGATGTGAATCTGTATATTCTGGTCCTTGTTTGAGGGCGTGGGTTCGAATATCACTTCTGACACGAAATGTTGCATGAAAAAAACTGAAAGAGGTGTAATTTTAAAGCGTCCAAATTTCACACCACCACGTCAGGATGGCCGAGCGGTCTAAGGTGCCAGACTCAAGGGGCTTAGCTTCCTTCGTTCACGATGTGAATCAGTGTATTCTGCTCCTCGTTTGAGGGCGTGGGCTTGAATCCCACTTCTGACACGATATGTTTTATGAAGATAACTGGATTAGATGTCGTTTTAAAACGTCCAAATTTCACACCACCACGTCAGGATGGCCGAGCGGTCTAAGGCGCCAGACTCAAGGGGCTTAGCTTCCTTCGTTCACGATGTGAGTCTGTGCATTCTGTTCCTCGTTTGAGGGCGTGGGTTCCAATATCTCTTCTGACACGAAATGTTTTATGAAAAAAACTGAAAGAGGTGTAATTTTAAAGCGTCCAAATTTCACACCACCACGTCAGGTTGGCCGAGCGGTCTAAGGTGCCAGACTCAAGGGGATTAGCTTCTTTCGTTCACGATGTGAATCTGTGTATTCTGCTCCTCGTTTGAGGGCGTGGGCTTGAATCCCACTTCTGACACGATATGTTTTATGAAAATAACTGGATTAGATGTCGTTTTAAAACGTCCAAATTTCACACCAACACGTCAGGATGGCCGATCGGTCTAAGGCGCCAGACTCAAGGGGCTTAGCTTCCTTCGTTCACGATGTGAGTCTGTGCATTCTGTTCCTCGTTTGAGGGCGTGGGTTCGAATATCACTTCTGACACGAAATGTTTTATGAAAGTAACTAAAAGAGGTGTAATTTTAAAGCGTCCAAATTTCACACCACCACGTCAGGATGGCCGAGCGGTCTAAGGCGCCAGACTCAAGGGGCTTAGCTTACTTCGTTCACGTTGTGAATCTGTGTATTCTGGTCCTCGTTTGAGGGCGTGGGTTCGAATATCACTTCTGACACGAAATGTTTCATGAAAAAAACTGAAAGAGGTGTAATTTTAAAGCGTCCAAATTTCACACCACCACGTCAGGATGGCCGAGCGGTCTAAGGCGCCAGACTCAAGGGGCTTAGCTTACTTCGTTCACGTTGTGAATCTGTGTATTCTGGTCCTCGTTTGAGGGCGTGGGTTCGAATCCCACTTCTGACACGATATGTTTTATGAAAATATCTGGATTAGATGTCGTTTTAAAACGTCCAAATTTCACACCACCACGTCAGGATGGCCGAGCGGTCTAAGGCGCCAGACTCAAGGGGCTTAGCTTCCTTCGTTCACGTTGTGAATCTGTGTATTCTGGTCCTCGTTTGAGGGCGTGAGTTCGAATCGCACTTCTGACACGATATGTTTTAGGAAAATAACTGGATTAGATGTCGTTTTAAAACTGTGTAATATCTACTCATGATATTAGTTATCTTGTAATATTGACTGTAGACGTTTATGTCTATTTCTTTTCTATTGTGTCTCTCTCTATGACGTAGCTTCTAGATTGTATAAATAGTTCAGCCCTTATCAATAACTAGGCAGTTCTAGTGACGACCTCGACTCATGTAACCCACATGTAAATAAATCATCTTTTAATCGTAATTAACCTTGTGTAGTTACTTAAGAACACGCAAACATGGTGTCAGAAGTTTTTAATTAATCGGTAGCGGTATAGGGCAAGTTTCGGTTCACTGTCGCGTTCATACCAGCTA
The DNA here is from genome assembly GCF_054372755.1 of Phalangium opilio. Lineage (NCBI taxonomy): Eukaryota > Metazoa > Arthropoda > Arachnida > Opiliones > Phalangiidae > Phalangium > Phalangium opilio. The sequence goes on from NW_028324253.1 coordinate 341,213, forward strand.
GATAACCCCCTGTTCGAGACCATTTGACATGGCCGAGCCACCGATACGTCAGACTCCCGCGTCTTTTCAAGTATCAACGCCTGAAGCTTTTAATTTCGCAAGTCCCAATGAATGGCCGAAGTGGAGACGACGTTTCGAGCGATTTCGTTTTGCATCAGGACTTAGTTCCAAACCGGAGGAGGAACAAGTAAACGCCCTGATTTACATGATGGGTGACAAAGCGGACGACATCTTCATATCATTCACGTTCCTCAACGACGCTGAAAAGAAAGAATACGCCGCAGTCATGAAGAAATTTGAAGATCACTTCGTTATACGTAAGAACATCATCTACGAACGAGCAACTTTCAACACTAGAATCCAGCAAGAAGGAGAACAAGTTGAAGAGTTCATCACAGCGTGCCGTGCCCAGATCGAAAAGTGCAACTATGGGGTACTACAGGACGAGTTGCTACGGGATAGAATCGTCGTCGGAGTACGAGACAAAGCGCTATCTGAAAGGATGCAGCTAGACGGCACCCTGACGTTAGAAAAGGCCATATCGACTGTCCGTCAAGCTGAAGAGATCCGTAGACAACAAAATGTACTACATAACGGAAGTCAGAACAATGGAATTTCTGCAAACGTAGACAAACTTAGCTCGCGCAGCAAACTTCGTCCAGGCAGGAGTAGACCGCCACCCAGCGAGACAAGCCGCTCTAGACCGCCAAATCAGACTAAAATTCCTTGTTAGAAATGTGGAGCTCAGGAAAATCATAACCGGGGAAGCTGTCCAGCTCAGAAAGCACAGTGTCGCAAATGCAAACGAATAGGCCACTATGAACGAGTATGCCTAGGACAGGCGGCTCGTTTCAACAGAGAAATCACGACGTCATCTATCCAAGGCGAAGTGGATGACGTTCAAGCGGACATTTTCCTGGGCGAAGTCACTAATCACACACACGAAGGACGATGGATGGTACAAATTGACATTAATGGCAGACCAGTTCTCTTCAAAATAGACACCGGGGCCGACGTGTGTGCTATACCGGAAACTTTGTATGCCACTGCTTTCCAAGACTTTCCGCTAAACAAACCTGATCGAAGACTATTTGGACCGGGCAAGAAAGCGTTAGACTGTAAAGGAGTAATAGCTGCCAAATTATCAAGCAAGAGCGTTACTATCCACGACAATGTCTACGTAATAGAAGGATTACAAGTTCCTCTACTAAGCCTGAAAGCAAGCGAAAGTCTTCGACAAATACAACGGATCAACGAAGTACGTTTGACAGAGTTATCAAGCCTGCGACCAATGCAAGACTATCCCAAACTATTCACTGGACTTGGTAGAGTCAAACGTCAACACAGGATCAAACTGAAACCAGGGGCAGAGCCGTATGCTGTTACCACTCCAAGACGAGTTGCCATTCCATTGCTATCCCAAGTTGAAGACGAATTAAAGCGCATGGTCACACTGGGAGTCATTAGAAAAATCGAAGATGCCACGGAATGGTGCGCTCCTATGGTGGTAGTAAAGAAGGATACCGGAGAACTTCGGATTTGTGTTGATTTCAGAAGACTCAACAAGCACATTCAGAGAGAGCTATACCAGATACCCGCGGTTGATCACACGTTGGGACGTCTAGCCGGAGCGAAATTCTTCTCCAAACTCGACTGCAATTCGGGGTATTGGCAGGTACCCTTACACCCGGAATCAATACCTCTAACTACCTTCATAACTCCATTTGGACGATACTGTTGCAATTGCCTCCCATTTGGACTAACTTCAGCTTCCGAACATTATCAAAGCCAAATGGCATCGTACATCGAAGGAATCGCCAACACCGTATGCCACCAGGACGACATCCTTGTCTGGGGAAAAGACGTCGCGGAGCATGACAAACATCTAAAGACCGTACTTGAAAGACTTGCCAAAAACGGAATTACACTCAACAAAAGGAAGTGCCAATTTGGAGTAAGCAGTATAAAATTCCTAGGCCATATCATAGAAGATACGGGTATTAGACCGGATGAGGACAAAGTTCGAGCAATCACGGAGATGAAACCGCCAAAGGATGTTTCAGAACTACGACGTCTACTTGGGATGATCAACTACCTGGGAAAGTTCGTTCCACGAATGGCCGAGAAACTACAACAACTTAACAGCCTCTTAAGCACGAAGAATGCGTGGGTCTGGGGACCTAGCCAAGATAAAGCGTTTGAATTTATCAAAACTACGTTAACCAACAAACCAGTTCTGGGTATCTACGACCCCAAGAGACCGACAACAGTGTCTGCTGACGCATCAAGCTACGGAATTGGAGCGCTATTGCGACAAGAATTACCAGATGGAACTCAGAAAGTCATTGCCTTTGCGTCCAAGACCTTATCACCAACTGAAATGAGATACGCGCAAATCGAAAAAGAAGCCTACGCGCTAACCTGGGCGTGTAAACGTTTCGAAGATTTTATCACCGGTATAACTTTCACGTTGGAGACTGATCATCAGCCGCTGTTAGCCATATTACAGACAAAACAACTTGACGATCTGTCGCCGAGACTCCAGAGATTACGCCTACGAATGATGCGGTATTCCTACAAAGTCATCTACACGCCAGGAAAATCCTTAATCCCAGCGGACACACTCTCAAGAGCGCCATTGAACGAGATAGACGAAAATGATCTTCAAGAAGAGATTGCCGCTCACATACAATTGGTAATGAGCAACCTTCCAATCACGGATGCAAAGCTAGCAGAAATTCTTCGGGCACAAAATGAAGACGAGTCCTGTCAGACTTTGCGGAGATATCTTGATCACGAATGGCCAGACAAGAAGCGCGTTCCGGACAATTTCAGGGATTATTTCCCATTCCGGAATGAAATCACGATTCAGGACGGTTTGCTCATGAAAGGAAGCAGATTGATCATTCCAGCAGCTATGCGTGAAGAAATGGTGAATCGCATCCATGACGGACATATGGGAATAGCCAAATGCCGTGAAAGAGCAAAGCAGTCTGTTTGGTGGCCAGGGATAGCCCGCAAGATCGAAGACAAAATCAAAAGCTGTGAGACGTGTCTCAAAGAATCCGTCAACCGGCACGAACCATTAATGCCATCAAGTCTGCCAGACCGTCCATGGCAGATCATCGCTATGGACATGTTGCATCATTCGGGAAAATACTACTTGGTCATAATCGACGGTTATTCGAAATATATCGAAGTTGCCCAAATGAAAGATCAAACCACGAAGACGGTAATTAATATCACGAAAGAAATTTTTTCAAGACACGGCATCCCAGAGATCATTCGCAGCGACAACGGCAGCAATCTATCAGCCACCCGAACTGTCGAATTTCAAGAATACGCGAAGAAGTCTGGTTTCACATCAATCACAAGTAGCCCAAGATACCCGCAGAGCAACGGGCTAGCCGAGTCAGCTGTGAAGATTGTAAAGTCCCTTCTAAAGAAGTCGAAAGATGTATCAGAAGGACTTCTCGCATACAGAACAACACCAACGAGAAATGGCTTCAGTCCCGCTCAAATGTTGATGGGCCGGCGTTTAAGAACAACACTTCCGACTACGTCTACCTCACTACATCCGTCCATCCCGCCAGCAGCGATCATACGAGAGAGAGACCTATCCTTGAAGCAAGAACAAAAGCGCACTTACGATCGCCATCACGGAGTAAAGGAATTACCTAAACTACAACCGGGGGAAAGAGTATGGATAGTGGATATGAGGAGAGAAGGAGTAGTCCTTAGAAAAGCAGAGACGTCCAAATTTCACACCACCACGTCAGGATGGCCGAGCGGTCTAAGGCGCCAGACTCAAGGGGCTTAGCTTCCTTCGTTCACGATGTGAGTCTGTGCATTCTGTTCCTCGTTTGAGGGCGTGGGTTCGAATATCACTTCTGACACGAAATGTTTTATGAAAAAAACTCGATTAGATGTCGTTTTAATACGTCCAAATTGCACAAAACCACGTCAGGATGGCCGAGCGGTCTAAGGCGCCAGACTCGAAGGAGCTTCCTTCGTTCACGATATGAATCTGTGTATTCTGGTCCTCGTTTGAGGGCGTGAGTACGAATCCCACTTGTGACACGATATGTTTTAGGAAAATAACTGGATGAGATGTCATTTTAAAACGTCCAAATTCCATTAAACCGCGTCAGGATGGCCGAGCGGTCTAAGGCGCCAGAATCAAGGGGCTAAGCTTCCTTCGTTCACGATGTGAATCTGTGTATTCTGCTCCTCGTTTGAGGGCGTGGGCTTGAATCCCACTTCTGACACGATATGTTTTATGAAAATAACTGGATTAGATGTCGTTTTAAAACGTCCAAATTTCACACCACCACGTCAGGATGGTCGAGCGGTCTAAGGCGCCAGACTCAAGGGGCTTAGCTTCCTTCGTTCACGATGTGAGTCTGTGCATTCTGTTCCTCGTTTGAGGGCGTGGGTTCGAATATCACTTCTGACACGAAATGTTTTATGAAAAAAACTGAAAGAGGTGTAGTTTTAAAGCGTCCAAATTTCACACCACCACGTCAGGTTGGCCGAGCGGTCTAGGGTGCCAGACTCAAGGGGCTTAGCTTCCTTCGTTCACGATGTGAATCTGTGTATTCTGCTCCTCGTTTGAGGGCGTGGGCTTGAATCCCACTTCTGACACGATATGTTTTATGAAAATAACTGGATTTGATGTCGTTTTAAAACGTCCAAATTGCACAAAACCACGTCAGGATGGCCGAGCGGTCTAAGGCGCCAGACTCAAGGGGCTTAGCTTCCTTCGTTGACGATGTGAATCTGTATATTATGGTCCTCGTTTGAGGGCGTGGGTTCCAATATCACTTCTGACACGAAATGTTTTATGAAAATAACTGAAAGAGGTGTAATTTTAAAGCGTCCAAATTTCACACCACCACGTCAGGATGGCCGAGCGGTCTAAGGCGCCAGACTCAAGGGGCTTAGCTTCCTTCGTTCACGATGTGAGTCTGTGCATTCTGTTCCTCGTTTGAGGGCGTGGGTTCGAATATCACTTCTGACACGAAATGTTTTATGAAAAAAACTCGATTAGATGTCGTTTTAAAACGTCCAAATTGCACAAAACCACGTCAGGATGGCCGAGCGGTCTAAGGCGCCAGACTCGAAGGAGCTTCCTTCGTTCACGATATGAATCTGTGTATTCTGGTCCTCGTTTGAGGGCGTGAGTTCGAATCCCACTTGTGACACGATATGTTTTAGGAAAATAACTGGATGAGATGTCATTTTAAAACGTCCAAATTCCATAAAACCGCGTAAGGATTGCCGAGCGGTCTAAGACGCCAGAATCAAGGGGCTAAGCTTCCTTCGTTCACGATGTGAATCTGTGTATTCTGCTCCTCGTTTGAGGGCGTGGGCTTGAATCCCACTTCTGAAACGATATGTTTTATGAAAATAACTGGATTAGATGTCGTTTTAAAACGTCCAAATTTCACACCACCACGTCAGGATGGCCGAGCGGTCTAAGGCGCCAGACTCAAGGGGCTTAGCTTCCTTCGTTCACGATGTGAGTCTGTGCATTCTGTTCCTCGTTTGAGGGCGTGGGTTCGAATATCACTTCTGACACGAAATGTTTTATGAAAAAAACTGAAAGAGGTGTAGTTTTAAAGCGTCCAAATTTCACACCACCACGTCAGATTGGCCGAGCGGTCTAGGGTGCCAGACTCAAGGGGCTTAGCTTCCTTCGTTCACGATGTGAATCTGTGTATTCTGCTCCTCGTTTGAGGGCGTGGGCTTGAATCCCACTTCTGACACGATATGTTTTATGAAAATAACTGGATTAGATGTCGTTTTAAAACGTCCAAATTGCACAAAACCACGTCAGGATGGCCGAGCGGTCTAAGGCGCCAGACTCAAGGGGCTTAGCTTCCTTCTTTCACGATGTGAATCTGTATATTATGGTCCTCGTTTGAGGGCGTGGGTTCCAATATCACTTCTGACACGAAATGTTTTATGAAAATAACTGAAAGAGGTGTTGTTTTAAAGCGTCCAAATTTCACACCACCACGTCAGGATGGCCGAGCGGTCTAAGGCGCCAGACTCAAGGGGCTTAGCTTCCTTCGTTCACGATATGAATCTGTGCATTCTGTTCCTCGTTTGAGGGCGTGGGTTCGAATATCACTTCTGACACGAAATGTTTTATGAAAAAACTCGATTAGATGTCGTTTTAAAACGTCCAAATTGCACAAAACCACGTCAGGATGGCCGAGCGGTCTAAGGCGCCAGACTCGAAGGAGCTTCCTTCGTTCACGATATGAATCTGTGTATTCTGGTCCTCGTTTGAGGGCGTGAGTTCGAATCCCACTTGTGACACGATATGTTTTAGGAAAATAACTGGATGAGATGTCATTTTAAAACGTCCAAATTCCATAAAACCGCGTCAGGATGGCCGAGCGGTCTAAGGCGCCAGAATCAAGGGGCTTAGCTTCCTTCGTTCACGATGTGAATCTGTGTATTCTGCTCCTCGTTTGAGGGCGTGGGCTTGAATCCCACTTCTGACACGATATGTTTTATGAAAATAACTGGATTAGATGTCGTTTTAAAACGTCCAAATTTCACACCACCACGTCAGGATGGCCGAGCGGTCTAAGGCGCCAGACTCAAGGGGCTTAGCTTCCTTCGTTCACGATGTGAGTCTGTGCATTCTGTTCCTCGTTTGAGGGCGTGGGTTCGAATATCACTTCTGACACGAAATGTTTTATGAAAAAAACTGAAAGAGGTGTAGTTTTAAAGCGTCCAAATTTCACACCACCACGTCAGGTTGGCCGAGCGGTCTAAGGTGCCAGACTCAAGGGGCTTAGCTTCCTTCGTTCACGATGTGAATCTGTGTATTCTGCTCCTCGTTTGAGGGCGTGGGTTCGAATCCCACTTCTGACACGATATGTTTTATGAAAATAACTGGATTAGATGTCGTTTTAAAACGTCCAAATTTCACAAAACCACGTAAGGATGGCCGAGCGGTCTAAGGCGCCAGACTCAAGGGGCTTAGCGTCCTTCGTTCACGATGTGAATCTGTATATTCTGGTCCTCGTTTGAGGGCGTGGGTTCGAATATCACTTCTGACACGAAATGTTTCATGAAAAAAACTGAAAGAGGTGTAATTTTAAAGCGTCCAAATTTCACACCACCACGTCAGGATGGCCGAGCGGTCTAAGGCGCCAGACTCAAGGGGCTTAGCTTCCTTCGTTCACGATGTGAATCTGTGTATTCTTGTCCTCGTTTGAGGGCGTGGGTTCAAATCTCACTTCTGACACGATATGTTTTATGAAAATAACTGGATTAGATGTCGTTTTAAAACGTCCAAATTTCACAAAACCACGTCGGGATGGCCGAGCGGTCTAAGGCGCCAGACTCAAGGGGCTTAGCTTCCTTCGTTCACGATGTGAATCTGTGTATTCTGGTCCTCGTTTGAGGGCGTGAGTTCCAATATCACTTCTGACACGAAATGTTTTATGAAAATAACTGAAAGAGGTGTTGTTTTAAAGCGTCCAAATTTCACACCACCACGTCAGGATGGCCGAGCGGTCTAAGGCGCCAGACTCAAGGGGCTTAGCTTCCTTCGTTCACGATATGAATCTGTGCATTCTGTTCCTCGTTTGAGGGCGTGGGTTCGAATATCACTTCTGACACGAAATGTTTTATGAAAAAAACTCGATTAGATGTCGTTTTAAAACGTCCAAATTGCACAAAACCACGTCAGGATGGCCGAGCGGTCTAAGGCGCCAGACTCGAAGGAGCTTCCTTCGTTCACGATATGAATCTGTGTATTCTGGTCCTCGTTTGAGGGCGTGAGTTCGAATCCCACTTGTGACACGATATGTTTTAGGAAAATAACTGGATGAGATGTCATTTTAAAACGTCCAAATTCCATAAAACCGCGTCAGGATGGCCGAGCGGTCTAAGGCGCCAGAATCAAGGGGCTTAGCTTCCTTCGTTCACGATGTGAATCTGTGTATTCTGCTCCTCGTTTGAGGGCGTGGGCTTGAATCCCACTTCTGACACGATATGTTTTATGAAAATAACTGGATTAGATGTCGTTTTAAAACGTCCAAATTTCACACCACCACGTCAGGATGGCCGAGCGGTCTAAGGCGCCAGACTCAAGGGGCTTAGCTTCCTTCGTTCACGATGTGAGTCTGTGCATTCTGTTCCTCGTTTGAGGGCGTGGGTTCGAATATCACTTCTGACACGAAATGTTTTATGAAAAAAACTGAAAGAGGTGTAGTTTTAAAGCGTCCAAATTTCACACCACCACGTCAGATTGGCCGAGCGGTCTAGGGTGCCAGACTCAAGGGGCTTAGCTTCCTTCGTTCACGATGTGAATCTGTGTATTCTGCTCCTCGTTTGAGGGCGTGGGCTTGAATCCCACTTCTGACACGATATGTTTTATGAAAATAACTGGATTAGATGTCGTTTTAAAACGTCCAAATTGCACAAAACCACGTCAGGATGGCCGAGCGGTCTAAGGCGCCAGACTCAAGGGGCTTAGCTTCCTTCTTTCACGATGTGAATCTGTATATTATGGTCCTCGTTTGAGGGCGTGGGTTCCAATATCACTTCTGACACGAAATGTTTTATGAAAATAACTGAAAGAGGTGTTGTTTTAAAGCGTCCAAATTTCACACCACCACGTCAGGATGGCCGAGCGGTCTAAGGCGCCAGACTCAAGGGGCTTAGCTTCCTTCGTTCACGATATGAATCTGTGCATTCTGTTCCTCGTTTGAGGGCGTGGGTTCGAATATCACTTCTGACACGAAATGTTTTATGAAAAAAACTCGATTAGATGTCGTTTTAAAACGTCCAAATTGCACAAAACCACGTCAGGATGGCCGAGCGGTCTAAGGCGCCAGACTCGAAGGAGCTTCCTTCGTTCACGATATGAATCTGTGTATTCTGGTCCTCGTTTGAGGGCGTGAGTTCGAATCCCACTTGTGACACGATATGTTTTAGGAAAATAACTGGATGAGATGTCATTTTAAAACGTCCAAATTCCATAAAACCACGTCAGGATGGCCGAGCGGTCTAAGGCGCCAGAATCAAGGGGCTTAGCTTCCTTCGTTCACGATGTGAATCTGTGTATTCTGCTCCTCGTTTGAGGGCGTGGGCTTGAATCCCACTTCTGACACGATATGTTTTATGAAAATAACTGGATTAGATGTCGTTTTAAAACGTCCAAATTTCACACCACCACGTCAGGATGGCCGAGCGGTCTAAGGCGCCAGACTCAAGGGGCTTAGCTTCCTTCGTTCACGATGTGAGTCTGTGCATTCTGTTCCTCGTTTGAGGGCGTGGGTTCGAATATCACTTCTGACACGAAATGTTTTATGAAAAAAACTGAAAGAGGTGTAGTTTTAAAGCGTCCAAATTTCACACCACCACGTCAGGTTGGCCGAGCGGTCTAAGGTGCCAGACTCAAGGGGCTTAGCTTCCTTCGTTCACGATGTGAATCTGTGTATTCTGCTCCTCGTTTGAGGGCGTGGGTTCGAATCCCACTTCTGACACGATATGTTTTATGAAAATAACTGGATTAGATGTCGTTTTAAAACGTCCAAATTTCACAAAACCACGTAAGGATGGCCGAGCGGTCTAAGGCGCCAGACTCAAGGGGCTTAGCGTCCTTCGTTCACGATGTGAATCTGTATATTCTGGTCCTCGTTTGAGGGCGTGGGTTCGAATATCACTTCTGACACGAAATGTTTCATGAAAAAAACTGAAAGAGGTGTAATTTTAAAGCGTCCAAATTTCACACCACCACGTCAGGATGGCCGAGCGGTCTAAGGCGCCAGACTCAAGGGGCTTAGCTTCCTTCGTTCACGATGTGAATCTGTATATTCTGGTCCTCGTTTGAGGGCGTGGGTTCGAATATCACTTCTGACACGAAATGTTTCATGAAAAAAACTGAAAGAGGTGTAATTTTAAAGCGTCCAAATTTCACACCACCACGTCAGGATGGCCGAGAGGTCTAAGGCGCCAGTCTCGAAGGAGCTTCCTTCGTTCACGATGTGAATCTGTGTATTCTGCTCCTCGTTTGAGGGAGTGGGTTCGAATCCCACCTCTGACACGATATGTTTTATGAAAATAACTGGATAAGTTGTCGTTTTAAAACGTCCAAATTGCAAAAAACCACGTCGGGATGGCCGAGCGGTCTAAGGCGCCAGACTCAAGGGGCTTAGCTTCCTTCGTTCACGATGTGAATCTGTATATTCTGGTCCTCGTTTGAGGGCGTGGGTTCGAATATCACTTCTGACACGAAATGTTTCATGAAAAAAACTGAAAGAGGTGTAATTTTAAAGCGTCCAAATTTCACACCAACACGTCAGGATGGCCGAGCGGTCTAAGGCGCCAGACTCAAGGGGCTTAGCTTACTTCGTTCACGTTGTGAATCTGTGTATTCTGGTCCTCGTTTGAGGGCGTGGGTTCGAATATCACTTCTGACACGAAATGTTTCATGAAAAAAACTGAAAGAGGTGTAATTTTAAAGCGTCCAAATTTCACACCACCACGTCAGGATGGCCGAGCGGTCTAAGGCGCCAGACTCAAGGGGCTTAGCTTACTTCGTTCACGTTGTGAATCTGTGTATTCTGGTCCTCGTTTGAGGGCGTGGGTTCGAATCCCACTTCTGACACGATATGTTTTATGAAAATATCTGGATTAGATGTCGTTTTAAAACGTCCAAATTTCACAAAACCACGTCAGGATGGCCGAGCGGTCTAAGGCGCCAGACTCAAGGGGCTTAGCTTACTTCGTTCACGATGTGAGTCTGTGCATTCTGTTCCTCGTTTGAGGGCGTGGGTTCGAATATCACTTCTGACACGAAATGTTTTATGAAAAAAACTGAAAGAGGTGTAGTTTTAAAGCGTCCAAATTTCACACCACCACGTCAGATTGGCCGAGCGGTCTAGGGTGCCAGACTCAAGGGGCTTAGCTTCCTTCGTTCACGATGTGAATCTGTGTATTCTGCTCCTCGTTTGAGGGCGTGGGCTTGAATCCCACTTCTGACACGATATGTTTTATGAAAATAACTGGATTAGATGTCGTTTTAAAACGTCCAAATTGCACAAAACCACGTCAGGATGGCCGAGCGGTCTAAGGCGCCAGACTCAAGGGGCTTAGCTTCCTTCTTTCACGATGTGAATCTGTATATTATGGTCCTCGTTTGAGGGCGTGGGTTCCAATATCACTTCTGACACGAAATGTTTTATGAAAATAACTGAAAGAGGTGTTGTTTTAAAGCGTCCAAATTTCACACCACCACGTCAGGATGGCCGAGCGGTCTAAGGCGCCAGACTCAAGGGGCTTAGCTTCCTTCGTTCACGATATGAATCTGTGCATTCTGTTCCTCGTTTGAGGGCGTGGGTTCGAATATCACTTCTGACACGAAATGTTTTATGAAAAAAACTCGATTAGATGTCGTTTTAAAACGTCCAAATTGCACAAAACCACGTCAGGATGGCCGAGCGGTCTAAGGCGCCAGACTCGAAGGAGCTTCCTTCGTTCACGATATGAATCTGTGTATTCTGGTCCTCGTTTGAGGGCGTGAGTTCGAATCCCACTTGTGACACGATATGTTTTAGGAAAATAACTGGATGAGATGTCATTTTAAAACGTCCAAATTCCATAAAACCACGTCAGGATGGCCGAGCGGTCTAAGGCGCCAGAATCAAGGGGCTTAGCTTCCTTCGTTCACGATGTGAATCTGTGTATTCTGCTCCTCGTTTGAGGGCGTGGGCTTGAATCCCACTTCTGACACGATATGTTTTATGAAAATAACTGGATTAGATGTCGTTTTAAAACGTCCAAATTTCACACCACCACGTCAGGATGGCCGAGCGGTCTAAGGCGCCAGACTCAAGGGGCTTAGCTTCCTTCGTTCACGATGTGAGTCTGTGCATTCTGTTCCTCGTTTGAGGGCGTGGGTTCGAATATCACTTCTGACACGAAATGTTTTATGAAAAAAACTGAAAGAGGTGTAGTTTTAAAGCGTCCAAATTTCACACCACCACGTCAGGTTGGCCGAGCGGTCTAAGGTGCCAGACTCAAGGGGCTTAGCTTCCTTCGTTCACGATGTGAATCTGTGTATTCTGCTCCTCGTTTGAGGGCGTGGGTTCGAATCCCACTTCTGACACGATATGTTTTATGAAAATAACTGGATTAGATGTCGTTTTAAAACGTCCAAATTTCACAAAACCACGTAAGGATGGCCGAGCGGTCTAAGGCGCCAGACTCAAGGGGCTTAGCGTCCTTCGTTCACGATGTGAATCTGTATATTCTGGTCCTCGTTTGAGGGCGTGGGTTCGAATATCACTTCTGACACGAAATGTTTCATGAAAAAAACTGAAAGAGGTGTAATTTTAAAGCGTCCAAATTTCACACCACCACGTCAGGATGGCCGAGCGGTCTAAGGCGCCAGACTCAAGGGGCTTAGCTTCCTTCGTTCACGATGTGAATCTGTATATTCTGGTCCTCGTTTGAGGGCGTGGGTTCGAATATCACTTCTGACACGAAATGTTTCATGAAAAAAACTGAAAGAGGTGTAATTTTAAAGCGTCCAAATTTCACACCACCACGTCAGGATGGCCGAGAGGTCTAAGGCGCCAGTCTCGAAGGAGCTTCCTTCGTTCACGATGTGAATCTGTGTATTCTGCTCCTCGTTTGAGGGAGTGGGTTCGAATCCCACCTCTGACACGATATGTTTTATGAAAATAACTGGATAAGTTGTCGTTTTAAAACGTCCAAATTGCAAAAAACCACGTCGGGATGGCCGAGCGGTCTAAGGCGCCAGACTCAAGGGGCTTAGCTTCCTTCGTTCACGATGTGAATCTGTATATTCTGGTCCTCGTTTGAGGGCGTGGGTTCGAATATCACTTCTGACACGAAATGTTTCATGAAAAAAACTGAAAGAGGTGTAATTTTAAAGCGTCCAAATTTCACACCAACACGTCAGGATGGCCGAGCGGTCTAAGGCGCCAGACTCAAGGGGCTTAGCTTACTTCGTTCACGTTGTGAATCTGTGTATTCTGGTCCTCGTTTGAGGGCGTGGGTTCGAATATCACTTCTGACACGAAATGTTTCATGAAAAAAACTGAAAGAGGTGTAATTTTAAAGCGTCCAAATTTCACACCACCACGTCAGGATGGCCGAGCGGTCTAAGGCGCCAGACTCAAGGGGCTTAGCTTACTTCGTTCACGTTGTGAATCTGTGTATTCTGGTCCTCGTTTGAGGGCGTGGGTTCGAATCCCACTTCTGACACGATATGTTTTATGAAAATATCTGGATTAGATGTCGTTTTAAAACGTCCAAATTTCACAAAACCACGTCAGGATGGCCGAGCGGTCTAAGGCGCCAGACTCAAGGGGCTTAGCGTCCTTCGTTCACGATGTGAATCTGTATATTCTGGTCCTCGTTTGAGGGCGTGGGTTCGAATATCACTTCTGACACGAAATGTTTCATGAAAAAAACTGAAAGAGGTGTAATTTTAAAGCGTCCAAATTTCACACCACCACGTCAGGATGGCCGAGCGGTCTAAGGCGCCAGACTCAAGGGGCTTAGCTTCCTTCGTTCACGATGTGAATCTGTGTATTCTTGTCCTCGTTTGAGGGCGTGGGTTCAAATCTCACTTCTGACACGATATGTTTTATGAAAATAACTGGATTAGATGTCGTTTTAAAACGTCCAAATTTCACAAAACCACGTCGGGATGGCCGAGCGGTCTAAGGCGCCAGACTCAAGGGGCTTAGCTTCCTTCGTTCACGATGTGAATCTGTGTATTCTGGTCCTCGTTTGAGGGCGTGAGTTCGAATCCCACTTCTGACACGATATGTTTCAGGAAAATAACTTGATGAGATGCCATTTTAAAACGTCCAAATTCCACAAAACCGCGTCAGGATGGCCGAGCGGTCTAAGGCGCCAGACTCAAGGGGCTTAGCTTACTTCGTTCACGTTGTGAATCTGTGTATTCTGGTCCTCGTTTGAGGGCGTGGGTTCGAATATCACTTCTGACAAGAAATGTTTCATGAAAAAAACTGAAAGAGGTGTAATTTTAAAGCGTCCAAATTACACCACAACCACGTCAGGATGGCCGAGCGGTCTAAGGCGCCAGACTCAAGGGGCTTAGCTTACTTCGTTCACGTTGTGAATCTGTGTATTCTGGTCCTCGTTTGAGGGCGTGGGTTCGAATCCCACATCTGACACGATATGTTTTATGAAAATAACTGGATTAGATGTCGTTTTAAAACGTCCAAATTGCAAAAAACCACGTCGGGATGGCCGAGAGGTCTAAGGCGCCAGACTCGAAGGAGCTTCCTTCGTTCACGATGTGAATCTGTGTATTCTGCTCCTCGTTTGAGGGAGTGGGTTCGAATCCCACCTCTGACACGATATGTTTTATGAAAATAACTGGATTAGATGTCGTTTTAAAACGTCCAAATTGCAAAAAACCACGTCGGGATGGCCGAGCGGTCTAAGGCGCCAGACTCAAGGGGCTTAGCTTCCTTCGTTCACGATGTGAATCTGTATATTCTGATCCTCGTTTGAGGGCGTGGGTTCGAATATCACTTCTGACACGAAATGTTTCATGAAAAAAACTGAAAGAGGTGTAATTTTAAAGCGTCCAAATTTCACCCCACCACGTCAGGATGGCCGAGCGGTCTAAGGCGCCAGACTCAAGGGGCTTAGCTTACTTCGTTCACGTTGTGAATCTGTGTATTCTGGTCCTCTTTTGAGGGCGTGGGTTCGAATATCACTTCTGACACGAAATGTTTCATGAAAAAAACTGAAAGAGGTGTAATTTTAAAGCGTCCAAATTTCACCCCACCACGTCAGGATGGCCGAGCGGTCTAAGGCGCCAGACTCAAGGGGCTTAGCTTCCTTCGTTCACGATATGAATCTGTGCATTCTGTTCCTCGTTTGAGGGCGTGGGTTCGAATATCACTTCTGACACGAAATGTTTTATGAAAAAAACTCGATTAGATGTCGTTTTAAAACGTCCAAATTGCACAAAACCACGTCAGGATGGCCGAGCGGTCTAAGGCGCCAGACTCAAGGGGCTTAGCGTCCTTCGTTCACGATGTGAATCTGTATATTCTGGTCCTCGTTTGAGGGCGTGGGTTCGAATATCACTTCTGACACGAAATGTTTCATGAAAAAAACTGAAAGAGGTGTAATTTTAAAGCGTCCAAATTTCACACCACCACGTCAGGATGGCCGAGCGGTCTAAGGCGCCAGACTCAAGGGGCTTAGCTTCCTTCGTTCACGATGTGAATCTGTGTATTCTTGTCCTCGTTTGAGGGCGTGGGTTCAAATCTCACTTCTGACACGATATGTTTTATGAAAATAACTGGATTAGATGTCGTTTTAAAACGTCCAAATTTCACAAAACCACGTCGGGATGGCCGAGCGGTCTAAGGCGCCAGACTCAAGGGGCTTAGCTTCCTTCGTTCACGATGTGAATCTGTGTATTCTGGTCCTCGTTTGAGGGCGTGAGTTCGAATCCCACTTCTGACACGATATGTTTCAGGAAAATAACTTGATGAGATGCCATTTTAAAACGTCCAAATTCCACAAAACCGCGTCAGGATGGCCGAGCGGTCTAAGGCGCCAGACTCAAGGGGCTTAGCTTACTTCGTTCACGTTGTGAATCTGTGTATTCTGGTCCTCGTTTGAGGGCGTGGGTTCGAATATCACTTCTGACAAGAAATGTTTCATGAAAAAAACTGAAAGAGGTGTAATTTTAAAGCGTCCAAATTACACCACAACCACGTCAGGATGGCCGAGCGGTCTAAGGCGCCAGACTCAAGGGGCTTAGCTTACTTCGTTCACGTTGTGAATCTGTGTATTCTGGTCCTCGTTTGAGGGCGTGGGTTCGAATCCCACATCTGACACGATATGTTTTATGAAAATAACTGGATTAGATGTCGTTTTAAAACGTCCAAATTGCAAAAAACCACGTCGGGATGGCCGAGAGGTCTAAGGCGCCAGACTCGAAGGAGCTTCCTTCGTTCACGATGTGAATCTGTGTATTCTGCTCCTCGTTTGAGGGAGTGGGTTCGAATCCCACCTCTGACACGATATGTTTTATGAAAATAACTGGATTAGATGTCGTTTTAAAACGTCCAAATTGCAAAAAACCACGTCGGGATGGCCGACAGGTCTAAGGCGCCAGACTCAAGGGGCTTAGCTTCCTTCGTTCACGATGTGAATCTGTATATTCTGATCCTCGTTTGAGGGCGTGGGTTCGAATATCACTTCTGACACGAAATGTTTCATGAAAAAAACTGAAAGAGGTGTAATTTTAAAGCGTCCAAATTTCACACCAACACGTCAGGATGGCCGAGCGGTCTAAGGCGCCAGACTCAAGGGGCTTAGCTTACTTCGTTCACGTTGTGAATCTGTGTATTCTGGTCCTCTTTTGAGGGCGTGGGTTCGAATATCACTTCTGACACGAAATGTTTCATGAAAAAAACTGAAAGAGGTGTAATTTTAAAGCGTCCAAATTTCACCCCACCACGTCAGGATGGCCGAGCGGTCTAAGGCGCCAGACTCAAGGGGCTTAGCTTCCTTCGTTCACGATATGAATCTGTGCATTCTGTTCCTCGTTTGAGGGCGTGGGTTCGAATATCACTTCTGACACGAAATGTTTTATGAAAAAAACTCGATTAGATGTCGTTTTAAAACGTCCAAATTGCACAAAACCACGTCAGGATGGCCGAGCGGTCTAAGGCGCCAGACTCGAAGGAGCTTCCTTCGTTCACGATATGAATCTGTGTATTCTGGTCCTCGTTTGAGGGCGTGAGTTCGAATCCCACTTGTGACACGATATGTTTTAGGAAAATAACTGGATGAGATGTCATTTTAAAACGTCCAAATTCCATAAAACCGCGTCAGGATGGCCGAGCGGTCTAAGGCGCCAGAATCAAGGGGCTTAGCTTCCTTCGTTCACGATGTGAATCTGTGTATTCTGCTCCTCGTTTGAGGGCGTGGGCTTGAATCCCACTTCTGACACGATATGTTTTATGAAAATAACTGGATTAGATGTCGTTTTAAAACGTCCAAATTTCACACCACCACGTCAGGATGGCCGAGCGGTCTAAGGCGCCAGACTCAAGGGGCTTAGCTTCCTTCGTTCACGATGTGAGTCTGTGCATTCTGTTCCTCGTTTGAGGGCGTGGGTTCGAATATCACTTCTGACACGAAATGTTTTATGAAAAAAACTGAAAGAGGTGTAGTTTTAAAGCGTCCAAATTTCACACCACCACGTCAGGTTGGCCGAGCGGTCTAAGGTGCCAGACTCAAGGGGCTTAGCTTCCTTCGTTCACGATGTGAATCTGTGTATTCTGCTCCTCGTTTGAGGGCGTGGGTTCGAATCCCACTTCTGACACGATATGTTTTATGAAAATAACTGGATTAGATGTCGTTTTAAAACGTCCAAATTTCACAAAACCACGTAAGGATGGCCGAGCGGTCTAAGGCGCCAGACTCAAGGGGCTTAGCGTCCTTCGTTCACGATGTGAATCTGTATATTCTGGTCCTCGTTTGAGGGCGTGGGTTCGAATATCACTTCTGACACGAAATGTTTCATGAAAAAAACTGAAAGAGGTGTAATTTTAAAGCGTCCAAATTTCACACCACCACGTCAGGATGGCCGAGCGGTCTAAGGCGCCAGACTCAAGGGGCTTAGCTTCCTTCGTTCACGATGTGAATCTGTATATTCTGGTCCTCGTTTGAGGGCGTGGGTTCGAATATCACTTCTGACCCGAAATGTTTCATGAAAAAAACTGAAAGAGGTGTAATTTTAAAGCGTCCAAATTTCACACCACCACGTCAGGATGGCCGAGAGGTCTAAGGCGCCAGTCTCGAAGGAGCTTCCTTCGTTCACGATGTGAATCTGTGTATTCTGCTCCTCGTTTGAGGGAGTGGGTTCGAATCCCACCTCTGACACGATATGTTTTATGAAAATAACTGGATAAGTTGTCGTTTTAAAACGTCCAAATTGCAAAAAACCACGTCGGGATGGCCGAGCGGTCTAAGGCGCCAGACTCAAGGGGCTTAGCTTCCTTCGTTCACGATGTGAATCTGTATATTCTGGTCCTCGTTTGAGGGCGTGGGTTCGAATATCACTTCTGACACGAAATGTTTCATGAAAAAAACTGAAAGAGGTGTAATTTTAAAGCGTCCAAATTTCACACCAACACGTCAGGATGGCCGAGCGGTCTAAGGCGCCAGACTCAAGGGGCTTAGCTTACTTCGTTCACGTTGTGAATCTGTGTATTCTGGTCCTCGTTTGAGGGCGTGGGTTCGAATATCACTTCTGACACGAAATGTTTCATGAAAAAAACTGAAAGAGGTGTAATTTTAAAGCGTCCAAATTTCACACCACCACGTCAGGATGGCCGAGCGGTCTAAGGCGCCAGACTCAAGGGGCTTAGCTTACTTCGTTCACGTTGTGAATCTGTGTATTCTGGTCCTCGTTTGAGGGCGTGGGTTCGAATCCCACTTCTGACACGATATGTTTTATGAAAATATCTGGATTAGATGTCGTTTTAAAACGTCCAAATTTCACAAAACCACGTCAGGATGGCCGAGCGGTCTAAGGCGCCAGACTCAAGGGGCTTAGCGTCCTTCGTTCACGATGTGAATCTGTATATTCTGGTCCTCGTTTGAGGGCGTGGGTTCGAATATCACTTCTGACACGAAATGTTTCATGAAAAAAACTGAAAGAGGTGTAATTTTAAAGCGTCCAAATTTCTCACCACCACGTCAGGATGGCCGAGCGGTCTAAGGCGCCAGACTCAAGGGGCTTAGCTTCCTTCGTTCACGATGTGAATCTGTGTATTCTTGTCCTCGTTTGAGGGCGTGGGTTCAAATCTCACTTCTGACACGATATGTTTTATGAAAATAACTGGATTAGATGTCGTTTTAAAACGTCCAAATTTCACAAAACCACGTCGGGATGGCCGAGCGGTCTAAGGCGCCAGACTCAAGGGGCTTAGCTTCCTTCGTTCACGATGTGAATCTGTGTATTCTGGTCCTCGTTTGAGGGCGTGAGTTCGAATCCCACTTCTGACACGATATGTTTCAGGAAAATAACTTGATGAGATGCCATTTTAAAACGTCCAAATTCCACAAAACCGCGTCAGGATGGCCGAGCGGTCTAAGGCGCCAGACTCAAGGGGCTTAGCTTACTTCGTTCACGTTGTGAATCTGTGTATTCTGGTCCTCGTTTGAGGGCGTGGGTTCGAATATCACTTCTGACAAGAAATGTTTCATGAAAAAAACTGAAAGAGGTGTAATTTTAAAGCGTCCAAATTACACCACAACCACGTCAGGATGGCCGAGCGGTCTAAGGCGCCAGACTCAAGGGGCTTAGCTTACTTCGTTCACGTTGTGAATCTGTGTATTCTGGTCCTCGTTTGAGGGCGTGGGTTCGAATCCCACATCTGACACGATATGTTTTATGAAAATAACTGGATTAGATGTCGTTTTAAAACGTCCAAATTGCAAAAAACCACGTCGGGATGGCCGAGAGGTCTAAGGCGCCAGACTCGAAGGAGCTTCCTTCGTTCACGATGTGAATCTGTGTATTCTGCTCCTCGTTTGAGGGAGTGGGTTCGAATCCCACCTCTGACACGATATGTTTTATGAAAATAACTGGATTAGATGTCGTTTTAAAACGTCCAAATTGCAAAAAACCACGTCGGGATGGCCGAGCGGTCTAAGGCGCCAGACTCAAGGGGCTTAGCTTCCTTCGTTCACGATGTGAATCTGTATATTCTGATCCTCGTTTGAGGGCGTGGGTTCGAATATCACTTCTGACACGAAATGTTTCATGAAAAAAACTGAAAGAGGTGTAATTTTAAAGCGTCCAAATTTCACACCAACACGTCAGGATGGCCGAGCGGTCTAAGGCGCCAGACTCAAGGGGCTTAGCTTACTTCGTTCACGTTGTGAATCTGTGTATTCTGGTCCTCTTTTGAGGGCGTGGGTTCGAATATCACTTCTGACACGAAATGTTTCATGAAAAAAACTGAAAGAGGTGTAATTTTAAAGCGTCCAAATTTCACCCCACCACGTCAGGATGGCCGAGCGGTCTAAGGCGCCAGACTCAAGGGGCTTAGCTTACTTTGTTCACGTTGTGAATCTGTGTATCCTGGTCCTCGTTTGAGGGCGTGGGTTCGAATCCCACTTCTGACACGATATGTTTTATGAAAATATCTGGATTAGATGTCGTTTTAAAACGTCCAAATTTCACAAAACCACGTCAGGATGGCCGAGCGGTCTAAGGCGCCAGACTCAAGGGGCTTAGCGTCCTTCGTTCACGATGTGAATCTGTATATTCTGGTCTTCGTTTGAGGGCGTGGGTTCGAATATCACTTCTGACACGAAATGTTTCATGAAAAAAACTGAAAGAGGTGTAATTTTAAAGCGTCCGAATTTCACACCACCATGTCAGGATGGCCGAGCGGTCTAAGGCGCCAGACTCAAGGGGCTTAGCTTACTTCGTTCACGTTGTGAATCTGTCTATTCTGGTCCTCGTTTGAGGACGTGGGGTCGAATCCCACATCTGACACGATATGTTTTATGAAAATAACTGGATTAGATGTCGTTTTAAAACGTCCAAATTGCAAAAAACCACGTCGGGATGGCCGAGAGGTCTAAGGCGCCAGACTCGAAGGAGCTTCCTTCGTTCACGATGTGAATCTGCGTATTCTGCTCCTCGTTTGAGGGAGTGGGTTCGAATCCCACTTCTGACACGATGTGTTTTATGAAAATAACTGGATTAGATGTCGTTTTAAAACGTCCAAATTGCAAAAAACCACGTCGGGATGGCCGAGCGGTCTGAGGCGCCAGACTCAAGGGGCTTAGCTTCCTTCGTTCACGATGTGAATCTGTATATTCTGGTCCTCGTTTCAGGGCGTGGGTTCGAATATCACTTCTGACACGAAATGTTTCATGAAAAAAAACTGAAAGAGGTGTAATTTTAAAACGTCCAAATTGCACAAAACCACGTCGGGATGGCCGAGCGGTCTAAGGCGCCAGACTCGAAGGAGCTTCCTTCGTTCACGATGTGAATCTGTGTATTCTGGTCCTCGTTTGAGGGCGTGAGTTCGAATCCCACTTCTGACACGATGTGTTTCAGGAAAATAACTTGATGAGATGCCATTTTAAAACGTCCAAATTCCACAAAACCGCGTCAGGATGGCCGAGTGGTCTAAGGCGCCAGACTCAAGTGGCTTAGCTTCCTTCGTTCACGATGTGAATCTGTATATTCTGGTCTTCGTTTGAGGGCGTGGGTTCGAATATCACTTCTGACACGAAATGTTTCATGAAAAAAACTGAAAGAGGTGTAATTTTAAAGCGTCCAAATTTCACACCACCACGTCAGGATGGCCGAGCGGTCTAAGGCGCCAGACTCAAGGGGCTTAGCTTACTTCGTTCACGTTGTGAATCTGTCTATTCTGGTCCTCGTTTGAGGGCGTGGGTTCGAATCCCACATCTGACACGATATGTTTTATGAAAATAACTGGATTAGATGTCGTTTTAAAACGTCCAAATTGCAAAAAACCACGTCGGGATGGCCGAGCGGTCTGAGGCGCCAGACTCAAGGGGCTTAGCTTCCTTCGTTCACGATGTGAATCTGTATATTCTGGTCCTCGTTTGAGGACGTGGGTTCGAATATCACTTCTGACACGAAATGTTTCATGAAAAAAACTGAAAGAGGTGTAATTTTAAAGCGTCCAAATTTCACACCACCTCGTCAGGATGGCCTAGCGGTCTAAGGCGGCAGACTCAAGGGCCTAAGCTTCCTTCGTTCACGATGTGAATCTGCATATTCTGGTTCTCGTTTGAGGGCGTGGGTTCGAATATCACTTCTGACACGAAATGTTTTATGAAAATAACTGAAAGAGGTGTAATTTTAAAGCGTCCAAATTTCACACCACCTCGTCAGGATGGCCGAGCGGTCTAAGGCGCCAGACTCAAGGGGCTTAGCTTCCTTCGTTCACGATGTGAATCTGTGTATTCTGGTCCTCGTTTGAGGGCGTGAGTTCGAATCCCACTTCTGACACGATATGTTTCAGGAAAATAACTTGATGAGATGCCATTTTAAAACGTCCAAATTCCACAAAACCGCGTCAGGATGGCCGAGCGGTCTAAGGCGCCAGACTCAAGGGGCTTAGCTTACTTCGTTCACGTTGTGAATCTGTGTATTCTGGTCCTCGTTTGAGGGCGTGGGTTCGAATATCACTTCTGACAAGAAATGTTTCATGAAAAAAACTGAAAGAGGTGTAATTTTAAAGCGTCCAAATTACACCACAACCACGTCAGGATGGCCGAGCGGTCTAAGGCGCCAGACTCAAGGGGCTTAGCTTACTTCGTTCACGTTGTGAATCTGTGTATTCTGGTCCTCGTTTGAGGGCGTGGGTTCGAATCCCACATCTGACACGATATGTTTTATGAAAATAACTGGATTAGATGTCGTTTTAAAACGTCCAAATTGCAAAAAACCACGTCGGGATGGCCGAGAGGTCTAAGGCGCCAGACTCGAAGGACCTTCCTTCGTTCACGATGTGAATCTGTGTATTCTGCTCCTCGTTTGAGGGAGTGGGTTCGAATCCCACCTCTGACACGATATGTTTTATGAAAATAACTGGATTAGATGTCGTTTTAAAACGTCCAAATTGCAAAAAACCACGTCGGGATGGCCGAGCGGTCTAAGGCGCCAGACTCAAGGGGCTTAGCTTCCTTCGTTCACGATGTGAATCTGTATATTCTGATCCTCGTTTGAGGGCGTGGGTTCGAATATCACTTCTGACACGAAATGTTTCATGAAAAAAACTGAAAGAGGTGTAATTTTAAAGCGTCCAAATTTCACACCAACACGTCAGGATGGCCGAGCGGTCTAAGGCGCCAGACTCAAGGGGCTTAGCTTACTTCGTTCACGTTGTGAATCTGTGTATTCTGGTCCTCTTTTGAGGGCGTGGGTTCGAATATCACTTCTGACACGAAATGTTTCATGAAAAAAACTGAAAGAGGTGTAATTTTAAAGCGTCCAAATTTCACCCCACCACGTCAGGATGGCCGAGCGGTCTAAGGCGCCAGACTCAAGGGGCTTAGCTTCCTTCGTTCACGATATGAATCTGTGCATTCTGTTCCTCGTTTGAGGGCGTGGGTTCGAATATCACTTCTGACACGAAATGTTTTATGAAAAAAACTCGATTAGATGTCGTTTTAAAACGTCCAAATTGCACAAAACCACGTCAGGATGGCCGAGCGGTCTAAGGCGCCAGACTCGAAGGAGCTTCCTTCGTTCACGATATGAATCTGTGTATTCTGGTCCTCGTTTGAGGGCGTGAGTTCGAATCCCACTTGTGACACGATATGTTTTAGGAAAATAACTGGATGAGATGTCATTTTAAAACGTCCAAATTCCATAAAACCGCGTCAGGATGGCCGAGCGGTCTAAGGCGCCAGAATCAAGGGGCTTAGCTTCCTTCGTTCACGATGTGAATCTGTGTATTCTGCTCCTCGTTTGAGGGCGTGGGCTTGAATCCCACTTCTGAAACGATATGTTTTATGAAAATAACTGGATTAGATGTCGTTTTAAAACGTCCAAATTTCACACCACCACGTCAGGATGGCCGAGCGGTCTAAGGCGCCAGACTCAAGGGGCTTAGCTTCCTTCGTTCACGATGTGAGTCTGTGCATTCTGTTCCTCGTTTGAGGGCGTGGGTTCGAATATCACTTCTGACACGAAATGTTTTATGAAAAAAACTGAAAGAGGTGTAGTTTTAAAGCGTCCAAATTTCACACCACCACGTCAGGTTGGCCGAGCGGTCTAAGGTGCCAGACTCAAGGGGCTTAGCTTCCTTCGTTCACGATGTGAATCTGTGTATTCTGCTCCTCGTTTGAGGGCGTGGGTTCGAATCCCACTTCTGACACGATATGTTTTATGAAAATAACTGGATTAGATGTCGTTTTAAAACGTCCAAATTTCACAAAACCACGTAAGGATGGCCGAGCGGTCTAAGGCGCCAGACTCAAGGGGCTTAGCGTCCTTCGTTCACGATGTGAATCTGTATATTCTGGTCCTCGTTTGAGGGCGTGGGTTCGAATATCACTTCTGACACGAAATGTTTCATGAAAAAAACTGAAAGAGGTGTAATTTTAAAGCGTCCAAATTTCACACCACCACGTCAGGATGGCCGAGCGGTCTAAGGCGCCAGACTCAAGGGGCTTAGCTTCCTTCGTTCACGATGTGAATCTGTATATTCTGGTCCTCGTTTGAGGGCGTGGGTTCGAATATCACTTCTGACCCGAAATGTTTCATGAAAAAAACTGAAAGAGGTGTAATTTTAAAGCGTCCAAATTTCACACCACCACGTCAGGATGGCCGAGAGGTCTAAGGCGCCAGTCTCGAAGGAGCTTCCTTCGTTCACGATGTGAATCTGTGTATTCTGCTCCTCGTTTGAGGGAGTGGGTTCGAATCCCACCTCTGACACGATATGTTTTATGAAAATAACTGGATAAGTTGTCGTTTTAAAACGTCCAAATTGCAAAAAACCACGTCGGGATGGCCGAGCGGTCTAAGGCGCCAGACTCAAGGGGCTTAGCTTCCTTCGTTCACGATGTGAATCTGTATATTCTGGTCCTCGTTTGAGGGCGTGGGTTCGAATATCACTTCTGACACGAAATGTTTCATGAAAAAAACTGAAAGAGGTGTAATTTTAAAGCGTCCAAATTTCACACCAACACGTCAGGATGGCCGAGCGGTCTAAGGCGCCAGACTCAAGGGGCTTAGCTTACTTCGTTCACGTTGTGAATCTGTGTATTCTGGTCCTCGTTTGAGGGCGTGGGTTCGAATATCACTTCTGACACGAAATGTTTCATGAAAAAAACTGAAAGAGGTGTAATTTTAAAGCGTCCAAATTTCACACCACCACGTCAGGATGGCCGAGCGGTCTAAGGCGCCAGACTCAAGGGGCTTAGCTTACTTCGTTCACGTTGTGAATCTGTGTATTCTGGTCCTCGTTTGAGGGCGTGGGTTCGAATCCCACTTCTGACACGATATGTTTTATGAAAATATCTGGATTAGATGTCGTTTTAAAACGTCCAAATTTCACAAAACCACGTCAGGATGGCCGAGCGGTCTAAGGCGCCAGACTCAAGGGGCTTAGCGTCCTTCGTTCACGATGTGAATCTGTATATTCTGGTCCTCGTTTGAGGGCGTGGGTTCGAATATCACTTCTGACACGAAATGTTTCATGAAAAAAACTGAAAGAGGTGTAATTTTAAAGCGTCCAAATTTCACACCACCACGTCAGGATGGCCGAGCGGTCTAAGGCGCCAGACTCAAGGGGCTTAGCTTCCTTCGTTCACGATGTGAATCTGTGTATTCTTGTCCTCGTTTGAGGGCGTGGGTTCAAATCTCACTTCTGACACGATATGTTTTATGAAAATAACTGGATTAGATGTCGTTTTAAAACGTCCAAATTTCACAAAACCACGTCGGGATGGCCGAGCGGTCTAAGGCGCCAGACTCAAGGGGCTTAGCTTCCTTCGTTCACGATGTGAATCTGTGTATTCTGGTCCTCGTTTGAGGGCGTGAGTTCGAATCCCACTTCTGACACGATATGTTTCAGGAAAATAACTTGATGAGATGCCATTTTAAAACGTCCAAATTCCACAAAACCGCGTCAGGATGGCCGAGCGGTCTAAGGCGCCAGACTCAAGGGGCTTAGCTTACTTCGTTCACGTTGTGAATCTGTGTATTCTGGTCCTCGTTTGAGGGCGTGGGTTCGAATATCACTTCTGACAAGAAATGTTTCATGAAAAAAACTGAAAGAGGTGTAATTTTAAAGCGTCCAAATTACACCACAACCACGTCAGGATGGCCGAGCGGTCTAAGGCGCCAGACTCAAGGGGCTTAGCTTACTTCGTTCACGTTGTGAATCTGTGTATTCTGGTCCTCGTTTGAGGGCGTGGGTTCGAATCCCACATCTGACACGATATGTTTTATGAAAATAACTGGATTAGATGTCGTTTTAAAACGTCCAAATTGCAAAAAACCACGTCGGGATGGCCGAGAGGTCTAAGGCGCCAGACTCGAAGGAGCTTCCTTCGTTCACGATGTGAATCTGTGTATTCTGCTCCTCGTTTGAGGGAGTGGGTTCGAATCCCACCTCTGACACGATATGTTTTATGAAAATAACTGGATTAGATGTCGTTTTAAAACGTCCAAATTGCAAAAAACCACGTCGGGATGGCCGAGCGGTCTAAGGCGCCAGACTCAAGGGGCTTAGCTTCCTTCGTTCACGATGTGAATCTGTATATTCTGATCCTCGTTTGAGGGCGTGGGTTCGAATATCACTTCTGACACGAAATGTTTCATGAAAAAAACTGAAAGAGGTGTAATTTTAAAGCGTCCAAATTTCACACCAACACGTCAGGATGGCCGAGCGGTCTAAGGCGCCAGACTCAAGGGGCTTAGCTTACTTCGTTCACGTTGTGAATCTGTGTATTCTGGTCCTCTTTTGAGGGCGTGGGTTCGAATATCACTTCTGACACGAAATGTTTCATGAAAAAAACTGAAAGAGGTGTAATTTTAAAGCGTCCAAATTTCACCCCACCACGTCAGGATGGCCGAGCGGTCTAAGGCGCCAGACTCAAGGGGCTTAGCTTACTTTGTTCACGTTGTGAATCTGTGTATTCTGGTCCTCGTTTGAGGGCGTGGGTTCGAATCCCACTTCTGACACGATATGTTTTATGAAAATATCTGGATTAGATGTCGTTTTAAAACGTCCAAATTTCACAAAACCACGTCAGGATGGCCGAGCGGTCTAAGGCGCCAGACTCAAGGGGCTTAGCGTCCTTCGTTCACGATGTGAATCTGTATATTCTGGTCTTCGTTTGAGGGCGTGGGTTCGAATATCACTTCTGACACGAAATGTTTCATGAAAAAAACTGAAAGAGGTGTAATTTTAAAGCGTCCGAATTTCACACCACCACGTCAGGATGGCCGAGCGGTCTAAGGCGCCAGACTCAAGGGGCTTAGCTTACTTCGTTCACGTTGTGAATCTGTGTATTCTGGTCCTCGTTTGAGGGCGTGGGTTCGAATCCCACATCTGACACGATATGTTTTATGAAAATAACTGGATTAGATGTCGTTTTAAAACGTCCAAATTGCAAAAAACCACGTCGGGATGGCCGAGAGGTCTAAGGCGCCAGACTCGAAGGAGCTTCCTTCGTTCACGATGTGAATCTGTGTATTCTGCTCCTCGTTTGAGGGAGTGGGTTCGAATCCCACCTCTGACACGATATGTTTTATGAAAATAACTGGATTAGATGTCGTTTTAAAACGTCCAAATTGCAAAAAACCACGTCGGGATGGCCGAGCGGTCTAAGGCGCCAGACTCAAGGGGCTTAGCTTCCTTCGTTCACGATGTGAATCTGTATATTCTGATCCTCGTTTGAGGGCGTGGGTTCGAATATCACTTCTGACACGAAATGTTTCATGAAAAAAACTGAAAGAGGTGTAATTTTAAAGCGTCCAAATTTCACACCAACACGTCAGGATGGCCGAGCGGTCTAAGGCGCCAGACTCAAGGGGCTTAGCTTACTTCGTTCACGTTGTGAATCTGTGTATTCTGGTCCTCTTTTGAGGGCGTGGGTTCGAATATCACTTCTGACACGAAATGTTTCATGAAAAAAACTGAAAGAGGTGTAATTTTAAAGCGTCCAAATTTCACCCCACCACGTCAGGATGGCCGAGCGGTCTAAGGCGCCAGACTCAAGGGGCTTAGCTTACTTTGTTCACGTTGTGAATCTGTGTATTCTGGTCCTCGTTTGAGGGCGTGGGTTCGAATCCCACTTCTGACACGATATGTTTTATGAAAATATCTGGATTAGATGTCGTTTTAAAACGTCCAAATTTCACAAAACCACGTCAGGATGGCCGAGCGGTCTAAGGCGCCAGACTCAAGGGGCTTAGCGTCCTTCGTTCACGATGTGAATCTGTATATTCTGGTCTTCGTTTGAGGGCGTGGGTTCGAATATCACTTCTGACACGAAATGTTTCATGAAAAAAACTGAAAGAGGTGTAATTTTAAAGCGTCCGAATTTCACACCACCACGTCAGGATGGCCGAGCGGTCTAAGGCGCCAGACTCAAGGGGCTTAGCTTACTTCGTTCACGTTGTGAATCTGTCTATTCTGGTCCTCGTTTGAGGACGTGGGGTCGAATCCCACATCTGACACGATATGTTTTATGAAAATAACTGGATTAGATGTCGTTTTAAAACGTCCAAATTGCAAAAAACCACGTCGGGATGGCCGAGAGGTCTAAGGCGCCAGACTCGAAGGAGCTTCCTTCGTTCACGATGTGAATCTGCGTATTCTGCTCCTCGTTTGAGGGAGTGGGTTCGAATCCCACTTCTGACACGATGTGTTTTATGAAAATAACTGGATTAGATGTCGTTTTAAAACGTCCAAATTGCAAAAAACCACGTCGGGATGGCCGAGCGGTCTGAGGCGCCAGACTCAAGGGGCTTAGCTTCCTTCGTTCACGATGTGAATCTGTATATTCTGGTCCTCGTTTCAGGGCGTGGGTTCGAATATCACTTCTGACACGAAATGTTTCATGAAAAAAAACTGAAAGAGGTGTAATTTTAAAACGTCCAAATTGCACAAAACCACGTCGGGATGGCCGAGCGGTCTAAGGCGCCAGACTCGAAGGAGCTTCCTTCGTTCACGATGTGAATCTGTGTATTCTGGTCCTCGTTTGAGGGCGTGAGTTCGAATCCCACTTCTGACACGATGTGTTTCAGGAAAATAACTTGATGAGATGCCATTTTAAAACGTCCAAATTCCACAAAACCGCGTCAGGATGGCCGAGTGGTCTAAGGCGCCAGACTCAAGTGGCTTAGCTTCCTTCGTTCACGATGTGAATCTGTATATTCTGGTCTTCGTTTGAGGGCGTGGGTTCGAATATCACTTCTGACACGAAATGTTTCATGAAAAAAACTGAAAGAGGTGTAATTTTAAAGCGTCCAAATTTCACACCACCACGTCAGGATGGCCGAGCGGTCTAAGGCGCCAGACTCAAGGGGCTTAGCTTACTTCGTTCACGTTGTGAATCTGTCTATTCTGGTCCTCGTTTGAGGGCGTGGGTTCGAATCCCACATCTGACACGATATGTTTTATGAAAATAACTGGATTAGATGTCGTTTTAAAACGTCCAAATTGCAAAAAACCACGTCGGGATGGCCGAGAGGTCTGTGGCGCCAGACTCGAAGGAGCTTCCTTCGTTCACGATGTGAATCTGTGTATTCTGCTCCTCGTTTGAGGGAGTGGGTTCGAATCCCACTTCTGACACGATGTGTTTTATGAAAATAACTGGATGAGATGTCGTTTTAAAACGTCCAAATTGCAAAAAACCACGTCGGGATGGCCGAGCGGTCTGAGGCGCCAGACTCAAGGGGCTTAGCTTCCTTCGTTCACGATGTGAATCTGTATATTCTGGTCCTCGTTTGAGGACGTGGGTTCGAATATCACTTCTGACACGAAATGTTTCATGAAAAAAACTGAAAGAGGTGTAATTTTAAAGCGTCCAAATTTCACACCACCTCGTCAGGATGGCCTAGCGGTCTAAGGCGGCAGACTCAAGGGCCTAAGCTTCCTTCGTTCACGATGTGAATCTGCATATTCTGGTTCTCGTTTGAGGGCGTGGGTTCGAATATCACTTCTGACACGAAATGTTTTATGAAAATAACTGAAAGAGGTGTAATTTTAAAGCGTCCAAATTTCACACCACCTCGTCAGGATGGCCGAGCGGTCTAAGGCGCCAGACTCAAGGGGCTTAGCTTCCTTCGTTCACGTTGTGAATCTGTGTATTCTGGTCCTCGTTTGAGGGCGTGGGTTCGAATCCCACTTCTGACACGATATGTTTTATTAAAATAACTGGATCAGATGTCGTTTTAAAACGTCCAAATTGCACAAAACCACGTCGGGATGGCCGAGCGGTCTAAGGCGCCAGACTCGAAGGAGCTTCCTTCGTTCACGATGTGAATCTGTGTATTCTGCTCGTCGTTTGAGGGCGTTGGTTCGAATCCCACTTCTGACACGATATGTTTTATGAAAATAACTGGATTAGATGTCGTTTTAAAACGTCCAAATTGCACAAAGCCACGTCGGGATGGCCGAGCGGTCTAAGGCGCCAGACTCAAGGGGCTTAGCTTCCTTCGTTCACGATGTGAATCTGTATATTCTGGTCCTCGTTTGAGGACGTGGGTTCGAATATCACTTCTGACACGAAATGTTTCATGAAAAAAACTGAAAGAGGTGTAATTTTAAAGCGTCCAAATTTCACACCACCTCGTCAGGATGGCCTAGCGGTCTAAGGCGCCAGACTCAAGGGCCTAAGCTTCCTTCGTTCACGATGTGAATCTGCATATTCTGGTTCTCGTTTGAGGGCGTGGGTTCGAATATCACTTCTGACACGAAATGTTTTATGAAAATAACTGAAAGAGGTGTAATTTTAAAGCGTCCAAATTTCACACCACCTCGTCAGGATGGCCGAGCGGTCTAAGGCGCCAGACTCAAGGGGCTTAGCTTCCTTCGTTCACGTTGTGAATCTGTGTATTCTGGTCCTCGTTTGAGGGCGTGGGTTCGAATCCCACTTCTAACACGATATGTTTTATAAAAATAACTGGATTAGATGTCGTTTTAAAACGTCCAAATTGCACAAAACCACGTCGGGATGGCCGAGCGGTCTAAGGCGCCAGACTCGAAGGAGATTTCTTCGTTCACGATGTGAATCTGTGTATTCTGCTCGTCGTTTGATGGCGTTGGTTCGAATCCCACTTCTGACACGATATGTTTTATGAAAATAACTGGATTAGATGTCGTTTTAAAACGTCCAAATTGCACAAAGCCACGTCGGGATGGCCGAGCGGTCTAAGGCGCCAGACTCAAGGAGCTTAGCTTCCTTCGTTCACGATGTGAATTTGTATATTCTGGAACTCGTTTGAGGGCGTGGGTTCGAATATCACTTCTGACACGAAATGTTTCATGAAAAAAACTGAAAGAGGTGTAATTTTAAAGCGTCCAAATTTCACACCACCTCGTCAGGATGGCCGAGCGGTCTAAGGCGCCAGACTCAAGGGGCTTAGCTTCCTTCGTTCACGATGTGAATCTGTGTATTCTGGTCCTCGTTTGAGGGCATGGGTTCGAATCCCACTTCTGACACGATATGTTTTTTGAAAATAACTGGATGAGATGTCATTTTAAAACGTCCAAATTCCATAAAACCACGTCAAGATGGCCTAGCGGTCTAAGGCGCCAGACTCAAGGGGCTTAGCTTCCTTCGTTCACGATGTGAATATCTGTATATTCTGGTCCTCGTTTGAGGGCGTGGGTCCGAATATCACTTCTGACACGAAATGTTTCATGAAAAAAACTGAAAGAGGTGTAATTTTAAAGCGTCCAAATTTCACACCACCACGTCAGGATGGCCGAGCGGTCTAAGGCGCCAGACTCAAGGGGCTTAGCTTCCTTCGTTCACGATGTGAATTTGTATATTCTGGTCCTCGTTTGAGGGCGTGGGTTCGAATATCACTTCTGACACGAAATGTTTCATGAAAAAAACTGAAAGAGGTGTAATTTTAAAGCGTCCAAATTTCACACCACCTCGTCAGGATGGCCGAGCGGTCTAAGGCGCCAGACTCAAGGGGCTTAGCTTCCCAAGTTCACGTTGTGAATCTGTGTATTCTGGTCCTCGTTTGAGGGCGTGGGTTCGAATCCCACTTCTAACACGATATGTTTTATTAAAATAACTGGATTAGATGTCGTTTTAAAACGTCCAAATTGCACAAAACCACGTCGGGATGGCCGAGCGGTCTAAGGCGCCAGACTCGAAGGAGATTCCTTCGTTCACGATGTGAATCTGTGTATTCTGCTCGTCGTTTGATGGCGTTGGTTCGAATCCCACTTCTGACACGATATGTTTTATGAAAATAACTGGATTAGATGTCGTTTTAAAACGTCCAAATTGCACAAAGCCACGTCGGGATGGCCGAGCGGTCTAAGGCGCCAGACTCAAGGGGCTTAGCTTCCTTCGTTCACGATGTGAATTTGTATATTCTGGAACTCGTTTGAGGGCGTGGGTTCGAATATCACTTCTGACACGAAATGTTTCATGAAAAAAACTGAAAGAGGTGTATTTTAAAGCGTCCAAATTTCACACCACCTCGTCAGGATGGCCGAGCGGTCTAAGGCGCCAGACTCAAGGGGCTTAGCTTCCTTCGTTCACGATGTGAATCTGTGTATTCTGGTCCTCGTTTGAGGGCATGGGTTCGAATCCCACTTCTGACACGATATGTTTTTTGAAAATAACTGGATGAGATGTCATTTTAAAACGTCCAAATTCCATAAAACCACGTCAAGATGGCCTAGCGGTCTAAGGCGCCAGACTCAAGGGGCTTAGCTTCCTTCGTTCACGATGTGAATATCTGTATATTCTGGTCCTCGTTTGAGGGCGTGGGTCCGAATATCACTTCTGACACGAAATGTTTCATGAAAAAAACTGAAAGAGGTGTAATTTTAAAGCGTCCAAATTTCACACCACCACGTCAGGATGGCCGAGCGGTCTAAGGCGCCAGACTCAAGGGGCTTAGCTTCCTTCGTTCACGATGTGAATTTGTATATTCTGGTCCTCGTTTGAGGGCGTGGGTTCGAATATCACTTCTGACACGAAATGTTTCATGAAAAAAACTGAAAGAGGTGTAATTTTAAAGCGTCCAAATTTCACACCACCTCGTCAGGATGGCCTAGCGGTCTAAGGCGCCAGACTCAAGGGGCTTAGCTTTCTTCGTTCACGATGTGAATCTGTATATTCTAAGGCGCCAGACTCGAAGGAGCTTCCTTCGTTCACGATGTGAATCAGTGTATTCTGCTCGTCGTTTGAGGGCGTGGGTTCGAATCCCACTTCTGACATGATATGTTTTATGAAAATAACTGGATTAGATGTCGTTTTAAAACGTCCAAATTGCACAAAACCACGTCGGGATGGCCGAGCGGTCTAAGGCGCCAGACTCAAGGGGCTTACCTTCCTTCGTTCACGATGTGAATCTGTATATTCTGGAACTCGTTTGAGGGCGTGGGTTCGAATATCACTTCTGACACGAAATGTTTCATGAAAAAACTGAAAGAGGTGTAATTTTAAAGCGTCCAAATTTCACACCACCTCGTCAGGATGGCCGAGCGGTCTAAGGCGCCAGACTCAAGGGGCTTAGCTTCCTTCGTTCACGATGTGAATCTGTGTATTCTGGTCCTCGTTTGAGGGCGTGGGTTCGAATCCCACTTCTGACACGATATGTTTTATGAAAATAACTGGATGAGATGTCATTTTAAAACGTCCAAATTCCATAAAACCACGTCAAGATGGCCTAGCGGTCTAAGGCGCCAGACTTAAGAGGCTTAGCTTCCTTCGTTCACGATGTGAATCTGTGTATTCTGGTCCTCGTTTGAGGGCGTGGGTTCGAATCCCACTTCTGACACGATATGTTTTATGAAAATAACTGGATTAGATGTCGTTTTAAAACGTCCAAAAGCACAAAACCACGTCGGGATGGCCGAGCGGTCTAAGGCGCCAGACTCGAAGGAGCTTCCTTCGTTCACGATGTGAATCTGTGTATTCTGCTCGTCGTTTGAGGGCGTGGGTTCGAATCCCACTTTTGACACGATATGTTTTATGAAAATAACTGGATTAGATGTCGTTTTAAAACGACCAAATTGCACAAAAGCACGTCGGGATGGCCGAGCAGTCTAAGGCGCCAGACTCAAGGGGCTTAGCTTCCTTCGTTCACGATGTGAATCTGTATATTCTGCAACTCGTTTGAGGGCGTGGGTTCGAATATCACTTCTGACACGAAATGTTTCATGAAAAAAACTGAAAGAGGTGTAATTATAAAGCGTCCAAATTTCACACCACCTCGTCAGGATGGCCGAGCGGTCTAAGGCGCCAGACTCAAGGGACTTAGCTTCCTTCGTTCACATGTGAATCTGTGTATTCTGGTCTTCGTTTGAGGGCGTGGGTTCGAATCCCACTTCTGACACGATATGTTTTATGAAAATAACTGGATGAGATGTCATTTTAAAACGTCCAAATTCCATAAAACCACGACAAGATGGCCTAGCGGTCTAAGGCGCCAGACTCAAGGGGCTTAGCTTCCTTCGTTCACGATGTGAATCTGTATATTCTGGTCCTCGTTTGAGGACGTGGGTTCGAATATCACTTCTGACACGAAATGTTTCATGAAAAAAACTGAAAGAGGTGTAATTTTAAAGCGTCCAAATTTCACACCACCTCGTCAGGATGGCCTAGCCGTCTAAGGCGCCAGACTCAAGGGCCTAAGCTTCCTTCGTTCACGATGTGAATCTGCATATTCTGGTTCTCGTTTGAGGGCGTGGGTTCGAATATCACTTCTGACACGATATGTTTTTTGAAAATAACTGGATGAGATGTCATTTTAAAACGTCCAAATTCCATAAAACCACGTCAAGATGGCCTAGCGGTCTAAGGCGCCAGACTCAAGGGGCTTAGCTTCCTTCGTTCACGATGTGAATATCTGTATATTCTGGTCCTCGTTTGAGGGCGTGGGTTCGAATATCACTTCTGACACGAAATGTTTCATGAAAAAAACTGAAAGAGGTGTAATTTTAAAGCGTCCAAATTTCACACCACCTCGTCAGGATGGCCGAGTGGTCTAAGGCGCCAGACTCAAGGGGCTTAGCTTCCTTCGTTCACGATGTGAATCTGTGTATTCTGGTCCTCGTTTGAGGGCGTGGGTTCGAATCCCACTTCTGACACGATATGTTTTATGAAAATAACTGGATGAGATGTCATTTTAAAACGTCCAAATTCCATAAAACCACGTCAAGATGGCCTAGCGGTCTAAGGCGCCAGACTCAAGGGGCTTAGCTTCCTTCATTCACGATGTGAATCTGTATATTCTAAGGCACCAGACTCGAAGGAGCTTCCTTCGTTCACGATGTGAATCTGTGTATTCTTCTCGTCGTTTGAGGGCGTGGGTTCGAATCCCACTTCTGACACGATATGTTTTATGAAAATAACTGGATTAGATGTCGTTATAAAACGTCCAAATTGCACAAAACCACGTCGGGATGGCCGAGCGGTCTAAGGCGCCAGACTCAAGGGGCTTAGCTTCCTTCGTTCACGATGTGAATCTGTGTATTCTGGTCCTCGTTTGAGGGCATGGGTTCGAATCACACTTCTGACACGATATGTTTTATGAAAATAACTGGATGAGATGTCATTTTAAAACGTCCAAATTCCATAAAACCACGTCAAGATGGCCTAGCGGTCTAAGGCGCCAGACTCAAGGGGCTTAGGTTCCTTCGTTCACGATGTGAATATCTGTATATTCTGGTCCTCGTTTGAGGGCGTGGGTTCGAATATCACTTCTGACACGAAATGTTTCATGAAAAAAACTGAAAGAGGTGTAATTTTAAAGCGTCCAAATTTCACACCACCACGTCAGGATGGCCGAGCGGTCTAAGGCGCCAGACTCAAGGGGCTTAGCTTCCTTCGATCACGATGTGAATCTGAATATTCTGGTCTTCGTTTGAGGGCGTGGGTTCGAATATCACTTCTGACACGAAATGTTTCATGAAAGAAACTGAAAGAGGTGTAATTTTAAAGCGTCCATATTTCACACCACCTCGTCAGGATGGCCTAGCGGTCTAAGGCGCCAGACTCAAGGGCCTAAGCTTCCTTCGTTCACGATGTGAATCTGCATATTCTGGTTCTCGTTTGAGGGCGTGGGTTCGAATATCACTTCTGACACGAAATGTTTTATGAAAATAACTGAAAGAGGTGTAATTTTAAAGCGTCCAAATTTCACACCACCTCGTCAGGATGGCCGAGCGGTCTAAGGCGCCAGACTCAAGGGGCTTAGCTTCCTTCGTTCACGTTGTGAATCTGTGTATTCTGGTCCTCGTTTGAGGGCGTGGGTTCGAATCCCACTTCTGACACGATATGTTTTATTAAAATAACTGGATCAGATGTCGTTTTAAAACGTCCAAATTGCACAAAACCACGTCGGGATGGCCGAGCGGTCTAAGGCGCCAGACTCGAAGGAGCTTCCTTCGTTCACGATGTGAATCTGTGTATTCTGCTCGTCGTTTGAGGGCGTTGGTTCGAATCCCACTTCTGACACGATATGTTTTATGAAAATAACTGGATTAGATGTCGTTTTAAAACGTCCAAATTGCACAAAGCCACGTCGGGATGGCCGAGCGGTCTAAGGCGCCAGACTCAAGGGGCTTAGCTTCCTTCGTTCACGATGTGAATCTGTATATTCTGGTCCTCGTTTGAGGACGTGGGTTCGAATATCACTTCTGACACGAAATGTTTCATGAAAAAAACTGAAAGAGGTGTAATTTTAAAGCGTCCAAATTTCACACCACCTCGTCAGGATGGCCTAGCGGTCTAAGGCGCCAGACTCAAGGGCCTAAGCTTCCTTCGTTCACGATGTGAATCTGCATATTCTGGTTCTCGTTTGAGGGCGTGGGTTCGAATATCACTTCTGACACGAAATGTTTTATGAAAATAACTGAAAGAGGTGTAATTTTAAAGCGTCCAAATTTCACACCACCTCGTCAGGATGGCCGAGCGGTCTAAGGCGCCAGACTCAAGGGGCTTAGCTTCCTTCGTTCACGTTGTGAATCTGTGTATTCTGGTCCTCGTTTGAGGGCGTGGGTTCGAATCCCACTTCTAACACGATATGTTTTATAAAAATAACTGGATTAGATGTCGTTTTAAAACGTCCAAATTGCACAAAACCACGTCGGGATGGCCGAGCGGTCTAAGGCGCCAGACTCGAAGGAGATTCCTTCGTTCACGATGTGAATCTGTGTATTCTGCTCGTCGTTTGATGGCGTTGGTTCGAATCCCACTTCTGACACGATATGTTTTATGAAAATAACTGGATTAGATGTCGTTTTAAAACGTCCAAATTGCACAAAGCCACGTCGGGATGGCCGAGCGGTCTAAGGCGCCAGACTCAAGGAGCTTAGCTTCCTTCGTTCACGATGTGAATTTGTATATTCTGGAACTCGTTTGAGGGCGTGGGTTCGAATATCACTTCTGACACGAAATGTTTCATGAAAAAAACTGAAAGAGGTGTAATTTTAAAGCGTCCAAATTTCACACCACCTCGTCAGGATGGCCGAGCGGTCTAAGGCGCCAGACTCAAGGGGCTTAGCTTCCTTCGTTCACGATGTGAATCTGTGTATTCTGGTCCTCGTTTGAGGGCATGGGTTCGAATCCCACTTCTGACACGATATGTTTTTTGAAAATAACTGGATGAGATGTCATTTTAAAACGTCCAAATTCCATAAAACCACGTCAAGATGGCCTAGCGGTCTAAGGCGCCAGACTCAAGGGGCTTAGCTTCCTTCGTTCACGATGTGAATATCTGTATATTCTGGTCCTCGTTTGAGGGCGTGGGTCCGAATATCACTTCTGACACGAAATGTTTCATGAAAAAAACTGAAAGAGGTGTAATTTTAAAGCGTCCAAATTTCACACCACCACGTCAGGATGGCCGAGCGGTCTAAGGCGCCAGACTCAAGGGGCTTAGCTTCCTTCGTTCACGATGTGAATTTGTATATTCTGGTCCTCGTTTGAGGGCGTGGGTTCGAATATCACTTCTGACACGAAATGTTTCATGAAAAAAACTGAAAGAGGTGTAATTTTAAAGCGTCCAAATTTCACACCACCTCGTCAGGATGGCCGAGCGGTCTAAGGCGCCAGACTCAAGGGGCTTAGCTTCCTTCGTTCACGTTGTGAATCTGTGTATTCTGGTCCTCGTTTGAGGGCGTGGGTTCGAATCCCACTTCTAACACGATATGTTTTATTAAAATAACTGGATTAGATGTCGTTTTAAAACGTCCAAATTGCACAAAACCACGTCGGGATGGCCGAGCGGTCTAAGGCGCCAGACTCGAAGGAGATTCCTTCGTTCACGATGTGAATCTGTGTATTCTGCTCGTCGTTTGATGGCGTTGGTTCGAATCCCACTTCTGACACGATATGTTTTATGAAAATAACTGGATTAGATGTCGTTTTAAAACGTCCAAATTGCACAAAGCCACGTCGGGATGGCCGAGCGGTCTAAGGCGCCAGACTCAAGGGGCTTAGCTTCCTTCGTTCACGATGTGAATTTGTATATTCTGGAACTCGTTTGAGGGCGTGGGTTCGAATATCACTTCTGACACGAAATGTTTCATGAAAAAAACTGAAAGAGGTGTAATTTTAAAGCGTCCAAATTTCACACCACCTCGTCAGGATGGCCGAGCGGTCTAAGGCGCCAGACTCAAGGGGCTTAGCTTCCTTCGTTCACGATGTGAATCTGTGTATTCTGGTCCTCGTTTGAGGGCATGGGTTCGAATCCCACTTCTGACACGATATGTTTTTTGAAAATAACTGGATGAGATGTCATTTTAAAACGTCCAAATTCCATAAAACCACGTCAAGATGGCCTAGCGGTCTAAGGCGCCAGACTCAAGGGGCTTAGCTTCCTTCGTTCACGATGTGAATATCTGTATATTCTGGTCCTCGTTTGAGGGCGTGGGTCCGAATATCACTTCTGACACGAAATGTTTCATGAAAAAAACTGAAAGAGGTGTAATTTTAAAGCGTCCAAATTTCACACCACCACGTCAGGATGGCCGAGCGGTCTAAGGCGCCAGACTCAAGGGGCTTAGCTTCCTTCGTTCACGATGTGAATTTGTATATTCTGGTCCTCGTTTGAGGGCGTGGGTTCGAATATCACTTCTGACACGAAATGTTTCATGAAAAAAACTGAAAGAGGTGTAATTTTAAAGCGTCCAAATTTCACACCACCTCGTCAGGATGGCCTAGCGGTCTAAGGCGCCAGACTCAAGGGGCTTAGCTTTCTTCGTTCACGATGTGAATCTGTATATTCTAAGGCGCCAGACTCGAAGGAGCTTCCTTCGTTCACGATGTGAATCAGTGTATTCTGCTCGTCGTTTGAGGGCGTGGGTTCGAATCCCACTTCTGACATGATATGTTTTATGAAAATAACTGGATTAGATGTCGTTTTAAAACGTCCAAATTGCACAAAACCACGTCGGGATGGCCGAGCGGTCTAAGGCGCCAGACTCAAGGGGCTTACCTTCCTTCGTTCACGATGTGAATCTGTATATTCTGGAACTCGTTTGAGGGCGTGGGTTCGAATATCACTTCTGACACGAAATGTTTCATGAAAAAAACTGAAAGAGGTGTAATTTTAAAGCGTCCAAATTTCACACCACCTCGTCAGGATGGCCGAGCGGTCTAAGGCGCCAGACTCAAGGGGCTTAGCTTCCTTCGTTCACGATGTGAATCTGTGTATTCTGGTCCTCGTTTGAGGGCGTGGGTTCGAATCCCACTTCTGACACGATATGTTTTATGAAAATAACTGGATGAGATGTCATTTTAAAACGTCCAAATTCCATAAAACCACGTCAAGATGGCCTAGCGGTCTAAGGCGCCAGACTTAAGAGGCTTAGCTTCCTTCGTTCACGATGTGAATCTGTGTATTCTGGTCCTCGTTTGAGGGCGTGGGTTCGAATCCCACTTCTGACACGATATGTTTTATGAAAATAACTGGATTAGATGTCGTTTTAAAACGTCCAAAAGCACAAAACCACGTCGGGATGGCCGAGCGGTCTAAGGCGCCAGACTCGAAGGAGCTTCCTTCGTTCACGATGTGAATCTGTGTATTCTGCTCGTCGTTTGAGGGCGTGGGTTCGAATCCCACTTTTGACACGATATGTTTTATGAAAATAACTGGATTAGATGTCGTTTTAAAACGACCAAATTGCACAAAAGCACGTCGGGATGGCCGAGCAGTCTAAGGCGCCAGACTCAAGGGGCTTAGCTTCCTTCGTTCACGATGTGAATCTGTATATTCTGCAACTCGTTTGAGGGCGTGGGTTCGAATATCACTTCTGACACGAAATGTTTCATGAAAAAAACTGAAAGAGGTGTAATTATAAAGCGTCCAAATTTCACACCACCTCGTCAGGATGGCCGAGCGGTCTAAGGCGCCAGACTCAAGGGACTTAGCTTCCTTCGTTCACATGTGAATCTGTGTATTCTGGTCTTCGTTTGAGGGCGTGGGTTCGAATCCCACTTCTGACACGATATGTTTTATGAAAATAACTGGATGAGATGTCATTTTAAAACGTCCAAATTCCATAAAACCACGACAAGATGGCCTAGCGGTCTAAGGCGCCAGACTCAAGGGGCTTAGCTTCCTTCGTTCACGATGTGAATCTGTATATTCTGGTCCTCGTTTGAGGACGTGGGTTCGAATATCACTTCTGACACGAAATGTTTCATGAAAAAAACTGAAAGAGGTGTAATTTTAAAGCGTCCAAATTTCACACCACCTCGTCAGGATGGCCTAGCCGTCTAAGGCGCCAGACTCAAGGGCCTAAGCTTCCTTCGTTCACGATGTGAATCTGCATATTCTGGTTCTCGTTTGAGGGCGTGGGTTCGAATATCACTTCTGACACGATATGTTTTTTGAAAATAACTGGATGAGATGTCATTTTAAAACGTCCAAATTCCATAAAACCACGTCAAGATGGCCTAGCGGTCTAAGGCGCCAGACTCAAGGGGCTTAGCTTCCTTCGTTCACGATGTGAATATCTGTATATTCTGGTCCTCGTTTGAGGGCGTGGGTTCGAATATCACTTCTGACACGAAATGTTTCATGAAAAAAACTGAAAGAGGTGTAATTTTAAAGCGTCCAAATTTCACACCACCTCGTCAGGATGGCCGAGTGGTCTAAGGCGCCAGACTCAAGGGGCTTAGCTTCCTTCGTTCACGATGTGAATCTGTGTATTCTGGTCCTCGTTTGAGGGCGTGGGTTCGAATCCCACTTCTGACACGATATGTTTTATGAAAATAACTGGATGAGATGTCATTTTAAAACGTCCAAATTCCATAAAACCACGTCAAGATGGCCTAGCGGTCTAAGGCGCCAGACTCAAGGGGCTTAGCTTCCTTCATTCACGATGTGAATCTGTATATTCTAAGGCACCAGACTCGAAGGAGCTTCCTTCGTTCACGATGTGAATCTGTGTATTCTTCTCGTCGTTTGAGGGCGTGGGTTCGAATCCCACTTCTGACACGATATGTTTTATGAAAATAACTGGATTAGATGTCGTTATAAAACGAACAAATTGCACAAAACCACGTCGGGATGGCCGAGCGGTCTAAGGCGCCAGACTCAAGGGGCTTAGCTTCCTTCGTTCACGATGTGAATCTGTGTATTCTGGTCCTCGTTTGAGGGCATGGGTTCGAATCACACTTCTGACACGATATGTTTTATGAAAATAACTGGATGAGATGTCATTTTAAAACGTCCAAATTCCATAAAACCACGTCAAGATGGCCTAGCGGTCTAAGGCGCCAGACTCAAGGGGCTTAGGTTCCTTCGTTCACGATGTGAATATCTGTATATTCTGGTCCTCGTTTGAGGGCGTGGGTTCGAATATCACTTCTGACACGAAATGTTTCATGAAAAAAACTGAAAGAGGTGTAATTTTAAAGCGTCCAAATTTCACACCACCACGTCAGGATGGCCGAGCGGTCTAAGGCGCCAGACTCAAGGGGCTTAGCTTCCTTCGATCACGATGTGAATCTGAATATTCTGGTCTTCGTTTGAGGGCGTGGGTTCGAATATCACTTCTGACACGAAATGTTTCATGAAAGAAACTGAAAGAGGTGTAATTTTAAAGCGTCCATATTTCACACCACCTCGTCAGGATGGCCTAGCGGTCTAAGGCGCCAGACTCAAGGGGCTTAGCTTCCTTCGTTCACGATGTGAATCTGTATATTCTAAGGCGCCAGACTCGAAGGAGCTTCCTTCGTTCACGATGTGAATCTGTGTATTCTGGTCCTCGTTTGAGGGCGTGGGTTCGAATCCCACTTCTGACACGATATGTTTTATGAAAATAACTGGATGAGATGTCATTTTAAAACGTCCAAATTCCATAAAACCACGTCAAGATGGCCTAGCGGTCTAAGGCGCCAGACTCAAGGGGCTTAGCTTCCTTCGTTCACGATGTGAATATCTCTATATTCTGGTCCTCGTTTGAGGGCGTGGGTTCGAATATCACTTCTGACACGAAATGTTTCATGAAAAAAACTGAAAGAGGTGTAATTTTAAAGCGTCCAAATTTCACACCACCTCGTCAGGATGGCCGAGCGGTCTAAGGCGCCAGACTCAAGGGGCTTAGCTTCCTTCGTTCACGATGTGAATCTGTGTATTCTGGTCCTCGTTTGAGGGCGTGGGTTCGAATCCCACTTCTGACACGATATGTTTTATGAAAATAACTGGATGAGATATCATTTTAAAACGTCCAAATTCCATAAAACCACGTCAAGATGGCCTAGCGGTCTAAGGCGCCAGACTCAAGGGGCTTAGCTTCCTTCGTTCACGATGTGAATATCTGTATATTCTAAGGCGCCAGACTCGAAGGAGCTTCCTTCGTTCACGATGTGCATCTGTGTATTCTGCTCGTGGTTTGAGGGCGTGGGTTCGAATCCCACTTCTAACACGATATGTTTTATGAAAATAACTGGAATAGATGTCGTTTTAAAACGTCCAAACTGCACAAAACCACGTCAGGATGGCCGAGCGGTCTAAGGCGCCAGACTCAAGGGGCTTAGCTTCCTTCGTTCACGATGTGAATCTGTGTATTCTGGTCCTCGTTTGAGGGCGTGGGTTCGAATCCCACTTCTGACACGATATGTTTTATGAAAATAACTGGATGAGATGTCATTTTAAAACGTCCAAATTCCATAAAACCACGTCAAGATGGCCTAGCGGTCTAAGGCGCCAGACTTAAGGGGCTTAGCTTCCTTCGTTCACGATGTGAATCTGTGTATTCTGGTCCTCGTTTGAGGGCGTGGGTTCGAATCCCACTTCTGACACGATATGTTTAATGAAAATAACTGGATTAGATGTCGTTTTAAAACGTCCAAAAGCACAAAACCACGTCGGGATGGCCGAGCGGTCTAAGGCGCCAGACTCGAAGGAGCTTCCTTCGTTCACGATGTGAATCTGTGTATTCTGCTCGTCGTTTGAGGGCGTGGGTTCGAATCCCACTTCTGACACGATATGTTTTATGAAAATAACTGGATTAGATGTCGTTTTAAAACGGCCAAATTGCACAAAAGCACGCCGGGATGGCCGAGCAGTCTAAGGCGCCAGACTCAAGGGGCTTAGCTTCCTTCGTTCACGATGTGAATCTGTATATTCTGCAACTCGTTTGAGGGCGTGGGTTCGAATATCACTTCTGACACGAAATGTTTCATGAAAAAAACTGAAAGAGGTGTAATTATAAAGCGTCCAAATTTCACACCACCTCGTCAGGATGGCCGAGCGGTCTAAGGCGCCAGACTCAAGGGACTTAGCTTCCTTCGTTCACATGTGAATCTGTTTATTCTGGTCCTCGTTTGAGGGCGTGGGTTCGAATCCCACTTCTGACACGATATGTTTTATGAAAATAACTGGATGAGATGTCATTTTAAAACGTCCAAATTCCATAAAACCACGTCAAGATGGCCTAGCGGTCTAAGGCGCCAGACTCAAGGGGCTTAGCTTCCTTCATTCACGATGTGAATCTGTATATTCTAAGGCACCAGACTCGAAGGAGCTTCCTTCGTTCACGATGTGAATCTGTGTATTCTTCTCGTCGTTTGAGGGCGTGGGTTCGAATCCCACTTCTGACACGATATGTTTTATGAAAATAACTGGATTAGATGTCGTTATAAAACGAACAAATTGCACAAAACCACGTCGGGATGGCCGAGCGGTCTAAGGCGCCAGACTCAAGGGGCTTAGCTTCCTTCGTTCACGATGTGAATCTGTGTATTCTGGTCCTCGTTTGAGGGCATGGGTTCGAATCACACTTCTGACACGATATGTTTTATGAAAATAACTGGATGAGATGTCATTTTAAAACGTCCAAATTCCATAAAACCACGTCAAGATGGCCTAGCGGTCTAAGGCGCCAGACTCAAGGGGCTTAGGTTCCTTCGTTCACGATGTGAATATCTGTATATTCTGGTCCTCGTTTGAGGGCGTGGGTTCGAATATCACTTCTGACACGAAATGTTTCATGAAAAAAACTGAAAGAGGTGTAATTTTAAAGCGTCCAAATTTCACACCACCACGTCAGGATGGCCGAGCGGTCTAAGGCGCCAGACTCAAGGGGCTTAGCTTCCTTCGATCACGATGTGAATCTGAATATTCTGGTCTTCGTTTGAGGGCGTGGGTTCGAATATCACTTCTGACACGAAATGTTTCATGAAAGAAACTGAAAGAGGTGTAATTTTAAAGCGTCCATATTTCACACCACCTCGTCAGGATGGCCTAGCGGTCTAAGGCGCCAGACTCAAGGGGCTTAGCTTCCTTCGTTCACGATGTGAATCTGTATATTCTAAGGCGCCAGACT
The DNA here is from genome assembly GCF_054372755.1 of Phalangium opilio. Classification (NCBI taxonomy): domain Eukaryota; kingdom Metazoa; phylum Arthropoda; class Arachnida; order Opiliones; family Phalangiidae; genus Phalangium; species Phalangium opilio. Next base: position 385,777 of record NW_028324253.1, read on the forward strand.
CGAAGGAGCTTCCTTCGTTCACGATGTGAATCTGTGTATTCTGGTCCTCGTTTGAGGGCGTGGGTTCGAATCCCACTTCTGACACGATATGTTTTATGAAAATAACTGGATGAGATGTCATTTTAAAACGTCCAAATTCCATAAAACCACGTCAAGATGGCCTAGCGGTCTAAGGCGCCAGACTCAAGGGGCTTAGCTTCCTTCGTTCACGATGTGAATATCTCTATATTCTGGTCCTCGTTTGAGGGCGTGGGTTCGAATATCACTTCTGACACGAAATGTTTCATGAAAAAAACTGAAAGAGGTGTAATTTTAAAGCGTCCAAATTTCACACCACCTCGTCAGGATGGCCGAGCGGTCTAAGGCGCCAGACTCAAGGGGCTTAGCTTCCTTCGTTCACGATGTGAATCTGTGTATTCTGGTCCTCGTTTGAGGGCGTGGGTTCGAATCCCACTTCTGACACGATATGTTTTATGAAAATAACTGGATGAGATATCATTTTAAAACGTCCAAATTCCATAAAACCACGTCAAGATGGCCTAGCGGTCTAAGGCGCCAGACTCAAGGGGCTTAGCTTCCTTCGTTCACGATGTGAATATCTGTATATTCTAAGGCGCCAGACTCGAAGGAGCTTCCTTCGTTCACGATGTGCATCTGTGTATTCTGCTCGTGGTTTGAGGGCGTGGGTTCGAATCCCACTTCTAACACGATATGTTTTATGAAAATAACTGGAATAGATGTCGTTTTAAAACGTCCAAACTGCACAAAACCACGTCAGGATGGCCGAGCGGTCTAAGGCGCCAGACTCAAGGGGCTTAGCTTCCTTCGTTCACGATGTGAATCTGTGTATTCTGGTCCTCGTTTGAGGGCGTGGGTTCGAATCCCACTTCTGACACGATATGTTTTATGAAAATAACTGGATGAGATGTCATTTTAAAACGTCCAAATTCCATAAAACCACGTCAAGATGGCCTAGCGGTCTAAGGCGCCAGACTTAAGGGGCTTAGCTTCCTTCGTTCACGATGTGAATCTGTGTATTCTGGTCCTCGTTTGAGGGCGTGGGTTCGAATCCCACTTCTGACACGATATGTTTAATGAAAATAACTGGATTAGATGTCGTTTTAAAACGTCCAAAAGCACAAAACCACGTCGGGATGGCCGAGCGGTCTAAGGCGCCAGACTCGAAGGAGCTTCCTTCGTTCACGATGTGAATCTGTGTATTCTGCTCGTCGTTTGAGGGCGTGGGTTCGAATCCCACTTCTGACACGATATGTTTTATGAAAATAACTGGATTAGATGTCGTTTTAAAACGGCCAAATTGCACAAAAGCACGCCGGGATGGCCGAGCAGTCTAAGGCGCCAGACTCAAGGGGCTTAGCTTCCTTCGTTCACGATGTGAATCTGTATATTCTGCAACTCGTTTGAGGGCGTGGGTTCGAATATCACTTCTGACACGAAATGTTTCATGAAAAAAACTGAAAGAGGTGTAATTATAAAGCGTCCAAATTTCACACCACCTCGTCAGGATGGCCGAGCGGTCTAAGGCGCCAGACTCAAGGGACTTAGCTTCCTTCGTTCACATGTGAATCTGTTTATTCTGGTCCTCGTTTGAGGGCGTGGGTTCGAATCCCACTTCTGACACGATATGTTTTATGAAAATAACTGGATGAGATGTCATTTTAAAACGTCCAAATTCCATAAAACCACGTCAAGATGGCCTAGCGGTCTAAGGCGCCAGACTCAATGGGCTTAGCTTCCTTCGTTCACGATGTGAATATCTGTATATTCTGGTCCTCGTTTGAGGGCGTGGGTTCGAATATCACTTCTGACACGATATGTTTTTTGAAAATAACTGGATGAGATGTCATTTTAAAACGTCCAAATTCCATAAAACCACGTCAAGATGGCCTAGCGGTCTAAGGCGCCAGACTCAAGGGGCTTAGCTTCCTTCGTTCACGATGTGAATATCTGTATATTCTGGTCCTCGTTTGAGGGCGTGGGTTCGAATATCACTTCTGACACGAAATGTTTCATGAAAAAAACTGAAAGAGGTGTAATTTTAAAGCGTCCAAATTTCACACCACCACGTCAGGATGGCCGAGCGGTCTAAGGCGCCAGACTCAAGGGGCTTAGCTTCCTTCGTTCACGATGTGAATCTGTATATTCTGGTCCTCGTTTGAGGGCGTGGGTTCGAATATCACTTCTGACACGAAATGTTTCATGAAAAAAACTGAAAGAGGTGTAATTTTAAAGCGTCCAAATTTCACACCACCTCGTCAGGATGGCCGAGCGGTCTAAGGCGCCAGACTCAAGGGGCTTAAGCCCCGTTTTCAATCAAGCTTTTTTGATCAAAAACGCAAGCTTTTGCTTGAAAAATCACAGCAAAACGCAAAAGCAAAATATTTAGCCGTTTTCAATCGCGCTTGGGCTGAAGCTTTAAGCTTTCATAGGCGCGCTTTTGCTTGAATGTTAGTTCAAGCAGATATCTATCCTCCGTAGATATTTGCGTTAACTTTTTGCTTTGAAGCGCGATGGAGGATGACGTCACAGTTTAGTGTCCAATGGAAATTCTCCATTTTTCATGCGTCTGAGTGTGTGTTGACCGTTCGACTCGGAGATTTTTAGTGTTATATTTTACGTTGAATAACTTGTAACAATTATACTATTATTGAAAATGGGGAAAAAAAATAAATAAAAAAAGAAATGCACCGGATAGAAAGATAGGCAGCTAAAAAAAGGTGGCGCTGTTAAAAATTGGTGAGACATAAAGCAAACTTACGGAACCGAGGCTTAGCATACTCCGTCTTTTCGAGGTGACCGCCATATTTGTTTATAGTTTTAGGGCCGAAAATTCTTTGGTACCCGCCCACTATCACGTGATATCGGTAAACGCACGCTTTAAAAGCTTTGCGCGATCAGTTTGAAAACGGTTAGTAGTTTTGCAGTTTGCTTTTTTCTCACGCGGTAGCGCGCTGATTGAAAATACGCTTTTTTGCCACCTCAATCGTAAGCAAAAAGCGTAAACTTTTTTCTTGATTGAAAACGAGCCTTTAGCTTCCTTCGTTCACGATGTGAATCTGTGTATTCTGGTCCTCGTTTGAGGGCGTGGGTTCGAATCCCACTTCTGACACGATATGTTTTATGAAAATAACTGGATGAGATGTCATTTTAAAACGTCCAAATTCCATAAAACCACGTCAAGATGGCCTAGCGGTCTAAGGCGCCAGACTCAAGGGGCTTAGCTTCCTTCATTCACGATGTGAATCTGTATATTCTAAGGCACCAGACTCGAAGGAGCTTCCTTCGTTCACGATGTGAATCTGTGTATTCTTCTCGTCGTTTGAGGGCGTGGGTTCGAATCCCACTTCTGACACGATATGTTTTATGAAAATAACTGGAATAGATGTCGTTTTAAAACGACCAAACTGCACAAAACCACGTCAGGATGGCCGAGCGGTCTAAGGCGCCAGACTCAAGGGGCTTAGCTTCCTTCGTTCACGATGTGAATCTGTATATTCTGGTCCTCGTTTGAGGGCGTGGGTTCGAATATCACTTCTGACACGAAATGTTTCATGAAAAAAACTGAAAGAGGTGTAATTTTAAAGCGTCCAAATTTCACACCACCTCGTCAGGATGGCCGAGCGGTCTAAGGCGCCAGACTCAAGGGGCTTAACTTCCTTCGTTCACGATGTGAATCTGTGTATTCTGGTCCTCGTTTGAGGGCGTGGGTTCGAATCCCACTTCTGACACGATATGTTTTATGAAAATAACTGGATGAGATGTCATTTTAAAACGTCCAAATTCCATAAAACCACGTCAAGATGGCCTAGCGGTCTAAGGCGCCAGACTCAAGGGGCTTAGCTTCCTTCATTCACGATGTGAATCTGTATATTCTAAGGCACCAGACTCGAAGGAGCTTCCTTCGTTCACGATGTGAATCTGTGTATTCTTCTCGTCGTTTGAGGGCGTGGGTTCGAATCCCACTTCTGACACGATATGTTTTATGAAAATAACTGGAATAGATGTCGTTTTAAAACGACCAAACTGCACAAAACCACGTCAGGATGGCCGAGCGGTCTAAGGCGCCAGACTCAAGGGGCTTAGCTTCCTTCGTTCACGATGTGAATCTGTGTATTCTGGTCCTCGTTTGAGGGCATGGGTTCGAATCCCACTTCTGACACGATATGTTTTATGAAAATAACTGGATGAGATGTCATTTTAAAACGTCCAAATTCCATAAAACCACGTCAAGATGGCCTAGCGGTCTAAGGCGCCAGACTCAAGGGGATTAGCTTCCTTCGTTCACGATGTGAATATCTGTATATTCTGGTCCTCGTTTGAGGGCGTGGGTTCGAATATCACTTCTGACACGAAATGTTTCATGAAAAAAACTGAAAGAGGTGTAATTTTAAAGCGTCCAAATTTCACACCACCACGTCAGGATGGCCGAGCGGTTTAAGGCGCCAGACTCAAGGGGCTTAGCTTCCTTCGTTCACGATGTGAATCTGTGTATTCTGGTCCTCGTTTGAGGGCGTGGGTTCGAATCCCACTTCTGACACGATATGTTTTATGAAAATAACTGGATGAGATATCATTTTAAAACGTCCAAATTCCATAAAACCACGTCAAGATGGCCTAGCGGTCTAAGGCGCCAGACTCAAGGGGCTTAGCTTCCTTCGTTCACGATGTGAATATCTGTATTCTGGTCCTCGTTTGAGGGCGTGGGTTCGAATCCCACTTCTGACACGATATGTTTTATGAAAATAACTGGATTAGATGTCGTTTTAAAACGTCCAAAAGCAAAAAACCACGTCGGGATGGCCGAGCGGTCTAAGGCGCCAGACTCGAAGGAGCTTCCTTCGTTCACGATGTGAATCTGTGTATTCTGCTTGTCGTTTGAGGGCGTGGGTTCGAATCCCACTTCTGACACGATATGTTTTATGAAAATAACTGGATTAGATGTCGTTTTAAAACGACCAAATTGCACAAAAGCACGTCGGGATGGCCGAGCAGTCTAAGGCGCCAGACTCAAGGGGCTTAGCTTCCTTCGTTCACGATGTGAATCTGTATATTCTGCAACTCGTTTGAGGGCGTGGGTTCGAATATCACTTCTGACACGAAATGTTTCATGAAAAAAACTGAAAGAGGTGTAATTATAAAGCGTCCAAATTTCACACCACCTCGTCAGGATGGCCGAGCGGTCTAAGGCGCCAGACTCAAGGGACTTAGCTTCCTTCGTTCACATGTGAATCTGTGTATTCTGGTCCTCGTTTGAGGGCGTGGGTTCGAATCCCACTTCTGACACGATATGTTTTATGAAAATAACTGGATGAGATGTCATTTTAAAACGTCCAAATTCCATAAAACCACGTCAAGATGGCCTAGCTGTCTAAGGCGCCAGACTCAAGGGGCTTAGCTTCCTTCGTTCACGATGTGAATATCTGTATATTCTGGTCCTCGTTTGAGGGCGTGGGTTCGAATATCACTTCTGACACGATATGTTTTTTGAAAATAACTGGATGAGATGTCATTTTAAAACGTCCAAATTCCATAAAACCACGTCAAGATGGCCTAGCGGTCTAAGGCGCCAGACTCAAGGGGCTTAGCTTCCTTCGTTCACGATGTGAATATCTGTATATTCTGGTCCTCGTTTGAGGGCGTGGGTTCGAATATCACTTCTGACACGAAATGTTTCATGAAAAAAACTGAAAGAGGTGTAATTTTAAAGCGTCCAAATTTCACACCACCACGTCAGGATGGCCGAGCGGTCTAAGGCGCCAGACTCAAGGAGCTTAGCTTCCTTCGTTCACGATGTGAATCTGTATATTCTGGTCCTCGTTTGAGGGCGTGGGTTCGAATATCACTTCTGACACGAAATGTTTCATGAAAAAAACTGAAAGAGGTGTAATTTTAAAGCGTCCAAATTTCACACCACCTCGTCAGGATGGCCGAGCGGTCTAAGGCGCCAGACTCGAAGGAGCTTCCTTCGTTCACGATGTGAATCTGTGTATTCTGGTCCTCGTTTGAGGGCGTGGGTTCGAATCCCACTTCTGACACGATATGTTTTATGAAAATAACTGGATGAGATGTCATTTTAAAACGTCCAAATTCCATAAAACCACGTCAAGATGGCCTAGCTGTCTAAGGCGCCAGACTCAAGGGGCTTAGCTTCCTTCGTTCACGATGTGAATATCTGTATATTCTGGTCCTCGTTTGAGGGCGTGGGTTCGAATATCACTTCTGACACGATATGTTTTTTGAAAATATCTGGATGAGATGTCATTTTAAAACGTCCAAATTCCATAAAACCACGTCAAGATGGCCTAGCGGTCTAAGGCGCCAGACTCAAGGGGCTTAGCTTCCTTCGTTCACGATGTGAATATCTGTATATTCTGGTCCTCGTTTGAGGGCGTGGGTTCGAATATCACTTCTGACACGAAATGTTTCATGAAAAAAACTGAAAGAGGTGTAATTTTAAAGCGTCCAAATTTCACACCACCACGTCAGGATGGCCGAGCGGTCTAAGGCGCCAGACTCAAGGGGCTTAGCTTCCTTCGTTCACGATGTGAATCTGTATATTCTGGTCCTCGTTTGAGGGCGTGGGTTCGAATATCACTTCTGACACGAAATGTTTCATGAAAAAAACTGAAAGAGGTGTAATTTTAAAGCGTCCAAATTTCACACCACCTCGTCAGGATGGCCGAGCGGTCTAAGGCGCCAGACTCAAGGGGCTTAGCTTCCTTCGTTCACGATGTGAATCTGTGTATTCTGGTCCTCGTTTGAGGGCGTGGGTTCGAATCCCACTTCTGACACGATATGTTTTATGAAAATAACTGGATGAGATGTCATTTTAAAACGTCCAAATTCCATAAAACCACGTCAAGATGGCCTAGCGGTCTAAGGCGCCAGACTCAAGGGGCTTAGCTTCCTTCATTCACGATGTGAATCTGTATATTCTAAGGCACCAGACTCGAAGGAGCTTCCTTCGTTCACGATGTGAATCTGTGTATTCTTCTCGTCGTTTGAGGGCGTGGGTTCGAATCCCACTTCTGACACGATATGTTTTATGAAAATAACTGGAATAGATGTCGTTTTAAAACGTCCAAACTGCACAAAACCACGTCAGGATGGCCGAGCGGTCTAAGGCGCCAGACTCAAGGGGCTTAGCTTCCTTCGTTCACGATGTGAATCTGTGTATTCTGGTCCTCGTTTGAGGGCGTGGGTTCGAATCCCACTTCTGACACGATATGTTTTATGAAAATAACTGGATGAGATGTCATTTTAAAACGTCCAAATTCCATAAAACCACGTCAAGATGGCCTAGCGGTCTAAGGCGCCAGACTTAAGGGGCTTAGCTTCCTTCGTTCACGATGTGAATCTGTGTATTCTGGTCCTCGTTTGAGGGCGTGGGTTCGAATCCCACTTCTGACACGATATGTTTAATGAAAATAACTGGATTAGATGTCGTTTTAAAACGTCCAAAAGCACAAAACCACGTCGGGATGGCCGAGCGGTCTAAGGCGCCAGACTCGAAGGAGCTTCCTTCGTTCACGATGTGAATCTGTGTATTCTGCTCGTCGTTTGAGGGCGTGGGTTCGAATCCCACTTCTGACACGATATGTTTTATGAAAATAACTGGATTAGATGTCGTTTTAAAACGACCAAATTGCACAAAAGCACGCCGGGATGGCCGAGCAGTCTAAGGCGCCAGACTCAAGGGGCTTAGCTTCCTTCGTTCACGATGTGAATCTGTATATTCTGCAACTCGTTTGAGGGCGTGGGTTCGAATATCACTTCTGACACGAAATGTTACATGAAAAAAACTGAAAGAGGTGTAATTATAAAGCGTCCAAATTTCACACCACCTCGTCAGGATGGCCGAGCGGTCTAAGGCGCCAGACTCAAGGGACTTAGCTTCCTTCGTTCACATGTGAATCTGTTTATTCTGGTCCTCGTTTGAGGGCGTGGGTTCGAATCCCACTTCTGACACGATATGTTTTATGAAAATAACTGGATGAGATGTCATTTTAAAACGTCCAAATTCCATAAAACCACGTCAAGATGGCCTAGCGGTCTAAGGCGCCAGACTCAAGGGGCTTAGCTTCCTTCGTTCACGATGTGAATATCTGTATATTCTGGTCCTCGTTTGAGGGCGTGGGTTCGAATATCACTTCTGACACGATATGTTTTTTGAAAATAACTGGATGAGATGTCATTTTAAAACGTCCAAATTCCATAAAACCACGTCAAGATGGCCTAGCGGTCTAAGGCGCCAGACTCAAGGGGCTTAGCTTCCTTCGTTCACGATGTGAATATCTGTATATTCTGGTCCTCGTTTGAGGGCGTGGGTTCGAATATCACTTCTGACACGAAATGTTTCATGAAAAAAACTGAAAGAGGTGTAATTTTAAAGCGTCCAAATTTCACACCACCACGTCAGGATGGCCGAGCGGTCTAAGGCGCCAGACTCAAGGGGCTTAGCTTCCTTCGTTCACGATGTGAATCTGTATATTCTGGTCCTCGTTTGAGGGCGTGGGTTCGAATATCACTTCTGACAGGAAATGTTTCATGAAAAAAACTGAAAGAGGTGTAATTTTAAAGCGTCCAAATTTCACACCACCTCGTCAGGATGGCCGAGCGGTCTAAGGCGCCAGACTCAAGGGGCTTAGCTTCCTTCGTTCACGATGTGAATCTGTGTATTCTGGTCCTCGTTTGAGGGCGTGGGTTCGAATCCCACTTCTGACACGATATGTTTTATGAAAATAACTGGATGAGATGTCATTTTAAAACGTCCAAATTCCATAAAACCACGTCAAGATGGCCTAGCGGTCTAAGGCGCCAGACTCAAGGGGCTTAGCTTCCTTCATTCACGATGTGAATCTGTATATTCTAAGGCACCAGACTCGAAGGAGCTTCCTTCGTTCACGATGTGAATCTGTGTATTCTTCTCGTCGTTTGAGGGCGTGGGTTCGAATCCCACTTCTGACACGATATGTTTTATGAAAATAACTGGAATAGATGTCGTTTTAAAACGTCCAAACTGCACAAAACCACGTCAGGATGGCCGAGCGGTCTAAGGCGCCAGACTCAAGGGGCTTAGCTTCCTTCGTTCACGATGTGAATCTGTGTATTCTGGTCCTCGTTTGAGGGCGTGGGTTCGAATCCCACTTCTGACACGATATGTTTTATGAAAATAACTGGATGAGATGTCATTTTAAAACGTCCAAATTCCATAAAACCACGTCAAGATGGCCTAGCGGTCTAAGGCGCCAGACTTAAGGGGCTTAGCTTCCTTCGTTCACGATGTGAATCTGTGTATTCTGGTCCTCGTTTGAGGGCGTGGGTTCGAATCCCACTTCTGACACGATATGTTTAATGAAAATAACTGGATTAGATGTCGTTTTAAAACGTCCAAAAGCACAAAACCACGTCGGGATGGCCGAGCGGTCTAAGGCGCCAGACTCGAAGGAGCTTCCTTCGTTCACGATGTGAATCTGTGTATTCTGCTCGTCGTTTGAGGGCGTGGGTTCGAATCCCACTTCTGACACGATATGTTTTATGAAAATAACTGGATTAGATGTCGTTTTAAAACGACCAAATTGCACAAAAGCACGCCGGGATGGCCGAGCAGTCTAAGGCGCCAGACTCAAGGGGCTTAGCTTCCTTCGTTCACGATGTGAATCTGTATATTCTGCAACTCGTTTGAGGGCGTGGGTTCGAATATCACTTCTGACACGAAATGTTTCATGAAAAAAACTGAAAGAGGTGTAATTATAAAGCGTCCAAATTTCACACCACCTCGTCAGGATGGCCGAGCGGTCTAAGGCGCCAGACTCAAGGGACTTAGCTTCCTTCGTTCACATGTGAATCTGTTTATTCTGGTCCTCGTTTGAGGGCGTGGGTTCGAATCCCACTTCTGACACGATATGTTTTATGAAAATAACTGGATGAGATGTCATTTTAAAACGTCCAAATTCCATAAAACCACGTCAAGATGGCCTAGCGGTCTAAGGCGCCAGACTCAAGGGGCTTAGCTTCCTTCGTTCACGATGTGAATATCTGTATATTCTGGTCCTCGTTTGAGGGCGTGGGTTCGAATATCACTTCTGACACGATATGTTTTTTGAAAATAACTGGATGAGATGTCATTTTAAAACGTCCAAATTCCATAAAACCACGTCAAGATGGCCTAGCGGTCTAAGGCGCCAGACTCAAGGGGCTTAGCTTCCTTCGTTCACGATGTGAATATCTGTATATTCTGGTCCTCGTTTGAGGGCGTGGGTTCGAATATCACTTCTGACACGAAATGTTTCATGAAAAAAACTGAAAGAGGTGTAATTTTAAAGCGTCCAAATTTCACACCACCACGTCAGGATGGCCGAGCGGTCTAAGGCGCCAGACTCAAGGGGCTTAGCTTCCTTCGTTCACGATGTGAATCTGTATATTCTGGTCCTCGTTTGAGGGCGTGGGTTCGAATATCACTTCTGACACGAAATGTTTCATGAAAAAAACTGAAAGAGGTGTAATTTTAAAGCGTCCAAATTTCACACCACCACGTCAGGATGGCCGAGCGGTCTAAGGCGCCAGACTCAAGGGGCTTAGCTTCCTTCGTTCACGATGTGAATCTGTATATTCTGGTCCTCGTTTGAGGGCGTGGGTTCGAATATCACTTCTGACACGAAATGTTTCATGAAAAAAACTGAAAGAGGTGTAATTTTAAAGCGTCCAAATTTCACACCACCTCGTCAGGATGGCCGAGCGGTCTAAGGCGCCAGACTCAAGGGGCTTAGCTTCCTTCGTTCACGATGTGAATCTGTGTATTCTGGTCCTCGTTTGAGGGCGTGGGTTCGAATCCCACTTCTGACACGATATGTTTTATGAAAATAACTGGATGAGATGTCATTTTAAAACGTCCAAATTCCATAAAACCACGTCAAGATGGCATAGCGGTCTAAGGCGCCAGACTCAAGGGGCTTAGCTTCCTTCATTCACGATGTGAATCTGTATATTCTAAGGCACCAGACTCGAAGGAGCTTCCTTCGTTCACGATGTGAATCTGTGTATTCTTCTCGTCGTTTGAGGGCGTGGGTTCGAATCCCACTTCTGACACGATATGTTTTATGAAAATAACTGGAATAGATGTCGTTTTACAACGTCCAAACTGCACAAAACCACGTCAGGATGGCCGAGCGGTCTAAGGCGCCAGACTCAAGGGGCTTAGCTTCCTTCGTTCACGATGTGAATCTGTGTATTCTGGTCCTCGTTTGAGTGCGTGGGTTCGAATCCCACTTCTGACACGATATGTTTTATGAAAATAACTGGATGAGATGTCATTTTAAAACGTCCAAATTCCATAAAACCACGTTAAGATGGCCTAGCGGTCTAAGGCGCCAGACTTAAGGGGCTTAGCTTCCTTCGTTCACGATGTGAATCTGTGTATTCTGGTCCTCGTTTGAGGGCGTGGGTTCGAATCCCACTTCTGACACGATATGTTTTATGAAAATAACTGGATTAGATGTCGTTTTAAAACGTCCAAAAGCACAAAACCACGTCGGGATGGCCGAGCGGTCTAAGGCGCCAGACTCGAAGGAGCTTCCTTCGTTCACGATGTGAATCTGTGTATTCTGCTCGTCGTTTGAGGGCGTGGGTTCGAATCCCACTTCTGACACGATATGTTTTATGAAAATAACTGGATTAGATGTCGTTTTAAAACGACCAAATTGCACAAAAGCACGTCGGGATGGCCGAGCAGTCTAAGGCGCCAGACTCAAGGGGCTTAGCTTCCTTCGTTCACGATGTGAATCTGTATATTCTGCAACTCGTTTGAGGGCGTGGGTTCGAATATCACTTCTGACACGAAATGTTACATGAAAAAAACTGAAAGAGGTGTAATTATAAAGCGTCCAAATTTCACACCACCTCGTCAGGATGGCCGAGCGGTCTAAGGCGCCAGACTCAAGGGACTTAGCTTCCTTCGTTCACATGTGAATCTGTTTATTCTGGTCCTCGTTTGAGGGCGTGGGTTCGAATCCCACTTCTGACACGATATGTTTTATGAAAATAACTGGATGAGATGTCATTTTAAAACGTCCAAATTCCATAAAACCACGTCAAGATGGCCTAGCGGTCTAAGGCGCCAGACTCAAGGGGCTTAGCTTCCTTCGTTCACGATGTGAATATCTGTATATTCTGGTCCTCGTTTGAGGGCGTGGGTTCGAATATCACTTCTGACACGATATGTTTTTTGAAAATAACTTTATGAGATGTCATTTTAAAACGTCCAAATTCCATAAAACCACGTCAAGATGGCCTAGCGGTCTAAGGCGCCAGACTCAAGGGGCTTAGCTTCCTTCGTTCACGATGTGAATATCTGTATATTCTGGTCCTCGTTTGAGGGCGTGGGTTCGAATATCACTTCTGACACGAAATGTTTCATGAAAAAAACTGAAAGAGGTGTAATTTTAAAGCGTCCAAATTTCACACCACCACGTCAGGATGGCCGAGCGGTCTAAGGCGCCAGACTCAAGGGGCTTAGCTTCCTTCGTTCACGATGTGAATCTGTATATTCTGGTCCTCGTTTGAGGGCGTGGGTTCGAATATCACTTCTGACACGAAATGTTTCATGAAAAAAACTGAAAGAGGTGTAATTTTAAAGCGTCCAAATTTCACACCACCTCGTCAGGATGGCCGAGCGGTCTAAGGCGCCAGACTCAAGGGGCTTAGCTTCCTTCGTTCACGATGTGAATCTGTGTATTCTGGTCCTCGTTTGAGGGCGTGGGTTCGAATCCCACTTCTGACACGATATGTTTTATGAAAATAACTGGATGAGATGTCATTTTAAAACGTCCAAATTCCATAAAACCACGTCAAGATGGCCTAGCGGTCTAAGGCGCCAGACTCAAGGGGCTTAGCTTCCTTCATTCACGATGTGAATCTGTATATTCTAAGGCACCAGACTCGAAGGAGCTTCCTTCGTTCACGATGTGAATCTGTGTATTCTTCTCGTCGTTTGAGGGCGTGGGTTCGAATCCCACTTCTGACACGATATGTTTTATGAAAATAACTGGATTAGATGTCGTTTTAAAACGACCAAATTGCACAAAAGCACGCCGGGATGGCCGAGCAGTCTAAGGCGCCAGACTCAAGGGGCTTAGCTTCCTTCGTTCACGATGTGAATCTGTATATTCTGCAACTCGTTTGAGGGCGTGGGTTCGAATATCACTTCTGACAAGAAATGTTACATGAAAAAAACTGAAAGAGGTGTAATTATAAAGCGTCCAAATTTCACACCACCTCGTCAGGATGGCCGAGCGGTCTAAGGCGCCAGACTCAAGGGACTTAGCTTCCTTCGTTCACATGTGAATCTGTTTATTCTGGTCCTCGTTTGAGGGCGTGGGTTCGAATCCCACTTCTGACACGATATGTTTTATGAAAATAACTGGATGAGATGTCATTTTAAAACGTCCAAATTCCATAAAACCACGTCAAGATGGCCTAGCGGTCTAAGGCGCCAGACTCAAGGGGCTTAGCTTCCTTCGTTCACGATGTGAATATCTGTATATTCTGGTCCTCGTTTGAGGGCGTGGGTTCGAATATCACTTCTGACACGATATGTTTTTTGAAAATAACTTTATGAGATGTCATTTTAAAACGTCCAAATTCCATAAAACCACGTCAAGATGGCCTAGCGGTCTAAGGCGCCAGACTCAAGGGGCTTAGCTTCCTTCGTTCACGATGTGAATATCTGTATATTCTGGTCCTCGTTTGAGGGCGTGGGTTCGAATATCACTTCTGACACGAAATGTTTCATGAAAAAAACTGAAAGAGGTGTAATTTTAAAGCGTCCAAATTTCACACCACCACGTCAGGATGGCCGAGCGGTCTAAGGCGCCAGACTCAAGGGGCTTAGCTTCCTTCGTTCACGATGTGAATCTGTATATTCTGGTCCTCGTTTGAGGGCGTGGGTTCGAATATCACTTCTGACACGAAATGTTTCATGAAAAAAACTGAAAGAGGTGTAATTTTAAAGCGTCCAAATTTCACACCACCTCGTCAGGATGGCCGAGCGGTCTAAGGCGCCAGACTCAAGGGGCTTAGCTTCCTTCGTTCACGATGTGAATCTGTGTATTCTGGTCCTCGTTTGAGGGCGTGGGTTCGAATCCCACTTCTGACACGATATGTTTTATGAAAATAACTGGATGAGATGTCATTTTAAAACGTCCAAATTCCATAAAACCACGTCAAGATGGCCTAGCGGTCTAAGGCGCCAGACTCAAGGGGCTTAGCTTCCTTCATTCACGATGTGAATCTGTATATTCTAAGGCACCAGACTCGAAGGAGCTTCCTTCGTTCACGATGTGAATCTGTGTATTCTTCTCGTCGTTTGAGGGCGTGGGTTCGAATCCCACTTCTGACACGATATGTTTTATGAAAATAACTGGATTAGATGTCGTTTTAAAACGACCAAATTGCACAAAAGCACGCCGGGATGGCCGAGCAGTCTAAGGCGCCAGACTCAAGGGGCTTAGCTTCCTTCGTTCACGATGTGAATCTGTATATTCTGCAACTCGTTTGAGGGCGTGGGTTCGAATATCACTTCTGACACGAAATGTTACATGAAAAAAACTGAAAGAGGTGTAATTATAAAGCGTCCAAATTTCACACCACCTCGTCAGGATGGCCGAGCGGTCTAAGGCGCCAGACTCAAGGGACTTAGCTTCCTTCGTTCACATGTGAATCTGTTTATTCTGGTCCTCGTTTGAGGGCGTGGGTTCGAATCCCACTTCTGACACGATATGTTTTATGAAAATAACTGGATGAGATGTCATTTTAAAACGTCCAAATTCCATAAAACCACGTCAAGATGGCCTAGCGGTCTAAGGCGCCAGACTCAAGGGGCTTAGCTTCCTTCGTTCACGATGTGAATATCTGTATATTCTGGTCCTCGTTTGAGGGCGTGGGTTCGAATATCACTTCTGACACGATATGTTTTTTGAAAATAACTTTATGAGATGTCATTTTAAAACGTCCAAATTCCATAAAACCACGTCAAGATGGCCTAGCGGTCTAAGGCGCCAGACTCAAGGGGCTTAGCTTCCTTCGTTCACGATGTGAATATCTGTATATTCTGGTCCTCGTTTGAGGGCGTGGGTTCGAATATCACTTCTGACACGAAATGTTTCATGAAAAAAACTGAAAGAGGTGTAATTTTAAAGCGTCCAAATTTCACACCACCACGTCAAGATGGCCTAGCGGTCTAAGGCGCCAGACTTAAGGGGCTTAGCTTCCTTCGTTCACGATGTGAATCTGTGTATTCTGGTCCTCGTTTGAGGGCGTGGGTTCGAATCCCACTTCTGACACGATATGTTTAATGAAAATAACTGGATTAGATGTCGTTTTAAAACGTCCAAAAGCACAAAACCACGTCGGGATGGCCGAGCGGTCTAAGGCGCCAGACTCGAAGGAGCTTCCTTCGTTCACGATGTGAATCTGTGTATTCTGCTCGTCGTTTGAGGGCGTGGGTTCGAATCCCACTTCTGACACGATATGTTTTATGAAAATAACTGGATTAGATGTCGTTTTAAAACGACCAAATTGCACAAAAGCACGCCGGGATGGCCGAGCAGTCTAAGGCGCCAGACTCAAGGGGCTTAGCTTCCTTCGTTCACGATGTGAATATCTGTATATTCTGGTCCTCGTTTGAGGGCGTGGGTTCGAATATCACTTCTGACACGATATGTTTTTTGAAAATAACTGGATGAGATGTCATTTTAAAACGTCCAAATTCCATAAAACCACGTCAAGATGGCCTAGCGGTCTAAGGCGCCAGACTCAAGGGGCTTAGCTTCCTTCGTTCACGATGTGAATATCTGTATATTCTGGTCCTCGTTTGAGGGCGTGGGTTCGAATATCACTTCTGACACGAAATGTTTCATGAAAAAAACTGAAAGAGGTGTAATTTTAAAGCGTCCAAATTTCACACCACCACGTCAGGATGGCCGAGCGGTCTAAGGCGCCAGACTCAAGGGGCTTAGCTTCCTTCGTTCACGATGTGAATCTGTATATTCTGGTCCTCGTTTGAGGGCGTGGGTTCGAATATCACTTCTGACACGAAATGTTTCATGAAAAAAACTGAAAGAGGTGTAATTTTAAAGCGTCCAAATTTCACACCACCACGTCAGGATGGCCGAGCGGTCTAAGGCGCCAGACTCAAGGGGCTTAGCTTCCTTCGTTCACGATGTGAATCTGTATATTCTGGTCCTCGTTTGAGGGCGTGGGTTCGAATATCACTTCTGACACGAAATGTTTCATGAAAAAAACTGAAAGAGGTGTAATTTTAAAGCGTCCAAATTTCACACCACCTCGTCAGGATGGCCGAGCGGTCTAAGGCGCCAGACTCAAGGGGCTTAGCTTCCTTCGTTCACGATGTGAATCTGTGTATTCTGGTCCTCGTTTGAGGGCGTGGGTTCGAATCCCACTTCTGACACGATATGTTTTATGAAAATAACTGGATGAGATGTCATTTTAAAACGTCCAAATTCCATAAAACCACGTCAAGATGGCCTAGCGGTCTAAGGCGCCAGACTCAAGGGGCTTAGCTTCCTTCATTCACGATGTGAATCTGTATATTCTAAGGCACCAGACTCGAAGGAGCTTCCTTCGTTCACGATGTGAATCTGTGTATTCTTCTCGTCGTTTGAGGGCGTGGGTTCGAATCCCACTTCTGACACGATATGTTTTATGAAAATAACTGGAATAGATGTCGTTTTAAAACGACCAAACTGCACAAAACCACGTCAGGATGGCCGAGCGGTCTAAGGCGCCAGACTCAAGGGGCTTAGCTTCCTTCGTTCACGATGTGAATCTGTGTATTCTGGTCCTCGTTTGAGGGCATGGGTTCGAATCCCACTTCTGACACGATATGTTTTATGAAAATAACTGGATGAGATGTCATTTTAAAACGTCCAAATTCCATAAAACCACGTCAAGATGGCCTAGCGGTCTAAGGCGCCAGACTCAAGGGGCTTAGCTTCCTTCGTTCACGATGTGAATATCTGTATATTCTGGTCCTCGTTTGAGGGCGTGGGTTCGAATATCACTTCTGACACGAAATGTTTCATGAAAAAAACTGAAAGAGGTGTAATTTTAAAGCGTCCAAATTTCACACCACCACGTCAGGATGGCCGAGCGGTCTAAGGCGCCAGACTCAAGGGGCTTAGCTTCCTTCGTTCACGATGTGAATCTGTATATTCTGGTCTTCGTTTGAGGGCGTGGGTTCGAATATCACTTCTGACACGAAATGTTTCATGAAAGAAACTGAAAGAGGTGTAATTTTAAAGCGTCCATATTTCACACCACCTCGTCAGGATGGCCTAGCGGTCTAAGGCGCCAGACTCAAGGGGCTTAGCTTCCTTCGTTCACGATGTGAATCTGTATATTCTAAGGCGCCAGACTCGAAGGAGCTTCCTTCGTTCACGATGTGAATCTGTGTATTCTGGTCCTCGTTTGAGGGCGTGGGTTCGAATCCCACTTCTGACACGATATGTTTTATGAAAATAACTGGATGAGATGTCATTTTAAAACGTCCAAATTCCATAAAACCACGTCAAGATGGCCTAGCGGTCTAAGGCGCCAGACTCAAGGGGCTTAGCTTCCTTCGTTCACGATGTGAATATCTCTATATTCTGGTCCTCGTTTGAGGGCGTGGGTTCGAATATCACTTCTGACACGAAATGTTTCATGAAAAAAACTGAAAGAGGTGTAATTTTAAAGCGTCCAAATTTCACACCACCTCGTCAGGATGGCCGAGCGGTCTAAGGCGCCAGACTCAAGGGGCTTAGCTTCCTTCGTTCACGATGTGAATCTGTGTATTCTGGTCCTCGTTTGAGGGCGTGGGTTCGAATCCCACTTCTGACACGATATGTTTTATGAAAATAACTGGATGAGATATCATTTTAAAACGTCCAAATTCCATAAAACCACGTCAAGATGGCCTAGCGGTCTAAGGCGCCAGACTCAAGGGGCTTAGCTTCCTTCGTTCACGATGTGAATATCTGTATATTCTAAGGCGCCAGACTCGAAGGAGCTTCCTTCGTTCACGATGTGCATCTGTGTATTCTGCTCGTGGTTTGAGGGCGTGGGTTCGAATCCCACTTCTGACACGATATGTTTTATGAAAATAACTGGATTAGATGTCGTTTTAAAACGTCCAAATTGCACAAAACCACGTCGGGATGGCCGAGCGGTCTAAGGCGCCAGACTCAAGGGGCTTAGCTTCCTTCGTTCACGATGTGAATCTGTATATTCTGGAACTCGTTTGAGGGCGTGGGTTCGAATATCACTTCTGACACGAAATGTTTCATGAAAAAAACTGAAAGAGGTGTAATTTTAAAGCGTCCAAATTTCACACCACCACGTCAGGATGGCCGAGCGGTCTAAGGCGCCAGACTCAAGGGGCTTAGCTTCCTTCGTTCACGATGTGAATCTGTATATTCTGGTCTTCGTTTGAGGGCGAGGGTTCGAATATCACTTCTGACACGAAATGTTTCATGAAAGAAACTGAAAGAGGTGTAATTTTAAAGCGTCCATATTTCACACCACCTCGTCAGGATGGCCTAGCGGTCTAAGGCGCCAGACTCAAGGGGCTTAGCTTCCTTCGTTCACGATGTGAATCTGTATATTCTGGTCCTCGTTTGAGGGCGTGGGTTCGAATCCCACTTCTGACACGATATGTTTTATGAAAATAACTGGATGAGATGTCATTTTAAAACGTCCAAATTCCATAAAACCACGTCAAGATGGCCTAGCGGTCTAAGGCGCCAGACTCAAGGGGCTTAGCTTCCTTCGTTCACGATGTGAATATCTCTATATTCTGGTCCTCGTTTGAGGGCGTGGGTTCGAATATCACTTCTGACACGAAATGTTTCATGAAAAAAACTGAAAGAGGTGTAATTTTAAAGCGTCCAAATTTCACACCACCTCGTCAGGATGGCCGAGCGGTCTAAGGCGCCAGACTCAAGGGGCTTAGCTTCCTTCGTTCACGATGTGAATCTGTGTATTCTGGTCCTCGTTTGAGGGCGTGGGTTCGAATCCCACTTCTGACACGATATGTTTTATGAAAATAACTGGATGAGATATCATTTTAAAACGTCCAAATTCCATAAAACCACGTCAAGATGGCCTAGCGGTCTAAGGCGCCAGACTCAAGGGGCTTAGCTTCCTTCGTTCACGATGTGAATATCTGTATATTCTAAGGCGCCAGACTCGAAGGAGCTTCCTTCGTTCACGATGTGCATCTGTGTATTCTGCTCGTGGTTTGAGGGCGTGGGTTCGAATCCCACTTCTGACACGATATGTTTTATGAAAATAACTGGATTAGATGTCGTTTTAAAACGTCCAAATTGCACAAAACCACGTCGGGATGGCCGAGCGGTCTAAGGCGCCAGACTCAAGGGGCTTAGCTTCCTTCGTTCACGATGTGAATCTGTATATTCTGGAACTCGTTTGAGGGCGTGGGTTCGAATATCACTTCTGACACGAAATGTTTCATGAAAAAAACTGAAAGAGGTGTAATTTTAAAGCGTCCAAATTTCACACCACCTCGTCAGGATGGCCGAGCGGTCTAAGGCGCCAGACTCAAGGGGCTTAGCTTCCTTCGTTCACGATGTGAATCTGTGTATTCTGGTCCTCGTTTGAGGGCATGGGTTCGAATCCCACTTCTGACACGATATGTTTTATGAAAATAACTGGATGAGATGTCATTTTAAAACGTCCAAATTCCATAAAACCACGTCAAGATGGCCTAGCGGTCTAAGGCGCCAGACTCAAGGGGCTTAGCTTCCTTCGTTCACGATGTGAATATCTGTATATTCTGGTCCTCGTTTGAGGGCGTGGGTTCGAATATCACTTCTGACACGAAATGTTTCATGAAAAAAACTGAAAGAGGTGTAATTTTAAAGCGTCCAAATTTCACACCACCACGTCAGGATGGCCGAGCGGTCTAAGGCGCCAGACTCAAGGGGCTTAGCTTCCTTCGTTCACGATGTGAATCTGTATATTCTGGTCCTCGTTTGAGGGCGTGGGTTCGAATATCACTTCTGACACGAAATGTTTCATGAAAGAAACTGAAAGAGGTGTAATTTTAAAGCGTCCAAATTTCACACCACCTCGTCAGGATGGCCTAGCGGTCTAAGGCGCCAGACTCAAGGGACTTAGCTTCCTTCGCTCACGATGTAAATCTGTATATTCTAAGGCGCCAGACTCGAAGGAGCTTCCTTCGTTCACGATGTGAATCTGTGTATTCTGGTCCTCGTTTGAGGGCGTGGGTTCGAATCCCACTTCTGACACGATATGTTTTATGAAAATAACTGGATGAGATTTCATTTTAAAACGTCCAAATTCCATAAAACCACGTCAAGATGGCCTATCGGTCTAAGGCGCCAGACTCAAGGGGCTTAGCTTCCTTCGTTCACGATGTGAATATCTGTATATTCTGGTCCTCGTTTGAGGGCGTGGGTTCGAATATCACTTCTGACACGAAATGTTTCATGAAAAAAACTGAAAGAGGTGTAATTTTAAAGCGTCCAAATTTCACACCACCTCGTCAGGATGGCCGAGCGGTCTAAGGCGCCAGACTCAAGGGGCTTAGCTTCCTTCGTTCACGATGTGAATCTGTGTATTCTGGTCCTCGTTTGAGGGCGTGGGTTCGAATCCCACTTCTGACACGATATGTTTTATGAAAATAACTGGATGAGATGTCATTTTAAAACGTCCAAATTCCATAAAACCACGTCAAGATGGCCTAGCGGTCTAAGGCGCCAGACTCAAGGGGCTTAGCTTCCTTCGTTCACGATGTGAATATCTGTATATTCTAAGGCGCCAGACTCGAAGGAGCTTCCTTCGTTCACGATGTGCATCTGTGTATTCTGCTCGTGGTTTGAGGGCGTGGGTTCGAGTCCCACTTCTGACACGATATGTTTTATGAAAATAACTGGATTAGATGTCGTTTTAAAACGTCCAAATTGCACAAAACCACGTCGGGATGGCCGAGCGGTCTAAGGCGCCAGACTCAAGGGGCTTAGCTTCCTTCGTTCACGATGTGAATCTGTATATTCTGGAACTCGTTTGAGGGCGTGGGTTCGAATATCACTTCTGACACGAAATGTTTCATGAAAAAAACTGAAAGAGGTGTAATTTTAAAGCGTCCAAATTTCACACCACCTCGACAGGATGGCCGAGCGGTCTAAGGCGCCAGACTCAAGGGGCTTAGCTTCCTTCGTTCACGATGTGAATCTGTGTATTCTGGTCCTCGTTTGAGGGCGTGGGTTCGAATCCCACTTCTGACACGATATGTTTTATGAAAATAACTGGATGAGATGTCATTTTAAAACGTCCAAATTCCATAAAACCACGTCAAGATGGCCTAGCGGTCTAAGGCGCCAGACTCAAGGGGCTTAGCTTCCTTCATTCACGATGTGAATCTGTATATTCTAAGGCACCAGACTCGAAGGAGCTTCCTTCGTTCACGATGTGAATCTGTGTATTCTGCTCGTCGTTTGAGGGTGTGGGTTCGAATCCCACTTCTGACACGATATGTTTTATGAAAATAACTGGATTAGATGTCGTTTTAAAACGTCCAAATTGCACAAAACCACGTCGGGATGGCCGAGCGGTCTAAGGCGCCAGACTCAAGGGGCTTAGCTTCCTTCGTTCACGATGTGAATCTGTGTATTCTGGTTCTCGTTTGAGGGCATGGGTTCGAATCCCACTTCTGACACGATATGTTTTATGAAAATAACTGGATGAGATGTCATTTTAAAACGTCCAAATTCCATAAAACCACGTCAAGATGGCCTAGCGGTCTAAGGCGCCAGACTCAAGGGGCTTAGCTTCCTTCGTTCACGATGTGAATCTGTATATTCTGGTCCTCGTTTGAGGGCGTGGGTTCGAATATCACTTCTGACACGAAATGTTTCATGAAAGAAACTGAAAGAGGTGCAATTTTAAAGCGTCCAAATTTCACACCACCTCGTCAGGATGGCCTAGCGGTCTAAGGCGCCAGACTCAAGGGGCTTAGCTTCCTTCGTTCACGATGTGAATCTGTATATTCTAAGGCGCCAGACTCGAAGGAGCTTCCTTCGTTCACGATGTGAATCTGTGTATTCTGGTCCTCGTTTGAGGGCGTGGGTTCGAATCCCACTTCTGACACGATATGTTTTATGAAAATAACTGGTTGAGATGTCATTTTAAAACGTCCAAATTCCATAAAACCACGTCAAGATGGCCTAGCGGTCTAAGGCGCCAGACTCAAGGGGCTTAGCTTCCTTCGTTCACGATGTGAATATCTGTATATTCTGGTCCTCGTTTGAGGGCGTGGGTTTGAATATCACTTCTGACACGAAATGTTTCATGAAAAAAACTGAAAGAGGTGTAATTTTAAAGCGTCCAAATTTCACACCACCTCGTCAGGATGGCCGAGCGGTCTAAGGCGCCAGACTCAAGGGGCTTAGCTTCCTTCGTTCACGATGTGAATCTGTGAATTCTGGTCCTCGTTTGAGGGCGTGGGTTCGAATCCCACTTCTGACACGATATGTTTTATGAAAATAACTGGATGAGATGTCATTTTAAAACGTCCAAATTCCATAAAACCACGTCAAGATGGCCTAGCGGTCTAAGGCGCCAGACTCAAGGGGCTTAGCTTCCTTCATTCACGATGTGAATCTGTATATTCTAAGGCACCAGACTCGAAGGAGCTTCCTTCGTTCACGATGTGAATCTGTGTATTCTGCTCGTCGTTTGAGGGCGTGGGTTCGAATCCCACTTCTGACACGATATGTTTTATGAAAATAACTGGATTAGATGTCGTTTTAAAACGTCCAAATTGCACAAAACCACGTCGGGATGGCCGAGCGGTCTAAGGCGCCAGACTCAAGGGGCTTAGCTTCCTTCGTTCACGATGTGAATCTGTGTATTCTGGTTCTCGTTTGAGGGCATGGGTTCGAATCCCACTTCTGACACGATATGTTTTATGAAAATAACTGGATGAGATGTCATTTTAAAACGTCCAAATTCCATAAAACCACGTCAAGATGGCCTAGCGGTCTAAGGCGCCAGACTCAAGGGGCTTAGCTTCCTTCGTTCACGATGTGAATCTGTATATTCTGGTCCTCGTTTGAGGGCGTGGGTTCGAATATCACTTCTGACACGAAATGTTTCATGAAAGAAACTGAAAGAGGTGTAATTTTAAAGCGTCCAAATTTCACACCACCTCGTCAGGATGGCCTAGCGGTCTAAGGCGCCAGACTCAAGGGGCTTAGCTTCCTTCGTTCACGATGTGAATCTGTATATTCTAAGGCGCCAGACTCGAAGGAGCTTCCTTCGTTCACGATGTGAATCTGTATATTCTAAGGCGCCAGACTCGAAGGAGCTTCCTTCGTTCACGATGTGAATCTGTGTATTCTGGTCCTCGTTTGAGGGCGTGGGTTCGAATCCCACTTCTGACACGATATGTTTTATGAAAATAACTGGATGAGATGTCATTTTAAAACGTCCAAATTCCATAAAACCACGTCAAGATGGCCTAGCGGTCTAAGGCGCCAGACTCAAGGGGCTTAGCTTCCTTCGTTCACGATGTGAATATCTGTATATTCTAAGGCGCCAGACTCGAAGGAGCTTCCTTCGTTCACGATGTGCATCTGTGTATTCTGCTCGTGGTTTGAGGGCGTGGGTTCGAATCCCACTTCTGACACGATATGTTTTATGAAAATAACTGGATTAGATGTCGTTTTAAAACGTCCAAATTGCACAAAACCACGTCGGGATGGCCGAGCGGTCTAAGGCGCCAGACTCAAGGGGCTTAGCTTCCTTCGTTCACGATGTGAATCTGTATATTCTGGAACTCGTTTGAGGGCGTGGGTTCGAATATCACTTCTGACACGAAATGTTTCATGAAAAAAACTGAAAGAGGTGTAATTTTAAAGCGTCCAAATTTCACACCACCTCGTCAGGATGGCCGAGCGGTCTAAGGCGCCAGACTCAAGGGGCTTAGCTTCCTTCGTTCACGATGTGAATCTGTATATTCTAAGGCGCCAGACTCGAAGGAGCTTCCTTCGTTCACGATGTGAATTTGTGTATTCTGGTCCTCGTTTGAGGGCGTGGGTTCGAATCCCACTTCTGACACGATATGTTTTATGAAAATAACTGGATGAGATGTCATTTTAAATCGTCCAAATTCCATAAAACCACGTCAAGATGGCCTAGCGGTCTAAGGCGCCAGACTCAAGGGGCTTAGCTTCCTTCGTTCACGATGTGAATATTTGTATATTCTAAGGCGCCAGACTCGAAGGAGCTTCCTTCGTTCACGATGTGCATCTGTGTATTCTGCTCGTGGTTTGAGGGCGTGGGTTCGAATCCCACTTCTGACACGATATGTTTTATGAAAATAACTGGATTAGATGTCGTTTTAAAACGTCCAAATTGCACAAAACCACGTCGGGATGGCCGAGCGGTCTAAGGCGCCAGACTCAAGGGGCTTAGCTTCCTTCGTTCACGATGAGAATCTGTATATTCTGGAACTCGTTTGAGGGCGTGTGTTCGAATATCACTTCTGACACGAAATGTTTCATGAAAAAAACTGAAAGAGGTGTAATTTTAAAGCGTCCAAATTTCACACCACCTCGTCAGGATGGCCGAGCGGTCTAAGGCGCCAGACTCAAGGGGCTTAGCTTCCTTCGTTCACGATGTGAATCTGTATATTCTAAGGCGCCAGACTCGAAGGAGCTTCCTTCGTTCACGATGTGAATTTGTGTATTCTGGTCCTCGTTTGAGGGCGTGGGTTCGAATCCCACTTCTGACACGATATGTTTTATGAAAATAACTGGATGAGATGTCATTTTAAAACGTCCAAATTCCATAAAACCACGTCAAGATGGCCTAGCGGTCTAAGGCGCCAGACTCAAGGGGCTTAGCTTCCTTCGTTCACGATGTGAATATCTGTATATTCTGGTCCTCGTTTGCGTGGGTTCGAATATCACTTCTGACACGAAATGTTTCATGAAAAAAACTGAAAGAGGTGTAATTTTAAAGCGTCCAAATTTCACACCACCACGTCAGGATGGCCGAGCGGTCTAAGGCGCCAGAATCAAAGGGGCTTAGCTTCCTTCGTTCACGATGTGAATCTGTATATTCTGGTCCTCGTTTTAGGGCGTGGGTTCGAATACCACTTCTGACACGAAATGTTTCATGAAAAAAACTGAAAGAGGTGTAATTTTAAAGCGTCCAAATTTCACACCACCTCGTCAGGATGGCCTAGCGGTCTAAGGCGCTAGACTCAAGGGGCTTAGCTTCCTTCGTTCACGATGTGAATCTGTATATTCTGGTCCTCGTTTGAGGGCGTGGGTTCGAATATCACTTCTGACACGAAATGTTTTATGAAAATAACTGAAAGAGGTGTAATTTTAAAGCGTCCAAATTGCACAAAACCACGTCGGGATGGCCGAGCGGTCTAAGGCGCCAGACTCGAAGGAGCTTCCTTCGTTCACGATGTGAATATCTGTATATTCTGGTCCTCGTTTGCGTGGGTTCGAATATCACTTCTGACACGAAATGTTTCATGAAAAAAACTGAAAGAGGTGTAATTTTAAAGCGTCCAAATTTCACACCACCACGTCAGGATGGCCGAGCGGTCTAAGGCGCCAGAATCAAAGGGGCTTAGCTTCCTTCGTTCACGATGTGAATCTGTATATTCTGGTCCTCGTTTTAGGGCGTGGGTTCGAATACCACTTCTGACACGAAATGTTTCATGAAAAAAACTGAAAGAGGTGTAATTTTAAAGCGTCCAAATTTCACACCACCTCGTCAGGATGGCCTAGCGGTCTAAGGCGCTAGACTCAAGGGGCTTAGCTTCCTTCGTTCACGATGTGAATCTGTATATTCTGGTCCTCGTTTGAGGGCGTGGGTTCGAATATCACTTCTGACACGAAATGTTTTATGAAAATAACTGAAAGAGGTGTAATTTTAAAGCGTCCAAACTTCACACCACCTCGTCAGGATGGCCGAGCGGTCTAAGGCGCCAGACTCAAGAGGCTTAGCTTCCTTCGTTCACGTTGTGAATCTGTGTATTCTGGTCCTCGTTTGAGGGCGTGGGTTCGAATCCCACTTCTGACACGATATGTTTTATGAAAATAACTGGATGAGATGTCATTTTAAAACGTCCAAATTCCATAAAACCACGTCAAGATGGCCTAGCGGTCTAAGGCGCCAGACTCAAGGGGCTTAGCTTCCTTCGTTCACGATGTGAATATCTGTATATTCTGGTCCTCGTTTGAGGGCGTGGGTTCGAATATCACTTCTGACACGAAATGTTTCATGAAAAAAACTGAAAGAGGTGTAATTTTAAAGCGTCCAAATTTCACACCACCACGTCAGGATGGCCGAGCGGTCTAAGGCGCCAGACTCAAGGGGCTTAGCTTCCTTCGTTCACGATGTGAATCTGTATATTCTGGTCCTCGTTTGAGGGCGTGGGTTCGAATATCACTTCTGACACGAAATGTTTCATGAAAAAAACTGAAAGAGGTGTAATTTTAAAGCGTCCAAATTTCACACCACCTCGTCAGGATGGCCGAGCGGTCTAAGGCGCCAGACTCAAGGGGCTTAGCTTCCTTCGTTCACGTTGTGAATCTGTGTATTCTGGTCCTCGTTTGAGGGCGGGGGTTCGTATCCCACTTCTGACACGATATGTTTTATGAAAATAACTGGATTAGATGTCGTTTTAAAACGTCCAAATTGCACAAAACCACGTCGGGATGGCCGAGCGGTCTAAGGCGCCAGACTCGAAGGAGCTTCCTTCGTTCACGATGTGAATCTGTGAACTCTGCTCGTCGTTTGAGGGCGTGGGTTCGAATCCCACTTCTGACACGATATGTTTTATGAAAATAACTGGATTAGATGTCGTTTTAAAACGTCCAAATTGCACAAAACCACGTCGGGATGGCCGAGCGGTCTAAGGCGCCAGACTCAAGGGGCTTAGCTTCCTTCGTTCACGATGTGAATCTGTATATTCTGGAACTCGTTTGAGAGCGTGGGTTCGAATATCACTTCTGACACGAAATGTTTCATGAAAAAAACTGAAAGAGGTGTAATTTTAAAGCGTCCAAATTTCACACCACCTCTTCAGGATGGCCGAGCGGTCTAAGGCGCCAGACTCAAGGGGCTTAGCTTCCTTCGTTCACGATGTGAATCTGTGTATTCTGGTCTCCGTTTGAGGGCGTGGGTTCGAATCCCACTTCTGACACGATATGTTTTATGAAAATAACTGGATGAGATGTCATTTTAAAACGTCCAAATTCCATAAAACCACGTCAAGATGGCCTAGCGGTCTACGGCGCCAGACTCAAGGGGCTTAGCTTCCTTCGTTCACGATGTGAATCTGTATATTCTGGTCCTCGTTTGAGGGCGTGGGTTCGAATATCACTTCTGACACGAAATGTTGCATGAAAAAAACTGAAAGAGGTGTAATTTTAAAGCGTCCAAATTTCACACCACCACGTCAGGATGGCCGAGCGGTCTAAGGCGCCAGACTCAAGGGGCTTAGCTTCCTTCGTTCACGATGTGAAACTGTGTATTCTGGTCCTCGTTTGAGGGCGTGGGTTCGAATCCCACTTCTGACACGATATGTTTTAGGAAAATAACTGGATGAGATGTCATTTTAAAACGTCCAAATTCAATAAAACCGCGTCAGGATGGCCGAGCGGTCTAAGGCGCCAGACTCAAGGGGCTTAGCTTCCTTCGTTCACGTTGTGAATCTGTGTATTCTGGTCCTCGTTTGAGGGCGTGGGTTCGAATCCCACTTCAGACACGAAATGTTTTATGAAAATAACTGAAAGAGGTGTAATTTTAAAGCGTCCAAATTTCACACCACCTCGTCAGGATGGCCGAGCGGTCTAAGGAGCCAGACTCAAGGGGCTTAGCTTCCTTCGTTCACGATGTGAATCTGTGTATTCTGGTCTTCGTTTGAGGGCGTGGGTTCGAATCCCACTTCTGACACGATATGTTTTATGAAAATAACTGGATGAGATGTCATTTTAAAACGTCCAAATTCCATAAAACCACGTCAAGATGGCCTAGCGGTCTACGGCGCCAGACTCAAGGGGCTTAGCTTCCTTCGTTCACGATGTGAATCTGTATATTCTGGTCCTCGTTTGAGGGCGTGGGTTCGAATATCACTTCTGACACGAAATGTTGCATGAAAAAAACTGAAAGAGGTGTAATTTTAAAGCGTCCAAATTTCACACCACCACGTCAGGATGGCCGAGCGGTCTAAGGCGCCAGACTCAAGGGGCTTAGCTTCCTTCGTTCACGATGTGAAACTGTGTATTCTGGTCCTCGTTTGAGGGCGTGGGTTCGAATCCCACTTCTGACACGATATGTTTTAGGAAAATAACTGGATGAGATGTCATTTTAAAACGTCCAAATTCAATAAAACCGCGTCAGGATGGCCGAGCGGTCTAAGGCGCCAGACTCAAGGGGCTTAGCTTCCTTCGTTCACGTTGTGAATCTGTGTATTCTGGTCCTCGTTTGAGGGCGTGGGTTCGAATCCCACTTCAGACACGAAATGTTTTATGAAAATAACTGAAAGAGGTGTAATTTTAAAGCGTCCAAATTTCACACCACCTCGTCAGGATGGCCGAGCGGTCTAAGGAGCCAGACTCAAGGGGCTTAGCTTCCTTCGTTCACGATGTGAATCTGTGTATTCTGGTCTTCGTTTGAGGGCGTGGTTCGAATCCCACTTCTGACACGATATGTTTTATGAAAATAACTGGATGAGATGTCATTTTAAAACGTCCAAATTCCATAAAACCACGTCAAGATGGCCTAGCGGTCTACGGCGCCAGACTCAAGGGGCTTAGCTTCCTTCGTTCACGATGTGAATCTGTATATTCTGGTCCTCGTTTGAGGGCGTGGGTTCGAATATCACTTCTGACACGAAATGTTGCATGAAAAAAACTGAAAGAGGTGTAATTTTAAAGCGTCCAAATTTCACACCACCACGTCAGGATGGCCGAGCGGTCTAAGGCGCCAGACCCAAGGGGCTTAGCTTCCTTCGTTCACGATGTGAATCTGAATATTCTGGTCCTCGTTTGAGGGCGTGGGTTCGAATATCACTTCTGACACGAAATGTTTTAGGAAAATAACTGGATGAGATGTCATTTTAAAACGTCCAAATTCAATAAAACCGCGTCAGGATGGCCGAGCGGTCTAAGTCGCCAGACTCAAGGGGCTTAGCTTCCTTCGTTCACGATATGAATCTGTATATTCTGGTCCTCGTTTGAGGGCGTGGGTTCGAATATCAATTCTGACACGAAATGTTTTATGAAAATAACTGAAAGAGGTGTAATTTTAAAGCGTCCAAATTTCACACCACCACGTCAGGATGGCCGAGCGGTCTAAGGCGCCAGACTCAAGGGGCTTAGCTTCCTTCGTTCACGATGTGAATCTGTGTATTCTGGTCCTCGTTTGAGGGCGTGAGTTCGAATCCCACTTCTGACACGATATGTTTTAGGAAAATAACTGGATGAGATGTCATTTTAAAACGTCCAAATTCCATACAACCACGTCAAGATGGCCTAGCGGTCTAAGGCGCCAGACTCAAGGGGCTTAGCTTCCTTCGTTCACGATGTGAATCTGTATATTCTGGAACTCGTTTGAGGGCGTGGGTTTGAATATCACTTCTGACACGAAATGTTTCATGAAAAAAACTGAAAGAGGTGTAATTTTAAAGCGTCCAAATTTCACACCACCTCGTCAGGATTTCCGAGCGGTCTAAGGCGCCAGACTCAAGGGGCTTAGCTTCCTTCGTTCACGATGTGAATCTGTGTATTCTGGTCATCGTTTGAGGGCGTGGGTTCGAATCCGACTTCTGACACGATATGTATTATGAAAATAACTGGATGAGATGTCATTTTAAAACGTCCAAATTCCATACAACCACGTCAAGATGGCCTAGCGGTCTAAGGCGCCAGACTCAAGGGGCTTAGCTTCCTTCGTTCACGATGTGAATCTGAATATTCTGGTCCTCGTTTGAGGGCGTGGGTTCGAATATCACTTCTGACACGAAATGTTTCATGAAAAAAACTGAAACGTCAGGATGGCCGAGCGGTCTAAGGCGCCAGACTCAAGGGGCTTAGCTTCCTTCGTTCACGATGTGAAACTGTGTGTTCTGGTCCTCGTTTGAGGGCGTGGGTTCGAATCCCACTTCTGACACGATATGTTTTAGGAAAATAACTGGATGAGATGTCATTTTAAAACGTCCAAATTCCATACAACCACGTCAAGATGGCCTAGCGGTCTAAGGCGCCAGACTCAAGGGGCTTAGCTTCCTTCGTTCACGATGTGAATCTGTATATTCAGGTCCTCGTTTGAGGGCGTGGGCTCGAATATCACTTCTGACACGAAATGTTGCATGAAAAAAACTGAAAGAGGTGTAATTTTAAAGCGTCCAAATTTCACACCACCACGTCAGGATGGCCGAGCGGTCTAAGGCGCCAGACTCAAGGGGCTTAGTTTCCTTCGTTCACGATGTGAATCTGAATATTCTGGTCCTCGTTTGAGGGCGTGGGTTCGAATATCACTTCTGACACGAAATGTTTCATGAAAAAAACTGAAAGAGGTGTAATTTTAAAGCGTCCAAATTTCACACCACCACGTCAGGATGGCCGAGCGGTTTAAGGCGCCAGACTCAAGGGGCTTAGCTTCCTTCGTTCACGATGTGAAACTGTGTGTTCTGGTCCTCGTTTTAGGGCGTGGGTTCGAATCCCACTTCTGACACGATATGTTTTAGGAAAATAACTGGATGAGATGTCATTTTAAAACGTCCAAATTCAATAAAACCGCGTCAGGATGGCCGAGCGGTCTAAGTCGCCAGACTCAAGGGGCTTAGCTTCCTTCGTTCACGATATGAATCTGTATATTCTGGTCCTCGTTTGAGGGCGTGGGTACGAATATCAATTCTGACACGAAATGTTTTATGAAAATAACTGAAAGAGGTGTAATTTTAAAGCGTCCAAATTTCACACCAACACGTCAGGATGCCCGAGCGGTCTAAGGCGCCAGACTCAAGGGGCTTAGCTTCCTTCGTTCACGATGTGAATCTGTGTATTCTGGTCCTCGTTTGAGGGCGTGGGTTCGAATATCACTTCTGACACGAAATGTTGCATGAAAAAAACTGAAAGAGGTGTAATTTTAAAGCGTCCAAATTTCACACCACCACGTCAGGATGGCCGAGCGGTCTAAGGCGCCAGACTCAAGGGGCTTAGCTTCCTTCGTTCACGATGTGAAACTGTGTATTCTGGTCCTCGTTTGAGGGCGTGGGTTCGAATCCCACTTCTGACACGATATGTTTTAGGAAAATAACTGGATGAGATGTCATTTTAAAACGTCCAAATTCAATAAAACCGCGTCAGGATGGCCGAGCGGTCTAAGGCGCCAGACTCAAGGGGCTTAGCTTCCTTCGTTCACGTTGTGAATCTGTGTATTCTGGTCCTCGTTTGAGGGCGTGGGTTCGAATCCCACTTCAGACACGAAATGTTTTATGAAAATAACTGAAAGAGGTGTAATTTTAAAGCGTCCAAATTTCACACCACCTCGTCAGGATGGCCGAGCGGTCTAAGGAGCCAGACTCAAGGGGCTTAGCTTCCTTCGTTCACGATGTGAATCTGTGTATTCTGGTCTTCGTTTGAGGGCGTGGGTTCGAATCCCACTTCTGACACGATATGTTTTATGAAAATAACTGGATGAGATGTCATTTTAAAACGTCCAAATTCCATAAAACCACGTCAAGATGGCCTAGCGGTCTACGGCGCCAGACTCAAGGGGCTTAGCTTCCTTCGTTCACGATGTGAATCTGTATATTCTGGTCCTCGTTTGAGGGCGTGGGTTCGAATATCACTTCTGACACGAAATGTTGCATGAAAAAAACTGAAAGAGGTGTAATTTTAAAGCGTCCAAATTTCACACCACCACGTCAGGATGGCCGAGCGGTCTAAGGCGCCAGACCCAAGGGGCTTAGCTTCCTTCGTTCACGATGTGAATCTGAATATTCTGGTCCTCGTTTGAGGGCGTGGGTTCGAATATCACTTCTGACACGAAATGTTTTAGGAAAATAACTGGATGAGATGTCATTTTAAAACGTCCAAATTCAATAAAACCGCGTCAGGATGGCCGAGCGGTCTAAGTCGCCAGACTCAAGGGGCTTAGCTTCCTTCGTTCACGATATGAATCTGTATATTCTGGTCCTCGTTTGAGGGCGTGGGTTCGAATATCAATTCTGACACGAAATGTTTTATGAAAATAACTGAAAGAGGTGTAATTTTAAAGCGTCCAAATTTCACACCACCACGTCAGGATGGCCGAGCGGTCTAAGGCGCCAGACTCAAGGGGCTTAGCTTCCTTCGTTCACGATGTGAATCTGTGTATTCTGGTCCTCGTTTGAGGGCGTGAGTTCGAATCCCACTTCTGACACGATATGTTTTAGGAAAATAACTGGATGAGATGTCATTTTAAAACGTCCAAATTCCATACAACCACGTCAAGATGGCCTAGCGGTCTAAGGCGCCAGACTCAAGGGGCTTAGCTTCCTTCGTTCACGATGTGAATCTGTATATTCTGGAACTCGTTTGAGGGCGTGGGTTTGAATATCACTTCTGACACGAAATGTTTCATGAAAAAAACTGAAAGAGGTGTAATTTTAAAGCGTCCAAATTTCACACCACCTCGTCAGGATTTCCGAGCGGTCTAAGGCGCCAGACTCAAGGGGCTTAGCTTCCTTCGTTCACGATGTGAATCTGTGTATTCTGGTCATCGTTTGAGGGCGTGGGTTCGAATCCCACTTCTGACACGATATGTATTATGAAAATAACTGGATGAGATGTCATTTTAAAACGTCCAAATTCCATACAACCACGTCAAGATGGCCTAGCGGTCTAAGGCGCCAGACTCAAGGGGCTTAGCTTCCTTCGTTCACGATGTGAATCTGAATATTCTGGTCCTCGTTTGAGGGCGTGGGTTCGAATATCACTTCTGACACGAAATGTTTCATGAAAAAAACTGAAACGTCAGGATGGCCGAGCGGTCTAAGGCGCCAGACTCAAGGGGCTTAGCTTCCTTCGTTCACGATGTGAAACTGTGTGTTCTGGTCCTCGTTTGAGGGCGTGGGTTCGAATCCCACTTCTGACACGATATGTTTTAGGAAAATAACTGGATGAGATGTCATTTTAAAACGTCCAAATTCCATACAACCACGTCAAGATGGCCTAGCGGTCTAAGGCGCCAGACTCAAGGGGCTTAGCTTCCTTCGTTCACGATGTGAATCTGTATATTCAGGTCCTCGTTTGAGGGCGTGGGCTCGAATATCACTTCTGACACGAAATGTTGCATGAAAAAAACTGAAAGAGGTGTAATTTTAAATCGTCCAAATTTCACACCACCACGTCAGGATGGCCGAGCGGTCTAAGGCGCCAGACTCAAGGGGCTTAGTTTCCTTCGTTCACGATGTGAATCTGAATATTCTGGTCCTCGTTTGAGGGCGTGGGTTCGAATATCACTTCTGACACGAAATGTTTCATGAAAAAAACTGAAAGAGGTGTAATTTTAAAGCGTCCAAATTTCACACCACCACGTCAGGATGGCCGAGCGGTTTAAGGCGCCAGACTCAAGGGGCTTAGCTTCCTTCGTTCACGATGTGAAACTGTGTGTTCTGGTCCTCGTTTGAGGGCGTGGGTTCGAATCCCACTTCTGACACGATATGTTTTAGGAAAATAACTGGATGAGATGTCATTTTAAAACGTCCAAATTCAATAAAACCGCGTCAGGATGGCCGAGCGGCCTAAGTCGCCAGACTCAAGGGGCTTAGCTTCCTTCGTTCACGATATGAATCTGTATATTCTGGTCCTCGTTTGAGGGCGTGGGTACGAATATCAATTCTGACACGAAATGTTTTATGAAAATAACTGAAAGAGGTGTAATTTTAAAGCGTCCAAATTTCACACCAACACGTCAGGATGCCCGAGCGGTCTAAGGCGCCAGACTCAAGGGGCTTAGCTTCCTTCGTTCACGATGTGAATCTGTGTATTCTGGTCCTCGTTTGAGGGCGTGAGTTCGAATCCCACTTCTGACACGATATGTTTTAGGAAAATAACTGGATGAGATGTCATTTTAAAACGTCCAAATTCCATACAACCACGTCAAGATGGCCTAGCTGTCTAAGGCGCCAGACTCAAGGGGCTTAGCTTCCTTCGTTCACGATGTGAATCTGTATATTCTGGTCCTCGTTTGAGGGCGTGGGCTCGAATATCACTTCTGACACGAAATGTTGCATGAAAAAAACTAAAAGAGGTGTAATTTTAAAGCGTCCAAATTTCACACCACCACGTCAGGATGGCCGAGCGGTCTAAGGCGCCAGACTCAAGGGGCTTAGTTTCCTTCGTTCACGATGTGAATCAAAATATTCTGGTCCTCGTTTGAGGGCGTGGGTTCGAATATCACTTCTGACACGAAATGTTTCATGAAAAAAACTGAAAGAGGTGTAATTTTAAAGCGTCCAAATTGCACAAAACCACGTCGGGATGGCCGAGCGGTCTAAGGCGCCAGACTCAAGGGGCTTAGCTTCCTTCGTTCACGATGTGAATCTGTATATTCTGGTCCTCGTTTGAGGGCGTGGGTTCGAATATCACTTCTGACACGAAATGTTTAATGAAAATAACTGAAAGA
Organism: Phalangium opilio; assembly: GCF_054372755.1. NCBI lineage: Eukaryota > Metazoa > Arthropoda > Arachnida > Opiliones > Phalangiidae > Phalangium > Phalangium opilio. The sequence goes on from NW_028324253.1 coordinate 420,538, forward strand.
GGTGTAATTTTTAAGCGTCCAAATTTCACACCACCACGTCAGGATGGCCGAGCAGTCTAAGGCGCCAGACTCAAGGGGCTTAGCTTCCTTCGTTCACGATGTGAATCTGTGTATTCTGGTCCTCGTTTGAGGGCGTGGGTTCGAATCCCACTTCTGACACGATATGTTTTAGGAAAATGACTGGATGAGATGTCATTTTAAAACGTCCAAATTCAATAAAACCGCGTCAGGATGGCCGAGCGGTCTAAGGCGCCAGACTCAAGGGGCTTAGCTTCCTTCGTTCACGATGTGAATCTGAATATTCTGGTCCTCGTTTGAGGGCGTGGGTTCGAATATCACTTCTGACACGAAATGTTTCATGAAAAAAACTGAAACGTCAGGATGGCCGAGCGGTCTAAGGCGCCAGACTCAAGGGGCTTAGCTTCCTTCGTTCACGATGTGAAACTGTGTGTTCTGGTCCTCGTTTGAGGGCGTGGGTTCGAATCCCACTTCTGACACGATATGTTTTAGGAAAATAACTGGATGAGATGTCATTTTAAAACGTCCAAATTCCATACAACCACGTCAAGATGGCCTAGCGGTCTAAGGCGCCAGACTCAAGGGGCTTAGCTTCCTTCGTTCACGATGTGAATCTGTATATTCAGGTCCTCGTTTGAGGGCGTGGGCTCGAATATCACTTCTGACACGAAATGTTGCATGAAAAAAACTGAAAGAGGTGTAATTTTAAAGCGTCCAAATTTCACACCACCACGTCAGGATGGCCGAGCGGTCTAAGGCGCCAGACTCAAGGGGCTTAGTTTCCTTCGTTCACGATGTGAATCTGAATATTCTGGTCCTCGTTTGAGGGCGTGGGTTCGAATATCACTTCTGACACGAAATGTTTCATGAAAAAAACTGAAAGAGGTGTAATTTTAAAGCGTCCAAATTTCACACCACCACGTCAGGATGGCCGAGCGGTTTAAGGCGCCAGACTCAAGGGGCTTAGCTTCCTTCGTTCACGATGTGAAACTGTGTGTTCTGGTCCTCGTTTGAGGGCGTGGGTTCGAATCCCACTTCTGACACGATATGTTTTAGGAAAATAACTGGATGAGATGTCATTTTAAAACGTCCAAATTCAATAAAACCGCGTCAGGATGGCCGAGCGGTCTAAGTCGCCAGACTCAAGGGGCTTAGCTTCCTTCGTTCACGATATGAATCTGTATATTCTGGTCCTCGTTTGAGGGCGTGGGTACGAATATCAATTCTGACACGAAATGTTTTATGAAAATAACTGAAAGAGGTGTAATTTTAAAGCGTCCAAATTTCACACCAACACGTCAGGATGCCCGAGCGGTCTAAGGCGCCAGACTCAAGGGGCTTAGCTTCCTTCGTTCACGATGTGAATCTGTGTATTCTGGTCCTCGTTTGAGGGCGTGAGTTCGAATCCCACTTCTGACACGATATGTTTTAGGAAAATAACTGGATGAGATGTCATTTTAAAACGTCCAAATTCCATACAACCACGTCAAGATGGCCTAGCTGTCTAAGGCGCCAGACTCAAGGGGCTTAGCTTCCTTCGTTCACGATGTGAATCTGTATATTCTGGTCCTCGTTTGAGGGCGTGGGCTCGAATATCACTTCTGACACGAAATGTTGCATGAAAAAAACTAAAAGAGGTGTAATTTTAAAGCGTCCAAATTTCACACCACCACGTCAGGATGGCCGAGCGGTCTAAGGCGCCAGACTCAAGGGGCTTAGTTTCCTTCGTTCACGATGTGAATCAAAATATTCTGGTCCTCGTTTGAGGGCGTGGGTTCGAATATCACTTCTGACACGAAATGTTTCATGAAAAAAACTGAAAGAGGTGTAATTTTAAAGCGTCCAAATTGCACAAAACCACGTCGGGATGGCCGAGCGGTCTAAGGCGCCAGACTTAAGGGGCTTAGCTTCCTTCGTTCACGATGTGAATCTGTATATTCTGGTCCTCGTTTGAGGGCGTGGGTTCGAATATCACTTCTGACACGAAATGTTTAATGAAAATAACTGAAAGAGGTGTAATTTTAAAGCGTCCAAATTTCACACCACCACGTCAGGATGGCCGAGCGGTCTAAGGCGCCAGACTCAAGGGGCTTAGCTTCCTTCGTTCACGATGTGAATCTGTGTATTCTGGTCCTCGTTTGAGGGCGTGGGTTCGAATCCCACTTCTGACACGATATGTTTTAGGAAAATGACTGGATGAGATGTCATTTTAAAACGTCCAAATTCAATAAAACCGCGTCAGGATGGCCGAGCGGTCTAAGGCGCCAGACTCAAGGGGCTTAGCTTCCTTCGTTCACGTTGTGAATCTGTGTATTCTGGTCCTCGTTTGAGGGCGTGGGTTCGAATCCCACTTCTGACACGATATGTTTTATGAAAATAACTGGATTAGATGTCGTTTTAAAACGTCCAAATTTCACAAAACCACGTCGGGATGGCCGAGCGGTCTAAGGCGCCAGACTCAAGGGGCTTAGCTTCCTTCGTTCACGATGTGAATCTGAATATTCTGGTCCTCGTTTGAGGGCGTGGGTTCGAATATCACTTCTGACACGAAATGTTTCATGAAAAAAACTGAAAGAGGTTTAATTTTAAAGCGTCCAAATTTCACACCACCACGTCAGGATGGCCGAGCGGTCTAAGGCGCCAGACTCAAGGGGCTTAGCTTCCTTCGTTCACGATGTGAAACTGTGTGTTCTGGTCCTCGTTTGAGGGCGTGGGTTCGAATCCCACTTCTGACACGATATGTTTTAGGAAAATAACTGGATGAGATGTCATTTTAAAACGTCCAAATTCAATAAAACCGCGTCAGGATGGCCGAGCGGTCTAAGTCGCCAGACTCAAGGGGCTTAGCTTCCTTCGTTCACGATATGAATCTGTATATTCTGGTCCTCGTTTGAGGGCGTGGGTTCGAATATCAATTCTGACACGAAATGTTTTATGAAAATAACTGAAAGAGGTGTAATTTTAAAGCGTCCAAATTTCACACCACCACGTCAGGATGGCCGAGCGGTCTAAGGCGCCAGACTCAAGGGGCTTAGCTTCCTTCGTTCACGATGTGAAACTGTGTGTTCTGGTCCTCGTTTGAGGGCGTGGGTTCGAATCCCACTTCTGACACGATATGTTTTAGGAAAATAACTGGATGAGATGTCATTTTAAAACGTCCAAATTCCATAAAACCGCGTCAGGATGGCCGAGCGGTCTAAGGCGCCAGAATCAAGGGCTTAGCTTCCTTCGTTCACGTTGTGAATCTGTGTATTCTGGTCCTCGTTTGAGGGCGTGGGTTCGAATCCCACTTCTGACACGATATGTTTTATGATTATAACTGGATTAGATGTCGTTTTAAAACGTCCAAATTGCACAAAACCACGTCGGGATGGCCGAGCGGTCTAAGGCGCCAGACTCAAGGGGCTTAGCTTCCTTCGTTCACGATGTGAATCTGTATATTCTGGTCCTCGTTTGAGGGCGTGGGTTCGAATATCACTTCTGACACGAAATGTTTAATGAAAATAACTGAAAGAGGTGTAATTTTAAAGCGTCCAAATTTCACACCACCACGTCAGGATGGCCGAGCGGTCTAAGGCGCCAGACTCAAGGGGCTTAGCTTCCTTCGTTCACGATGTGAATCTGTGTATTCTGGTCCTCGTTTGAGGGCGTGGGTTCGAATCCCACTTCTGACACGATATGTTTTAGGAAAATGACTGGATGAGATGTCATTTTAAAACGTCCAAATTCAATAAAACCGCGTCAGGATGGCCGAGCGGTCTAAGGCGCCAGACTCAAGGGGCTTAGCTTCCTTCGTTCACGTTGTGAATCTGTGTATTCTGGTCCTCGTTTGAGGGCGTGGGTTCGAATCCCACTTCTGACACGATATGTTTTATGAAAATAACTGGATTAGATGTCGTTTTAAAACGTTCAAATTTCACAAAACCACGTCGGGATGGCCGAGCGGTCTAAGGCGCCAGACCCAAGGGGCTTAGCTTCCTTCGTTCACGATGTGAATCTGAATATTCTGGTCCTCGTTTGAGGGCGTGGGTTCGAATATCACTTCTGACACGAAATGTTTCATGAAAAAAACTGAAAGAGGTGTAATTTTAAAGCGTCCAAATTTCACACCACCACGTCAGGATGGCCGAGCGGTCTAAGGCGCCAGACTCAAGGGGCTTAGCTTCCTTCGTTCACGATGTGAAACTGTGTGTTCTGGTCCTCGTTTGAGGGCGTGGGTTCGAATCCCACTTCTGACACGATATGTTTTAGGAAAATAACTGGATGAGATGTCATTTTAAAACGTCCAAATTCAATAAAACCGCGTCAGGATGGCCAAGCGGTCTAAGGCGCCAGACTCAAGGGGCTTAGCTTCCTTCGTTCACGTTGTGAATCTGTGTATTCTGGTCCTCGTTTGAGGGCGTGGGTTCGAATCCCACTTCTGACACGATATGTTTTATGAAAATAACTGGATTAGATGTCGTTTTAAAACGTCCAAATTTCACAAAACCACGTCGGGATGGCCGAGCGGTCTAAGGCGCCAGACTCAAGGGGCTTAGCTTCCTTCGTTCACGATGTGAATCTGAATATTCTGGTCCTCGTTTGAGGGCGTGGGTTCGAATATCACTTCTGACACGAAATGTTTCATGAAAAAAACTGAAAGAGGTGTAATTTTAAAGCGTCCAAATTTCACACCACCACGTCAGGATGGCCGAGCGGTCTAAGGCGCCAGACTCAAGGGGCTTAGCTTCCTTCGTTCACGATGTGAAACTGTGTGTTCTGGTCCTCGTTTGAGGGCGTGGGTTCGAATCCCACTTCTGACACGATATGTTTTAGGAAAATAACTGGATGAGATGTCATTTTAAAACGTCCAAATTCAATAAAACCGCGTCAGGATGGCCGAGCGGTCTAAGTCGCCAGACTCAAGGGGCTTAGCTTCCTTCGTTCACGATATGAATCTGTATATTCTGGTCCTCGTTTGAGGGCGTGGGTTCGAATATCAATTCTGACACGAAATGTTTTATGAAAATAACTGAAAGAGGTGTAATTTTAAAGCGTCCAAATTTCACACCACCACGTCAGGATGGCCGAGCGGTCTAAGGCGCCAGACTCAAGGGGCTTAGCTTCCTTCGTTCACGATGTGAAACTGTGTGTTCTGGTCCTCGTTTGAGGGCGTGGGTTCGAATCCCACTTCTGACACGATATGTTTTAGGAAAATAACTGGATGAGATGTCATTTTAAAACGTCCAAATTCCATAAAACCGCGTCAGGATGGCCGAGCGGTCTAAGGCGCCAGAATCAAGGGCTTAGCTTCCTTCGTTCACGTTGTGAATCTGTGTATTCTGGTCCTCGTTTGAGGGCGTGGGTTCGAATCCCACTTCTGACACGATATGTTTTATGATTATAACTGGATTAGATGTCGTTTTAAAACGTCCAAATTGCACAAAACCACGTCGGGATGGCCGAGCGGTCTAAGGCGCCAGACTCAAGGGGCTTAGCTTCCTTCGTTCACGATGTGAATCTGTATATTCTGGTCCTCGTTTGAGGGCGTGGGTTCGAATATCACTTCTGACACGAAATGTTTAATGAAAATAACTGAAAGAGGTGTAATTTTAAAGCGTCCAAATTTCACACCACCACGTCAGGATGGCCGAGCGGTCTAAGGCGCCAGACTGAAGGGGCTTAGCTTCCTTCGTTCACGATGTGAATCTGTGTATTCTGGTCCTCGTTTGAGGGCGTGGGTTCGAATCCCACTTCTGACACGATATGTTTTAGGAAAATGACTGGATGAGATGTCATTTTAAAACGTCCAAATTCAATAAAACCGCGTCAGGATGGCCGAGCGGTCTAAGGCGCCAGACTCAAGGGGCTTAGCTTCCTTCGTTCACGTTGTGAATCTGTGTATTCTGGTCCTCGTTTGAGGGCGTGGGTTCGAATCCCACTTCTGACACGATATGTTTTATGAAAATAACTGGATTAGATGTCGTTTTAAAACGTCCAAATTTCACAAAACCACGTCGGGATGGCCGAGCGGTCTAAGGCGCCAGACTCAAGGGGCTTAGCTTCCTTCGTTCACGATGTGAATCTGTATATTCTGGTCCTCGTTTGAGGGCGTGGGTTCGAATATCACTTCTGACACGAAATGTTTAATGAAAATAACTGAAAGAGGTGTAATTTTAAAGCGTCCAAATTTCACACCACCACGTCACGATGGCCGAGCGGTCTAAGGCGCCAGACTCAAGGGGCTTAGCTTCCTTCGTTCACGATGTGAATCTGTGTATTCTGGTCCTGGTTTAAGGGCGTGGGTTCGAATCCCACTTCTGACACGATATGTTTTATGAACATAACTGGATTAGATGTCGTTTTAAAACGTCGAAATTCCATAAAACCGCGTCAGGATGGCCGAGCGGTCTAAGGCGCCAGAATCAAGGGGCTTAGCTTCCTTCGTTCACGTTGTGAATCTGCGTATTCTGCTCCTCGTTTGAGGGCGTGGGTTCGAATCCCACTTCTGACACGATATGTTTTATGAACATAACTGGATTAGATGTCGTTTTAAAACGTCCAAATTGCACAAAACCACGTCGGGATGGCCGAGCGGTCTAAGGCGCCAGACTCAAGGGGCTTAGCTTCCTTCGTTCACGTTGTGAATCTGTGTATTCTGTTCCTCGTTTGAGGGCGTGGGTTCGAATCCCACTTCTGACACGATATGTTTTATGAAAATAACTGGATTAGATGTCGTTTTAAAACGTCCAAATTTCACAAAACCACGTCGGGATGGCCGAGCGGTCTAAGGCGCCAGACTCAAGGGGCTTAGCTTCCTTCGTTCACGATGTGAATCTGTATATTCTGGTCCTCGTTTTAGGGCGTGGGTTCGAATATCACTTCTGACACGAAATGTTTTATGAAAATAACTGAAAGAGGTGTAATTTTAAAGCGTCCAAATTTCACACCACCACGTCACGATGGCCGAGCGGTCTAAGACGCCAGACTCAAGGGGCTTAGCTTCCTTCGTTCACGATGTGAGTCTGTGTATTCTGGTCCTGGTTTGATGGCTTGATTACGAATATCACTTCTGACACGAAATGTTTAATGAAAATAACTGAAAGAGGTGTAATTTTAAAGCGTCCAAATTTCACACCACCACGTCACGATGGACGAGCGGTCTAAGGCGCCAGACTCAAGGGGCTTAGCTTCCTTCGTTCACGATGTGAATCTGTGTATTCTGGTCCGGGTTTGAGGGCGTGGGTTCGAATCCCACTTCTGACACGATATGTTTTATGAACATAACTGGATTAGATGTCGTTTTAAAACGTCCAAATACCATAAAACCGCGTCAGGATGGCCGAGCGGTCTAAGGCGCCAGAATCAAGGGGCTTAGCTTCCTTCGTTCACGTTGTGAATCTGCGTATTCTGCTCCTCGTTTGAGGGCGTGGGTTCGAATCCCACTTCTGACACGATATGTTTTATGAACATAACTGGATTAGATGTCGTTTTAAAACGTCCAAATTGCACAAAACCACGTCGGGATGGCCGAGCGGTCTAAGGCGCCAGACTCAAGGGGCTTAGCTTCCTTCGTTCACGATGTGAATCTGTATATTCTGGTCCTCGTTTGAGGGCGTGGGTTCGAATATCACTTCTGACACGAAATGTTTTATGAAAATAACTGAAAGAGGTGTAATTTTAAAGCGTCCAAATTTCACACAACCACGTCACGATGGCCGAGCGGTCTAAGGCGCCAGAATCAAGGGGCTTAGCTTCCTTCGTTCACGTTGTGAATCTGCGTATTCTGCTCCTCGTTTGAGGGCGTGGGTTCGAATCCCACTTCTGACACGATATGTTTTATGAACATAACTGAATTAGATGTCGTTTTAAAACGTCCAAATTGCACAAAAACACGTCGGGATGGCCGAGCGGTCTAAGGCGCCAGACTCAAGGGGCTTAGCTTCCTTCGTTCACGATGTGAATCTGTATATTCTGGTCCTCGTTTGAGGGCGTGGGTTCGAATATCACTTCTGACAAGAAATGTTGCATGAAAAAAACTGAAAGAGGTGTAATTTTAAAGCGTCCAAATTTCACACCACCACGTCAGGATGGCCGAGCGGTCTAAGGCGCCAGACTCAAGGGGCTAAGCTTCCTTCGTTCACGATGTGAATCTGTGTATTCTGGTCCTCGTTTGAGGGCGTGAGTTCGAATCCCACTTCTGACACGATATGTTTTAGGAAAATAACTGGATGAGACGTCATTTTTAAACGTCCAAATTCCATAAAACCGCGTCAGGATGGCCGAGCGGTCTAAGGCGCCAGACTCAAGGGGCTTAGCTTCTATCGTTCACGTTGTGAGTCTGCGCATTCTGGTCCTCGTTTGAGGGCGTGGGTTCGAATCCCACTTCTGACACGATATGTTTTATGAAAATAACTGGATTAGATGTCGTTTTAAAACGTCCAAATTGCACAAAACCACGTCGGGATGGCCGAGCGGTCTAAGGCGCCAGACTCGAAGGAGCTTCCTTCGTTCACGATGTGAATCTGTGTATTCTGCTCGTCGTTTGAGGGCGTGGGTTCGAATCTCACTTCTGACACGATATGTTTTATGAAAATAACTGGATTAGATGTCGTTTTAAAACGTCCAAATTGCACAAAACCACGTCGGGATGGCCGAGCGGTCTAAGGCGCCAGACTCAAGGGACTTAGCTTCCTTCGTTCACGATGTGAATCTGTATATTCTGGAACTCGTTTGAGGGCGTGGGTTCGAATATCACTTCTGACACGAAATGTTTCATGAAAAAAAACTGAAAGAGGTGTAATTTTAAAGCGTCCAAATTTCACACCACCTCGTCAGGATGAACGAGCGGTCTAAGGCGCCAGACTCAAGGGGCTTAGCTTCCTTCGTTCACGATGTGAATCTGTGTATTCTGGTCCTCGTTTGAGGGCGTGGGTTCGAATTCCACTTCTGACACGATATGTTTTATGAAAATAACTGGATGAGATGTCATTTTAAAACGTCCAAATTCCGTAAAACCACGTCAAGATGGCCTAGCGGTCTAAGGCGCCAGACTCAAGGGGCTTAGCTTCCTTCGTTCACGATGTGAATCTGTATATTCTGGTCCTCGTTTGAGGGCGTGGGTTCGAAATCACTTCTGACACGAAATGATTCATGAAAAAAACTGAAAGAGGTGTAATTTTAAAGCGTCCAAATTTCACACCACCTCGTCAGGATGGCCGAGCGGTCTAAGGCGCCAGACTCAAGGGGCTTAGCTTCCTTCGTTCACGATGTGAATCTGTGTATTCTGGTCCTCGTTTGAGGGCGTGGGTTCGAATTCCACTTCTGACACGATATGTTTTATGAAAATAACTGGATGAGATGTCATTTTAAAACGTCCAAATTCCGTAAAACCACGTCAAGATGGCCTAGCGGTCTAAGGCGCCAGACTCAAGGGGCTTAGCTTCCTTCGTTCACGATGTGAATCTGTATATTCTGGTCCTCGTTTGAGGGCGTGGGTTCGAATATCACTTCTGACACGAAATGTTTTATGAAAATAACTGAAAGAGGTGTAATTTTAAAGCGTCCAAATTTCACACAACCACGTCACGATGGCCGAGCGGTCTAAGGCGCCAGACTCAAGGGGCTTAGCTTCCTTCGTTCACGATGTGAATCTGTGTATTCTGGTCCTGGTTTGAGGGCGTGATTTCGAATCCCACTTCTGACACGATATGTTTTAGGAAAATAACTGGATGAGATGTCATTTTAAAACGTCCAAATTCCATAAAACCGCGTCAGGATGGCCGAGCGGTCTAAGGCGCCAGAATCAAGGGGCTTAGCTTCCTTCGTTCACGTTGTGAATCTGTGTATTCTAGTCCTGGTTTGAGGGCGTGATTTCGAATCCCACTTCTGACACGATATGTTTTAGGAAAATAACTGGATGAGATGTCATTTTAAAACGTGCAAATTGCACAAAACCACGTCGGGATGGCCGAGCGGTCTAAGGCGCCAGACTCGAAGGAGCTTCCTTCGTTCACGATGTGAATCTGTGTATTCTGCTCGTCGTTTGAGGGCGTGGGTTCGAATCCCACTTCTGACACGATATGTTTTATGAAAATAACTGGATTAGATGTCGTTTTAAAACGTCCAAATTGCACAAAACCACGTCGGGATGGCCGAGCGGTCTAAGGCGCCAGACTCAAGGGGCTTAGCTTCCTTCGTTCACGATGTGAATCTGTATATTCTGGAACTCGTTTGAGGGCGTGGGTTCGAATATCACTTCTGACACGAAATGTTTCATGAAAAAAACTGAAAGAGGTGTAATTTTAAAGCGTCCAAATTTCACACCACCTCGTCAGGATGACCGAGCGGTCTAAGGCGCCAGACTCAAGGGGCTTAGCTTCCTTTGTTCACGATGTGAATCTGTGTATTCTGGTCCTCGTTTGATGGCGTGGGTTCGAATTCCACTTCTGACACGATATGTTTTATGAAAATAACTGGATTAGATATCGTTTTAAAACGTCCAAATTGCACAAAACCACGTCGGGATGGCCGAGCGGTCTAAGGCGCCAGACTCGAAGGAGCTTCCTTCGTTCACGATGTGAATCTGTGTATTCTGCTCGTCGTTTGAGGGCGTGGGTTCGAATCCCACTTCTGACACGATATGTTTTATGAAAATAACTGGATTAGATGTCGTTTTAAAACGTCCAAATTGCACAAAACCACGTCGGGATGGCCGAGCGGTCTAAGGCGCCAGACTCAAGGGGCTTAGCTTCCTTCGTTCACGATGTGAATCTGTATATTCTGGAACTCGTTTGAGGGCGTGGGTTCGAATATCACTTCTGACACGAAATGTTTCATGAAAAAAACTGAAAGAGGTGTAATTTTAAAGCGTCCAAATTTCACACCACCTCGTCAGGATGACCGAGCGGTCTAAGGCGCCAGACTCAAGGGGCTTAGCTTCCTACGTTCACGATGTGAATCTGTGTATTCTGGTCCTCGTTTGAGGGCGTGGGTTCGAATTCCACTTCTGACACGATATGTTTTATGAAAATAACTGGATTAGATGTCGTTTTAAAACGTCCAAATTGCACAAAACCACGTCGGGATGGCCGAGCGGTCTAAGGCGCCAGACTCGAAGGAGCTTCCTTCGTTCACGATGTGAATCTGTGTATTCTGCTCGTCGTTTGAGGGCGTGGGTTCGAATCCCACTTCTGACACGATATGTTTTATGAAAATAACTGGATTAGATGTCGTTTTAAAACGTCCAAATTTCACAAAACCACGTCGGGATGGCCGAGCGGTCTAAGGCGCTAGACTCAAGGGGCTTAGCTTCCTTCGTTCACGATGTGAATCCGTATATTCTGGAACTCGTTTGAGGGCGTGGGTTCGAATATCACTTCTGACACGAAATGTTTCATGAAAAAAACTGAAAGAGGTGTAATTTTAAAGCGTCCAAATTTCACACCACCTCGTCAGAATGACCGAGCGGTCTAAGGCGCCACACTCAAGGGGCTTAGCTTCCTTCGTTCACGATGTGAATCTGTGTATTCTGGTCCTCGTTTGAGGGCGTGGGTTCGAATTCCACTTCTGACACGATATGTTTTATGAAAATAACTGGATGAGATGTCATTTTAAAACGTCCAAATTCCGTAAAACCACGTCAAGATGGCCTAGCGGTCTAAGGCGCCAGACTCAAGGGGCTTACCTTCCTTCGTTCACGATGTGAATCTGTATATTCTGGTCCTCGTTTGAGGGCGTGGGTTCGAATATCACTTCTGACACGAAATGTTTCATGAAAAAAACTGAAAGAGGTGTAATTTTAAAGCGTCCAAATTTCACACCACCTCGTCAGGATGGCCGAGCGGTCTAAGGCGCCAGACTCAAGGGGCTTAGCTTCCTTCGTTCACGATGTGAATCTGTGTATTCTGGTCCTCGTTTGAGGGCGTGGGTTCGAATTCCACTTCTGACACGATATGTTTTATGAAAATAACTGGATTAGATATCGTTTTAAAACGTCCAAATTGCACAAAACCACGTCGGGATGGCCGAGCGGTCTAAGGCGCCAGACTCGAAGGAGCTTCCTTCGTTCACGATGTGAATCTGTGTATTCTGCTCGTCGTTTGAGGGCGTGGGTTCGAATCCCACTTCTGACACGATATGTTTTATGAAAATAACTGGATTAGATGTCGTTTTAAAACGTCCAAATTGCACAAAACCACGTCGGGATGGCCGAGCGGTCTAAGGCGCCAGACTCAAGGGGCTTAGCTTCCTTCGTTCACGATGTGAATCTGTATATTCTGGAACTCGTTTGAGGGCGTGGGTTCGAATATCACTTCTGACACGAAATGTTTCATGAAAAAAACTGAAAGAGGTGTAATTTTAAAGCGTCCAAATTTCACACCACCTCGTCAGGATGACCGAGCGGTCTAAGGCGCCAGACTCAAGGGGCTTAGCTTCCTACGTTCACGATGTGAATCTGTGTATTCTGGTCCTCGTTTGAGGGCGTGGGTTCGAATTCCACTTCTGACACGATATGTTTTATGAAAATAACTGGATTAGATGTCGTTTTAAAACGTCCAAATTGCACAAAACCACGTCGGGATGGCCGAGCGGTCTAAGGCGCCAGACTCGAAGGAGCTTCCTTCGTTCACGATGTGAATCTGTGTATTCTGGTCCTCGTTTGAGGGCGTGGGTTCGAATTCCACTTCTGACACGATATGTTTTATGAAAATAACTGGATGAGATGTCATTTTAAAACGTCCAAATTCCGTAAAACCACGTCAAGATGGCCTAGCGGTCTAAGGCGCCAGACTCAAGGGGCTTAGCTTCCTTCGTTCACGATGTGAATCTGTATATTCTGGTCCTCGTTTGAGGGCGTGGGTTCGAATATCACTTCTGACACGAAATGTTTTCTGAAAATAACTGAAAGAGGTGTAATTTTAAAGCGTCCAAATTTCACACAACCACGTCACGATGGCCGAGCGGTCTAAGGCGCCAGACTCAAGGGGCTTAGCTTCCTTCGTTCACGATGTGAATCTGTGTATTCTGGTCCTGGTTTGAGGGCGTGATTTCGAATCCCACTTCTGACACGATATGTTTTAGGAAAATAACTGGATGAGATGTCATTTTAAAACGTCCAAATTCCATAAAACCGCGTCAGGATGGCCGAGCGGTCTAAGGCGCCAGAATCAAGGGGCTTAGCTTCCTTCGTTCACGTTGTGAATCTGTGTATTCTGGTCCTGGTTTGAGGGCGTGATTTCGAATCCCACTTCTGACACGATATGTTTTAGGAAAATAACTGGATGAGATGTCATTTTAAAACGTCCAAATTGCAAAAAACCACGTCGGGATGGCCGAGCGGTCTAAGGCGCCAGACTCAAGGGGCTTAGCTTCCTTCGTTCACGATGTGAATCTGTATATTCTGGTCCTCGTTTGAGGGCGTGGGTTCGAATATCACTTCTTTACACGAAATGTTGCATGAAAAAAACTGAAAGAGGTGTAATTTTAAAGCGTCCAAATTTCACACCACCACGTCAGGATGGCCGAGCGGTCTATGGCGCCAGACTCAAGGGGCTTAGCTTCCTTCGTTCACGATGTGAATCTGTGTATTCTGGTCTTCGTTTGAGGGCGTGAGTTCGAATCTCACTTCTGACACGATATGTTTTAGGAAAATAACTGGATGAGACGTCATTTTTAAACGTCCAAATTCCATAAAACCGCGTCAGGATGGCCGAGCGGTCTAAGGCGCCAGACTCAAGGGGCTTAGCTTCCTTCGTTCACGATGTGAATCTGTATATTCTGGAACTCGTTTGAGGGCGTGGGTTCGAATATCACTTCTGACACGAAATGTTTCATGAAAAAAACTGAAAGAGGTGTAATTTTAAAGCGTCCAAATTTCACACCACCTCGTCAGGATGGCCGAGCGGTCTAAGGCGCCAGACTCAAGGGGCTTAGCTTCCTTCGTTCACGATGTGAATCTGTGTATTCTGGTCCTCGTTTGAGGGCGTGGGTTCGAATTCCACTTCTGACACGATATGTTTTATGAAAATAACTGGATGAGATGTCATTTTAAAACGTCCAAATTCCGTAAAACCACGTCAAGATGGCCTAGCGGTCTAAGGCGCCAGACTCAAGGGGCTTAGCTTCCTTCGTTCACGTTGTGAATCTGTGTATTCTGGTCCTCGTTTGAGGGCGTGGGTTCGAATCCCACTTCTGACACGATATGTTTTATGAAAATAACTGGATTAGATGTCGTTTTAAAACGTCCAAATTGCACCAAACCACGTCGGGATGGCCGAGCGGTCTAAGGCGCCAGAGTCGAAGGAGCTTCCTTCGTTCACGATGTGAATCTGTGTATTCTGCTCGTCGTTTGAGGGCGTGGGTTCGAATCCCACTTCTGACACGATATGTTTTATGAAAATAACTGGATAAGATGTCGTTTTAAAACGTCCAAATTGCACAAAACCACGTCGGGATGGCCGAGCGGTCTAAGGCGCCAGACTCTAGGGGCTTAGCTTCCTTCGTTAACGATGTGAATCTGTATATTCTGGAACTCGTTTGAGGGCGTGGGTTCGAATATCACTTCTGACACGAAATGTTTCATGAAAAAAACTGAAAGAGGTGTAATTTTAAAGCGTCCAAATTTCACACCACCTCGTCAGGATGGCCGAGCGGTCTAAGGCGCCAGACTCAAGGGGCTTAGCTTCCTTCGTTCACGATGTGAATCTGTGTATTCTGGTCCTCCTTTGAGGGCGTGGGTTCGAATTCCACTTCTGACACGATATGTTTTATGAAAATAACTGGATGAGATGTCATTTTAAAACGTCCAAATTCCGTAAAACCACGTCAAGATGGCCTAGTGGTCTAAGGCGCCAGACTCAAGGGGCTTAGCTTCCTTCGTTCACGATGTGAATCTGTATATTCTGGTCCTCTATTGAGGGCGTGGGTTCGAATATCACTTCTGACACGAAATGTTTTATGAAAATAACTGAAAGAGGTGTAATTTTAAAGCGTCCAAATTTCACACAACCACGTCACGATGGCCGAGCGGTCTAAGGCGCCAGACTCAAGGGGCTTAGCTTCCTTCGTTCACGATGTGAATCTGTGTATTCTGGTCCTGGTTTGAGGGCGTTATTTCGAATCCCACTTCTAACACGATATGTTTTAGGAAAATAACTGGATGAGATGTCATTTTAAAACGTCCAAATTCCATAAAACCGCGTCAGGATGGCCGAGCGGTCTAAGGCGCCAGAATCAAGGGGCTTAGCTTCCTTCGTTCACGTTGTGAATCTGCGTATTCTGGTCCTCGTTTGAGGGCGTGGGTTCGAATCCCACTTTTGACACGATATGTTTTATGAAAATAACTGGATTAGATGTCGTTTTAAAACGTCCAAATTGCAAAAAACCACGTCGGGATGGCCGAGCGGTCTAAGGCGCCAGACTCGAAGGAGCTTCCTTATTTCACGATGTGAATCTGTGTATTCTGCTCGTCGTTTGAGGGCGTGGGTTCGAATCCCACTTCTGACACGATATGTTTTATGAAAATAACTGGATTAGATGTCGTTTTAAAACGTCCAAATTGCACAAAACCACGTCGGGATGGCCGAGCGGTCTAAGGCGCCAGACTGAAGGGGCTTAGCTTCCTTCGTTCACGATGTGAATCTGTATATTCTGGAACTCGTTTGAGGGCGTGGGTTCGAATATCACTTCTGACACGAAATGTTTCATGAAAAAAACTGAAAGAGGTGTAATTTTAAAGCGTCCAAATTTCACACCACCTCGTCAGGATGACCGAGCGGTCTAAGGCGCCAGACTCAAGGGGCTTAGCTTCCTTCGTTCACGATGTGAATCTGTGTATTCTGGTCCTCGTTTGAGGGCGTGGGTTCGAATTCCACTTCTGACACGATATGTTTTATGAAAATAACTGGATGAGATGTCATTTTAAAACGTCCAAATTCCGTAAAACCACGTCAAGATGGCCTAGCGGTCTAAGGCGCCAGACTCAAGGGGCTTAGCTTCCTTCGTTCACGATGTGAATCTGTATATTCTGGTCCTCGTTTGAGGGCGTGGGTTCGAATATCACTTCTGACACGAAATGTTTCATGAAAAAAACTGAAAGAGGTGTAATTTTAAAGCGTCCAAATTTCACACCACCTCGTCAGGATGGCCGAGCGGTCTAAGGCGCCAGACTCAAGGGGCTTAGCTTCCTTCGTTCACGATGTGAATCTGTGTATTCTGGTCCTCGTTTGAGGGCGTGGGTTCGAATTCCACTTCTGACACGATATGTTTTAGGAAAATAACTGGATGAGATGTCATTTTAAAACGTCCAAATTCCATAAAACCGCGTCAGGATGGCCGAGCGGTCTAAGGCGCCAGAATCAAGGGGCTTAGCTTCCTTCGTTCACGATGTGAATCTGTATATTCTGGTCCTCGTTTGAGGGCGTGGGTTCGAATATCACTTCTGACACGAAATGTTGCATGAAAAAAACTGAAAGAGGTGTAATTTTAAAGCGTCCAAATTTCACACCACCACGTCAGGATGGCCGAGCGGTCTATGGCGCCAGACTCAAGGGGCTTAGCTTCCTTCGTTCACGATGTGAATCTGTGTATTCTGGTCTTCGTTTGAGGGCGTGAGTTCGAATCTCACTTCTGACACGATATGTTTTAGGAAAATAACTGGATGAGACGTCATTTTTAAACGTCCAAATTCCATAAAACCGCGTCAGGATGGCCGAGCGGTCTAAGGCGCCAGACTCAAGGGGCTTAGCTTCCTTCGTTCACGTTGTGAATCTGTGTATTCTGGTCCTCGTTTGAGGGCGTGGGTTCGAATCCCAATTCTGACACGATATGTTTTATGAAAATAACTGGATTAGATGTCGTTTTAAAACGTCCAAATTGCACAAAACCACGTCGGGATGGCCGAGCGGTCTAAGGCGCCAGACTCAAGGGGCTTAGCTTCCTTCGTTCACGATGTGAATCTGTATATTCTGGAACTCGTTTGAGGGCGTGGGTTCGAATATCACTTCTGACACGAAATGTTTCATGAAAAAAACTGAAAGAGGTGTAATTTTAAAGCGTCCAAATTTCACACCACCTCGTCAGGATGGCCGAGCGGTCTAAGGCGCCAGACTCAAGGGGCTTAGCTTCCTTCGTTCACGATGTGAATCTGTGTATTCTGGTCCTCGTTTGAGGGCGTGGGTTCGAATTCCACTTCTGACACGATATGTTTTATGAAAATAACTGGATGAGATGTCATTTTAAAACGTCCAAATTCCGTAAAACCACGTCAAGATGGCCTAGCGGTCTAAGGCGCCAGACTCAAGGGGCTTAGCTTCCTTCGTTTACGTTGTGAATCTGTGTATTCTGGTCCTCGTTTGAGGGCGTGGGTTCGAATCCCACTTCTGACACGATATGTTTTATGAAAATAACTGGATTAGATGTCGTTTTAAAACGTCCAAATTGCACAAAACCACGTCGGGATGGCCGAGCGGTCTAAGGCGCCAGAGTCGAAGGAGCTTCCTTCGTTCACGATGTGAATCTGTGTATTCTGCTCGTCGTTTGAGGGCGTGGGTTCGAATCCCACTTCTGACACGATATGTTTTATGAAAATAACTGGATAAGATGTCGTTTTAAAACGTCCAAATTGCACAAAACCACGTCGGGATGGCCGAGCGGTCTAAGACGCCAGACTCAAGGGGCTTAGCTTCCTTCGTTAACGATGTGAATCTGTATATTCTGGAACTCGTTTGAGGGCGTGGGTTCGAATATCACTTCTGACACGAAATGTTTCATGAAAAAAACTGAAAGAGGTGTAATTTTAAAGCGTCCAAATTTCACACCACCTCGTCAGGATGGCCGAGCGGTCTAAGGCGCCAGACTCAAGGGGCTTAGCTTCCTTCGTTCACGATGTGAATCTGTGTATTCTGGTCCTCGTTTGAGGGCGTGGGTTCGAATTCCACTTCTGACACGATATGTTTTATGAAAATAACTGGATGAGATGTCATTTTAAAACGTCCAAATTCCGTAAAACCACGTCAAGATGGCCTAGCGGTCTAAGGCGCCAGACTCAAGGGGCTTAGCTTCCTTCGTTCACGATGTGAATCTGTATATTCTGGTCCTCGTTTGAGGGCGTGGGTTCGAATATCACTTCTGACACGAAATGTTTTATGAAAATAACTGAAAGAGGTGTAATTTTAAAGCGTCCAAATTTCACACAACCACGTCACGATGGCCGAGCGGTCTAAGGCGCCAGACTCAAGGGGCTTAGCTTCCTTCGTTCACGATGTGAATCTGTGTATTCTGGTCCTGGTTTGAGGGCGTTATTTCGAATCCCACTTCTGACACGATATGTTTTAGGAAAATAACTGGATGAGATGTCATTTTAAAACGTCCAAATTCCATAAAACCGCGTCAGGATGGCCGAGCGGTCTTAGGCGCCAGAATCAAGGGGCTTAGCTTCCTTCGTTCACGTTGTGAATCTGCGTATTCTGGTCCTCGTTTGAGGGCGTGGGTTCGAATCCCACTTTTGACACGATATGTTTTATGAAAATAACTGGATTAGATGTCGTTTTAAAACGTCCAAATTGCAAAAAACCACGTCGGGATGGCCGAGCGGTCTAAGGCGCCAGACTCAAGGGGCTTAGCTTCCTTCGTTCACGATGTGAATCTGTATATTCTGGTCCTCGTTTGAGGGCGTGGGTTCGAATATCACTTCTGACACGAAATGTTGCATGAAAAAAACTGAAAGAGGTGTAATTTTAAAGCGTCCAAATTTCACACCACCACGTCAGGATGGCCGAGCGGTCTATGGCGCCAGACTCAAGGGGCTTAGCTTCCTTCGTTCACGATGTGAATCTGTGTATTCTGGTCCTCGTTTGAGGGCGCGAGTTCGAATCTCACTTCTGACACGATATGTTTTAGGAAAATAACTGGATGAGGCGTCATTTTTAAACGTCCAAATTCCATAAAACCGCGTCAGGATGGCCGAGCGGTCTAAGGCGCCAGACTCAAGGGGCTTAGCTTCCTTCGTTCACGTTGTGAATCTGTGTATTTTGGTCCTCGTTTGAGGGCGTGGGTTCGAATCCCACTTCTGACACGATATGTTTTATGAAAATAACTGGATTAGATGTCGTTTTAAAACGTCCAAATTGCACAAAACCACGTCAGGATGGCCGAGCGGTCTAAGGCGCCAGACTCAAGGGGCTTAGCTTCCTTCGTTCACGATGTGAATCTGTGTATTCTGGTCCTGGTTTGAGGGCGTTATTTCGAATCCCACTTCTGACACGATATGTTTTATGAAAATAACTGGATTAGATGTCGTTTTAAAACGTCCAAATTGCACAAAACCACGTCGGGATGGCCGAGCGGTCTAAGGCGCCAGAGTCGAAGGAGCTTCCTTCGTTCACGATGTGAATCTGTGTATTCTGCTCGTCGTTTGAGGGCGTGGGTTCGAATCCCACTTCTGACACGATATGTTTTATGAAAATAACTGGATAAGATGTCGTTTTAAAACGTCCAAATTGCACAAAACCACGTCGGGATGGCCGAGCGGTCTAAGACGCCAGACTCAAGGGGCTTAGCTTCCTTCGTTAACGATGTGAATCTGTGTATTCTGCTCGTCGTTTGAGGGCGTGGGTTCGAATCCCACTTCTGACACGATATGTTTTATGAAAATAACTGGATAAGATGTCGTTTTAAAACGTCCAAATTGCACAAAACCACGTCGGGATGGCCGAGCGGTCTAAGACGCCAGACTCAAGGGGCTTAGCTTCCTTCGTTAACGATGTGAATCTGTATATTCTGGAACTCGTTTGAGGGCGTGGGTTCGAATATCACTTCTGACACGAAATGTTTCATGAAAAAAACTGAAAGAGGTGTAATTTTAAAGCGTCCAAATTTCACACCACCTCGTCAGGATGGCCGAGCGGTCTAAGGCGCCAGACTCAAGGGGCTTAGCTTCCTTCGTTCACGATGTGAATCTGTGTATTCTGTCCTCGTTTGAGGGCGTGGGTTCGAATTCCACTTCTGACACGATATGTTTTATGAAAATAACTGGATGAGATGTCATTTTAAAACGTCCAAATTCCGTAAAACCACGTCAAGATGGCCTAGCGGTCTAAGGCGCCAGACTCAAGGGGCTTAGCTTCCTTCGTTCACGATGTGAATCTGTATATTCTGGTCCTCGTTTGAGGGCGTGGGTTCGAATATCACTTCTGACACGAAATGTTTTATGAAAATAACTGAAAGAGGTGTAATTTTAAAGCGTCCAAATTTCACACAACCACGTCACGATGGCCGAGCGGTCTAAGGCGCCAGACTCAAGGGGCTTAGCTTCCTTCGTTCACGATGTGAATCTGTGTATTCTGGTCCTGGTTTGAGGGCGTTATTTCGAATCCCACTTCTGACACGATATGTTTTAGGAAAATAACTGGATTAGATGTCGTTTTAAAACGTCCAAATTGCACAAAACCACGTCGGGATGGCCGAGCGGTCTAAGGCGCCAGATTCAAGGGGCTTAGCTTCCTTCGTTCACGATGTGAATCTGTATATTCTGGTCCTCGTTTGAGGGCGTGGGTTCGAATATCACTTCTGACACGAAATGTTGCATGAAAAAAACTGAAAGAGGTGTAATTTTAAAGCGTCCAAATTTCACACCACCACGTCAGGATGGCCGAGCGGTCTATGGCGCCAGACTCAAGGGGCTTAGCTTCCTTCGTTCACGATGTGAATCTGTGTATTCTGGTCCTCGTTTGAGGGCGCGAGTTCGAATCTCACTTCTGACACGATATGTTTTAGGAAAATAACTGGATTAGATGTCGTTTTAAAACGTCCAAATTGCACAAAACCACGTCGGGATGGCCGAGCGGTCTAAAGCGCCAGAGTCGAAGGAGCTTCCTTCGTTCACGATGTGAATCTGTGTATTCTGCTCGTCGTTTGAGGGCGTGGGTTCGACTCCCACTTCTGACACGATATGTTTTATGAAAATAACTTGATTAGATGTCATTTTTAAACGTCCAAATTCCATAAAACCGCGTCAGGATGGCCGAGCGGTCTAAGGCGCAAGACTCAAGGGGCTTAGCTTCCTTCGTTCACGTTGTGAATCTGTGTATTCTGGTCCTCGTTTGAGGGCGTGGGTTCGAATCCCACTTCTGACACGATATGTTTTATGAAAATAACTGGATTAGATGTCGTTTTAAAACGTCCAAATTGCACAAAACCACGTCGGGATGGCCGAGCGGTCTAAAGCGCCAGAGTCGAAGGAGCTTCCTTCGTTCACGATGTGAATCTGTGTATTCTGCTCGTCGTTTGAGGGCGTGGGTTCGACTCCCACTTCTGACACGATATGTTTTATGAAAATAACTTGATTAGATGTCGTTTTAAAACGTCCAAATTGCACAAAACCACGTCAGGATGGCCGAGCGGTCTAAGGCGCCAGACTCAAGGGGCTTAGCTTCCTTCGTTCACGATGTGAATCTGTATATTCTGGAACTCGTTTGAGGGCGTGGGTTCGAATATCACTTCTGACACGAAATGTTTCATGAAAAAAACTGAAAGAGGTGTAATTTTAAAGCGTCCAAATTTCACACCACCTCGTCAGGATGGCCGAGCGGTCTAAGGCGCCAGACTCAAGGGGCTTAGCTTCCTTCGTTCACGATGTGAATCTGTGTATTCTGGTCCTCGTTTGAGGGCGTGGGTTCGAATCCCACTTCTGCCACGATATGTTTTATGAAAATAACTGGATGAGATGTCATTTTAAAACGTCCAAATTCCGTAAAACCGCGTCAGGATGGCCGAGCGGTCTAAGGCGCCAGACTCAAGGGGCTTAGCTTCCTTCGTTCACGTTGTGAATCTGTGTATTCTGGTCCTCGTTTGAGGGCGTGGGTTCGAATCCCAATTCTGACACGATATGTTTTATGAAAATAACTGGATTAGATGTCGTTTTAAAACGTCCAAATTGCACAAAACCACGTCGGGATGGCCGAGCGGTCTAAGGCGCCAGACTCAAGGGGCTTAGCTTCCTTCGTTCACGATGTGAATCTGTGTCTTATGTTCCTCGTTTGAGGGCGTGGGTTCGAATCCCACTTCTGACACGATATGTTTTATGAAAATAACTGGATTAGATGTCGTTTTAAAACGTCCAAATTGCACAAAACCACGTCGGGATAGCCGAGCGGTCTAAGGCGCCAGACTCGAAGGAGCTTCCTTTCTTCACGATGTGAATCTGTGTATTCTGCTCCTCGTTTGAGGGCGTGGGTTCGAATATCACTTCTGACACGAAATGTTTTATGAAAATAACTGAAAGAGGTGTAATTTTAAAGCGTCCAAATTTCATCACCACGTCACGATGGCCGAGTGGTCTAAGGCGCCAGACTCAAGGGGCTTAGCTTCCTTCGTTCACGATGTGAATCTGTGTATTCTGGTCCTGGTTTGAGGGCGTGATTTCGAATTCCACTTCTGACACGATATGTTTTAGGAAAATAACTGGATGAGATGTCATTTTAAAACGTCCAAATTCCATAAAACCGCGTCAGGATGGCCGAGCGGTCTAAGGCGCCAGAATCAAGGGCTTAGCTTCCTTCTTTCACGTTGTGAATCTGTGTATTCTGTTCCTCGTTTGAGGGCGTGGGTTCGAATCCCACTTCTGACACGATATGTTTTATGAAAATAACTGGATTAGATGTCGTTTTAAAACGTCCAAATTGCACAAAACCACGTCGGGATAGCCGAGCGGTCTAAGGCGCCAGACTCGAAGGAGCTTCCTTCCTTCACGATGTGAATCTGTGTATTCTGCTCCTCGTTTGAGGGCGTGGGTTCGAATATCACTCCTGACACGAAATGTTTTAAGAAAATAACTGAAAGAGGTGTAATTTTAAAGCGTCCAAATTTCACACCACCATGTCACGATGGCCGAGCGGTCTAAGGCGCCAGACTCAAGGGGCTTAGCTTCCTTCGTTCACGATGTGAATCTGTGTATTCTGGTTCTTGTTTGAGGGCGCGAGTTCGAATCTCACTTCTGACACGATATGTTTTAGGAAAATAACTGGATGAGGCGTCATTTTTAAACGTCCAAATTCCATAAAACCGCGTCAGGATGGCCGAGCGGTCTAAGGCGCCAGACTCAAGGGGCTTAGCTTCCTTCGTTCACGTTGTGAATCTGTGTATTCTGGTCCTCGTTTGAGGGCGTGGGTCCGAATCCCACTTCTGACACGATATGTTTTATGAAAATAACTGGATTAGATGTCGTTTTAAAACGTCCAAATTGCACAAAACCACGTCGGGATGGCCGAGCGGTCTAAAGCGCCAGAGTCGAAGGAGCTTCCTTCGTTCACGATGTGAATCTGTGTATTCTGCTCGTCGTTTGAGGGCGTGGGTTCGACTCCCACTTCTGACACGATATGTTTTATGAAAATAACTTGATTAGATGTCGTTTTAAAACGTCCAAATTGCACAAAACCACGTCAGGATGGCCGAGCGGTCTAAGGCGCCAGACTCAAGGGGCTTTGCTTCCTTCGTTCACGATGTGAATCTGTATATTCTGGAACTCGTTTGAGGGCGTGGGTTCGAATATCACTTCTGACACGAAATGTTTCATGAAAAAAACTGAAAGAGGTGTAATTTTAAAGCGTCCAAATTTCACACCACCATGTCACGATGGCCGAGCGGTCTAAGGCGCCAGACTCAAGGGGCTTAGCTTCCTTCGTTCACGATGTGAATCTGTGTATTCTGGTTCTTGTTTGAGGGCGCGAGTTCGAATCTCACTTCTGACACGATATGTTTTAGGAAAATAACTGGATGAGGCGTCATTTTTAAACGTCCAAATTCCATAAAACCGCGTCAGGATGGCCGAGCGGTCTAAGGCGCCAGACTCAAGGGGCTTAGCTTCCTTCGTTCACGTTGTGAATCTGTGTATTCTGGTCCTCGTTTGAGGGCGTGGGTCCGAATCCCACTTCTGACACGATATGTTTTATGAAAATAACTGGATTAGATGTCGTTTTAAAACGTCCAAATTGCACAAAACCACGTCGGGATGGCCGAGCGGTCTAAAGCGCCAGAGTCGAAGGAGCTTCCTTCGTTCACGATGTGAATCTGTGTATTCTGCTCGTCGTTTGAGGGCGTGGGTTCGACTCCCACTTCTGACACGATATGTTTTATGAAAATAACTTGATTAGATGTCGTTTTAAAACGTCCAAATTGCACAAAACCACGTCAGGATGGCCGAGCGGTCTAAGGCGCCAGACTCAAGGGGCTTTGCTTCCTTCGTTCACGATGTGAATCTGTATATTCTGGAACTCGTTTGAGGGCGTGGGTTCGAATATCACTTCTGACACGAAATGTTTCATGAAAAAAACTGAAAGAGGTGTAATTTTAAAGCGTCCAAATTTCACACCACCTCGTCAGGATGGCCGAGCGGTCTAAGGCGCCAGACTCAAGGGGCTTAGCTTCCTTCGTTCACGATGTGAATCTGTGTATTCTGGTCCTCGTTTGAGGGCGTGGGTTCGAATCCCACTTCTGCCACGATATGTTTTATGAAAATAACTGGATGAGATGTCATTTTAAAACGTCCAAATTCCATAAAACCACGTCAAGATGGCCTAGCGGTCTAAGGCGCCAGACTCAAGGGGCTTAGCTTCCTTCGTTCACGATATGAATCTGTATATTCTGGTCCTCGTTTGAGGGCGTGGGTTCGAATATCACTTCTGACACGAAATGTTTTATGAAAATAACTGAAAGAGGTGTAATTTTAAAGCGTCCAAATTTCACACCACCTCGTCAGGATGGCCGAGCGGTCTAAGGCGCCAGACTCAATGGGCTTAGCTTCCTTAGTTCACGATGTGAATCTGTGTATTCTGGTCCTCGTTTGAGGGCGTGGGTTCGAATATCACTTCTGACACGAAATGTTGCATGAAAAAAACTGAAAGAGGTGTAATTTTAAAGCGTCCAAATTTCACACCACCAAGTCAGGATGGCCGAGCGGTCTAAGGCGCCAGACTCGAAGGAGCTTCCTTTCTTCACGATGTGAATCTGTGTATTCTGCTCCTCGTTTGAGGGCGTGGGTTCGAATATCACTTCTGACAAGAAATGTTTTATGAAAATAACTGAAAGAGGTGTAATTTTAAAGCGTCCAAATTTCACACCACCACGTCACGATGGCCGAGCGGTCTAAGGCGCCAGACTCAAGGGGCTTAGCTTCCTTCGTTCACGATGTGAATCTGTGTATTCTGGTTCTGGTTTGAGGGCGTGATTTCGAATCCCACTTCTGACACGATATGTTTTAGGAAAATAACTGGATGAGATGTCATTTTAAAACGTCCAATTTCCATAAAACCGCGTCAGGATGGCCGAGCGGTCTAAGGCGCCAGAAACAAGGGCTTAGCTTCCTTCTTTCACGTTGTGAATCTGTGTATTCTGGTCCTCGTTTGAGGGCGTGGGTTCGAATCCCACTTCTGACACGATATGTTTTATGAAAATAACTGGATTAGATGTCGTTTTAAAACGTCCAAATTGCACAAAACCACGTCGGGATAGCCGAGCGGTCTAAGGCGCCAGACTCGAAGGAGCTTCCTTCCTTCACGATGTGAATCTGTGTATTCTGCTCCTCGTTTGAGGGCGTGGGTTCGAATATCACTTCTGACAAGAAATGTTTTATGAAAATAACTGAAAGAGGTGTAATTTTAAAGCGTCCAAATTTCACACCACCATGTCACGATGGCCGAGCGGTCTAAGGCGCCAGACTCAAGGGGCTTAGCTTCCTTCGTTCACGATGTGAATCTGTGTATTCTGGTTCTTGTTTGAGGGCGCGAGTTCGAATCTCACTTCTGACACGATATGTTTTAGGAAAATAACTGGATGAGGCGTCATTTTTAAACGTCCAAATTCCATAAAACCGCGTCAGGATGGCCGAGCGGTCTAAGGCGCCAGACTCAAGGGGCTTAGCTTCCTTCGTTCACGTTGTGAATCTGTGTATTCTGGTCCTCGTTTGAGGGCGTGGGTCCGAATCCCACTTCTGACACGATATGTTTTATGAAAATAACTGGATTAGATGTCGTTTTAAAACGTCCAAATTGCACAAAACCACGTCGGGATGGCCGAGCGGTCTAAAGCGCCAGAGTCGAAGGAGCTTCCTTCGTTCACGATGTGAATCTGTGTATTCTGCTCGTCGTTTGAGGGCGTGGGTTCGACTCCCACTTCTGACACGATATGTTTTATGAAAATAACTTGATTAGATGTCGTTTTAAAACGTCCAAATTGCACAAAACCACGTCAGGATGGCCGAGCGGTCTAAGGCGCCAGACTCAAGGGGCTTTGCTTCCTTCGTTCACGATGTGAATCTGTATATTCTGGAACTCGTTTGAGGGCGTGGGTTCGAATATCACTTCTGACACGAAATGTTTCATGAAAAAAACTGAAAGAGGTGTAATTTTAAAGCGTCCAAATTTCACACCACCATGTCACGATGGCCGAGCGGTCTAAGGCGCCAGACTCAAGGGGCTTAGCTTCCTTCGTTCACGATGTGAATCTGTGTATTCTGGTTCTTGTTTGAGGGCGCGAGTTCGAATCTCACTTCTGACACGATATGTTTTAGGAAAATAACTGGATGAGGCGTCATTTTTAAACGTCCAAATTCCATAAAACCGCGTCAGGATGGCCGAGCGGTCTAAGGCGCCAGACTCAAGGGGCTTAGCTTCCTTCGTTCACGTTGTGAATCTGTGTATTCTGGTCCTCGTTTGAGGGCGTGGGTCCGAATCCCACTTCTGACACGATATGTTTTATGAAAATAACTGGATTAGATGTCGTTTTAAAACGTCCAAATTGCACAAAACCACGTCGGGATGGCCGAGCGGTCTAAAGCGCCAGAGTCGAAGGAGCTTCCTTCGTTCACGATGTGAATCTGTGTATTCTGCTCGTCGTTTGAGGGCGTGGGTTCGACTCCCACTTCTGACACGATATGTTTTATGAAAATAACTTGATTAGATGTCGTTTTAAAACGTCCAAATTGCACAAAACCACGTCAGGATGGCCGAGCGGTCTAAGGCGCCAGACTCAAGGGGCTTTGCTTCCTTCGTTCACGATGTGAATCTGTATATTCTGGAACTCGTTTGAGGGCGTGGGTTCGAATATCACTTCTGACACGAAATGTTTCATGAAAAAAACTGAAAGAGGTGTAATTTTAAAGCGTCCAAATTTCACACCACCTCGTCAGGATGGCCGAGCGGTCTAAGGCGCCAGACTCAAGGGGCTTAGCTTCCTTCGTTCACGATGTGAATCTGTGTATTCTGGTCCTCGTTTGAGGGCGTGGGTTCGAATCCCACTTCTGCCACGATATGTTTTATGAAAATAACTGGATGAGATGTCATTTTAAAACGTCCAAATTCCATAAAACCACGTCAAGATGGCCTAGCGGTCTAAGGCGCCAGACTCAAGGGGCTTAGCTTCCTTCGTTCACGATATGAATCTGTATATTCTGGTCCTCGTTTGAGGGCGTGGGTTCGAATATCACTTCTGACACGAAATGTTTTATGAAAATAACTGAAAGAGGTGTAATTTTAAAGCGTCCAAATTTCACACCACCTCGTCAGGATGGCCGAGCGGTCTAAGGCGCCAGACTCAATGGGCTTAGCTTCCTTAGTTCACGATGTGAATCTGTGTATTCTGGTCCTCGTTTGAGGGCGTGGGTTCGAATATCACTTCTGACACGAAATGTTGCATGAAAAAAACTGAAAGAGGTGTAATTTTAAAGCGTCCAAATTTCACACCACCACGTCAGGATGGCCGAGCGGTCTAAGGCGCCAGACTCGAAGGAGCTTCCTTTCTTCACGATGTGAATCTGTGTATTCTGCTCCTCGTTTGAGGGCGTGGGTTCGAATATCACTTCTGACAAGAAATGTTTTATGAAAATAACTGAAAGAGGTGTAATTTTAAAGCGTCCAAATTTCACACCACCACGTCACGATGGCCGAGCGGTCTAAGGCGCCAGACTCAAGGGGCTTAGCTTCCTTCGTTCACGATGTGAATCTGTGTATTCTGGTTCTGGTTTGAGGGCGTGATTTCGAATCCCACTTCTGACACGATATGTTTTAGGAAAATAACTGGATGAGATGTCATTTTAAAACGTCCAATTTCCATAAAACCGCGTCAGGATGGCCGAGCGGTCTAAGGCGCCAGAAACAAGGGCTTAGCTTCCTTCTTTCACGTTGTGAATCTGTGTATTCTGGTCCTCGTTTGAGGGCGTGGGTTCGAATCCCACTTCTGACACGATATGTTTTATGAAAATAACTGGATTAGATGTCGTTTTAAAACGTCCAAATTGCACAAAACCACGTCGGGATAGCCGAGCGGTCTAAGGCGCCAGACTCGAAGGAGCTTCCTTCCTTCACGATGTGAATCTGTGTATTCTGCTCCTCGTTTGAGGGCGTGGGTTCGAATATCACTTCTGACAAGAAATGTTTTATGAAAATAACTGAAAGAGGTGTAATTTTAAAGCGTCCAAATTTCACACCACCATGTCACGATGGCCGAGCGGTCTAAGGCGCCAGACTCAAGGGGCTTAGCTTCCTTCGTTCACGATGTGAATCTGTGTATTCTGGTTCTTGTTTGAGGGCGCGAGTTCGAATCTCACTTCTGACACGATATGTTTTAGGAAAATAACTGGATGAGGCGTCATTTTTAAACGTCCAAATTCCATAAAACCGCGTCAGGATGGCCGAGCGGTCTAAGGCGCCAGACTCAAGGGGCTTAGCTTCCTTCGTTCACGTTGTGAATCTGTGTATTCTGGTCCTCGTTTGAGGGCGTGGGTCCGAATCCCACTTCTGACACGATATGTTTTATGAAAATAACTGGATTAGATGTCGTTTTAAAACGTCCAAATTGCACAAAACCACGTCGGGATGGCCGAGCGGTCTAAAGCGCCAGAGTCGAAGGAGCTTCCTTCGTTCACGATGTGAATCTGTGTATTCTGCTCGTCGTTTGAGGGCGTGGGTTCGACTCCCACTTCTGACACGATATGTTTTATGAAAATAACTTGATTAGATGTCGTTTTAAAACGTCCAAATTGCACAAAACCACGTCAGGATGGCCGAGCGGTCTAAGGCGCCAGACTCAAGGGGCTTTGCTTCCTTCGTTCACGATGTGAATCTGTATATTCTGGAACTCGTTTGAGGGCGTGGGTTCGAATATCACTTCTGACACGAAATGTTTCATGAAAAAAACTGAAAGAGGTGTAATTTTAAAGCGTCCAAATTTCACACCACCTCGTCAGGATGGCCGAGCGGTCTAAGGCGCCAGACTCAAGGGGCTTAGCTTCCTTCGTTCACGATGTGAATCTGTGTATTCTGGTCCTCGTTTGAGGGCGTGGGTTCGAATCCCACTTCTGCCACGATATGTTTTATGAAAATAACTGGATGAGATGTCATTTTAAAACGTCCAAATTCCATAAAACCACGTCAAGATGGCCTAGCGGTCTAAGGCGCCAGACTCAAGGGGCTTAGCTTCCTTCGTTCACGATATGAATCTGTATATTCTGGTCCTCGTTTGAGGGCGTGGGTTCGAATATCACTTCTGACACGAAATGTTTTATGAAAATAACTGAAAGAGGTGTAATTTTAAAGCGTCCAAATTTCACACCACCTCGTCAGGATGGCCGAGCGGTCTAAGGCGCCAGACTCAATGGGCTTAGCTTCCTTAGTTCACGATGTGAATCTGTGTATTCTGGTCCTCGTTTGAGGGCGTGGGTTCGAATATCACTTCTGACACGAAATGTTGCATGAAAAAAACTGAAAGAGGTGTAATTTTAAAGCGTCCAAATTTCACACCACCACGTCAGGATGGCCGAGCGGTCTAAGGCGCCAGACTCGAAGGAGCTTCCTTTCTTCACGATGTGAATCTGTGTATTCTGCTCCTCGTTTGAGGGCGTGGGTTCGAATATCACTTCTGACAAGAAATGTTTTATGAAAATAACTGAAAGAGGTGTAATTTTAAAGCGTCCAAATTTCACACCACCACGTCACGATGGCCGAGCGGTCTAAGGCGCCAGACTCAAGGGGCTTAGCTTCCTTCGTTCACGATGTGAATCTGTGTATTCTGGTCCTGGTTTGAGGGCGTGATTTCGAATCCCACTTCTGACACGATATGTTTTAGGAAAATAACTGGATGAGATGTCATTTTAAAACGTCCAATTTCCATAAAACCGCGTCAGGATGGCCGAGCGGTCTAAGGCGCCAGAAACAAGGGCTTAGCTTCCTTCTTTCACGTTGTGAATCTGTGTATTCTGGTCCTCGTTTGAGGGCGTGGGTTCGAATCCCACTTCTGACACGATATGTTTTATGAAAATAACTGGATTAGATGTCGTTTTAAAACGTCCAAATTGCACAAAACCACGTCGGGATAGCCGAGCGGTCTAAGGCGCCAGACTCGAAGGAGCTTCCTTCCTTCACGATGTGAATCTGTGTATTCTGCTCCTCGTTTGAGGGCGTGGGTTCGAATATCACTTCTGACAAGAAATGTTTTATGAAAATAACTGAAAGAGGTGTAATTTTAAAGCGTCCAAATTTCACACCACCATGTCACGATGGCCGAGCGGTCTAAGGCGCCAGACTCAAGGGGCTTAGCTTCCTTCGTTCACGATGTGAATCTGTGTATTCTGGTCCTGGTTTGAGGGCGTGATTTCGAATCCCACTTCTGACACGATATGTTTTAGGAAAATAACTGGATGAGATGTCATTTTAAAACGTCCAAATTCCATAAAACCGCGTCAGGATGGCCGAGCGGTCTAAGGCGCTAGAATCAAGGGGCTTAGCTTCCTTCGTTCACGTTGTGAATCTGCGTATTCTGGTCCTCGTTTGAGGGCGTGGGTTCGAATCCCACTTTTGACACGATATGTTTTATGAAAATAACTGGATTAGATGTCGTTTTAAAACGTCCAAATTGCAAAAAACCACGTCGGGATGGCCGAGCGGTCTAAGGCGCCAGACTCAAGGGGCTTAGCTTCCTTCGTTCACGAT
Source organism: Phalangium opilio (assembly GCF_054372755.1). Classification (NCBI taxonomy): domain Eukaryota; kingdom Metazoa; phylum Arthropoda; class Arachnida; order Opiliones; family Phalangiidae; genus Phalangium; species Phalangium opilio. Next base: position 451,512 of record NW_028324253.1, read on the forward strand.
ATGAATCTGTATATTCTGGTCCTCGTTTGAGGGCGTGGGTTCGAATATCACTTCTGACACGAAATGATTTATGAAAATAACTGAAAGAGGTGTAATTTTAAAGCGTCCAAATTTCACACCACCACGTCAGGATGGCCGAGCGGTCTAAGGCGCCAGACTCAAGGGGCTTAGCTTCCTTCGTTCACGATGTGAATCTGTGTATTCTGGTCCTCGTTTGAGGGCGTGAGTTCGAATCCCACTTCTGACACGATATGTTTTAGGAAAATAACTGGATGAGATGTCATTTTAAAACGTCCAAATTCCATAAAACCGCGTCAGGATGGCCGAGCGGTCTAAGGCGCCAGAATCAAGGGGCATAGCTTGCTTCTTTCACGTTGTGAATCTGTGTATTCTGGTCCTCGTATGGGGGTTGGGTTCGAATCCCACTTCTGACACGATATGTTTTATGAAAATAACTGGATTAGATGTCGTTTTAAAACGTCCAAATTGCACAAAACCACGTCGGGATAGCCGAGCGGTCTAAGGCGCCAGACTCGAAGGAGCTTCCTTCCTTCACGATGTTAATCTGTGTATTCTGCTCCTCGTTTGAGGGCGTGGGTTCGAATATCACTTCTGACACGAAATGTTTTATGAAAATAACTGAAAGAGGTGTAATTTTAAAGCGTCCAAATTTCTCACCACCATGTCACGATGGCCGAGCGGTCTAAGGCGCCAGACTCAAGGGGCTTAGCTTCCTTCGTTCACGATGTGAATCTGTGTATTCTGGTCCTGGTTTGAGGGCGTGATTTCGAATCCCACTTCTGACACGATATGTTTTAGGAAAATAACTGGATGAGATGTCATTTTAAAACGTCCAAATTCCATAAAACCGCGTCAGGATGGCCGAGCGGTCTAAGGCGCCAGAATCAAGGGGCTTAGCTTCCTTCGTTCACGTTGTGAATCTGCGTATTCTGGTCCTCGTTTGAGGGCGTGGGTTCGAATCCCACTTTTGACACGATATGTTTTATGAAAATAACTGGATTAGATGTCGTTTTAAAACGTCCAAATTGCAAAAAACCACGTCGGGATGGCCGAGCGGTCTAAGGCGCCAGACTCAAGGGGCTTAGCTTCCTTCGTTCACGATGTGAATCTGTATATTCTGGTCCTCGTTTGAGGGCGTGGGTTCGAATATCACTTCTGACACGAAATGTTGCATGAAAAAAACTGAAAGAGGTGTAATTTTAAAGCGTCCAAATTTCACACCACCACGTCAGGATGGCCGAGCGGTCTATGGCGCCAGACTCAAGGGGCTTAGCTTCCTTCGTTCACGATGTGAATCTGTGTATTCTGGTCCTCGTTTGAGGGCGTGAGTTCGAATCTCACTTCTGACACGATATGTTTTAGGAAAATAACTGGATGAGACGTCATTTTTAAACGTCCAAATTCCATAAAACCGCGTCAGGATGGCCGAGCGGTCTAAGGCGCCAGACTCAAGGGGCTTAGCTTCCTTCGTTCACGATATGAATCTGTATATTCTGGTCCTCGTTTGAGGGCGTGGGTTCGAATATCACTTTAGACACGAAATGTTTTATGAAAATAACTGAAAGAGGTGTAATTTTAAAGCGTCCAAATTTCACACCACCACGTCAGGATGGCCGAGCGGTCTAAGGCGCCAGACTCGAAGGAGCTTCCTTCCTTCACGATGTGAATCTGTGTATTCTGCTCCTCGTTTGAGGGCGTGGGTTCGAATCCCACTTCTGACACGATATGTTTTATGAAAATAACTGGATTAGATGTCGTTTTAAAACGTCCAAATTGCACAAAACCACGTCGGGATGGCCGAGCGGTCTAAGGCGCTAGACTCAAGGGGCTTAGCTTCCTTCGTTCACGATGTGAATCTGTATATTCTGGTCCTCGTTTGAGGGCGTGGGTTCGAATATCACTTCTGACACGAAATGTTGCATGAAAAAAACTGAAAGAGGTGTAATTTTAAAGCGTCCAAATTTCACACCACCACGTCAGGATGGCCGAGCGGTCTATGGCGCCAGACTCAAGGGGCTTAGCTTCCTTCGTTCACGATGTGAATCTGTGTATTCTGGTCCTCGTTTGAGGGCGTGAGTTCGAATCTCACTTCTGACACGATATGTTTTAGGAAAATAACTGGATGAGACGTCATTTTTAAACGTCCAAATTCCATAAAACCGCGTCAGGATGGCCGAGCGGTCTAAGGCGCCAGACTCAAGGGGCTTAGCTTCCTTCGTTCACGATATGAATCTGTATATTCTGGTCCTTGTTTGAGGGCGTGGGTTCGAATATCACTTCTGACACGAAATGTTTTATGAAAATAACTGAAAGAGGTGTAATTTTAAAGCGTCCAAATTTCACACCACCACGTCAGGATGGCCGAGCGGTCTAAGGCGCCAGACTCAAGGGGCTTAGCTTCCTTCGTTCACGATGTGAATCTGTGTATTCTGGTCCTCGTTTGAGGGCGTGAGTTCGAATCCCACTTCTGACACGATATGTTTTAGGAAAATAACTGGATGAGATGTCATTTTAAAACGTCCAAATTCCATAAAACCGCGTCAGGATGGCCGAGCGGTCTAAGGCGCCAGAATCAAGGGGCTTAGCTTGCTTCTTTCACGTTGTGAATCTGTGTATTCTGGTCCTCGTTTGAGGGCGTGGGTTCGAATCCCACTTCTGACACGATATGTTTTATGAAAATAACTGGATTAGATGTCGTTTTAAAACGTCCAAATTGCACAAAACCACGTCGGGATAGCCGGGCGGTCTAAGGCGCCAGATTCGAAGGAGCTTCCTTCCTTCACGATGTGAATCTGTGTATTCTGCTCCTCGTTTGAGGGTGTGGGCTCGAATCCCACTTCTGACACGATATGTTTTATGAAAATAACTGGATGAGATGTCATTTTAAAACGTCCAAATTCCATAAAACCACGTCAAGATGGCCTAGCGGTCTAAGGCGCCAGACTCAAGGGGCTTAGCTTCCTTCGTTCACGATATGAATCTGTATATTCTGGTCCTCGTTTGAGGGCGTGGGTTCGAATATCACTTCTGACACGAAATGTTTTATGAAAATAACTGAAAGAGGTGTAATTTTAAAGCGTCCAAATTTCACACCACCACATCAGGATGGCCGAGCGGTCTAAGGCGCCAGACTCAAGGGGCTTAGCTTCCTTCGTTCACGATGTGAATCTGTGTATTCTGGTCCTTGTTTGAGGGCGTGAGTTCGAATCCTACTTCTGACACGATATGTTTTAGGAAAATAACTGGATGAGATGTCATTTTAAAACGTCCAAATTCCATAAAACCGCGTCAGGATGGCCGAGCGGTCTAAGGCGCCAGAATCAAGGGGCTTAGCTTGCTTCTTTCACGTTGTAAATCTGTGTATTCTGGTCCCCGTTTGAGGGCGTGGGTTCGAATCCCACTTCTGACACGATATGTTTTATGAAAATAACTGGATTAGATGTCGTTTTAAAACGTCCAAATTGCACAAAACCACGTCGGGATAGCCGAGCGGTCTAAGGCGCCAGACTCGAAGGAGCTTCCTTCCTTCACGATGTGAATCTGTGTATTCTGCTCCTCGTTTGAGGGCGTGGGTTCGAATCCCACTTCTGACACGATATGTTTTATGAAAATAACTGGATTAGATGTCGTTTTAAAACGTCCAAATTGCACAAAACCACGTCGGGATGGCCGAGCGGTCTAAGGCGCCAGACTCAAGGGGCTTAGCTTCCTTCGTTCACGATGTGAATCTGTATATTCTGGAACTTGTTTGAGGGCGTGGGTTCGAATATCACTTCTGACACGAAATGTTTCATGAAAAAAACTGAAAGAGGTGTAATTTTAAAGCGTCCAAATTTCACACCACCTCGTCAGGATGGCCGAGCGGTCTAAGGCGCCAGACTCAAGGGGCTTAGCTTCCTTCGTTCACGATGTGAATCTGTGTATTCTGGTCCTCGTTTGAGGGCGTGGGTTCGAATCCCACTTCTGACACGATATGTTTTATGAAAATAACTGGATGAGATGTCATTTTAAAACGTCCAAATTCCATAAAACCACGTCAAGATGGCCTAGCGGTCTAAGGCGCCAGACTCAAGGGGCTTAGCTTCCTTCGTTCACGATGTGAATCTGTATATTCTGGTCCTCGTTTGAGGGCGTGGGTTCGAATCCCACTTCTGACACGATATGTTTTATGAAAATAACTGGATTAGATGTCGTTTTAAAACGTCCAAATTGCACAAAACCACGTCGGGATGGCCGAGCGGTCTAAGGCGCCAGACTCGAAGGAGCTTCCGTCGTTCACGATGTGAATCTGTGTATTCTTCTCGTCGTTTGAGGGCGTGGGTTCGAATCCCACTTCTGACACGATATGTTTTATGAAAATAGCTGGATTGGATGTCGTTTTAAAACGTCCAAATTGCACAAAACCACATCGGGATGGCCGAGCGGTCTAAGGCGCCAGACTCAAGGGGCTTAGCTTCCTTCGTTCACGATGTGAATCTGTATATTCTGGAACTCGTTTGAGGGCGTGGGTTCGAATATCACTTCTGACACGAAATGTTTCATGAAAAAAACTGAAAGAGGTGTAATTTTAAAGCGTCCGAATTTCACACCACCACGTCAGGATGGCCGAGCGGTCTAAGGCGCCAGACTCAAGGGGCTTAGCTTACTTCGTTCACGATGTGAATCTGTGTATTCTGGTCCTCGTTTGAGGGCGTGGGTTCGAGTCCCACTTCTGAGAAGATATGTTTTATGAAAATAACTGGATGAGATGTCATTTAAATCGTCCAAATTACACACCACAGAGAATAGGAGGGCATTATAGGGAATGGACCCCCTCTGCGACCGCCTTTCCGCCCCCCCCCCCATTTCTATTTCAGGGAAACCCCCTCCTCCCCCTCCCTCATTGTCGTACTTGAGGGAAACGGAACATTTTCCGCGTCCCCCATTTCATCCCCTATGATGCTATAGGGAAAATATATTTCAGAGGTGAAAATCTTTGTCGGTTTATAGGGAAACGGGGCGTACACTTTTTCATCCCCCATTTCAAGTCGAGAGGACGCTCGTTAAGCTTAGATTTGTTCTTTTCGGATCTTACTTAAAAGGGTATGTTGTAGTAGGAAAAAAAGATGACCAAGGCCCTAATATAAGTTTTAAAAAAATTTCAGACATGTAAAAATTTTATCACCGCAAAACAATAACTAACGGTATAAGAAAACTGATAATAGTATGAAAATAGTACTAATACAACTGAAATAATATTTAAATGTTTCAAATGTCTACTACTGATACAATAAACATAATATAAACAACACGTAACATAAAAAAGACATTTAATAAGACTTTTTTCTAAATTAATGCAATCCTTTAAAATATAAATTTGACCGACTAATATACAAAATATATTGTAACTGTTAAATTCGTTATCAATTTCGTGATCTTTCAGTTTTTCTTCAAATTCTTTTATGATTTTTAAAGGGGAAATGTAATTTGTAAGATAATTGTAAACGCGATCAAATCTTTCGTGTTCTACAATCATGTATAAATGAGAGGGGAGTATTATAGGTTCGAAAAGAGTATCGTAAATACTTGAAAGATATACATTTATAATTTCAAGCATTGTTCTGAATACGACCTTATGAGATCTTAGTTTATGTAAATGAGTGTTAATGGTTTCAGAGATTCTATTTAATTCGTAAGCTTCAAAGGAGTTAAGAGTTATTTCGGACAATTTCTTATCGTCAATTTCGGAATAGAATTTCAAACTATCTTTAGACGCGAGAGCCGTTACTTTTCTATTACCGTTGTTAAAAAGCAGCGCGTCGAATTAACAGGGTTCGTTGCCCGACGTCCAACCGGCAAGAGGACCAAGCTTTAAGAGCAGATTGTGAAACTCGTCGTCGGTTAAAACGAAGGTTTCAAAAGTGTTTTTGTTGCTAATACAGAGTTCTAGATGTACATCCTCAAATCCAAATGATAAATACAATTTATCGCTTAAATGAAAACGGGTATTGATTTTCATAATCGGAGAAATTTTGCTTTTGAAGCCGGAATTCTGGTCGTAGAAAGAGACTTAGAAAAATGAAGAGAGTTTCTTTAAATATTAAGAGAGAGAGTAAATTGTTAAAATAAGTATTTACTGTTAGAGTCTCCGTGTTCCATTTTTTCATCGGTGTTCGTCGAGAAAGTGTTGGTAATATGGGAAAGTAAGGGTTGTATTTATACTCAGAAATTAACATTGGTACTATTAGGGTATTGTTGTATTAACAAATTCCAAAATTCTCAGAATTACAAAAAAAAACCAATTACGATTTGTTAACATGTTGACAGGTGAAGGACAACTAATAATAGTCCGTAACTAATTGGGTAATACGGGAAGGTGAGGGTCGTATTTATTCTCAGAAAATAGCGTAGGTTCTATTAGGGTATTGTTGTAAAGATAAAAACCGTGGATAATCTTTTGTCTCATTTTTGGATCTTAAATTTATCTTAATGTCAAAGTTCTGAAACCATAAATTAACAAATTCCAAAATTCCTAGAACTAAGATAAAACACAAAGAAATAAGTAATGAATTTGTCTTTGACAACCGTATAATCTTATTATCAGAAGATGTTTCCATGTTAATAGGCGAATGACAACTAAGACCTTAACAATCTATTAATCCCTTTTTAATGGAAAAATTAGTCACGGTTTAAGAAATATCTTTACCGATTGCAGGAACGAAAAGGAATTTTACGGTTACGCTAATAGTTAATTGATTAAACATTCGATTAAGGAGAAAGAGTAAAATGCTTCTTTAAAGGAAATATTAGATACGGTTTTGAAATAGTAAAAAGATCTTTGAACGATGAGTCACTGTATTTCTCGAGAAAGAATACAGACAATAGGAATTAATAGTTGAAAGGGTAAATTACCTCCTTTAATAAAGATTCGAGTAATTGCATATTAGTTACGGTACAAAGTAGGTACGCGACCTTGATATTAGTATAGCTTAAACGAGTATAAATACCGAGTCGTACTCGACTGGTAGGTAATAGTTTTTCAGAATACGTCTAGAGAAGCACTCCTATCGTTTAACACTGGGCAAAAATATTAAACCTTTCCAAAAATAATGGACGCGGAAGGTTTGACTTGGGAATTGGAGGAATTAGCCTGTTGTAGGCCATGGCCTATCGGAAAAATATATAGAATTTATTTTTTCTTATGTCAATTTTTACACGTCGATCCGTTAAAGAGTTTTCCATTAGAAATACCGACATTTCTTAAAAACGCGAGTTTCGGAGTTATAGAAGCGTTCGTAGAAATAATTCGCTTTATGAGCTCTGTTAAACTCTCGCCGAACCTTTTAGATCTTTATACGAAGAGAGTATAGAAGAAAGACGGTTAGAATTAAATGAAAACGAAATCGATACACTCGAGAAAGACTTTATGAATTCGCAGTATGATAGGGATATATTGAAATATCTCGAAAAACGTAACAACAAATTAGAATTAGACGCGATAGAAGCGGAACCAAATGAAAACCACGAACATTTCTCAGATACTGAACCTAGCGATGACGAATCAATTTGGGAAGTTGAACTTTTGCCCAATTCTAGCGAAGAGGACGATATTGCCTATAACCAAATAGGAATGGGCGTCGAGCCCTCTTTGATAAACGATTTACCGCATTGTCAAATCATAAGTCAGAATCAAAAATACATAGTACTGTTCAACTTACGCGGAAGAGAATTAGTCGTTAAAATAACGGACGATATAATGGAAGGTATGAGGAATATAATCGAAACAGTATTGAGGCGGTACAAACCAACAGATTATATTCAAATATCAATGAGTAGTTTTAATTTGCCATTAAGAAACGAATTAGAAATATCTTTTCAAAGAGCGGATCAAATTCTAGGAGAGCGATAGCTCTCTTAGATAAGACTTCATACTGCTCTTAATGTATAAGGAGGGTTTTTTGTTTGGATGTATCTTTTTTTGTATTGTTTCAACTGTTTTGAAAATATTCCACAGCACTACAATTCGGGCTCTCAATATGTGGTTAAAATTTCAAAAAGATCCACCCATTAGTTATTTTATAAAAAATAAAGTTGCTAAGGGTGGTTTTCATTTCCATAAAATGATTCAGCCCTTTTGGTGAAAAAGTGAAATTTTCCCATAGAAATAACATGGAGTTTTTCTCAAATTTAGCCATTTTGTGGCCACCCTTTTGAAATGAAATATTCGTTTGTTACGTTTGGGAATGATTTTATATCAAAATATTAGGGATGCAACGATTCGTAATTTTTCGGAATCGGCCGATTCGATGCATCGGTCTCTAAAAAATCGGCTTCGGCCGATTAATCGGCCGAAGCCTCAAGGTTATACGTTTTAGGCATTAGTATAGGAGTGCTACTTGTCAAAAATGTCTAAGGACAATAATCTATCTGGTTTGGTTTCCGAGATACTAGTTCATTTAGTTCAGCACACATTTTGTCCATTCTTTCTGCTACAACTTGTTTTGATTAGTTCTTTCTTTGCATTCCGGATAGAAAAAAATAATTTTAAGCGTGAGTTTTAAGTTTCATTTCCAAAAAAAACCCCTTTCCTTTCTCATTCTTTTAAAAACAAGAAGTAGCATCAATGCTTCAAGTATTATTACTTTAAGTAAACAAGGGACTGCAGGAATACACGCTAGAGACAATGACACCAAACACATTAGAGGGATAGCTGACAATAATAAAATCCAGACTGTGATAGAGCGACATTGTTTGTGAAACGGGTGGGAACAAAGAGGATATACCAAGAGGAGCAAAAAGTCTATCCTTCCACAGGGGTTTTGAAAAGCCCGGCCACGGTTTTGGAGTAACTAGATCCGGTTTTTGTTTAGTGGCTAAGCCGCGACGCCTTTTATTGGTTAAATTATGTCGGCTGCTGATTTTTGGTGGTGGCAAAGGGTTGATCTCTGCACGGATGTGTATTGTAGAAGGAGTAGAGACTCGGAGCTTCCCCTCTACTAAAAAAAGCTAGACCTTATTTGTCCATAAAAAGGGGGTATGAGTTTTGATCCTCCCTCCAAACCTTGACGAGCCCATGTAAACAAGAAAGATGGCCGCGATCTACGGACGTTCAGGAGGCTTAAGCCTCGGTCTTTTGTGTATCGGGGTCCTAGTAAAGGGAGTTTCTCAAGCGTTTGCAAATCTTATTTAAATTTATATTTTTACTATTATTTCTATTTATGTTAACTATAATATGGAAAATATTCAAAGGATTAAGCCTGGAAAGATTTAATGGCACCTTGTTTAAAACACGCGTTCTCTAGGAGAATGGCGATATGACGTCAGAGATTGTTTACATAGGCTTGGTATGCGCGAAAATTGTGCGCGGAACACTAGTACGCTTATGTCTAGGTCCTAGAGGCCTAGTCTCTACTCCTTCTACAATACACATCCGTGATCTCTGGTTTGACCGTTGACGTACAAAAGGTAATTTTTAAGTAGACGACACGGTCACGTGAACAACCGGAACTTGTTTCTCAAAATCAGTCCCGGTCCCTATATACAAAGTTACCAGTCCTCTTGGTATATTCTCTTTGGTGGGAAGTAGCAGTGAGCACAAATCGAAAGGAGAGTCAAAGATAGAAGGGGGAAGGCAAACCATAACGGCCGGGCACCATGGCTCTCCCGCGCACCTACCTCGGCGCACAGCCGAGGAGTAAGACGTCACGTGATCCGTTGAGAAGGAAATTCAAAAAGGGCAAACCCGAAAATATGGTTAGAGGCTCACACTAGACTAGAAAGATCAGCATTCAGTGTTGTTACCGTGATTTTTTTTTCTCTCTCGGTTGCGCCGATTGCGCATGTGCGCCACGCTCTTAGAGAGCGACTGGTACTGGTAACGTTTTTGAAAGGGGGCTGACGGAGAATTTGGTTAAATTACGTTATTTGTTAAATGGCAAACTTGTTAGTTCCTTTATACTAGCTCAAAAGATTAGATTTAGATCTAACCAAAAAGAGTCGGCCGAAAAAAATCGGCCGATTACCTTAGAAAAATCGGCCGATTCGATTATTCGGCCAAGTGGCCGATTCTGGCCGAAGCCGATTCTTGGCCGATGCATCGTTGCATCCCTACAAAATATAAAACTTTTTCTAGGACCATTTTTAAGGTTTTTGAGAAAAATTAAGTTTAAGTGCTAAAATTCATGTTTTTACCTCTCCGAGTGACGTATGTCACGGAGAGGTTCTAATTTCAACGTGTCTGTGTATCTGTGTGTGTCTGTTGTTACACCCACGTGACCGCGTTCGCAGTTTGCAAATCGGAGCAAAGGTGTTCTCAATTTCCGGAAATTTCGAAAATTGTATTACACTTAAAGGCTGTTACTCCATTGCCTGTCTAACATCACCAGCCTCTGGTCTTTGTCCATCCCACATGGACACCAGTCTGTACACACTGGCCTCAAATCACCACCCTCTTGAGGACTTTGTCCATCCCACATTTACACCAGTCTGTACACACTGGCTTCTAATCACCACCATCTTCTGGTCTTTGTCCATCCCACATGGACACCAGTCTGTACACCTGGCTTCTAATGAGATCCCCACCATCTTCTAGTCTTTGTCCATCCCACATGGACACCAGTCTGTACATACTGGTTTCTACACACCACCATCTTCTGGTCATTGTTTTTGTCCATCCCACATGGACACCAGTCTGCACACCTGGCTTCTACTCCATCATCATCGTTAAGGTTAAGACATACGCGGCGATCGGCCAGGGTTACGAGAAACGTCCGGCCTCCCTAAGGTGGGGCTTCCACCAAAGGTTCACGCAATTGCGCTGTTCTTATCCATAGCTGCGATTCGAAACCCTTATATACTACCTATTTTAGTAAGGCGAAGCAACCGGCGTATGCTTCATTTCAAACGCCAATATTAGTCAAGTCTCACAAGAATGTTTAATTGTTCTTTTTTAAAACGATGTAACGTTCAATAAGGCGAATAACTAACGAAGAAAATATTAAATATTAATTATATTTATTTTAATATTTAAGATAATCTTGTTTCTCAATTCAAAATTAATACGGAAAGAGTTAAAAAGCAGTCTATGTTTTTGTCTGTGTGTGTCCGTCCGTTGTTACAGTAGTGCGCTGCGTTAGAAGTTCGTTTTGTTTTGATGTGTAAAGAAATCCTACAGAACCATAATATTCCCTTTATCCTTAATATAAAGTGAATATGATGAAATATTTTTCGTAATTATGATGCATTTAGTGCTTTTGTAGCTTTAAAGCTCTGTTTCATTTTGATATTCCAAAGATTTTGTTTAGTATTATTATTTGAAATGGATGTTTATATATTACTTCAGATATACTACATCTGTATATAGTATAAATCTTTCTTTCTCAGGCTTAAATTCTGGCGGTCAAATTTAGTTTTATATGTTAACAGGCCTACTGAAACAAAACGTAAGCATTAGAGGGCTGAGTTGAAATAAAATATGAGTTTTGATGTTCCTGTCTGTATCGAATAGGCATTAACGGTTCAGAGTGACCCGAAAGTTAAATACGCATTCTAATACTCAGGTTTAGATTTTATATTAGAAGAAAGGTTCATGGTTACAATCAGATCAGTAAAAGGTCTGGTCGTAATCGGGTGATAAGTACAAAGAATATCGCCAAGAATTAATTTACTATAAGAATGCCTAAGTCACTGGATTTTACGCTTCTACTTTTACGCCGGTGTTAATGGACAAGTAAGCCCCACCCCTTTCATGTCCGTCATTGCTCTGCGCTTTCCTAGTTAGTTAAAGGTTTTTAACCTAACTTAATGGATTTTGAATACGTGTCTCTACGTGAAATCGTTCTATAATTGTTTCTAAATTGAATCAAGTGTACTATACTTATGATTTCGTGAGTTCCAAAAACCAAACCAAGGCTTAACGAAATGGTAAAGAGATAGATGGTGGAAAACATAGAGTAAGATATAATATTTAGTCCCGCCTTGGTTTCCAGCCTCCCCCCGCCCATGAGGTGGATTGTCGATTATCACGCGCGCACCGGACGCCGTTTTAGGTCTTCTTATAGTAAATTCCTTCTTGATATCGCTGAGGGGAAACGGCAATCCAAGTGTGAATGTAGGTTTGATCATAGAGGATATAGGCCTACAGATGAGGCGTAGACAAACATATAAAGGTAATATCTCTCCAAAATCTAGACTCTTCATATCCTGTTTTTTCCCTATTGACTGATTTCCATGTGTACAAGACATATCCTTATTAGATGTAAAATGTCGTGTGCCTGAATACTGCTTTAATAATTCAAAAATTACGCGGCGATCGGCTTGGATAAGGATTCTCGTCTAGCTTCCCAATGGCAGGGCTTCCACTAAAAGTTCACACGAGTGCGCTTTTTCTTACCACTTACTGAGAATAGGCTGCTTATATACCCCCATTTTCCAGACAATCGGAAAAGAGGCATACTCAATAATAATTAAGGTTCAAATGATTTTAGGAAATACAATTCTTTAAAATAAATAACTAGAAGTGTAATAAGTAACTCACGATAAAATAATTAATACCAAAAGTAAATAGATATCAATCTATTTACTTTTGTTAATATCAAATAAATTTTTTTAATCTTTGTGGGAAAAACCTCTCTTAACCGAAAAATCTATGGGCAACGTTTATATACGACGAGTAACGAAGATGGCGTATGAAGTCGATACACTGTACTCATTTCACAGTTAATACAAGACGAGTAATTAAGACTGCTCCTCTGTATTACAAATCTTGTTACTCTTTTCAAAGTTAATATAGAACGAGTATTGATACCGTTAGTTATTGAAAACGGAATTGTAAATTTGATTTGCGATAAATGATAAAATGAAGTTTCAAGTGTTACTCTCTGAAATACGGTAGGTGGTAGAGACGAGTGCTTTTTGTTGGTATCGTTAGTTACTAAATTCAATGTAGCGAAAATAATTTTGAGATAAATGACAAGCGCAGGTTCTCTTTCAAATGAGCGCAAACGGTTGGTCTTTCATAATACGGGAAATCAACAACAAAATGTATAATGTAACACAATGCATAAAGGGTAAAGCTTACATTCTTCAGTCCATACTCCATGATTGTTTTCACTAGTGTTTGTATTTAACGTGCCTTAACTCCAAAAAATAGCGACATATGCCTTTTTCCATTGCCATTTTCTTTGGAGTAATGTCACTGGAGTGAGAACGAAAATGTCATTAGAAATCTTATTTATTTTATTAATAACTGGAGGAAGATAATGTTGAGAGTAAAGATGAAAAGCGAAAGCGTAAAGCGAGGGAAAGGATGAGGGCAAAAAGGTCAGACCCTGAGTTTAAGAAGAGAGAAAATGAAAGGAGAAGAGTTTTAGCAGCTCAGAAAAAAGGTAAGGCTGAAGGTGAAGCTTCTAGTACTTCTAGTCTTAATTTGTTTGTTAGTTCTATTGAGTCGCCTGTTGGCCACGGTAGTACTAAGGATAATGTATTAGTTCAGGTGAAAGCGCTGTAAGAGTCGGGGTAATTACTACCGACGAATCGATGAATTTAGTTAATAATGAATCGGTTAGTTCTATAATGGTAGCGAACGATGAACAATTACCTTCTACGTCTCATGGCAATGTGTTTCCTTTAGAGAGAATGAGAATCTTGAGACAAAATGAAGAGTATAGAATGAAAGAGACGCGATCTATGGCAAAAAAGCGTGAGAATGAGTCATATCGTGAAAGGGAAAGTGAGGTTGGTGTACTTATTAAGCGAATGAAAAGGCTTGATGAATGTTATAGAGCAAGCGAAAGAGTTAAGGACCAATTAAGTAAGGCTAGTAAACGCCAAGATTCTGAGTACGTTGAAGCAGAACGTGTGAGAAATCAGTTGGGTATGGCTAGAAAACGCAAAGATTTAGAGTACGTTGAAGCAGAACGTGCTAGTAATCAGTTGAGTAAGGCTAGCAAACGCCAAGATTCAGAGTACGTTGAAGCAGAACGTGTGAGAAATCAGTTGGGTATGGCTAGAAAACGCCAAGATTCAGAGTACATTGAAGCAGAACGTGCTAGTAATCAGATAAGAAAAGCTAGTAAACGCCAAGATTTAGAGTACGTTGAAGCAGAACGTGTGAGAAACCAGTCGGCTATGGCTGAAAGTCGTGCAAATGTCGAGATTAGGAACTCTGAACGTTCTAGAAACAGATTGTCTGTGGCAGAAAGGAGGGCAAATCCTTTAGTTATAGAGAAGGCGTATTTTGATACCATTAAAGAAGGTCCAACGTGGCCATGCGAAGGATGTTCAAATCTTTTTTTAAAGCATCTGGTAGCTTTGTTAAGTCTGCGTTGATTTTGGCTGTCAATGGTATTCACCGTCGTGAGCACAGAGTATTTTTATGCAGTGCTTGTAATAAAGCTGTAAAGAAAAACGAAATCCCCAAGTTTTCCAGAGAAAATGGTTTTGAGTTTCCTGAAATTCCGTTTGAACTATTTAATTTGTCAAATTTAGAGGAAAGAATGATCTCACCACGAATATCTTTTATGCAAATAAGGTTGGGCTGTGATCAACAAAGAGGAATTAAGGGAAACGTAGTCAATGTTCCTATAAATGTCGAATCTACCGTTTCAGTGTTACCTAGGTTAACTTGTGAAACAGATACTATTCAAATTGAGTTCATGAGAAGAATGCGATATAACACACCCTATTTGTATGAAACTGTTAGGCCAAAAACAATGCACGAAGCGCTTAAGGTTTTGGTGAAAACACCGTTGTATATTAAGCATGGGATAACCGTTAGGAGCGATATATTAGATCCAATTCCAGAAGAACTTGAATTTATTGTTGACGAAAATGACCGTCAGTTAAACCATGGTGATGCATTAAGTGAAAACCCACTAGAGTATTGACTCTAGAGAATGAGAATGATAGCGATGAAATTTGGAATGAATCTAACGAAGTTAATTCATTCCCAGTTGGGAATCAAGACACTTTGTTAGTGTCATTGTCTGATTTCCTACCCACTAATACCATGCATGTTAAGTTTGCTCCTGGTGAAGGTCAAACGCCAATGTCTTTACTCTATGATGAGGACGCGGAGGAATTGTCATTCACCAGTATATATGTGGGTCAGAAGAGAGACCTTAAGGTTAAAGGTAGTTTTGGGGACATTGCTAAGTGGGAGCTTTGTAATGTTGATAGGCGTTGTGCTAAAAATCCGTCTAAGTTGTTTTACTCTTTTGTTAAGTTGGAAACTATGAAAGTTAGAGATTCCATACAAGTTTGTATGAGAAAAACCAAGTGAAAAGATGGCTCAAACTACACTGCTGGGTTTTTATCGTCTGCTGGTGCACTCGATTCAATTGTTAAGCAGGATGATGGTTTTAGAGTATTAGAAAATTTGCAGTCCTCGCCTTCATATTGGCAGCATAGGCAGAAAGAGTTGATGGCTATGATTAGGCAGCTTGGTAGGGCTACCTTTTTTATAACGTTTTCGGCTGCGGAAGTCAAATGGCCTGAGCTTTTGAACATACTGAGGGTGACTTCGGGTCAGGATCGCTTAGCGAATGACGATATTAGCAATTTAAGTTTTTCGGAAAAGGCAAAGTTGATTCAGAATGATCCTGTTACTTGTGCTAGATATTTTGACCATCGTTTTCGGGCTCTTCTTAAAGCTCTGCAAAAGCTATATATATATATATATATATATATATATATATATATATATATATATATATATATATATATATATATATATATATATATATAATTGCGCTGGTAAATTGAACGATGATAATGGGGATTTGTTAACGTCATTGCAAATGCATAAACACACGACAACGTGTAGGAAGAAGGTTAATAATAGTTTGTCGTTTTGGAATTCCATTTCCTCCCATGCCTAAAACTATTATTTATGATCCGAGTTTAAGAGAACCGGGTAGTCTTGACGAAGAACTTAAGTGTAAGAACAATTTCAAGAAATTGCGTGAGCTTTTGCAATCAAAAGAAAAAGAATTATGGGTAGATAGTTTTGAGGAGTTGTTGGAAAAGTTGCGTATAACCGAAGATGATTATATTAAAGCCATTACATATGATCTGAAAGGAAAGTGGTTTTATTGAAAAGACACCCTAAAGATACTAGGGTTAATCCGTACAACCCGTGCACTTTGCGCCTCTGGCAAGCGAATATGGACATTCAGTTTGTTCTTGATCCTTACGCTCTGGTTATGTATATCGTGTCTTATATAGGGAAATCTCAGCGTGGTATGTCAATGCTTCTGCGTGAAGCTGCTAAACGAGCGCAGTCTGATAAATGCACGGTGAAGCAAAAGTTGAAGGCGATTGCTAATCAGTTTTTGAACGCGCAAGAGGTAAGCGCGCAGGAAGCCGCTTATAGCGCTTTACAAATTCCCGTCTCCAGGTGTAGTCGGGCTTGCATTTATGTTAATACAAATGTGCCCGAGAATCGTGTTCATATTCTCAAAAGCAAAGTTGAGCTTGAACAATTGTCCAAAGATAGTATGGATGTTTTCGCTTCTGGGATGTTAGACCATTATGTTCAAAGGCCAGATGATTTAGAGGCAGTAACGTTAGCTCAATTTGCGGCTTGGTATGAATTTTCCAAAAGTCGTCGAGTTTTGAAAACTCAAAGTCATATTGATGACGGTGAGAACGATGAAGTTCAATGTGGTAAATGGTTAAAACTGAAAAATGATTCAGGGTTCATTAGAAAACGTGGTCATTCTAAAATTCTACGGTATCGTAGATTCAATTTAGTGAAAGATCCCGAGCAGTTTTATCGTGAACAAATCATGTTATTCTCGCCATGGCGTGATGAGAGTAGAGATATTTTGACAAAGGATGTAAAATCTGAGTATGAGCTTAGACTTGAGATTATAACGGAATCTAGAAAAGAATTTCATAATGAAATTGACGAAGAAGCTATTGAACAGGCTGTGAGAGATTTCGAAAGTGAAGCTATTGAAGCTGATCTTACTAATATCCAACCTGAATTGGAACATCAAAATGAAATAGATAGGTCTTTAATTGTTGAAGATTCTGAATTTATAATTAATACAGTGGAAGAGGCAATAGGAAATATTAACAGAGATATTCTTGATGGTAATGCGGAAAAAACTGTTGCTCCATCAGTCACGTTAGTTAATGATTCAGAATACAATGCCCTTGTTAGAAAGCTGAATTTGAAACAGAAAGAAATATTTTATGAAGTTCTACACCATTTAAAGTGCAAAGAAACTCCTTTACGGCTATTTGTTACAGGAGGCGCTGGTGTTGGAAAAAGCGTTTTGATAAGTGCCAAATTTGAATCTGTTACTAGATTTTACAATAAGCAACCAGGCTCTAATCCCTCGGAGGTTAAAGTTCTGCGATGCGCACCTACGGGCAAGGCTGCCTTTAATATAGGTGGGGCGACTTTGCATAGTACCTTTTGTCTACCAGTTAGTCAATTTGCCGGAAACATTTCCAGATTAGAAAGTGAAACTCTTCACAATTGTAGGTTGATGTATGGTCAAGTGAAATTGTTAATTATTGACGAAATATCAATGGTTGGTGCGAAGGTTTTTAACCGAGTGAACTCGAGAATGCAAGAGATAATGGGTTGCCCAGATTATTTTGGTGGTGTGTCTGTACTTTTAGTTGGAGATTTTAACCAAGTGAGACCCGTCCGGGATCATTTCGCTTTTCAAAGACAAAGTGATAGTGACAATCCATATGCGTCTTTAATTGGTAACCCAATATGGGAGGAATTCCAATTTAGTGAGCTTGAAGAAATTATGAGGGAAAAAGATGATAAGAGGTTTGCGGAAGCTTTGAATAGAATGTCTGTGGGAACTATGAATCAGGATGATATTGACTTATTCGTAAGTTTAGAAGTAAACAGAGAGCGTGTACCGCCAAAAGAAGCGATACATCTTTTCCCTACTAACGTTGAAGTCAACCAATTTAACCAAGAGACTCTATTAAAAATGAGTACGGAAAAGTGTATTTCATTTTCAGTAGATGTTGTAAATGGTGATCTTAGTAGCGAAGTTAAAAGTAACATTCTTTCCCCAAGTTCAAACGTTAGCAACGTCTGATACGTATGGTCTTCCTAAAGAACTAACACTCGCTTGTGGTGCGAGATATATGATGACTAACAAAGTAGATACGTCTGATGCACCTACGAATGGTGCGAAAGGTTGGTTAAGAAAGATAGAGTACGGTACTAATAGGCTCGGGCAACAAATTCCGTTCAGGGTTTGGATTGAGTTTGCTGATGCTAATGTTGGGAAGCTGTTGAGACAAAAGTGTCCTGGATTGTACGAGCAGAATAACTATAACAGGACTTGGACTCCTGTCGAGAAGGTTATTAAGGCATTTAGTAGAAAATGGAGGCAAAATAATGTTTCAGTCTCTAGGAGACAGTTTCCTTTGGTAATTTCTGAGGCTTTTACGACACACAAGAGTGAAGGCGATACATACTCGTTTGTAGTAGTGCATTGTAATCCCAGAAAAAAATTAGAGAGAACTCATTTATATGTTGCTTGCAGTAGGGCGAGAAAAGCCTCCGGTTTGTATATTGAGGGTAAATTTCAAGTTCCAAATGCGCCTAGAAACAATCCAGAGCTGTGCTAATTAGCTGACAACTAATTGAATTAGAATTAGCAATTAGGGAAATATTTATGAACTAATTAATTAGCCAATTAGCAATTAGGGAAATATTTATGAACTAATTAATTAGCCAATTAGCAATTAGACATAGAAACTAATTCAATTCAATTAGAAATTAGACATTTATTTATCAAACTAATTAATTAGAATTACTATTTTCTAATTAAGGTAAAAAGAAACCATAAGTAAATATAAAAGTTTGAAAGTGCCCATGGATTTAGTACTTTGGTAATGCAAAGTTTAATGTTTTAATGCCATTGAAAAACGGGTACGGAAGCCAAAAATGAGACAAGCCTCGAGCCTTCCGTCATGTTAAAATTTGTCTCATTTCTTCATTTTCTTGCCACAGTTCCTATAATGGACTCCTGAGTAGTAAATACATGCGCACTACTATTAATTCGAGTAGGTAAAACAGTCGAAATTTCGAAATGGGGCAGTTGCGAACTACGAAATTTTCTACTAGTACTAGTATTCTCTCATATTTGAGGAGCTGAAAAATTTAGAGTAGCACTAAGGTTTCCTCATCGATATAATAAGGCTTTTTCATATTCAAATAGAAGAATCAAGAGTTAATTCCTCGATTTTTTTACAACAAATTGGCGTAAAAGAATAATTGAAAATCCAATTGGCTAATTAGTTAATCCTAAATCTAATTAAATTTTAATTAGATAATTACCTTTCCGATTCATCCTAATTAATTAGAATTACTTCTCAATTAGAACTAAGGTAATTAAAATTCAATTACCATTTTCAATTAGTAAATGTTGCTAATTAATTAGAAATTCAATTAGCTAACTAATTAATTAGCACAGCTCTGAAACAATCAAGTAGAATTGGAACTTCGAATATTACGAGATACAAAGAATATTGTATTACCGTTTTTGAACGAAAAGGTGTACATTTATGTTCATAATGTGCAATCCTTAAACGCACATTTGGAAGATATTTTAGCAGACACGGTAATAAAAAATGCCCAGTTATTATGCTTTGTTGAAACGTGGAAGAAAGATGCCGATGATTTTAGTGTGCCATCCTTTAAGGAAGTGGGCGGTATTTATCTGCCAAGAACGGCACGTAGAATTGCGTTTGGTTCTTCCATTTATTTAAAAGACACAACCGAAAATGTAGTTAACGATTTGGATAATAGGGTTTTGCGAACCGATAGACCTTTCAGAAATTCGCATGTGGAACGTTGCTGGTTGGATGTTTCCATTGAAAATGAACCGATGACTGTTGTTTTGTTGTACAAATCGCCCGGAGCGAGTTTGAGATCAGTTTTTGAGGATTTTAATCCTTTATTCGATATTAGATACGATGCCTCTGTTCCGACAGTTGTAGTTGGAGATTTTAATATAAATTTTTTAAAAAGTAAAACGGCCCTGAAAATGTTCTTTGATTCTTTTAACATGTCCCTTCTGCCGGGTCTTGAAGAGAAAATTTCAACTGACTATCATTGCCAGTTAGATTTAGCGTTCGGAAACAAACTTTTTCAAGACAAATTCGAGGCCTCTTACAGAGAATCGTACTATTCGTATCATAAAGGAATATGTTTCGTTAAAAAGAAATAGCTGTAGAAGTTTAATATACCGTTATGGTTGGTGAACTTCCTAGTTGTAGAAGCTTTGTATTATAACCCTGTGAAAGTCCTAGCTGTAGAAGCTTTGTTATTTAACCCTGTGAAAGTCCTAGCTGTAGAAGCTTTGTTATTTAACCCTGTGAAAGCCCTAGCTCTCGAAGCTTTGTATTATAACCCTGTGAAAGCCCTAGCTCTCGAAGCTTTGTATTATAACCCTGTGAAAGCCCAAGCTCTCGAAGCTTTGTATTATAACCCTGTGAAAGCCCTAGCTCTCGAAGCTTTGTATTATAACCCTGTGAAAGCCCTAGCTCTCGAAGCTTTGTATTATAACCCTGTGAAAGCCCTAGCTCTCGAAGCTTTGTATTATAACCCTGTGAAAGCCCTAGCTCTCGAAGCTTTGTATTATAACCCTGTGAAATCCCTAGCTCTCGAAGCTTTGTATTATAACCCTGTGAAAGCCCAAGCTCTCGAAGCTTTGTATTATAACCCTGTGAAAGCCCTAGCTCTCGAAGCTTTGTATTATAACCCTGTGAAAGCCCTAGCTCTCGAAGCTTTGTATTATAACCCTGTGAAAGCCCTAGCTCTCGAAGCTTTGTATTATAACCCTGTGAAAGCCCTAGCTCTCGAAGCTTTGAAATTTAACCCTGTGAAAGCCCTAGCTCTCGAAGCTTTGTAATTTAACCCTGTGAAAGCCCTAGCTCTCGAAGCTTTGTAATTTAACCCTGTGAAAGCCCTAGCTCTCGAAGCTTTGTAATTTAACCCTGTGAAAACCCAGGCTCTCGAAGCTTTGTATTATAACCCTGTGAAAGCCCTAGCTCTCGAAGCTTTGTATTATAACCCTGTGAAAGCCCTAGCTCTCGAAGCTTTGTATTATAACCCTGTGAAAGCCCTAGCTCTCGAAGCTTTGTATTATAACCCTGTGAAAGCCCTAGCTCTCGAAGCTTTGTATTATAACCCTGTGAAAGCCCTAGCTCTCGAAGCTTTGTATTATAACCCTGTGAAAGCCCTAGCTCTCGAAGCTTTGTATTATAACCCTGTGAAAGCCCTAGCTCTCGAAGCTTTGTATTTTAACCCTGTGAAAGCCCTAGCTCTCGAAGCTTTGTATTATAACCCTGTGAAAGCCCTAGCTCTCGAAGCTTTGTATTATAACCCTGTGAAAGCCCTAGCTCTCGAAGCTTTGTATTATAACCCTGTGAAAGCCCTAGCTCTCGAAGCTTTGTATTATAACCCTGTGAAAGCCCTAGCTCTCGAAGCTTTGTATTATAACCCTGTGAAAGCCCTAGCTCTCGAAGCTTTGTATTATAACCCTGTGAAAGCCCTAGCTCTCGAAGCTTTGTATTATAACCCTGTGAAAGCCCTAGCTCTCGAAGCTTTGTATTATAACCCTGTGAAAGCCCTAGCTCTCGAAGCTTTGTATTATAACCCTGTGAAAGCCCTAGCTCTCGAAGCTTTGTATTATAACCCTGTGAAAGCCCTAGCTCTCGAAGCTTTGTATTATAACCCTGTGAAAGCCCTAGCTCTCGAAGCTTTGTATTATAACCCTGTGAAAGCCCTAGCTCTCGAAGCTTTGTATTATAACCCTGTGAAAGCCCTAGCTCTCGAAGCTTTGTATTATAACCCTGTGAAAGCCCTAGCTCTCGAAGCTTTGTATTATAACCCTGTGAAAGCCCTAGCTCTCGAAGCTTTGTAATTTAACCCTGTGAAAGCCCTAGCTCTCGAAGCTTTGTATTATAACCCGAAAGGGTCTGTGAAAGCCCTAGCTCTCGAAGCTTTGTATTATAATCCGAAAGGGTTAGTGATAGTCCTAGCTCTCGAAGCTTTGTATTATAACCCGAAAGGGTTAGTGATAGTCCTAGCTCTCGAAGCTTTGTATTATAACCCGAAAGGGTTAGTGATAGTCCTAGCTCTCGAAGCTTTGTAAAGTCAGCCGTAATCAATGGTTGATGGAAATCCTAGCTCTCGAAGCTATGTATTATAATCCGAAAGGGTTAGTGATAGTCCTAGCTCTCGAAGCTTTGTATTATAATCCGAAAGGGTTAGTGATAGTCCTAGCTCTCGAAGCTTTGTATTATAATCCGAAAGGGTTAGTGATAGTCCTAGCTCTCGAAGCTTTGTATTATAACCCGAAAGGGTTAGTGATAGTCCTAGCTCTCGAAGCTTTGTAAAGTCAGCCGTAATCAATGGTTGATGGAAATCCTAGCTCTCGAAGCTTTGTATTATAACCCGAAAGGGTCTGTGAAAGTCCTAGCTCTCGAAGCTTTGTATTATAACCCGAAAGGGTCTGTGAAAGTCCTAGCTCTCGAAGCTTTGTATTATAACCCGAAAGGGTCTGTGAAAGTCCTAGCTCTCGAAGCTTTGTATTATAACCCGAAAGGGTCTGTGAAAGTCCTAGCTCTCGAAGCTTTGTATTATAACCCGAAAGGGTTAGTGATAGTCCTAGCTCTCGAAGCTTTGTATTATAACCCGAAAGGGTTAGTGATAGTCCTAGCTCTCGAAGCTTTGTATTATAACCCGAAAGGGTTAGTGATAGTCCTAGCTCTCGAAGCTTTGTAAAGTCAGCCGTAATCAATGGTTGATGGAAATCCTAGCTCTATAGGAGCTTTGTATGGTGAAAGAGGTATCTTTGAAAGTAATGCATAATTAGTGGCGTAGCGTGAGGGGGTGAAAGGATCTCTATTCTCGGGGATTAGATTGTACTGTTTAGTCGAAACTTGAAAGCGCTTACCTAACATTGTAATGCTGATAATATTCATCAAAGCTGCTATAAGTATGCGAGTTGAGAAAAAATTCTCGGAATTGAAATTGATCAAATGTATTAGTCTTCAATGTCTAAGTCGAGATTAACAAATCTCCTTATCTTGACAATCGAACAATAGGTATAAATCAACTTTTATCACCATACTAAAGACTTTGCATTGGAAAAAAAACGCAAAATAAAAGTTTATTTAATGAAATACATTTCATTTTAATCCTTTAGAAAACAGTGAAACATTATCACAGCTTTATTTCAGAGCTTAATGAGCATAATTGCGAAAAAAGGAGGGCAGAAAATCTATTGTTAGCCTCGGGTGGGATAAAGTCACGCTACGCCACTACCATAGAAAGGGTTGCCCAAATTGAGTTGAAGTGCTAGCTGTAGAAGCTTTGCATAGTAACTCGGAAGGGTTAGTGATAGTCCTAGCTCTCGAAGCTTTGTATTAGAACCCGAAAGGGTTAGAGATAGTCCTAGCTCTCGAAGCTTTGTATTATAACCCGAAAGGGTTAGAGATAGTCCTAGCTCTCGAAGCTTTGTATTATAACCCGAAAGGGTTAGTGATAGTCCTAGCTCTCGGAGCTTTGTAAAAATCAGCCGTAATCAATGGTTGATGGAAATCCTAGCTCTAGGAGCTTTGTAAAATGAACTTATAACCCAGATGGGTTAGAAGCTTTACCTTTTTAAGTTGTTGAAAACCCTAGCTGTAGAAGCTTTGTATTATAACCCTAAAGGGTTGGTGAAAGTCCTAGCTCTCGGAGCTTTGTATGATCAGCCGTAATTAATGGTTGGTGGAAATCCTAGCTCTAGGAGCTTTGTAAAATTAAGTCACCCGAAAGGGTCGCTCAAATTAGAAACCTATTGCCCGAAAGGGTCGCTCAAATTGGAAACCTATTGCCCGAAAGGGTCGCTCAAATTAGAAACCTATTGCCCGAAAGGGTCGCTCAAATTGGAAACCTATTGCCCGAAAGGGTCGCTCAAATTGGAAACCTATTGCCCGAAAGGGTCGCTCAAATTGGAAACCTATTGCCCGAAAGGGTCGCTCAAATTAGAAACCTATTGCCCGAAAGGGTCGCTCAAATTGGAAACCTACTGCCCGAAAGGGTCGGTCAAATTGGAAACCTATTGCCCGCAAGTGTCCCTCAAATTGGAAACCTATTGCCCGAAAGGGTCGCTCAAATTGGAAACCTATTGCCCGCAAGTGTCCCTCAAATTGGAAACCTATTGCCTGCAAGGGTCTCAAATTGGAAACCTATAGCACGCAAGGGTCGCTCAAATTGGAAACCTACTGCCCGAAATGGTCGTTCAAATTGGAAACCTACTGCCGGAAATGGTCGCTCAAATTGGAAACTGTGGAAGTGGTAACTGTGATATCTAGATATGAAGGGTTGCTGAAACTGGTATGTTCAGTTGATAGAGTTACTATTCTCTCATCAGATATAATTGGTAAGTTAAATAGAATCACTTTTGATAAAAAATAGAGGAGGTAGCCTATCGTTAAATATTAAAAAAATCACTTCTGTGTTACGTATAGTGAACAAGTTTATTTACGTGAAGATGCGTTTGTACAATGCGCGATACTAGTCGTATCCATATTAGTTATTACTAATGTTTAAATAAAAACAGATGAATAAAGTTTAGTTCACAATTTAACAAGAAGTGTTTTTATCTTTAACATTATCACCTTTGATGGGGTTTAAAACGTTTTTTTCCCATCGTAGAAAAAGGACGCTAACCATTATTGCATTGTGTGGGTGCAATCAAGAGTACAAAGGGAATTGCAACGCATGCAACAGTTAGGCATCATAGTGCCCGTCACGGAGCTCACCGATTGGGTCCACCCAATGGTAATAGTGGAAAAACCAAAAGGAAGGTCACACCCGGAACCCTACTATCCAATGCCTACCGCTCAACAAATCTACGCTGATCAACACCGTCCTGGACGCGCAAAGTGCGTTCTGGCACATAGAGCTGGATGAACCAAGCTCTTACTTGTGTACACCTTACGGACGATACAGATTCCTCCGGCTACCTTATGGTCTCTCCTCAGCGTCAGAATTATTTCCAGCAACTAGCGGTAGACAAGATAGAATACTTGGGCAACATCCTGTCCTCCAAAGGCCTCGAAATTTCACCAACAAAAGTTCAAGCGATTCAATGAATACCGTCACCAACAGACAAAAAATCATTACCAAGATTCCTCGGCATGGTGAATTATTTGGCAAAATTCCTGCCCCAACACTCAACAATTACAGCTCCACTACGCGAGGTCCTGAAGAAAGAGGTCTCATTCATGTGGGACGCAAAGAGGGAAGCTGTCTTCCTAAAACCTAAACGCCTCATCTCCTCGTCCCCAGTACTGACCTATTACAATTCGCAAGCCACCAGGACAATATCAGTAGAAAGCAGCCTAATAGGCGTCGGTGCAGTACTACTACAAAATGGTAAACCTGTTGAGTATGTTTCAACCTCTTTCACCCGCACTCAACTAAACTACGCGCCAATAGAACGTGAACTTCTAGGCATAGTCTACGCGTGCGAAAGATTCCACTATTATGTCATTGGAGTCCCCTTTATCGTACAGGCCGATCATAAACTTTTAATTTTCATCATTAAGACTCTCACCACTCATCCAGCGCTTAGTTCTTCGCCTGCTCAGATACCAAATAACGATGGTCTACATACCTGGCACTCATTTACAAGTGCCCGTCACGTTGTCACGTGCTCCTCAATCCACGACAGAAATTGACTCATCCTACTTAAAAACCGATGAGCCGGGAGTGTACAAACTCAATTCAACAACGCTAACGCATCTGAGCCACCTGCACAAACGATACTGTTCTACATAAAAGAAGGATGGCGATCTGCATGCGAAAAATTACACAGCGAGTTAAAGCCGTTCTGGGCGATAAAAGAAGAACTTCATGCATCAGAAGGCCTAATTTACCGAGGGGATGCGCTTTACGTTTCGAAGTGCTCCGCCGTGATGTCATGACCCAAATTCACTCGGTTCATCAAGGAATAACCGCGTGCCTATCTAAAGACAAGCTGTATCTCTACTGGCCACAAATGAAAAGAGAAATCACAAAGTATGTTCAGAACTGTACAACTTGCCGAAAAAAGGGACCGTTCCAACACGCTATGCGCTTACGCCTCACGATGTACTTCAGCTACCCTCGCACACTGTTGGTGCGGATCTCTTCCATATCAATAATACAAATCTGATCATTCTAGTTGACTATTACTCCAAATGCGTTACGGAGCACTAATGATAAAGCGATAATAAAGTTCCTAAATATACAATTCTGTTGATATGGTGCTCCGCAGAAATTGGTGTCTGATAATGGTCCTCCCTTTAACTCGAGCTTTTTCAAGGGTTTACTTCAACAATGGGCAGTAGAACACGTAACATCCAGCGCATATCATTCTTAAAAAGCAACGGTATGACAGAACGAACCATACAAACAATAAAAAAACCTGGCAATCAAAGCGCAACAGGAAGGTCGTGACCTACAGTATGTTCTTATGGAATATCGTTCGAGGCCCATTGGAAAGCTACCGTCACTCAGCGAGATGTTAAAAGGACGCCGAACCAGAACACCGTAAACTATAAACAAAACAAATACTTCGAACGCACTTCTCAACTTGTCATATTCGCAAACCTTACTGGATTAAAAAACCCAATGATTAAGCGTCAAAATCACGCGCACCACACAATACCTGAAACCCTAAAGGCCGGGAGACTAGTGTATAACCATGTCGGACCACGGTAATGGAAACCTGCAGAAGTACTACACGAAAGCAAAGATCCCTTGTCGTCAATCCTGAAGATAAATGACGGAAAAACATTGCGGAGAACTCACCACCAAATACGTCCGACACACCTACTCAGTTCAGTACCTCAAAGCGACTACGCTGAACCCAACACGGCACAAGAAGTACAACAGGTGGAGGACAATTGTGTTAAGCATTTGCGGCAAAATTTAACCAATCTACCCGATCCTGCGGCCAAAACTTACCGAACCACTTCAAGAGTCAGACTAGGAAGATTACCACCACCCATACAAAAACAAACTTCAATTTCAACAACTCAAATTTATTCACCGACCTCGGCAACGCAGAACACATCTCCAACACCACGACCCTTGCAAAATCAAACTTCAGTCTTAACAACTCAAACTCATTCACCGATTTCAGCAACACAGATCCGATCTCCTACTATACTTCAAACGTCAAGACCAGACCAAAAGCAAATAGTGGTTGTAATTACACCGCGTAAACTCGAACCGCCACGTACAACATCAATATCAAACATTAGGACTTTAAGTCCTTCTGGCATGACGACTGCTCAGACGCTGGACAACACCCGGACAGCGCTACTCGAATTTCTCCGGGAACTTCCCCATTTCCCAAGACAATTTCTGTATCCGCCATACCCAGCACACGAGCACCATTTACACATTTACAGCAAGTACACAACAACCAAGGTCAACCCGAACAAGAACTAATATTTTCAATCCAAAACGTTTTCGTAATACTTAATTTCTTTAAAGAATGAAAGATGTTATATACTCCTGTTATATACTTTCGTAATACTCTTGATATACTCTTGCTATATACTCTTAATAACATTATCATACATTGTTAGTCTCACCACTAGTATACCCTGATCTATTCCACTAGTGCGCGCCACCTATAGCGAATAACGAGGTTTCCTCATAAAGGAGCTAGCTACTTTGTAGTCAGTTTATATTGGACACTTGATGAGCACAGTCAATAAATATTTTATTATAATTAATTCTGTCGACTAACTAAACATAAGTGGGTTTTCTCAGAACCTTAATTGTTTTAGACGTTCGAGTGGTTTTTTTTCGTTCGAATTAGCCATTAGTAGTTTTGCATAAATTGGTAGTAATGAAAATTAGAGATACGTTTAGGACATTTCATGTTTTTTTAATTAGAGAGACTAGAGATTAAATAAAGATTTATGATTTGAAAGTGAACTTTAAAATTACCGAGATAAACGCTAAGGTAAAAGAAACCCTGGTCTAGTATTTCGATATTGAGTCGTCTTTTCCCCGACTCGGAGAGGTAATATTTTGGTTTTCCCAACTTGTCATTATCAATTTTAGTCTAAAAAAAAAGATTAAAAAGTCGTTGAAATCCATTTTTTAACTCTAATACTCGTTAAGCCTAGGCTAATTATAAGCAGACGATACGTATTTTTAAAGAGAGGCTCCAGACGCGATTTCCCAGATCTCCTTTCGAGACTTTGCAGCCACGCTATTGGTTGGAAAATAAAGCTCAAATTTCCTACGAGAGGTGGCACTGACGTAATGATTTTGGTTAATAACCGTGACGTTCGCGGATCCCATTGCCCTCTACATTATGGAAGCTAGCGTCCGAGACTCCTTTGTCATCTGCTCCTGGTTTCACTTTATAGGGGTGTGGTTCCCAGCAGATGAGAAGCTAGGTAAAAAGCAAAGGCTTATGCATAAAACTGAATCTAAGAGGTAGATAAATTGATAATTCAATAACAAAATTCAAACCTTACGTGACAAACGAAGACGTTTCTAGTTTATATAGTGTGACAAAGAACCTTAGCGATGAAATTAAAAGTAAACAAGCCTAGAACTAATTATTTTCGACCACAAAAATCTCGTTTAAACATTCTAACGACCCAGCCGCGTCAGAGATACTGGAAAGGCTGACTTGCTTTCGCACTAGCAGCGCCCTCTTCGATGATGACGTGCATGGCGTTACCTTAGTTACGCCAATAGAACAGAGGCGTGTCACCTAACCCGAGAAATTACAGGAGGGAGAATTCAAACTAGAAAATCAGATTTGTTTTCTTGCTTTGCAGTTTTTTGTAACGTTATGTTTCTAGTGTTGCCAAAATATACTATCATCAACTTCTGCTTGTGGGTCGAAATATAGTATAAGATTAATATATAACAAAAAAAATTTGGTGGCATATGCGGAATAGTAAAAGTCAAAAAAAAACGTCCCACGGAAAAAGAAGGCCTATACAACAACTTCGTTTTTCATTTTACTCTTTTAAAACGTGACCATACCAACTAGCGGGAAGGAGTTGGTAATCAATTGGCAAAAATGGGTTAAATGTTTAGGACGGTAGGCAAGCCTACTTCAAACCACCACAGTTCCAACTGTCGGATAAATGTCGGTTACTAAACGGCCTAAGAATAACTTTGCTTTTAATTTTACTCTTCTTAAACGTCACAATAACGACTAGCGCGAGGGAGTTGGTAATCAATTGGCAAAAAATGTGTTGGAACTTTCTAGACGGTAGGCAAGCCTACTTTAAACCATCTCTGTTCCAACTGTCAGATAGATGTCGGCATTGCCAACTAAAAGAAGTAGTCGGCTTCATGAGTCGGAAAAGTGTCGGAATAAGCATGGTACAGCCGACTGGACCGTAAACCGACTATTCGACCTTTAACCGACTGTTATGCGGAAGACTTGTGCTACTGGGGTCTGCTTACATGATCATTGTATGAACAAACTAACTTATATCAAAATAGCAAGTGCTATTTTGCATTAATTTAGCCGAGCGTGGATTAGATCCACGGACCTCTGGGTTATGGGCCCAGCACGCTTCCACTGCGCCACTCTGCTTACATGACCATTGTATGTACAAACTAACTTATATCAAAATAGCTGGGGCTATTTCGCATTAAATTATCGAGCGTGGTTTCGATCCACGGACCTCTGGGTTTTGGGCCCAGCACGCTTCCACTGCGCCACTCTGCTTACATGATCATTGTATGAATAAACTAACTGATATCAAAATAGCAAGTGCTATTTTGCATTAATTTAGCAGAGCGTGGTTTCGATCCACGGATCTCTGGGTTTTGGGCCCAGCACGCTTCCAGTGCGCCACTCTGCGTACATGACCATTGTATGAAAAAACTAACTGATATCAAAATAGCAAGTGCTATTTTGCATTAATTTAGCATAGCGTGGTTTCGATCCACGGACCTCTGGGTTATGGGCCCAGCACGCTTCCACTGCGCCACTATGCTTACATGATCATTGTATGAATAAACTAACATATATCAAAATAGCAAGTGCTATTTTGCATTAATTTAGCAGAGCGTGGTTTCGATCTTCGGACCTCTGGGTTATGGACCCAGCAGGCTTCCACTGCGCCACTCTGCTTACATGATCATTGTATGAACAAACTAACTTATATCAAAATAGCTGGGGCTATTTTGCATTAATTTAGCAGAGCGCGGTTTCGGTCCACGGACCTCTGGGTTACGGGCCCAGCACGCTTCCACTGCGCAACTCTGCTTACATGACCATTGTATGAACAAACTAACATATATCAAAATAGCAAGTGCTATTTTGCATTAATTTAGCAGAGCGTGGTTTCGATCTTCGGACCTCTGGGTTATGGGCCCAGCACGCTTCCACTGCGCCACTCTGCTTACATGACCATTGTATGAACAAATTAACTTATATCAAAATAGCTGGGGCTATTTTGCATTAAATTAGCAGAGCGTGGTTTCGATCCACGGACCTCTGGGTTATGGGCCCAGCACGCTTCCACTGCGCCACTCTGCTTACATGATCATTGTATGAATAAACTAACTGGTATCAAAATAGCAAAATAGCAAGTGCTATTTTGCATTAATTTAGCCGAGCGTGGATTCGATCCACGGACCTCTGGGTTATGGGCCCAGCACGCTTCCACTGCGCCACTCTGCTTACATGACCATTGTATGTACAAACTAACTTATATCAAAATAGCTGGGGCTATTTCGCATTAAATTATCGAGCGTGGTTTCGATCCACGGACCTCTGGGTTTTGGGCCCAGCACGCTTCCACTGCGCCACTCTGCTTACATGATCATTGTATGAATAAACTAACTGATATCAAAATAGCAAGTGCTATTTTGCATTGATTTAGCAGAGCGTGGATTCGATCCACGGATCTCTGGGTTATGGGCCCAGAACGCTTCCACTGCTGCACTCTGCTTACATGATCATTGTATGAACAAACTAACATATATAAAAATAGCAAGTGCTATTTTGCATAAATTTAGCAGAGCGTAGTTTCGATCCACGGACCTCTGGGTTATGGGCCCAGCAGGCTTCCACTACGCCACTCTGCTTACATGATCATTGTATGAACAAACTAACTTATATCAAAACAGCTGGGGCTATTTTGCATTAATTTAGCAGAGCGCGGTTTCAGTCCACGGACCTCTGGGTTTTGGGCCCAGCACGCTTCCAGTGCGCCACTCTGCGTACATGACCATTGTATGAAAAAACTAACATATATCAAAATAGCAAGTGCTATTTTGCATTAATTTAGCAGAGCGTGGTTTCGATCCACGGAACTCTGGGTTATGGGCCTGCACGCTTCCACTGCGCCACCCTGCTTACATGACCATTATATGAAAAAACTAACTTATATCAAAATAGCTGGGGCTATTTTGCATTAAATTAGCAGAGCGTGGTTTCGATCCACGGACCTCTGGGTTATGGGCCCAGCACGCTTCCACTGCGCCACTCTGCTTACATGGCCATTGTCTGAAAAAACTAACTTATATCAAAATAGCTGGGGCTATTTTGCATTAAATTAGCAGAGCGTGGTTTCGATCCACGGACCTCTGGGTTATGGGCCCAGCACGCTTCCACTGCGCCACTCTGCTTACATGATCATTGTATGAATAAACTAACTGATATCAAAATAGCAAGTGCTATTTTGCATTAATTTAACAGAGCGTGGTTTCGATCCACGGACCTCTGGGTTATGAACCTAGCAGGCTTCCACTGCGCCACTCTGCTTACATGACCATTGTATGAACAAACTAACTTATATCAAAATAGCTGTGGCTATTTTGCATTAAATTAGCAGAGCGTAGTTTCGATCCACGGACCTCTGGGTTATGGGCCCAGCACGCTTCCACTGCGCCACTCTGCTTACATGCTCATTGTATGAACAAACTAACTTATATCAAAACAGCTGGGGCTATTTTGCATTAATTTAGCAGAGCGCGGTTTCAGTCCACGGACCTCTGGGTTTTGGGCCCAGCACGCTTCCAGTGCGCCACTCTGCGTACATGACCATTGTATGAAAAAACTAACATATATCAAAATAGCAAGTGCTATTTTGCATTAATTTAGCAGAGCGTGGTTTCGATCCACGGAACTCTGGGTTATGGGCCTGCACGCTTCCACTGCGCCACCCTGCTTACATGACCATTGTATGAAAAAACTAACTTATATCAAAATAGCTGGGGCTATTTTGCATTAAATTAGCAGAGCGTGGTTTCGATCCACGGACCTCTGGGTTATGGGCCCAGCACGCTTCCACTGCGCCACTCTGCTTACATGGCCATTGTCTGAAAAAACTAACTTATATCAAAATAGCTGGGGCTATTTTGCATTAAATTAGCAGAGCGTGGTTTCGATCCACGGACCTCTGGGTTATGGGCCCAGCACGCTTCCACTGCGCCACTCTGCTTACATGATCATTGTATGAATAAACTAACTGATATCAAAATAGCAAGTGCTATTTTGCATTAATTTAACAGAACGTGGTTTCGATCCACGGACCTCTGGGTTATGAACCTAGCAGGCTTCCACTGCGCCACTCTGCTTACATGACCATTGTATGAACAAACTAACTTATATCAAAATAGCTGTGGCTATTTTGCATTAAATTAGCAGAGCGTAGTTTCGATCCACGGACCTCTGGGTTATGGGCCCAGCACGCTTCCACTGCGCCACTCTGCTTACATGCTCATTGTATGAACAAACTAACTTATATCAAAACAGCTGGGGCTATTTTGCATTAATTTAGCAGAGCGCGGTTTCAGTCCACGGACCTCTGGGTTTTGGGCCCAGCACGCTTCCAGTGCGCCACTCTGCGTACATGACCATTGTATGAAAAAACTAACATATATCAAAATAGCAAGTGCTATTTTGCATTAATTTAACAGAGCGTGGTTTCGATCCACGGAACTCTGGGTTATGGGCCCATCACGCTTCCACTGCGCCACTTTGCTTACATGACCATTGTATGAACAAACTAACTTATATCAAAATAGCTGGGGCTATTTTGCATTAAATTAGCAGAGCGTAGTTTCGATCCACGGACCTCTGGGTTATGGGCCCAGCACGCTTCCACTGCGCCACTCTGCTTACATGGCCATTGTCTGAAAAAACTAACTTATATCAAAATAGCTGGGGCTATTTTGTATTAAATTAGCAGAGCGTGGTTTCGATCCACGGACCTCTGGGTTATGGGCCCAGCACGCTTCCACTGCGCCACTCTGCTTACATGATGATTGTATGAACAAACTAACATATATCAAAATAGCAAGTGCTATTTTGCATTAATTTAGCAGAGCGTGGTTTCGATCCACGGACCTCTGGGTTATGAACCTAGCAGGCTTCCACTGCGCCACTCTGCTTACATGACCATTGTATGAACAAACTAACTTATATCAAAATAGCTGTGGCTATTTTGCATTAAATTAGCAGAGCGTAGTTTCGATCCACGGACCTCTGGGTTATGGGCCCAGCACGCTTCCACTGCGCCACTCTGCTTACATGCTCATTGTATGAACAAACTAACTTATATCAAAACAGCTGGGGCTATTTTGCATTAATTTAGCAGAGCGCGGTTTCAGTCCACGGACCTCTGGGTTTTGGGCCCAGCACGCTTCCAGTGCGCCACTCTGCGTACATGACCATTGTATGAAAAAACTAACATATATCAAAATAGCAAGTGCTATTTTGCATTAATTTAGCATAGCGTGGTTTCGATCCACGGAACTCTGGGTTATGGGCCTGCACGCTTCCACTGCGCCACCCTGCTTACATGACCATTGTATGAAAAAACTAACTTATATCAAAATAGCTGGGGCTATTTTGCATTAAATTAGCAGAGCGTGGTTTCGATCCACGGACCTCTGGGTTATGGGCCCAGCACGCTTCCACTGCGCCACTCTGCTCACATGGCCATTGTCTGAAAAAACTAACTTATATCAAAATAGCTGGGGCTATTTTGCATTAAATTAGCAGAGCGTGGTTTCGATCCACGGACCTCTGGGTTATGGGCCCAGCACGCTTCCACTGCGCCACTCTGCTTACATGATCATTGTATGAATAAACTAACTGATATCAAAATAGCAAGTGCTATTTTGCATTAATTTAGCAGAGCGTGGTTTCGATCCACGGACCTCTGGGTTATGGGCGCAGTTGGCTTCCACTGCGCCACTCTGCTTACATGATGATTGTATGAACAAACTAACATATATCAAAATAGCAAGTGCTATTTTGCATTAATTTAGCAGAGTGTGGTTTCGATCCACGGACCTCTGGGTTATGAACCTAGCAGGCTTCCACTGCGCCACTCTGCTTACATGACCATTGTATGAACAAACTAACTTATATCAAAATAGCTGTGGCTATTTTGCATTAAATTAGCAGAGCGTAGTTTCGATCCACGGACCTCTGGGTTATGGGCCCAGCACGCTTCCACTGCGCCACTCTTCTTACATGATCATTGTATGAACAAACTAACTTATAACAAAATAGCAAGTGCTATTTTGCATTAATTTAGCAGAGCGCGGTTTCGATCCACGGACCTCAGGGTTATGGGCCCAGCACGCTTCCACTGCGCCACTCTGCTTACATGATCATTGTATGAATAAACTAACTGATATCAAAATAGCAAGTGCTATTTTGCATTAATTTAGCCGAGCGTGGATTAGATCCACGGACCTCTGGGTTATGGGCCCAGCACGCTTCCACTGCGCCACTCTGCTTACATGACCATTGTATGTACAAACTAACTTATATCAAAATAGCTGGGGCTATTTCGCATTAAATTATCGAGCGTGGTTTCAATCCACGGACCTCTGGGTTTTGGGCCCAGCACGCTTCCACTGCGCCACTCTGCTTACATGATCATTGTATGAATAAACTAACTGATATCAAAATAGCAAGTGCTATTTTGCATTAATTTAGCAGAGCGTGGTTTCGATCCACGGATCTCTGGGTTATGGGCCCAGCACGCTTCCACTGCTCCACTCTGCTTACATGATCATTGTATGAACAAACTAACATATATCAAAATAGCAAGGACTATTTTGCATAAATTTAGCAGAGCGTAGTTTCGATCCACGGACCTCTGGGTTATGGGCCCAGCAGGCTTCCACTGCGCCACTCTGCTTACATGATCATAGTATGAACAAACTAACTTATATCAAAACAGCTGGGGCTATTTTGCATTAATTTAGCAGAGCGCGGTTTCGGTCCACGGACCTCTGGGTTACGGGCCCAGCACGCTTCCACTGCGCAACTCTGCTTACATGACCATTGTATGAACAAACTAACATATATCAAAATAGCAAGTGCTATTTTGCATTAATTTAGCAGAGCGTGGTTTCGATCTTCGGACCTCTGGGTTATGGGCCCAGCACGCTTCCACTGCGCCACTCTGCTTACATGACCATTGTATGAACAAACTAACTTATATCAAAACAGCTGGGGCTATTTTGCATTAATTTAGCAGAGCGCGGTTTCAGTCCACGGACCTCTGGGTTTTGGGCCCAGCACGCTTCCAGTGCGCCACTCTGCGTACATGACCATTGTATGAAAAAACTAACTGATATCAAAATAGCAAGTGCTATTTTGCATTAATTTAGCATAGCGTGGTTTCGATCCACGGACCTCTGGGTTATAGGCCCAGCACGCTTCCACTGCGCCACTCTGCTTACATGATCATTGTATGAATAAACTAACATATATCAAAATAGCAAGTGCTATTTTGCATTAATTTAGCAGAGCGTGGTTTCGATCTTCGGACCTCTGGTTTATGGACCCAGCAGGCTTCCACTGCGCCACTCTGCTTACATGATCATTGTATGAACAAACTAACTTATATCAAAATAGCTGGGGCTATTTTGCATTAATTTAGCAGAGCGCGGTTTCGGTCCACGGACCTCTGGGTTACGGGCCCAGCACGCTTCCACTGCGCAACTCTGCTTACATGACCATTGTATGAACAAACTAACATATATCAAAATAGCAAGTGCTATTTTGCATTAATTTAGCAGAGCGTGGTTTCGATCTTCGGACCTCTGGGTTATGGGCCCAGCACGCTTCCACTGCGCCACTCTGCTTACATGACCATTGTATGAACAAATTAACTTATATCAAAATAGCTGGGGCTATTTTGCATTAAATTAGCAGAGCGTGGTTTCGATCCACGGACCTCTGGGTTATGGGCCCAGCACGCTTCCACTGCGCCACTCTGCTTACATGATCATTGTATGAATAAACTAACTGATATCAAAATAGCAAAATAGCAAGTGCTATTTTGCATTAATTTAGCCGAGCGTGGATTCGATCCACGGACCTCTGGGTTATGGGCCCAGCACGCTTCCACTGCGCCACTCTGCTTACATGACCATTGTATGTACAAACTAACTTATATCAAAATAGCTGGGGCTATTTCGCATTAAATTATCGAGCGTGGTTTCGATCCACGGACCTCTGGGTTTTGGGCCCAGCACGCTTCCACTGCGCCACTCTGCTTACATGATCATTGTATGAATAAACTAACTGATATCAAAATAGCAAGTGCTATTTTGCATAAATTTAGCAGAGCGTAGTTTCGATCCACGGACCTCTGGGTTATGGGCCCAGCAGGCTTCCACTACGCCACTCTGCTTACATGATCATTGTATGAACAAACTAACTTATATCAAAACAGCTGGGGCTATTTTGCATTAATTTAGCAGAGCGCGGTTTCAGTCCACGGACCTCTGGGTTTTGGGCCCAGCACGCTTCCACTGCGCCACTCTGCTTACATGATCATTGTATGAATAAACTAACTGATATCAAAATAGCAAGTGCTATTTTGCATAAATTTAGCAGAGCGTAGTTTCGATCCACGGACCTCTGGGTTATGGGCCCAGCAGGCTTCCACTACGCCACTCTGCTTACATGATCATTGTATGAACAAACTAACTTATATCAAAACAGCTGGGGCTATTTTGCATTAATTTAGCAGAGCGCGGTTTCAGTCCACGGACCTCTGGGTTTTGGGCCCAGCACGCTTCCAGTGCGCCACTCTGCGTACATGACCATTGTATGAAAAAACTAACTTATATCAAAATAGCTGGGGCTATTTTGCATTAAATTAGCAGAGCGTGGTTTCGATCCACGGACCTCTGGGTTATGGGCCCAGCACGCTTCCACTGCGCCACTCTGCTTACATGATCATTGTATGAAAAAACTAACTTATATCAAAATAGCTGGGGCTATTTTGCATTAAATTAGCAGAGCGTGGTTTCGATCCACGGACCTCTGGGTTATGGGCCCAGCACGCTTCCACTGCGCCACTCTGCTTACATGATCATTGTATGAATAAACTAACTGATATCAAAATAGCAAGTGCTATTTTGCATTAATTTAGC
Organism: Phalangium opilio; assembly: GCF_054372755.1. Taxonomy (NCBI): domain Eukaryota; kingdom Metazoa; phylum Arthropoda; class Arachnida; order Opiliones; family Phalangiidae; genus Phalangium; species Phalangium opilio. The sequence continues at coordinate 488,953 of NW_028324253.1, forward strand.
AAAGCGTGGTTTCGATCCACGGACCTCTGGGTTATGGGCGCAGCAGGCTTCCACTGCGCCACTCTGCTTACATGATGATTGTATGAACAAACTAACATATATCAAAATAGCAAGTGCTATTTTGCATTAATTTAGCAGAGCGTGGTTTCGATCCACGGACCTCTGGGTTATGAACCTAGCAGGCTTCCACTGCGCCACTCTGCTTACATGACCATTGTATGAACAAACTAACTTATATCAAAATAGCTGTGGCTATTTTGCATTAAATTAGCAGAGCGTAGTTTCGATCCACGGACCTCTGGGTTATGGGCCCAGCACGCTTCCACTGCGCCACTCTGCTTACATGCTCATTGTATGAACAAACTAACTTATATCAAAATAGCAAGTGCTATTTTGCATTAATTTAGCAGAGCGTGGTTTCGATCCACGGAACTCTGGGTTATGGGCCTGCACGCTTCCACTGCGCCACCCTGCTTACATGACCATTGTATGAAAAAACTAACTTATATCAAAATAGCTGGGGCTATTTTGCATTAAATTAGCAGAGCGTGGTTTCGATCCACGGACCTCTGGGTTATGGGCCCAGCACGCTTCCACTGCGCCACTCTGCTTACATGGCCATTGTCTGAAAAAACTAACTTATATCAAAATAGCTGTGGCTATTTTGCATTAAATTAGCAGAGCGTAGTTTCGATCCACGGACCTCTGGGTTATGGGCCCAGCACGCTTCCACTGCGCCACTCTGCTTACATGCTCATTGTATGAACAAACTAACTTATATCAAAACAGCTGGGGCTATTTTGCATTAATTTAGCAGAGCGCGGTTTCAGTCCACGGACCTCTGGGTTTTGGGCCCAGCACGCTTCCAGTGCGCCACTCTGCGTACATGACCATTGTATGAAAAAACTAACATATATCAAAATAGCATGTGCTATTTTGCATTAATTTAGCAGAGCGTGGTTTCGATCCACGGAACTCTGGGTTATGGGCCTGCACGCTTCCACTGCGCCACCCTGCTTACATGACCATTGTATGAAAAAACTAACTTATATCAAAATAGCTGGGGCTATTTTGCATTAAATTAGCAGAGCGTGGTTTCGATCCACGGACCTCTGGGTTATGGGCCCAGCACGCTTCCACTGCGCCACTCTGCTTACATGGCCATTGTCTGAAAAAACTAACTTATATCAAAATAGCTGGGGCTATTTTGCATTAAATTAGCAGAGCGTGGTTTCGATCAACGGACCTCTGGGTTATGGGCCCATCACGCTTCCACTGCGCCACTCTGCTTACATGATGATTGTATGAACAAACTAACATATATCAAAATAGCAAGTGCTATTTTGCATTAATTTAGCAGAGCGTGGTTTCGATCCACGGACCTCTGGGTTATGAACCTAGCAGGCTTCCACTGCGCCACTCTGCTTACATGACCATTGTATGAACAAACTAACTTATATCAAAATAGCTGTGGCTATTTTGCATTAAATTAGCAGAGCGTAGTTTCGATCAACGGACCTCTGGGTTATGGGCCCAGCACGCTTCCACTGCGCCACTCTGCTTACATGCTCATTGTATGAACAAACTAACTTATATCAAAATAGCAAGTGCTATTTTGCATTAATTTAGCAGAGCGTGGTTTCGATCCACGGAACTCTGGGTTATGGGCCTGCACGCTTCCACTGCGCCACCCTGCTTACATGACCATTGTATGAAAAAACTAACTTATATCAAAATAGCTGGGGCTATTTTGCATTAAATTAGCAGAGCGTGGTTTCGATCCACGGACCTCTGGGTTATGGGCCCAGCACGCTTCCACTGCGCCACTCTGCTTACATGGCCATTGTCTGAAAAAACTAACTTATATCAAAATAGCTGTGGCTATTTTGCATTAAATTAGCAGAGCGTAGTTTCGATCCACGGACCTCTGGGTTATGGGCCCAGCACGCTTCCACTGCGCCACTCTGCTTACATGATGATTGTATGAACAAACTAACATATATCAAAATAGCAAGTGCGATTTTGCATTAATTTAGCAGAGCGTGGTTTCGATCCACGGACCTCTGGGTTATGAACCTAGCAGGCTTCACTGCGCCACTCTGCTTACATGACCATTGTATGAACAAACTAACTTATATCAAAATAGCTGTGGCTATTTTGCATTAAATTAGCAGAGCGTAGTTTCGATCCACGGACCTCTGGGTTATGGGCCCAGCACGCTTCCACTGCGCCACCCTGCTTACATGACCATTGTATGAAAAAACTAACTTATATCAAAATAGCTGGGGCTATTTTGCATTAAATTAGCAGAGCGTGGTTTCGATCCACGGACCTCTGGGTTATGGGCCCAGCACGTTTCCACTGCTCCACTCTGCTTACATGATCATTGTATGAACATACTATCATATATAAAAAATAGCAAGTGCTATTTTGCAATAATTTAGCAGAGCGTGGTTTCGATCCACGGACCTGTGGGTTACGGGCCCAGCAGGTTTCCACTGCGCCACTCTGCTTACATGATCATTGTATGAACAAACTAACATATATCAAAATAGCAAGTGCTATTTTGCATTAAATTAGCAGAGCGTGGTTTCGATTCACGGACCTCTGGGTTATGGGCCCAGCACGCTTCCACTGCGCCACTCTGCTTACATGATCATTGTATGAACAAACTAACATATATCAAAATAGCAAGTGCTATTTTGCATTAATTTAGCAGAGCGTAGTTTCGATCCACGAACCTGTGGGTTATGGGCCCAGCAAGCTTCCACTGCGCCACTCTTCTTACATAATCATTGTATGAACAAACTAACTTATATCAAAATAGCAAGTGCTATTTTGCATTATTTAGCAGAGTGTGGTTTCGATCCACGGACCTCAGGGTTAAGGGCCCAGCACGCTTCCACTGCGCCACTCTGCTTACTTGACCACTGTATGAACAAACTAACATATATCAAAATAGCATGTGCTATTTTGCATTAATTTAGCAGAGCGTGGATTCGATCCACGGACCTCTGGGTTTTGGGCCAAGCAGGCTTCCACTGCGCCACTCTGCTTACATGACCATTGTATGAAAAAACTATCTTATATCAAAATAGCTGGGGCTATTTTGCATTAAATTAGCAGAGCGTGGTTTCGATTCACGGACCTCTGGGTTATGGGCCCAGCACGCTTCCACTGCGCCACTCTGCTTACATGATCATTCTATGAACATACTATCATATATAAAAAATAGCAAGTGCTATTTTGCAATAATTTAGCAGAGCGTGGTTTCGATCCACGGACCTGTGGGTTACGGGCCCAGCAGGTTTCCACTGCGCCACTCTGCTTACATGATCATTGTATGAACAAACTAACATATATCAAAATAGCAAGTGCTATTTTGCATTAAATTAGCAGAGCGTGGTTTCGATTCACGGACCTCTGGGTTATGGGCCCAGCACGCTTCCACTGCGCCACTCTGCTTACATGATCATTGTATGAACAAACTAACATATATCAAAATAGCAAGTGCTATTTTGCATTAATTTAGCAGAGCGTAGTTTCGATCCACGGACCTGTGGGTTATGGGCCCAGCACGCTTCCACTGCGCCACTCTTCTTACATGATCATTGTATGAACAAACTAACTTATATCAAAATAGCAAGTGCTATTTTGCATTAATTTAGCAGAGTGTGGTTTCGATCCACGGACCTCAGGGTTAAGGGCCCAGCACGCTTCCACTGCGCCACTCTGCTTACTTGACCATTGTATGAACAAACTAACATATATCAAAATAGCATGTGCTATTTTGCATTAATTTAGCAGAGCATGGTTTCGACCTACGGACCTCTGGGTTATGGGCCCATCACGCTTCCACTGCGCCACTCTGCTTACATGATCATTGTATGAACAAACTAACTTATATCAAAATAGCTGGGGCTATTTTGCATTAAATTAGCAGAGCGTAGTTTCGATCCACGGACCTCTGGGTTATGGGCCCAGCACGCTTCCACTGCGCCACTCTTCTTACATGATCGTTGTATGAACAAACTAACATATATCAAAATAGCAAGTGCTATTTTGCATTAATTTAGCAGAGCGCGGTTTCGATCTACGGAACTCTGGGTTATGGGCCCAGCACGCTTCCACTGCGCCACTCTGCTTACATGATCATTGTATGAATAAACTAACTGATATCAAAATAGCAAGTGCTATTTTGCATTAATTTAGCAGAGCGTAGTTTCGATCCACGGACCTCTGGGTTATGGGCCCAGCACGCTTCCACTGCGCCACTCTGCTTACTTGACCATTGTATGAAAAAACTAACTTATATCAAAATAGCTGGGGCTATTTGCATTAAACTAGCAGAGCGTGGTTTCGATCCACGGACCTCTGGGTTATGGGCCCAGCACGTTTCCACTTCTCCACTCTGCTTACATGATCATTGTATGAATAAACTAACTGATATCAAAATAGTAAGTGCTATTTTGCATTAATTTAGCAGAGCGTGGATTCGATCCACGGACCTCTGGGTTATGGGCCCAGCACGCTTCCACTGCTCCACTCTACTTACATGATCTTTGTATGACAAACTAACATATATCAAAATAGCAAGTGCTATTTTGCATTAATTTAGCAGAGCGTGGTTTCGATCTTCGGAACTCTGGGTTATGGGCCAAGCAGGCTTCCACTGCGCCACTCTGCTCACATGACCATTGTATGAAAAAACTAACTTATATCAAAATAGCTGGGGCTATTTTGCATTAAATTAGCAGAGCGTGGTTTCGATTCACGGACCTCTGGGTTATGGGCCCAGCACGCTTCCACTGCGCCACTCTGCTTACATGATCATTGTATGAACATACTATCATATATAAAAAATAGCAAGTGCTATTTTGCATTAATTTAGCAGAGCGTGGTTTCGATCCACGGACCTCTGGGTTATGGGCCCAGCACGCTTCCACTGCTCCACTCTGCTTACATGATCTTTGTATGAACAAACTAACATATATCAAAATAGCAAGTGCTATTTTGCATTAATTTAGCAGAGCGTGGATTCGATCCACGGACCTCTGGGTTATGGGCCCAGCACGCTTCCACTGCTCCACTCTGCTTACATGATCTTTGTATGAACAAACTAACATATATCAAAATAGCAAGTGCTATTTTGCATTAATTTAGCAGAGCGTGGTTTCGATCCAAGGACCTCTGGGTTATGGGCCAAGCAGGCTTCCACTGCGCCACTCTGCTTACATGATCTTTGTATGAACAAACTAACAGATATCAAAATAGCAAGTGCTATTTTGCATTAATTTATCAGTGCGTGGTTTCGATCCACGGACCTCTGCGTTATGAACCTAGCAGGCTTCCACTGCGCCACTCTGCTTTCATGATCATTGTATGAATAAACTAACTGATATCAAAATAGCAAGTGCTATTTTGCATTAATTTAGCAGAGCATGGTTTCGACCTACGGACCTCTGGGTTATGGGCCCATCACGCTTCCACTGCGCCACTCTGCTTACATGATCATTGTATGAACAAACTAACTTATATCAAAATAGCTGGGGCTATTTTGCATTAATTTAGCAGAGCGTGGTTTCGATCCACGGACCTCTAGGTTATGGGCCCAGCACGCTTCCGCTGCGCCACTCTTCTTACATTATAATTGTATGAACAAACTATCATATATAAAAAATAGCAAGTGCTATTTTGCATTAATTTAGCAGAGCGTGGTTTCGATCCACGGACCTCTGGGTTATGGGCCCAGCACGCTTCCACTGCGCCACTCTCTTACATTATCATTGAATGAACAAACTATCATATATAAAAAATAGCAAGTGCTATTTTGCATTCATTTATCAGAGCGTGGTTTCGATCCACGGACCTCTGGGTTATGAACCTAGCAGGCTTCCACTGCGCCACTCTGCTTACATGATCATTGTATGAATAAACTAACTGATATCAAAATTGCAAGTGCTATTTTGCATTAATTTAGAAGAGCGTAGTTTCGATCCACGGACCTCTGGGTTATGGGCCCAGCAGGCTTCCACTGCGCCACTCTGCTTACATGATCATTTTATGAAGAAACTAACTTATATCAAAATAGCTGGGGCTATTTTGCATTAATTTAGCAGAGCGTGGTTTCGATCTTCGGAACTCTGGGTTATGGGCCAAGCAGGCTTCCACTGCGCCACTCTGCTCACATGACCATTGTATGAAAAAACTAACTTATATCAAAATAGCTGGGGCTATCTTGCATTAAATTAGCAGGGCGTGGTTTCGATTCACGGACCTCTGGGTTATGGGCCCAGAACGCTTCCACTGCGCCACTCTGCTTACATGATCATTGTATGAACATACTATCATATATAAAAAATAGCAAGTGCTATTTTGCATTAATTTAGCAGAGCGTGGTTTCGATCCACGGACCTCTGGGTTATGGGCCCAGCACGCTTCCACTGCTCCACTCTGCTTACATGATCTTTGTATGAACAAACTAACATATATCAAAATAGCAAGTGCTATTTTGCATTAATTTAGCAGAGCGTGGATTCGATCCACGGACCTCTGGGTTATGGGCCCAGCACGCTTCCACTGCTCCACTCTGCTTACATGATCTTTGTATGAACAAACTAACATATATCAAAATAGCAAGTGCTATTTTGCATTAATTTAGCAGAGCGTGGTTTCGATCCACGGACCTCTGGGTTATGGGCCAAGCAGGCTTCCACTGCGCCACTCTGCTTACATGATCTTTGTATGAACAAACTAACAGATATCAAAATAGCAAGTGCTATTTTGCATTAATTTATCAGTGCGTGGTTTCGATCCACCCCCAGTAGCACTGCCGACGTAGGGCCTACATGGTCGGCTTTGTGTGTAACCGACGAGTTGGTAAAAAGTTACTAATAAGTCGGGAGCGTAATGGTTTGAAAGTCGAAATGTCCGCCTGGAGGGACGATGGCCCGCCGGTTTTCCTACTGTTTTGAGGCTACTATAAAACGACTGTTGGCCGACTATATGTCGGCGTCATTATGCCTACCTAAAGCCGCGCTCAATCCGACGATTTCGCGGCTTTTAAGTATAGGAACGGTAAATCGTCGGTAAAGGGCTGGTAGAGTAAGGGTTTGAGAGTCGAAATGTCCGCCCGGCGGGACGACGGCCCGCCGGTTTTCAGACTGTTATGAGGCGACTATAAAACGACTGTGGGCCGACTATAGGTCGGCGTCATTATGCCTACCTAAAGCCGCGCTCAATCCGACGATTTCGCGGCTTTTTAGTATAGGAACGGTAAATCGTCGGTAAAGGGCTGGTAGAGTAAGGGTTTGAGAATCGAAATGTCCGCCCGTTGGGACGACGGCCCACTGGTTTACCGACTGTTACGACACGAATGAAATAGGACCCTCATCCAACACGTTTGAGAGTCGACTTAACCGCCTGTCAGCAAGAGGTCCGACGCTTTTGCGACGATCAAACTTTAACTCGAGGCCCGACGGTTTTGCGACTATCAAGCCTTAACTCGAGGCTTCATTCGCTTATAGTAAAGGATACTGATACCACCAGAATTTGCTAAAATTTTTAAAATTTCCCGACTTTTCCCTGACCTTTTGGCCCATTTTTAAATTCCCTGACTTTTCCAGGATATCCAGGTACTGTGGCAACCCTGATATACACTTACAGATTTTTTTTTATGAAATAGAAAAACATACAATTCTAAAGGGTATTATTTCACACATTTTTCTCTTAAAAAGTTTCAAACCGCAAAAAAATTCTGTAACTAAAACAAATTGAGATCTATTTTGGAATTCAGTATTATTTTCACAACCAAAAATCTTTAATATATAAGGTTTTTGATTTCTAAGCGCCCCAAAACACTTGCTTCTTTTATATTCAAACAAAGAAACTGAAGGTATACATAAACGTTTAAGTTTTGGTTTCATTTTATAGGGGTGTGGTTCCCAGCAGATGAGAAGCTAGGTAAAAAAGCAAAGGCTATACATAAACTGCGGAATAGTAAAAGTCAAAAAACCGTCCCACGGAAAAAGAAGGCCTATACAACAACTTCGTTTTTCATTTTACTCTTTTATAACGTGACCATACCGACTAGCGGGAAGGAGTTGGTAATCAATTGGCAAAAATGGGTTACATGTTTATTACGGTAGGCAAGCCTACTTCAAACCACCACAGTTCCAACAGCCGGATAAATGTCGGTTACTAAACGGCCTAAGAATAGCTTTGCTTTTAATTTTACTCGTCTTAAACGTCACAATAACGACTAGCGCGAGGGAGTTGGTAATCAATTGGCAAAAAATGTGTTGAAATTCTTTAGACGGTAGGCAAGCCTACTTCAAACCACCACAGTTCCAACAGCCGGATAAATGTCGGTTACTAAACGGCCTAAGAATAGCTTTGCTTTTAATTTTACTCGTCTTAAACGTCACAATAACGACTAGCGCGAGGGAGTTGGTAATCAATTGGCAAAAAATGTGTTGAAATTCTTTAGACGGTAGGCAAGCCTACTTTAAACCATCTCAGTTCCAACTGTCGGATAAATGTCGGTTACTAAACGGCCTAAGCATAACTTTGCTTTTAATTTTACTCTTCTTAAACGTCACAATACCGACTAGCGCGAGAGAGTCGGTAATCAATTGGCAAAAAATAAGTTGAAATTTTCTAGACGGTAGGCAAGCCTACTTTAAACCATCTCTGTTCCAACTGTCAGATAGATGTCGGCATTGCCAACTAAAAGAAGTAGTCGGCTTCATGAGTCGGAAAAGTATCGAAATAAGCATTGTACAGCTGACTGGACCGTAAACCGACTATTCGACCTTTAACCGACTGTTATGCGGAAGGCTTGTGCTACTGGGGCTGGTGTTTGTCTGGCTTCCTTTAATGAAACCCTATACTCTCTCCGTATCATTTATCACCTCAACTTCAATACAAAATTGTACTGTCACCCTAGCGTTTCTTTTATCCCTTTTAGAATGTTTCAGGACTGAAACCGCCTCTATCTCACGAGAGAGAGAGGGATTTGGGGTTGCTTAAGTAAAATTCGTTCCCCCCAGTGCCTGCCTATACGAAACGTAAAACTCTCCTTTATTCCATTGGATGATTTAGTATTCGTCTCGACCGCTTGGTGGCTGCACCGCGACAGAAATTTCAAAATTTTCTCTCTTCTTCCTAGGGTAAGAGGACTTGAAAATAATATCCAAGATCTTAGGATATTCCACAATATTGGTAATAGATTCTTAAATTTAAAAATGAATTAAGTTCGAAAAATTTAAAAATAAAACACCTTAGTTTGCATAAAGAAACCTGGAAGTAAACAAAAACAATTTAGATTATAACCACTCCAGGTATTTCATGCTTCGTCTGGGGACTAGTGTCGGAATTTCTAATAGGGTGAGAGGACTTGAAAATAATATCCAAGATCTTAGGATATTCCACAATTTTGGTAATAGATTCTTAAATTTCAAAAGAAATTATGTCCGAAAAATTTAGGTAGTCTATAAAACGAAACGTAGTCCTTTAAAACAAGCTTATAAGCAAAACGTTGGTAAAATTGAAAAAATCAACACTTTAGTATGCAGTAAGAATCATCGAAGGAAACAAAAACCATTTATATTATAACCACTCCAAGTATTACATGCTTATTCTGGGAACCTGTGTCGGAAATTAGTAGGGTAAGAGGACTTTAAAATCATGCCCAGATCTTAGGATATTCCACGATATTGGTAATAGATTCTTAAATTTCAAAATAAATTATGATTGAAAAACTTAGGTAGTCTATAAAACGAAACATAGTTCTTTATAACAAGCTTTTAAGCAAAACGTTGTTAAAAATGAAAAAACTCAACACTTTAGTGTGCAATAAGAATAATCGAAGTAACCAAAAACAATTTAGATTATATCCACTCCAGGTATTATTTTCTTCTTCTGGGGACTTGTGTCTCAATTTCTAATAGGGTAAGAGGACTCTAAAATAATATCCAAGATCTTAGGATATTCCACAATATTGGTAATAGATTCTTAAATTTCAAAATGAATTAAGTTCGAAAAATTTAAAAAAATAAAACTTCTTAGTTTGCAATATGAAACATGGAAGTAAACAAAAACAATTTATATTATAACCACTCTAGGTATTACATGCTTCTTCTGGGCACTTGTGTCGGAATTTCTAATATGATGAGAGGATTTTAAAATCATTCCCAGATCTTAGGATATTCCTTAATATTGGTAAGAGATTCTTAAATTTTAAAATAAATTAAGTTCGAAAAATTTGAAAAATAAAACACGTTAGTTTGCAATTAGAAAAATCGAAGTAAAAAAACAATTTAGATTATATCCACTCCAGGTATTACATGCTTCTTCTGGGGACCTGTGTCGGAATTTCTAACAGGGTGAGAGGACTTTAAAATAATATCCAAGATCTTAGGATATTCCACAATTTTGGTAATAGATTCTTAAATTTCAAAATAAATTATGTCCGAAAAAATGTCGAAAAATAAGCACTTTAGTATGCAATTAGAAACACCGAAGAAAGCACAAACAATATAACGTACTTGTTCCGGGGATTTGTGTCGGTAGTTCGAGAAAGGTTAGCGGACTTGAAAATCACATACAAGGTCTTAGATATTCCACAATATTGGTAATAGATTCTTAAATTTTAAAATAAATTAAGTTCGAAAAATTTGAAAAATAAAACACGTTAGTTTGCAATTAGAAAAATCGAAGTAAAAAACAATTTAGATTATAACCACTCCAGGTATTTCATGCTTCGTCTGGGGACTAGTGTCGGAATTTCTAATAGGGTAAGAGGACTTGAAAATAATATCCAAGATCTTAGGATATTCCACAATTTTGGTAATAGATTCTTAAATTTCAAAAGAAATTATGATTGAAAAACTTAGGTAGTCTATAAAACGAAACGTAGTCCTTTAAAACAAGCTTATAAGCAAAACGTTGGTAAAATTGAAAAAATCAACACTTTAGTATGCAATAAGAATAATCGAAGTAACCAAAAAAATTTAGATTATATCCACTCCAGGTATTATCAAAAGTCCATAGGTCTTCGTAGAAAAAGTGGGTTACAGCATCTCAAAAATACCTTTCTCCATACATTTTATGAAGTTTCTCGAGGAGACGACTAAAAATCGACTGCTTTAACGCCATTGGTTTGATCCTATTCGGTCACGAGTTTTGCTCAGCCAATCGCGATCAGTAGAAATTTCGACATTAGGAAGTAGTTCGTGGTCCTCGTGGGGTCGGCACTCGGCTGCTTCAAGTTCAATAGCTTTAGAAATTAGAAACGTTGGATATGGATTTTTCAACTAAGTTAACTTTAATAAGGTTTGTTTTTATTTACAATTATGTAGATCGGTATTTTACGCAAGGGCTATTTATAAGGAAATATGTCTCGAATATATAAGTAAATAAACAGTTAATGCGACGTTTTTATTAAGCCTTGGACGATAGACTATACTTACAATCTAACATTCTAACTCCATTTGTGCTGAATATAATTACTAGGTGATTATTGACATTAAACTTTCATGCTGTACGAATAGAAAATATCTTAAAATGCCGCGTAAAAAACCCCCCGCTTCGTTAAGTTCCGTTGTTCATCCGAAGCATGAAGCTACGCAATGCAACTTTTATCTTAAGTATACCCTAACAAAATCAACGCAAACTTCCCAAAGTGACACTGACAACCCAAAATGTTTGAATGCTGAAGTTCAGAAGGAACATTTAGTAGCTACAGAATCACTGGAAGCCCTTGATGAACCAAACATTTACGTTAAACATGTTCATACTCAGTGCGACTTTTTCTTGGAGGATTTATGTATCGAAAAATATAAAACTCCAACTATTTCCTCATCAAATAAGCACTCAGAAGATAAAATCAGTCAAACTGACACACTAAAAAGGAAAAGAGATGAACAGGTTGATGAGGATGAGGATGATACGTTTAGTTTTTTGTATTCTGAGAGTACGGCAATTAAGAGATTGAAAGCATTTGGCTACGAGAGACAAAATGAATCTGTATTAAAAAGAATAGGAGATCACATTATGAGGTTGAAACTGCATAAGTAATTAGGGAATTAGTTTATAAAATTTCAATGAACAAATTAAAAGTGGGTAAAATTTTTTTAGCGGGAATCTTAGTTAACAGCCAGAGTAGAAATGATGAATTATTCCAGTTGGAGATAGTGAAAGAAAATAGTTGGATATTATTGGATGGTTTCTACGACATGCCAAACAAACTCATATTTTCTTCATCGGGCCGGATGCTAACAAGAACTCACTTTAAACCAACTTCTCATGAAACTGCTTATGATGCAGACCAAAACAAACTGAATTTTGAATTAATTAACACAGCTGTGTTAGATTTGGCTAAACCAAAGATATTTTGCCCTGGAATACCTGAGGTAAATCTTGAATTATTTCAACGGACAAATCTAAACCTCATTTTCAGTCAAGCTTTTGAACCTTGCTTTTGCCTGTGCGTGCGTTTTCGAAAAATATAGATTTTTCAGTCAGCTCACTTCAATTTGTATTTAAATGCCTATATTTTTATTTAAATCAAATTTACATTTAAATTCCAATCAAAATTGATATTTAAATTCCAACCAAAATTGATATTTTTGATATTTAAATTCCATTCCAATCAAGAATTATATTTAAATTAAATTTACGGGTCGAAATTTTCGCTTTTGCCTTTAGCATTGATTTTTCAGTCAAAAGCTTGTGTTTTTCGCTAAAAAAAGCCTGATTGAGAATGTGACTTAAAAATATTAATTAATATTTATCTGTTCACTATCCGGCGGACTGTGGTCTCTCGATGATAAAGAATCTCGAAAAAATTCAATATCCCTGCAAAAGGTTTCAGTCAGTTCACTGTCCCATTATGCATACGCCTCCAACAAATGTTCCTAGGGATTTACTTGAAGACAACATATATCAATGTTCTATGTGCCGCTAACTTAATCGGTAAGAATTCATAGATTCTGATTGAAATATCTTAAATATTTAATTATTTTTCATTACGTAGCTATATATTGGATCAAATGAAGAAAAAGGAAGCTGTTAAAGTATGTCCACACTAGGCCAAAAATTGCGCTAAGTTCGCTGCGTTCGCTACGCTCGCCAATCACGCCGAGAAAACCAGCTGTTCGCACTTCGAAATTTTCCGCGCTCAGCGTACTCGACGAAGCTGGCGAGAGAGAGAACGAAGTTGAAAATGTTGAACTTTTTGCGTCGGTCTCGCCGGCGTAGGCGACGCACAACCAATCAGCGTCCATCGTTTTACGGACGTCATATTTAAAGAGCTGCATCGGTTTTTCTTCACTATAGAAGTCTGAATTAATTGCATGTTGAATCTTGGTTTGGCTGCTATTTGGAATTTTTCTCGTTATAATGTCGGACAACGAAACTAGAATTGATATGCAAATGCTCAACGAAGAGTTCATCCCCGTATCGTTCGTAATAATATCTCATTTTGGGTGTGGGATTATAAAAATCCCCATCTTTTTTTCTGTCCTGGAAAACTTCTCTAAACAAAATTCGTTTTATATGGTCCCTTTTCTTTTGTTTTCGAATTAATAGCAATGAAATAATTAATTTATTCGCATGAGCTAAACGCTTCACTCCACTGCAATTTCCCGCCAGTTTTGGCCTAGTGCGGACATACCTTTACTCCGCGAACTAAGTTGAAACGAACGGTGGCTTCATCGAGATGCAAAATAAGTACGCTAACACCAAAGTCCCTCAAGAAAAGGATTTATGAAAATCGCAGGGTTCGAGGCACCTTGTTGAGAAAGATTAGAGAGCTTGAAAAAAAGTTAAATGAATCTAGTCTACAATTAAGTGATAATCAGAACAAACAAATGTGTGGTATTATAAAGGAAATTAATTCAAAGGGAGGAAAAGATCTTCAAGGCGTTTTTAAAGAAGCCACCGCCCAGAACAAGATGTTAGGCTTGGCTCTTAGACAAGCATGGAAATCAGACAGCGAATGCAGCAGCTTCTTCAAAGATCAAGAAAAAAACATTAATGGATCAAAGGGAAACCGTTGGAGTCCATTAACGTATAGAGTTGCTTTAAGCGTTTATTCAAGGTCTCCCGCGTCTTATGAAGTATTATCTTCCTTTAATATACTGAAGCTACCAAGTGTACACACAATGCGAAAGAAAATTAGAGAGATACCGAGCAAGGAAGGGCTGGATTTGAAACATTTGAAAGCTGAAGCTAAGCGGTTTGAAAATTATATTGAAAATTCTTTCAAGAATAACAAACCACCGAAGGAAGGCGCCCTTATTTTTGACGAAGTCAAAGTGATAGAAAAGTTAATGTGGAACTCTAGCAATAATGAGTTTATTGGAAGCGCTCTTACACCCGATCAGTTTCCTAGTATGGAAGATTTATACAAAGAGAGCACAGTATCTGAAACTCTGGAAGCGGAATACGTGCTTCAGTATTTATGGAGGTGTTTAGCAGGAAAGTTTGACATCGTAGGACCATACTTCAAACTGGCTAAACCAGCATCATGTGCTTTTATTTTGGACTCCCTATTCAAAGTAATTTGGGCATTCCAAACTGTTGGGTTGGAAACCATTGCCCTGGTTTGCGATGGTGGCAGTAGCAACGTCGCTGCTCTAAGGAGTACCTTGGAAATGGATAAGAATTTTTCTCACATGAAAAAGAAGACTGCACTTTTGACTTTACCATTAAGCCTAGCTTCCCCCATCCATATTTTGAGAATCGCTACCTTCACTGGATTATTTGTCCCACCCATCAGCTCAAAAGCATGATAAACGCCTTGCATCACTCTCAAGATTACGGAACTAAAGATTTTAAAATCATGGGAGACGTTACATTTGGGTGGAAACAAATTATCAACATGTATGAAAGGGAGGTGGATAGAAGAAATAATTTTGAACTTGCTCAAGTTAAGGGTTTAAATCTAGCTTACGTAGAAAGGGATTCGTGGACGAAACTGAATGTTAATCCGGCGCTTATAATGCAAGATCTGAAAGTTATAGGCGAACTTTTTAACTACGCAAATCCCATGACAGAAGCCGCTCCACTTGATAAAGATAATGTAATGGCATGCCATGACTATTTATACGCGTGTCATCAGATGCTTGAGAAGGGTTTGCTATCGCATGAAAAAGCCGACTCCCTTTATTCTATTCCAATAAAATCCATGCTTAAAGGCTTCGAGTTTTTTGAGAGTTTGGCAACTGAAAGAGTTTTATGTGAAGAGAAACTTACAAGTTCCTCTGGGTTTTTGGCTTGGCAAACTTGGGAGCTCTTGCGATTAACGATATTTGGTTTCTGCAATCTTATAGAGGATTTTACATCTCGTTACCCTGATAAATGGATATTCCCCGTACGAATAAATGGCTCAGCGGTTGAAACGGTTTTTAGTCAGATAAAATATGCAACTGGGGCAAAAACTACAAGCCTAAATTACAGCCATGGTAAAAGAGCTCTACAAACAAGCAAATTTGTCATGACAGCCCAGAATGCCGAATCTTCTTATAGAAAGGTTGAATTAAATGTTTTTTAGGCCTGAATATAAAAAAAACATTCCAAATAATGTACGTATGAAATTAAGTTTATAATAATTTGGTAGCACAAGACCATTTATTGAAATTAATTTTAATATCACAAATGCTGAGGTAATATTTCAAAGTACTACTGGTCTGCAGGGTTTCCTACAACAATTTCTTGTTATTTCTCAAGGTAATTTTTGTACTGTTTCTTAAAATAATTTTTTGCGCAACTTTTCAACTTTGTTTAGTTCTTTCTTTGACTGCGACCTTGTTGCGGGCGTAACATTAGAAACTTTTTTAATGAGCTCCTTTTTGACTAACGCTTTCTGACTTCCTTTCTTTTTGACTTGAGGATTCTTACCACTTCCATTGCTTTCACCCTTTTTGACTAGAGGCTTGTTATCACTTTTATTTATCACAATTTTGGATTTATTTTTTAGAACAGCCAATTTTTTGGCATCACTTTGGTTTCTATCCATATTTGGCTTAACTTTTTGGACAGCAGATCTTTTGGCTGGTAATTTTGGTCCCTTTTTGGTTTTAATACTATTTCTATAAAGGTAGCATCTTAAATTTTGTCCACCTAATCCTCTTTTCCCCATTTTATCATTTCGTGCTTGTATTTTCACACGAACCAAGTCTCCAAGCTTGGCATGCGAAATTTTCCTCGTCCAAATTTTTCTAAATTCTTCTAAATCTTGAAATAAAAAATTGCGTTCTTGAATTTCATTTATCTTCAACATTTGGGAGTGAAATTCGTCTTTAAGATCGTGATTTTCCATTACCAGCTTCATTGTTTCTTCTTAAACAATTAAAAAATATATAAGGATAACTGCCTATGCAAATTGAAAATTAACATACTTAATACAAATGATGGGTTTATGCCTGGCCCAGCTTGAAACTTCTTCCATCCCACTACAATAATATCACTAATCTTTGAAACGTAATCGAAAAGAGTGATGTGTGGTATTATTAATCCACCTTCATTGATGTGAATCAGGGCTGGTGGCAGATCTTTGGCAAACTGATCCATGTTACGCAGGGAGAGACTGATTTTGTATAATATATGAGCTTTATCTCTTTGGATTTGAGTTAGAGGTTTCAATGCTTTTCTAATTTTTTGGTAGATTTGCATGTTGGCCTTATTCAGCTTCCAAATTTCTCCTAGGCAACCTCCACCCAGTCGATTAATCGAGTACAATCGGTCACTATTAATTGGGCGCATGTGTCCCTCACGTAATGTGTTTTCTAACTGCTGTAGTGGATTCTGGTCTGATAAAATGTTACTTAAATCTACAAGTCTCTTGATTCAAGCATGACCATCCATGATTTTGTCACTGATCCAGCGTATAATTAGAATTAGATCAATCTTTTCACACACTATGCCAAAGGCTTCGCAAGATGTGTCATTCATCAATTTAGTTAGGAACTTATTCCATGAATAGATTAGTTTTACTTGGGCACCTGAATTGGATCTGTGTTCGTCTATTAGTGATGAGTATTTTTTGGCCAGTTTACCGATTAAAATATCCAAACATCCGTTCCGATCCATAATTTCTAGGGCTGCTCGACGATTATTTAATTCATCAGTAACAAAAAAGTCATCCTGATAGTAATTTAAAATCGAACGCACCGAAAATTCATCCTTTTCTAGTTTATCTTTTTCATTCATACTGAAGATATTAAATAATAGAAGTTGATTTAACCGATGCTGTAATTTTTAACAGCTTAAGTTCGTAACTGCGTAAGTTCAAATTGGCCTCAGGCCTCGGCATGGGCGAAGGAGATAGACATTTAAATATTCAGCCAATGAGAGAGCATTTCTAGAATGACGTCATCGGCTTTCACCAAATCCAGAGGAACTATTTTTGAAGGCGCGAGAATACTATTTCTTTCGTGTTCCTGGGAAAAAGACGGGCATGTTGCCGTAAGGTTTCTATCCGCGCTTGGAGGGAAAATTTTTGGGGCGCTGTAAATCTCATGAGTGGCCTAAATTTCCAAGATACCCACTTTTTCTACGAAGACCTATGGACTTTTGCTAATAATTGTTACAGTTAAAATTATGTAAATTTAAAATTAATATTAATACATCCTAGGGAAATATAGAATTCATGGCAACAGAAATTTTTTTGTGAAGTTTATGAAAATTGTGATGAAAAAAAAACGGGACAATGTGCTCTGTCACTCTCTCAAATTGTTACCCCCTGGACATGGTCCATGGTCTCTTGGATGATCATTTTGAGGGTCGGCGTTAAAATTACGTTGATTGGCTCCTTGCGGATTTTGAATGTGAACTCTTTCTCCAATGTTTCTTGGAAAATTTTGTTGGGCTCCCCTGGGTCTGCCTACAGGCCTCCTTCCTCGAGGCTGTGCCCTAAACGCCTCTTGGGCTGGACGATGGTTTAATACTTCCCTTTTCACCAACGGTTCATTCTCCTCTTGACGGTCTTCTCTTGGGTCTTCTCTTTGATGGTTTAAATTGTTATCCGGGTTATTGCGGTCTCGTTGACCCTGTCGTATTTCTCCTCCTTCATAACATATGTTTAGTGTAATTTGACAGTTATCAGATATTGAGATTAGTCTATCCATCTTGTTGGCTAGATTTTGAAATAGAGACATTTATTATATTGGTAATAACTTTCATGATTCATACCATTTACATAAGGAGGCCTGGTTTTAGACCCATTCAGTGAGTCAGGCCTCCTTGCCTAACACCTTAAGCCTGGCCTCCCGTGTAAATGGTATGAATCGTCCTAGTCTGTAAACTATGTATAAACTGAGACTGCACTATCCCTTTAAATTTTAGGCGGTGCAAAAATTGGAAACATTAGGGTGCCATAGCCGAGGCAGCGAGGCTATAGAGAATGGAATTGGCTAGACCGAGCATGGATAACTCATAAGTTCATAAGATATGTTCAACATAAGTCTGTCACTGGAGCTTGTCATGAAGTGGCCAAAACTGGACAATAACAGTAAACACTGATTTAAATAGAGATTGAACTTACATGGTAGCAGCAACAGAAAAATTCTAAGAAAAACTAGCTAAGCCTAATGCTAAGAATGCGCGTGCTGAAATAAATATCAGTTGTAAGCACGCGCAAAGCTTTAGAGCTATTTCAGAGGGGATAATGGCTACGTTACTAATGCTTTTTGCCCATTGTAACAGATACATCAACTTGATCAACTGCTATGTCGAGTACGTTGCCATGAAAATAATTGTACAAGCCCAATATACGTTTCTGAATCGTTAAAGGAATAGTTCGGGTTAGTTTTTTCTTGGTGTTAAATCATTCTTCACGGCTTAAAATGCATAGATCGAACATATTTTTTTTCAAATGAAAATTAATTAAGTAATAATTAGCCTTAATATTAATACTATGATGGTTACAATTACCCCTGGAAGTAGTCTTTCCCGCAATGCAGCGGGAAAGACTCCAATTGGTTAGTTGTCTAAGCCAACCCGGGCCCCCGGGGTCTCAAAATTTGATCGTCTGCTCTATCGAAATCTTACAGTTTAGCGATCGTCAAAATGAATCGATGCATTATAAAAGGGTGTGAAACACGAAAGATACCAAATGGTCCTAGCCTTTTTAGAATTCCTAATCCCAATAATGATTTAGAAACGGCAAAAAAATGGATTCAATACGCAGAGATATCCGTCAAAGAACGCTTTGAAGCAGCAATAATAAGCCGGGAAGCTAAGCCTTTGCCTAATAGTGAATGGAACAAACTTAGCAATAATTTTAGAGTGTGCCAGGATCATTTTCCACCGGAATGTTTTAATATTCGGTTTGGTGGAACTGCACATAAACAAGTGGTACTGTTGAGATCTGTTTCTGTACCAACTTTAAACCTGCCAAATGTGGAGGGACGAGTGATAAACATTCCAAACGTTCATGAATATTCCTGTTCAAGTGGTATAACGGAGATGGGGTTAGACAGTGGAAATTGGAATACAAACTGATCCACTGATGTTGAAAAGTAATGGAATTGCTATTCAGACAGACTCGTATTTAATTATCGATAGAGCCACAGAAACATGTACGGAAGAAGAAATAAGGAATGATATTTTAACAGTACATGACGAGACATTAAAATCACTGTCAAGAGACCATCCATACTCCGTTAAGATAGTACATACAACACCCACAAAGTCCATTTCTAACACGATATTGTTCCGCCATAGTAAAACTGCGGCACACTCCCCATTTATCGCGTTAACAGAAAGAAATTCATCTCCCGCACTATTTCAGAGGTTTCTCCTTTAAACTCTCCAAATATTTCTCTCTATGAACCCAGTTTATTGGACTCGGCTTCATCATCAAACTATTCGCCAATTAAAAAATCCATTCCAAAGACAATAGTCGAGGAGAAGAAATATATAGTGTTCGAGAGCCAGTTGATCCAGCTGATGTCTAAACTGCGGTGTGAGAAACCTAACTGTGGAAGCGCATTTGACGTAACAGAAAATTTTAAATTACAAACCAGCGGGAGCCTAGTAACAGTGAATATGATGTGTCTTAATGGCCATGATTTTATGTGGCGCTCACAGCCTTTGTTGGGAAGAATTACAGCAGGATATTTGCTGTTGGCTTCAAGTATATTGCTCTCTGGATCGACTTTCCAACGTACAAACTCAATTTTATCCCTCATGGGGTTAATTGGAATCCAAAAGACCACTTTCTACTCCATCCAAAAGAATTACGCCATACCTGAAATTAGGGTAGCATGGAAAAAAAAGCAAATGGATGTTATTGGGAAATTAAAAAACTCTTCGCGAGTAAATATTTCTGCAGATGGTCGTTTTGATTCACCAGGACACTCTGCTAAATATTGCGGTTACACTTTTCTCGATCACGATAGCGATAAATGTATCCATTTTGAGCTTATAAGCAAAAATGAGGTTGAATTTAAGTCCAGCAACATGGAATTGGAAGGTTTAAAAAGATGCATCAAGAAACTGGAAAGCTTTGGAATGGAAATCTCCATGATAACAACTTATCGTCACATACAGGTAATCGCATTTTTGAGAGACAACTATCCTTCAATAGACCATCAATTTGATGTGTGGCATTTGGCTAAAAGTCTGGCAAAAAATATTTCAGCCATTGCCAAAAAAAGGCTAACAAGGATCTTCAACCTTGGATTAAATCCCTCAGCCGCCATATGTGGTTTGCCGCAGAAAACTGCAAGGTGAGCCCTGATGTTAAGCTTGATATGTGGGAATCGGTCATGTTTCACGTCACAAATGTTCATTATTTTCCAAGCCTTCCTCACCATCAACGTTGTATCCATGAGCCTCTCTCAACCGAAGTGCAAAGGAAGAGAAAATGGCTGACACCTGACACCCCCCCCCTTACGACGCTCTTCAAAACATTGTACACAAAAAGAGGCTCTTGAAGGACATAAAGAACGTTTGCGCATTCTCTCATACGTCCAAATTGGAATCGTACCATAGCCTCATAACAAAATATTGCCCTAAACAGCAAGAATTTGACCATGATGTTATGGAAGCTCGAACAATGTTGACAGCTTTGGACCACAATTTCAATGTTGAACGAAAATTCTATTTTGAAAAGGAGTCAAGCCAGTCAATAAACGACACAAACAAGGAAGAATTTCAATACTTTTACTCAAAAGCTACTGGTGAATGGCACGCAAGGCCTCTCAAAGAGCCCAAGTCATATATATTTATTTATGAGATACTTGAAAGCATTGTCGAACGCAAATTAACTGATCAAGATGAAATTCCCCTTGCTAATTTGATGACAGCTACGCGTAAGAGAAGTAATATTGCGCCAACTCCACGGCCTGACAAACAAATATTAATTGATGCGGCAAAAAGAAGAAGGCTATTTGAGTGAAAAAGAATTATTTTATACTTTTTAAATGATGTATTCAATTTAAAAACTCTTTATGATTTACAAAAACTTAACATCCACTACTGTTAAATGGTTGAAATTAGTGAGCTGTATTTTCCCAACGTTTGGAACTTTGGTCAATTTAATACCACTAAAATTAAGATAGCATCTTTCTCCAAATTAATATATATATTACTAAGTTTAAATCTTGAGTTTTTAAAAATTAAATATCACTAAATTTAAGTCTAGAGTTTTCAAAAATTAAATATCACTAAATTTAAGTCCAGAGTTTTCAAAAATTATATATCACTAAGTTTAAGAGAAGGGCTTTGGCGACTTTAAAGGGAGACTCTCAGCTGAAAATCTTAGTGCCATGTTTTATTTTTTCCTGGTTCGTTTCAATTAAATATGAAGTCTCAAATTTTTTTCTGATTTTTCAAACAATTTTTTCAATGGAAATTAAATTTTTTAAAATTTGTTAGGCTTAGCAACGGGTCTCGATTTTAGCGCACTTACCTACCGGCCAATAAAAACCTCTTTAGGGATAGAGCCAAATCAGCCAATCCCGTGAGGGTTAGAAAATATTAAGTGGTATGTTGTCTGCTTCAAACAGGAAAAGCTGAGTTCCCAAGGGCGGGAAATAAGTATTTTTTTAGAGTGGGTTCGTTTAATCGTTACCAGTGACTCCGTGGGGCCCGTCGTCTGCTAAAGTTTTAGGAGGATAGTAACTGTGTTGAAGCTTGACTCTGCATAAGGAATCGGAATAAAAATACTTAATTTCTGCCAATAATGTCCCTTAATAATAATATCACTAAGTTTAAGATAAGGGCTTTGGCAACTTTCATATCACTACATTTAAGATAAGGTCTTTGGCTAATTTACTACATTTAATTTAGGAAGCTTGAGAAATTAATGATCACTAAATTTAATTTAGGAACCTTGACCAATTAATCATCACTAAATTTAACTTCAAAAACTTGAAGATCTTTGACCAAACATATCATTAAGTTTAAGTCAGGACTAAAGAACACTTAAAAATTTAGAACCTAAATCTGAATAGTTCTAGTAAGTCTACTGATAATTATCAAATACCCTATTAAACACAGATATGGCTTAAAAGATAATTTGCCATCACAAGTTTTCCCGCCAGGGGGCGCGCAAGTTTTCCCGCGAGGGGGCGCGCGCGAGTTTCCCAAGGGGGCGTGGCGAGGGGGGTGTAGAGTGTAGGTGTAGAATGTCAAGGTCACAGTGTCAATGCCCTCTCGCCACGCCCGAGAATTTATTAAACGTACATGGTCTCTTATGTACATGGTAATTATCAAATACCCTATTAAACACAGATATGGCTTAAAAGATAATTTGCCATCACTAAATTATTTGAACTTTAACCATTAATTAATTATCACAATTATGGCCTAATTAGCTCTAAAAGCTTCAATTTCAGCTCCAGCCTTGTAACTTGTGTAAGAATGAACATCATTTTTAGGAAAATGTTTCCGTATGTCAAGAAGAACGCAAAGCGGAACTGGTTTCCTAACTGCTCTTCCCAGTTTATCAAAAACTAAATGAGTATAAGAACGATAAGCCGTATAACGGTATGTCCTAAAATAAAATAACATAATATTAACTTCAGTTAAAGGGCAAATAATAACTAAACAGTATTTTTACCTGTTTGTAAAATTTAAGGGTACTGGTGTTCTGCGTGAATGCAAATAACTTTTATACGTTGCTTTTAAAATACGTCTTCTTTGGCACATACATTTATAGTCTAAATCATCTGTTACGCATTGGACAGGGCCTTCTAAATTATCAGCATCGTTTAAAAATTTTGTCACATCCTCGATTTGTTTGCAGCAAATTATAGTTCCCCCGATATCCTTCCCATTTATAAATTTTTTTAAATTTTCTACTTGTTCATCATCACCAAGGCCTAACCACTCGGGTACGCATTTATTGCAGGAACAGTGACTCTTTATTTCATTCAAGTTTATTTCAATTTCTGCATTACCAAGAACTTCATTTTGTGTCTTCCTTTCACGAGCTAAGATTTCTTCTTCCGTATACTCAGGCTCAACCTCAAAAGGATTCAGACGCGACATAATTGTAATCAAAATCGGCGAAGATGATACCCGTATTACAAACATCTGTTTGCGATAGAGCAGACGATCAAATTTTGAGACCCCGGGTTGGCTTAGACAACTAACCAATAGGAATCTTTCCCGCTGCACTGCATAAAAATGTTTGGACTAAAAAGTTTATTTAAATACTGGAAACGTATATATTTAGTAAGAATTATTATAATAATTATTAAAAAGAGAAAATTTATAATAAATATTAAAAAAAACAAAATGTATAATAGAAAGATAAAGTCATATTATTATTAGTAGATAGAAAAAAATCATTTTATTATTAGTAGAAAGATAAAAATGATATTATTATTATTTTCAAATAATCAAGAAGATTGAGTAAATAAAGAGCGAAAATATTTTGCTTACCGGAACCCGCAACAGTTGAATGATAAGAGAGATCTGTAAAAACATTATTCAATTTAGCATTTTAATAACCATTTGATAATCAGTCATTCTTTTGAATCCGCGGACTACGGTTAGATTATCAGTCTATCAAATTTTAAAGTTATACCTGGAGTTTTAAAGTACTCTTACCTGTGACCAAGGCCCACTCTACGGGTTCCGTTCCGCGCAAACTGCCAACGTATCCTGCCTTGTCCTGGAAGCACCTGGAATAAAAGAAGATAAGTCAATATTTCAATTACTTACCTCTCAAAGCAAGAACAGTTACCGGTTTAAACTTAGGGAAGGAAAGTTTAAAAATCAAAAAAATAAATTAAAAACTTATTCCGCCACGTGTATACACCGAGATAGGGTTAAAAAACATTTGATTTTTTAAAGTCACGATTAAATTTTAAAACCTTATCAGTCATTCTTTTGAATCCGCGGACTACGGTTAGATTGTCAATCTATCAAATTTTAAACTTTTTTTTTTAAGTTTTGGACCCTCCTTAGTTTTTCGAATGGTATAGCAAAATTTAAAATTGTAAGCATTCTTTCTGGTAATGAATAATAGTATGGCTCCATATAAACATTCTTGCCCAATTTGTAACGATAAGGTCCATGGTAGACAGGAGAGTATAAAATGTACAAAGTGTGTCTTTAGGGTTCATACAGGCTGCCTTGAGCACGTATATGTAGATTACAGTGACTTTATTTGTGGCTATTGCGACCCATCTCTATCGGGTTCTGTGACTGCCTCAGAACCTAATCTGAGTCCAAACAGCACAGCACAGACTACGCTCTTAAGTGGACCTACTCAAGGGTCCATGAGCCATAAGCACATAAAGAAAATTCCAAAAAGTAACCTAAGAACACCATCGCTCTCCTTTAATAACTCCAAAACAAGAACACATATAATCAACAAAACTTCTGGTAAAACACTTAAGGAAAAAACAGATCTTAAAACCGCGGGTAAAGCAGTAGTTAGTTTTCTTAATAAGTTCATTCCGGAATGCCTAAGTGACGCATTATGTGACCAAAATGGAATTATGAAGGATCTTCTTCAGTGACTCAAAGCTATGGAAATTGAACATAAACAGCTGATGGAGGAAGTTACGCTTCTTAGGTAGACAATTACTACACCTACAACAATCAATGATCCTAAACTTAAGCCTACTCCTAACACACAACTGGACCAAGAAAACAACCAGAGTATCGAGATAATCTGCTCATTGAGATAGGAGGTTGCAGTTATCACAGAACAGAACATTGAAATTAAGGCAGAACTCGAAGGTATGAGGGAGAGCTCACTTGCGAAGCATAATGACGAAAATGAGTTTCATCAAAATACGACAAAAGATCTTGGATCCATCGTCCGTGTGCAATACCCAAAACTTGTTAAGAAAATAGAGGAACTGAGGGATCGTGCATTCGAGACTCGACCAGATCAACCAACCACGGATAAACAAAATTTAATCATGGATGCACTGCAAACTATTGGCTGCGAAGTTTCGGATTTAAAGTTGCAAAACAAATCCATATCCACAAGTCTCAAGGGTATAAAAGGATCACTGGACAACGGTTCATCTCCTAAAGACCCCTTGCTAGTGGTGCATCCAGAAGTTAATGGTAAACTAGATGGCGTAATGGCTGAACTCAAGGAACTGAAAACACAAAATTCTGTCATAACGGGGCAAATGAGCCTCATTGACATGAAAGTAGAAGAAGCCTTATCTGAAGGGAACAACACAGTAGTATAGGGCTACACTTCGTACCTCCGTAGGTGTAGAGTGTAGGTGTCGAATGTCAAGGTCACAGTGTCAATGCCCTCTCGCCACGCCCCCTTGGGAAACTCGCGCGCGCCCCCTCGCGGGAAAACTTGCGCGCCCCCTCGCGCCCCCTCGCGGGAAAACTCGCGGGCACCCGCGCGCCCCCTGGCGGCTGTGCCCCCTGGCGGGAAAACATTGCGCGGGTATCTGGCAGTCCTGTCTACAACTGTATCTGTGACGTCATTGGCGGTAAAATCTACAACTGTATCTGTGACGTCATTGGCGGGAAAATCTACAACTGTATTTGTGACGTCATTGATAAGAGACGAGAATTTATTAAACGTACATGGCCAAGGGTTAATGATAGGCTGAAAGTTGCGCAATCCATTGTAATATTTAGTTTGACTCAAAATTTTAACCTTTTTTCAAGGAGTTTATTTTGATTCTGGTATTGTTTTTAATGGTAATTAAAAGTCAGTCTCTTCTATAACTGTGACGTCATAGATAAGAGACGATAAAAACTTTAAACGTACATTGCCAAGGCTTAAATCTTCTACAATTGTAGTTGTGACGTCATTGATAAGAGACGAATGGAATCTTTGAACGTGCATTGCCAAGGGTTAAATCTTCTACAATTGTAGCTGTGACGTCATTGATAAGAGATGATACGGGTGTAGAGTTACGCTTACAAAAGGAACAAAGATTTGTCAGCCCAAACGGAATCAAATACCAGTACTTAGTTTCAAAATACAATCACAGAAAAGTAAGCGTGTGTAAATACTCTCCTTTCAAATCTGGCGTATTCAAAGCAATTCACGTCTAATTTTCTATTAGAATGGTACTAAAGCCAAGGTGGAGGCCGAGGCTACCCCGTTTACAGGTCAACACCAAATGCCAGGACTCGTCCTAACGTGTCTAAACCTAACCGCTTAGATCCATTAACGGCTGAAGAAAGTCGCAGAGACCCTTGTAAATCTTTGATAGATAAACTACAGTCAGTCAGAGTTGCGGGTGAAAACTATAGCCATAAAGGGCCGTACCCCAACAACTTATTACGTAAGATGGCGAGAAGAAATTGCCCCCACAGAATTTGTATAAGTCTTAGACGTCGATATGATGCCCAACTATAACCTCCACGAAATGTTCCTGGAGTATGCCTGAGAAAATAGACTCCTTCAAAACTAAGTTAATCTATACTTGATATTCAAGTAATCTCATCTGTATAAATGTTGATTTAAATATAAAATGTACAAACAACAGCTTCAAAACTAAGTTAATCAATACTTGATATTCAAGTAATCTCAATGTTATTTGTATATGATCTGTATACTTTCTCATTTAAATAAAAAAATGTACAAACAACAAATTGTAAATTCATACGCAAAGATAAAATTATCACTATGCAGCCAAAGGTAGAAAAACTAGTTGGTTTATATTGAACTAACATTGGGAGAAAAATGTTCAAAAATGGTACACCTACTGTTTCCGTTTTGTCGTGACAGATGTTCGTGGAATGGTTAGTTGATTCAAACGAAAAATATCGTTATAATATTGGATTGCTATTGGGAATGTACAGTTATTATATGTGAAAAACTAAGCAACATTTTATTATTATTTTTAATTTTTTACACAAAGATGATTTTCTCTCATCAGGTAAAGTT
This sequence comes from Phalangium opilio, assembly GCF_054372755.1. Lineage (NCBI taxonomy): Eukaryota > Metazoa > Arthropoda > Arachnida > Opiliones > Phalangiidae > Phalangium > Phalangium opilio. The sequence continues at coordinate 516,296 of NW_028324253.1, forward strand.
TGTCGCATTTGAAGCAACGGTTTTTCGTGTCGCATTTGGTGTTTTTTAAATGCCAAAAAAAAACAAATTTTACAGTGTACGGTCGTGGTGCCTCTCGCTTTTATAACGGATTTAGCCGTAAACCGACAAGTTGTGCCTTCTTCGGAACATTCGGCGTTACGAGCGTCCTTCGCTGACGAATACGTACCGCATACTAAACACACTCTATCCGGACTCAAAGGTTGAAATTTTTCTTCTATCGGGTGTATGTGATTATTTTTTGTTACAAAAACAGTGTGATGTCTTAAAGGACAATCGAGATCTCCATCGCAATAAAACGTTTGTCCGGCGTGATCTGGAAACTCAATAAGGCTTTCGCCGCATTGATAACATCCAGTCGGATAAGGTTTCATTTTATCAGTAGACATATTATCAAGAACTAGAACTAAACGATTTTTTCGACTAATGCGTTAGCAAAAACTACATTGGTTATCCAGCAGATATACTTTTCGTCACGGGGGGAAAGAATCATATTATATTAATAAATCCACGGTACTATAGTCATCAACCGAATACACCCTCAAGTAACATTGGCTCGCTCGTTAACGTATCTGCCTTTAAACTCGTTGTTCTATGTATCACGAGTTCGAATCCCCTTAGCGAGAGTCCTTAACAAGCGAACCAAGGTTACTTTTGTAAAGGATATATTTTTATCTCTTATAATAAACAGTTGCTTTTATAAAGCGAAAACAAAGTTGGTTGACGTCAAAGATAATTGGAAATATATTTTTATATCTTATAATAAACAGTTGCTTTTATAAAGCGAAAACAAAGTTGGTTGACGTCAAAGATAATTGGAAATATATTTTTATATCTTATAACAAACAGTTGCTTTTATAAAGCGAAAACCAGGTTGGTTGACGTCAAAGATAACTCGAAATGTACGTATAGAAAATATATTTTGCTCTCTTATAACTAACAGTTAGAGTATTTGGTTAATTTTTACACCATCAGGGACGAATCAAAAGCGTTCTCCGAAACTGACAATACACCGGACACCCCTTCCTAACCTATCTGCTGTAGTGAGGATTGTAGAATGAATTCACCCATTACTTTAGAAGCCGTCGTTAGACGAAACAACTTAAGACGAATTGAAAAAATTGGTGCTATCGGATGGGATAAAGATTACGGAAAATCCGAAAGGACTACAGATCCCGAAACGGGGTATTTACTAATAAACCCCACACCGAATGAAGTCTATAATGTAGCCGATGGTAAAGGTTATATATGGCAATACGTTAATGGCCCTAATATAAATTTTGGATTGAAACACTTGGCAATGTACAGATTACTAACTTCTACAGTGCAATTACCCCCAGGGTCATTAATTGACATGTTTGTTAGACAGTTTCCATGTATCATAAATAACAAGGTTCATCAATTCAAATTGGAAGAATTCACTGGGGATAGTATCCACGAATTTACCGTACACCTGACACCGAACAAAATGTATGGAACCACAAATATTTGTCAGTTAGGTAGTTGCCATCCTCGTAATGAGGAGGGATGTAAATTTCGTACATTTTATTATGGAGGATACGAATTTCATTGTCCAAACCAGTACTTAAGAGTTCTTAACTTAGCTCTTCATATGTGTATGTTTATGGTATATAAAACTAACAAAACCATAAGGAAAAATTATAGTGATGAAAACGACACAGCTACGCATTATATATTCAAGGCCATGCAGATTTGCAGGTTAGCCGAGTGTTTGTGTGATAACACTCACAGTTTAATGTTTAATGAAGTTCATGATCACATGAGATCCAATGACGCGAATAATTATTTCGCGAATAAGTATTTCGCAGACTTTCCTTAATTAATAAAACGCTTGTAAGTTCTACATTGTGTAGACGAGGGATAGTGTTTAACAATATTTGTAGAATCCGAATAAAAAGAAAATGTTTGAATGATATGGGTTTCTAATTATTTTACGTAGGTTTAATGTAATTAATATTTTAAGCCCATTTTAAAACCTTATCTTTTCACCATTTAAACAACTGCCTATCTGTATTTTATTGTGGTATAGTGAAGTTTTAGAGGAGTGCTTTATTGTGTTTTACTGTGTTTTATTATAGTTTTATTGTACTTTTAGTATATTTTATTGCAATTTAAATGGTTTATTGTGTTTTTAGTGTATTTTATTCGTTTTATAAAATACTATCAAAATAGCTAGGACCCAAGGATTCGTTATACCTGAAGGTGAATAATATAGCGCCTATACCGTGTTATATTTTACTCCGTTATAACTAACAGTTGTTGGTTATAGACTTCGCTCCATAAAATACTATCAAACTAGCTAGGACCCAAGGATTCGTTATACCTAAAGGTGAATAATATAGCGCCTATACCGTGTTATATTTTGCTTCGTTATAATTAACAGGTGTTTTAATAAAGCGAAAACAAGGTTGGCGTCAAAGGTAATTCGAAATATACGTATGACGTCAAGGTTATAATATATTTTTCGCTCTTATAACTAACAGCTGTTTTTGTAAAACGGAAACAAGATTTTTTTACATCTATGATAGTTCAAAATGTACTTATTTTAACGTGATACGTCGACCGTTTTAGATATAGTATATAACCCCGCAAGTCGCGGCGTACAATCACTTGAGCCAATATCTCTCGACCATAAACTAAATTCTCTCGATGCCTTTAGACATGGTAAGATTTTTTTAATTTTCCACGTTTTTAAAAACTGCATGTCCAAATGTATCATTATTGTCTTTAGACGGCAAATCAAACGTGGGAAACTATCGAAATTAAATTTAACGAGAGCGACAATATCGGTGTAAAATTAGTTAAATTAAACAATAAATTATATATAGACATTAGAAGATACGCTTTTAAAAAACCCCTTATATATGGAATATGTATTTCGATAGACGTGATAGAAGAAGTTAAAAAAAATTTAAGCAAACCATGCAGTACCATAAAACAGACCCAATGTTTCCCGGGAATGTTGGAACTGGAAAATTTTAAAGATACGGGCTATTTATTAACAAAATATAGGGGGGAAATGCGCGAAAAAAAATTAAATTTAAAGTTTGATGAGGTACCAGAAGTTGTCAGTCTTATAGACAAAGTTTTAAAGAAAATGCCTGTAACTGTATAAGAAATTTGAAAATGTACGCAATAAAGAATTTTTAAAACGTATTTTTAGAAAAATTAATACTTTTTTTATTTTAGAACTTGTAGTGTATATTATTTTAGATATTTTAGTTTGTTTCCTAGGTCTACGTCAAGAGTTTTATTTCGAGTCGCGCCTAAGATCAAATAGAAAACATGTCATCATCCGAAGAAGAGCCTTTGGATCTTTCCTATTTCAATCCTAAAAGGTTTTACGAATTATCAAAAGTTAACCAAACTGTCTCTCGAAAGTTCAACTGTTTAGCCTCTGAATATAAAATTATTTTTAAAGACCTTCATATGATCAAATTGACAGAAGTATATGAACAATTGATAAAAATCTTTCAATCCATTATAGAGACAATTTTAGAATCTTCTCCAGGTTACAATAACGTTAGATTTTGTGTTAGGTCTGACTTATTGGAAAATGCTATAAATTTAAATTTTATGGCCCTAAATGAGTTAACGGCGGAAAGATTAATGACTGCCATTAGTCAAGTAAGTCAAAGCCGGCGAAATTTTTTTCTCGAGGGTGATGTCAGGCTCGATGCTATATTTTTAAACGTTAATGTACCAATATCAGGTCGTCGATCTGTTAAAAATAGATCGATGATAGCTCTCGACAAATATATTCAGAAAGGAAGGACATTTTTACCCATAATAAACGATGACGAACTATGCGTATCAAGAGCAATCGTTTGCGGGACGATGGTTGCTGATTTAACATATTTAAAGAAACAAAAGCTTAGTACTTTGACTTTTGATTTTAATCGTTATAGACGTATACAACTAGGTCATAGACCTTTGTAAAAAGAAGAAGCCTTAAAGCTTCATGCCAAGGCTAATGTGCCTATTGGTCCCGTTAGTTTAGACAAAATTGCAATGTTTCAAAAAGTATTGCAACCCGAGTATCAAATAGTTATTTTCAGTGCTAATGATAATTTCAAAAAGGTTTATCAAGGTGAAATGTTTTCGGAGAAAAAACATTTTTCTATTACAAATAGATCAACACATGCACGTCATTAAAAGTTTAGCCAGTATGTTTGGGGCCACGTCGTATTGTAATACGTGTTTAACAACGTTTACTAATTCAAAGAACGCAAAAAAACACAAATGTTTTAATCAAAAAACCAAATGTTGGCGTTGTTACTCTGAGACCTTTCACGAAGACCCTCAGATTGAAATATCTCGCTGTCAAAACTGTAATAGATACTTTAAAGGGCCTGAATGTTTCCAATTTCACATAGAAAATGACACTTGTTTAAAAATTAAACGGTGCTTAAAATGTTGCAAAGAAATTCGCGATGACAAACATAAATGTCTTACAATTTGTTCTAGATGTAAAATTGAGCACCCTCCCAAAATGTGTTACGTTCAACCCCTTGATGATGCTTTTAAAGAAACTAGATTTTGTTATTTTGACTGTGAAACTATTGATATGAATTCTAAACATACCCCAGTTCTATTAGTTTCGGCCATGCAAATTAATGATACCGAATACGATTATCAAATTTTTAGAGGTTTTGATTGTGTTGATAAGTTTATGAAATATCTGACCCAAACAGAAGATGAGACATCTTATACAAGGAACAATAAACGAATTAAAATAAGTAAACCTAAATTTGAGAATTTGACTATAGTGGCCCACAATTTTAAAGGTTTTGATTCGTATTTTATATTAAATTGGTTAATTAATAACCATGTAAAACCAGACGTCATATTCGACGGCTCTAAAATTCTAGCTCTCTTTATTAAAAGTCAAAATTTTAGGTTTATTTGTAGTTATTCCTTCGTGGCCCTTCCTCTGAGAGCCTTTACAGAAACCTTTCAATTGGGTAGTTACAAAAAACAGTTTTTTCCTTATATTTTCTTAAAAGAGGACACTTTAAACTATGAAGGTCCGTTACCTGAAAAGACCGCGTTTCAACCTGAATTTATGAATGAAAAGGACCGACAAGCCTTTGATTTATGGTACAGTGAAAAAGGTAAAAAATCCACGTACAAAATAATGACCGAATTAGAGGAATACGCTGTACAAGATGTAGTAGTTTTACAAAAAGGAATTACAAAATTTAGAGAACTTTACAAAAAAGCATCGGGTCTAGATCCTCTTAATTGCGGAGCTATTACAATATCGGGGGCCTGTACTAACGTGTTTTTACACAAATATTTAGAAAAAAATACATTGGGTGTGGTACCTAGTCCGGGTTATCGTGGGTCATACAACCAAAGTAGTAAAGCAATCAAGTGGTTGGCTTGGGTTAGTAAAGAAATGAAGGTAGAAATACAGACAGCCCTATCTCCTGAAGGAGAAAAAAGAATTGGACCTTATTTAGTTGACGGTTACTCAAAGGATCCTGAAATTATCCTAGAGTTCAATGGTTGCGCGTATCACGGTTGTCCGAAATGTTTTAAAGGTAGTGAATGGAACAGTTTAGTAAATGATACAAATAAAAACTGTTACGAAAAGGGTCTGGATAGAATAGAATTTATAAAAAAGTTACACCCCAATGCAAAGTATATAATAATGTGGGAATGCGAGTTTGAAAAGTTGTTAAAGACAAATGTCGCTTGTAGTACCTTTTGCGAGACTGTAGAGGTACCTCCGCCAATATTAGCCAGGTCGGCTTTATACGGTGGAAGGACAGAAGTCTTCAAATTATATCATAAACCGGATGAAGCAAAAAACGAAAAAATTTATTATTACGACCTCATGTCACTCTATCCCGCTGTCAATAAATACGGAATCTACCCAAAAGGACATCCCAAAATTTTAAATAGTAACTTTAACTATGAAAAAAATGCCTATTTTGGTATAATATCGTGTGAACTCTTGCCCCCGACTGATCTATATATCCCAGTTTTACCATATAGGTTTAATGGAAAATTGTTTTTCCCCTTGTGTAAGTCATGTGCCCTTGAATCAAATAATGAAGAGTGTCGACATTCTGACAAGGAACGAATTATTTCGGGTATTTGGCCTTCGCCTGAAATTTACAAAGCCGTAGAAATGGGTTATAAAATTATCAAAATATACGAAGTACATCATTTCGACGAGACATTTCAGTATGAAAAACATGTTAACGATGGACTATTTGGCGGTTATGTTAACAATTTTTTGAAGATAAAACAAGCTAATTCCGGCTATCCGTCTTCCGTTAAAACTGACGAGCAAAAACAAAAATATATTGAATCGATTTACGAATCTGAAGGTATAAGTATCAAGATGGACGAAGTAGTCCATAACCCCGCGCTGAGAGCTATTTCAAAGATTTGTCTCAACAGTCTTTGGGGTCGTTTTGGTATGAATACAAACAAAACCAAAACACTAATTGTTAACGAGTGTACAGAACTTGTACGTATCTTATCTGATGACACAAAGGAATTGGTAGATTTAAGACCAATTAATGAAGAAATGTGCTTATTATCGTACAAAAACAAAGATGATTTTGTACCCACATATTTCAAAGGAAATCCGTATGTGGCCTGTTTCGTTTCGTGCTACGGAAGATTAACCTTATTCGAAACCTTATACACGGATACCGATAGCGTTTTATTTGTGGCGGGGGAAAACGATTTTAAGCCCCCCACGGGTAACAATTTAGGGTGTTGGGTTAACGAACTAGGGGACGCTACAATTACAGAGTTTGTTTCAAATGGTCCCAAGAGTTACGGTTACAGAACTTCGGACGGTCAATCTGTCGTGAAGGTTAAAGGAATTTGCCTTAATCGTGTTAACGAGAAAATTATAAACTTTGAAGCTATAGTGAACTCTATAAAAAATAAATCAAAACGTCTAAAAGTGGACGTTCCTTTCAACGTCATTAGAAATAAAACGTCGGCCACTCTTTTAAGTCGAAAACTAGAAAAAAGCTTTGGATTTACGTTTAACAAACGTGTAATTAAAGGTTGGGACACTTTGCCATTTGGTTTTAAAGCGGACCCATGAAAAGTATTTTAGAACTTTGTGTAAAAGAAAAAAATTAGTAATTTTATCTTGTGTAAATAACAAATCAAATAATCATAAAAATTAATAATGTATAGTCTAAAATTAACAAAATAGATCAATGTAAAAAAAAAGAATATAGGCGATTAAGATAACAGCTTAAAAAACCTCTGCTGTTCTAAGATAAAAAACGGACACGTGACCTATGGGGTCTCGCGTCTCTTGCTAGTGAGCCTCTCAAAAAATCACTCTCGAAATTACCTCCAACGCGAGAAGTTCATTTAATTTTAACCTTGCTAAAATAAACTATTTCCTGCAAATAAAGTCTCAAAGTTTATTCATTTACAAAATTACCAACAAAAGTATATTAAGACTAGTTAATTTTTCAGTCGGTTAATTAGTTCTTCTAGATAATATTAGTTCTCCCAATAACCTAAACACCAACAAGGAGCTATTCGCAACAACTTTACCTGATGAGAGAAAATCATCTTTGTGTAAAAAATAAAAAATTGTTGGTTAGTTTTTCACATATAATAACTGTACATGTAATATCATTGGAAGATCGATATAACATGGAACTATATAATAACATGAGGTTTAAACATCGGATTAAAGAAACTGAAAAACTTTTAAAACCAATTTTCGATAGTTTCCTAAATTGCACGAAATAAAGATATTATGATTTCCAATTGGGTCTTAGAATTTAATAATTAAATATTTTTTAGGCAATTTTAGAAAAATTAAGTAATAAGATAATAAGAACCGAAAATGAGAAATTATACAAAAATCACCCGTCATGGAGAAATTTACCTATTGCACGGGTCAGACCGATGTTGCGTGAAGGTGCGCAGGTGCAACAGGACCCAGATTCACAAATACCCTTCCTTTGGCGTTTGAACGAGCAACAACGTCAATGGCTAAGATCACAACATAGAAGTCAGGGGTTGCCCTTACCATCTGAAGCGGCCTCTACATCCACAACTCCTAACTCTAATAATCATCCTAGTCGCACTTCAAACCTTAACCGTAACCCACCACAATAAAATACACTAAGGTGCAATAAAACATTTATTTTCTGTTTTTCTTTACAATTGTCATTAAGAATTTGTTTTTCATAGTCTTGTATTTTTTTCCTTTAATGTTTTGTGTCAGTGACAGTTCTTTGCTATCGTGTGACAAGTAGATGGTGTCAACATCCCACGCAACTTCTTCACGATAATCGCGCGTACAAGCGTATACCGTTGAAAAACCTCCACAAACCAGGTCTTTTGATATATACTCTAAAGACATTCGAGGAAATATAGTTTTGAGCGCAGTTCCTAACTGAATGCTCATATGATTAATAACTTCAATCTCGTTGTTAATTGCTTTAAACTTGAAGACTCTATTTTCAATCACTTGGCACAGCTAAATAGTTTGTTCTTTATGTTAAAATCAATTAAAAATAATTTACTTTCTACACCCTGAATATCTAAATAGTGGAATGTGTGCTCTATCCATTTTTAAATAAACAAACTATGAATTCAATTTCAATAGGGAATAACAAAATAGGTTCTAGTACCTTGATTGGAACGTTGGTAATAAATATAAACATACGACAGGAGGAAAATGCCTGAAAAACTAGTTATTTCAAAAGGTATGACAATCTAACAGCTCAAATTAAAGTCGAGTCCTTTCAGATTTCGATGCCGATTTAGCTGGAAAAAACAAATCCCTTAAACATTTATATGTTGGAAGAAATTTTGCTACTATTAAACCATTGCAAGTACGACATCTTTACCAAAATAGTCCGGTTTAGTATAGGTAATTGCTTTCAAACCACTACTAACCTATCGGTGATTTATTTTGAATCAGTGATAACTTCGTTATAACTTGGAGGTAGGTTAGGTTTAGACACGTTAGGACGAGTCCTGGCATTTGGTGTTGACCTGTAAACGGGGTAGCCTCGGCCTCCACCTTGGCTTTAGTACCATTCTAATAGAAAATTAGACGTGAATTGCTTTGAATACGTCAGATTTGAAAGGAGAGTATTTACACACGCTTACTTTTCTGTGATTGTATTTTGAAACTAAGTACTGGTATTTGATTCCGTTTGGGCTGACAAATCTTTGTTCCTTTTGTAAGCGTAACTCTACACCCGTATCATCTCTTATCAATGACGTCACAGCTACAATTGTAGAAGATTTAACCCTTGGCAATGCACGTTCAAAGATTCCATTCGTCTCTTATCAATGACGTCACAACTACAATTGTAGAAGATTTAAGCCTTGGCAATGTACGTTTAAAGTATTTATCGTCTCTTATCTATGACGTCACAGTTGTAGAAGAGACTGACTTTTAATTACCATTAAAAACAATACCATAATCAAAATAAACTCCTTGAAAAAAGGTTAAAATTTTGAGTCAAACTAAATATTACAATGGATTGCACAACTTTCAGCCTATCATTAACCCTTGGCCATGTACGTTTAATAAATTCTCGTCTCTTATCAATGACGTCACAAATACAGTTGTAGATTTTCCCGCCAATGACGTCACAGATACAGTTGTAGACAGGACTGCCAGATACCCGCGCAATGTTTTCCCGCCAGGGGGCGCGCGGGGGCCCGCGAGTTTTCCCGCGAGGGGGCGCGAGGGGGCGCGCAAGTTTTCCCGCGAGGGGGCGCGCGCGAGTTTCCCAAGGGGGCGTGGCGAGAGGGCATTGACACTGTGACCTTGACATTCTACACCTACACTCTACACCTACATTCTACACCTACGGAGGTACGAAGTGTAGCCCTATACTACTCAACACATCTCCAATGCTAACTTACAAGGAAGCAGCCTCCAAAGATCTTTTGTCAAAATCTAGTAATCAGCCTAAATCCAGTAACAACCAGATGCCTAAAAACAATCGCCCAATGAAGACTAAAGTCATAACCACTGGGAAAAAGGAATCTACCATAGTGAGGGCCCTCCCAGAAAATACGAAAATAATCAGGAAAAAAGCGTTCTCTGTTTCACGCATAGACCCGGCTCTCACAACACAAGAATTTAAAAACTGGCTAGTGGACGAATATGCCTTAAAAACTGTAATCGTTACTAGACTGAAAACTCGCTTTCCAACATATGCCTCCTATCACGTTGCGGTGGGAAGCAGCGAATTTGAGCTCCTCAACAATCCAGAATCCTGGCCGGTAAACTCTGTTTATTCGGTATATAAGGGATGGTTACGCCAAAACAGGAAGTACGATGGAGCCAGAGACAAAATATTGGACGAAACAACTCCGAAAAAGTCGGAAGAGGTCAATGACAATAAAAAATGCCCTGGGCTGATTAGTGTTCGTACGGGGACCCCGACCCCGACCCCGAAAACCGGGGATCCCCGACTTTTTCCCCCGACCCCGACCCCGGTACCTAACATGTAAAATATAGTCGGGGTTTTTTTTCGGGGTTAGATTTTGGTTAGGTTATTTTTAGCAAATTATTTTTTGTCCTGCGCCAAAAACAATCATCTCATTCGTCTCAAATAAGTGCTCCGCTTCTCCTTTATGAAAAAAAGGGCAAGGGGGTAACTAACAACAAACAAAATACAGTAAAAACAGTCACCAAAATTCCAAAGTTCACCATCCTCCCTCTCGTGGATCGGCGGCCCTCCCCCGTCTTTTGTAATGGCAGTGGTCTTTCGTGGGAATCGTAGCTGCGTAGCTCGGAAAGTCGGAATTTATTGGGCTTTTTTACAGTTTCTTGCCTACTAGCTAAGAGTCACTATCTAAGTGCGATACGAAAATAAAGCTTCTTTCCAAACACCCAGAAATTAAACGATGTTTTTAACATTTTTCCAAAATTTTTCAGCATGCGATGTCTTACCCCGACCCCGACCCCGACTTGTTTTTTTCGGGGATAACCTGAGAGTATTTCGAAACGGTTTCAAGCGAAATAAATGCAAAGCGGGTTTTAAACCTAAAATATATTATTCCCATTATACTTATACCTCTTTAAGTGACGATGACGTCACGGAGAGGTATTATACTGGACGTGAATGGGGTGGGTGTCTGTCTGTGTGTGTCAGTCACCGCGTTCGCAGTTGGCAAATCGGAGCAAACGTGTTCGCAGTATAATTTTTGGCTTCTACTCCCAACGTTAGGATCAAGAAGTGCGTGGCGATCGGCTAGGGTTACGAGAAACGTCTAGCCTCCCAATTGCAGGGCTTCAACCAAAGGTTCATGCAATTGCAGATTTCTTATCATTTATTGTGAATCAATCGCCTTATATACCCTAAATTTCCAAAAATTGTTAAAGAGGCATACGCTAGAATTCAAACGTCAACTATAGCTATGTTTAAAATTATTTTAGGAATTAAGTTTCTTAAAATGACTTCAGTAGACCTACGTTAAACTACTGACGACTAAATTAATTAATATCAATTATATTTTCTTAATTATTTAAGAATAACCGCTTAATTGCGTCTCGTATCGGAGAGGTTTTTTTGATTTACCAACTTGTATATTGGAATATTTATCAATATTGGTTAAGCTTAAGTTTAATCATAGTCCTCTATTTGAGGTTGAGCCTGAAATTCTCTATGTTTATTTGAACAAGATACTCCCTTGCATTGTCTACAAATTAAAGAATAGACTGGACCAGTTTTGCCGCATTCACATTTCAAGTCACAGACTTCCTTGCATTTACGAGAGATCATCTGCATAAGCTCAGCTGGGGCAGGTTGTAGAGTGGTAACGATTGGTTTGAGTTCAGATCCTACCTGTCTCCAACCCCATTCTCTAGCATTTAGGCTGCTTTCAAGCCACGTTTGAACTTGGTGATAAACTCTATTTGAATACTGCTTTGCTGCCGCACTTGTTGGTGGAAAAGAAGCCAATTAAAAAGCTCAATTCCATAATCTTCATTTAACGTATACACTTGGTTTTGTCAACTTTGTTTCACACGCTTTAACTCAACTTTAGCCGTATTGACAAGTGTGGGCGAGCAATGGTATATATTAAAACATTAAGTTTTATGATGGTACAAAGGCTGTTTTACCCTCTCCCGTACTATATATTATAGATCTTGTCAGAAAAGAAACAAAATTTGTCAGTAATAGGAACTTTATGTTTCATTTTGGAAACGTATTCTGAAAATAAAAACCATAAATGCTTTAAATCCCCATTTTTTATATGAGACTAATCTTCAGGGTCAGATTGTGAACTTCCGGTTAGTTGTAGGGCAAACTATCTGAAGAGATGAATTATGTGTTTCTAGGTGATCTACAATTGAAGCCTAATTACGTGTTAATCGGTCAAGTAGAACCGGAGTTATTAAACGTTTTCTCGATTTTGTCCGCCATTTTCCAATATGGCGGAAATTCCTCCAATGGGAGAGTGTGGGAGACCACACCACGTTAAAGAGCGCCCAAAAATCTATAGGATCTGAAATTTTCAGCTTTGTTTCAATTTGTTGCGGGTTAAAACCTATTTTTCCTGCACTAATAGACATTGTAACTTCTAACGACCAAAACTTTTTGCTCCCGATTGACCACTATCATCCACCATTGCAAATTAAAGCCTATATAGAAAATCAACATCCCGGCACAAGCGCACAGAAACAAATACTAAATTACAAGCGTGGAGACTACGAAAACCTGTATAGAAGACTATTAAATAGAGACTGGTCCACTCTACTGAGCTCGACAGATGTAAACATGGCTGTGTCCATCCTACAGGACTCGGTCAAAGAAGAAATACAAGCACATGTACCCAAAATCAAATCATTTAATTCAAAATACCCATACTGGTTCTCGAAGGAACTAAAGAAGTGCCTCTCACAGAAACTTTATTATCACAGGAAATACAAAAGATCCAGGGCAACTGCGGACATGGAAAAGTTTAAAGCGAAGCGTAAAGAAGCACAAAGATTACTTAGACAAGACAGGGACAAAAGGAGCAAAAGTATCATTACAGAATTACGTGACAAGCCGGCCAAGCTTTGGGATTATGTGAACTGCAGGTTTGAAAAGAAAACCGAAGAGTGAACAATTTTGCTGCATGAAAGCGGTGATTACATCACACACAGCGAGGACATTGCCAAAATCTTCCGCGACTTATTTACAAACATTGGAGGCCCAGACTCCAAACCTCGGCAACGGGAAACCCTAGTCAACAGGCCCTGTGTAAAAGAACTTGGTGGATCCCTCCATTTGGCAGCTGAGCCCTTAACGCATCTGGAAGTCAAGGCTGAAGCAATAAAAAAACTTAAACCCAAAAAATCCACTGGCCCAGATGAAATTCCAAGTTTCATAGTGAAAGGATGTAGAGATATATTTATACCTATATTGCTACACATCATCAATCTGTCTCTGAAAAGCTGCACCTTCCCTAGTACCTGGAAAACATCAATTATAATTCTTATACACAAAAAAGGAACCAAATGCGACGCCAATAATTATAGGCCAATTACGCTCATTTCAACATTTGCAAAGATATTTGACATGGTCCTCCATAAACACATCAGCAGCTGGTTTAAACGTTACAGCTCAGGAGATCAGCATGGATTTAGAAAAGGGAGGTCAACCCTAACAAACTTAAGCTCTTTTATGAACTATGTGGCACCGCGGATCACTCAACAGAAGCAAATTGACTGCGTATTCATGGATCTATCAAAAGCGTTCGATCGCATGAACCATGAGCTATTGTTTGAAAAGCTAGGAGTAGTATATAAATAAGAGAACGGGATGGGTATGAATTTGCCATAGAGATAACATGGGGTATGATACCCTATGGGAAAATTAACATTGGGTATGAAAATTCGACGGTCTCGAATTTTTCCGAAGCGGCTTTTTTGTGCACCTTGGACGGCATGGAGAGTACGTAAGTTTTACGGTAAAATGAGAACAGAGCGGGACGGGTATGGACCATAGAAATAACATTGGGGGTATAAGTTTTGCCGCCTCATAGTACGGTAGAGGCTGACAAAGGTAGTACGGAGGGTCCGTACATAAATCGACGAGGGGGATTGGATTCTTACCGTTTCAGAGTACGGGGGAAGACCGAATTAATTGTATGAAAATTATTTGCCTAATCATCGGTGCTTTCCCTTTTATATTACGGGAGTCTGGTGTCGAGACAGAACGAAGAGTTCTCAAATTTCCCTTCCGAGAGAGAGGAGAACGTTTTCAGTGTACTTAAAGTATAAAAGAGCGTGCATTATAAATTCTCCATAGGAATTGTACATACAACATTGACTATAGGGTATATAAATTTTCTGAACAATGGAAAATGAGGATTGTTTTTAATTTCACCGATCCAAGGGTACGGGAGAGGCCGACTAAATATTACGGTTAGTTATTTAGGTACAGTTTTCAAGGAAGATCTACCGTATATCTATAAGCTATATTTATTATAATATTATTATATAAATTTCACGGTAAAATGAGAACAGAGCGGGACGGGTTAGGACCATAGAAATAACATTGGATGTATAATTTCGCCTCGATTTCTCTGAATCGGCTCTCGTGGACGGCAAGGAGAGGACAAAGTTTCACGGTTAAAAAAAAAAGAGAGAGAAAGAGGGAGAGTTCTAGTTTCGTTACTATGAGAGAAAAGCTCGAGGTTTGGAATTTCATAAATTGTTTATGCGTGCCTTTCATCCATACGAGACAGTTATCTGCCGCGGTGTGTTTTTAAATTAAGAAATAAAAATTGTAGTATGGGAGAGAAGAAAAAGAAATGTTTTTGGCGTGATGCAAAATTAAGTTTTGACGGTCTTAGTACAAAACGCGTACGGTGGGGTATAATATTTCGGTAAAGTTGGATATACGTATATTGTCATCGAAGAAACATGAGACATGGATGAGGGATATACCCTATGGAATATTACGATAGGTATGCCCCCTATAAAATGGATATAATTTCGATTCAATTTCTCTGAATCGTCTCTCTTGGTCGGCATGGAGAAGACGTAAGTTTCAAGGTTATAAAAAAGAGAGCTCTAGTTTCGTTACGATGAGAGAACACAAGGTTGGGAATTTCATAAATTGTTTATGCGTGCGTTACACCTATACGTGACAGTTGTCTGCGGTGAAGTGTTTTTGTAATTAAGAGAGGTAAATCAGCTTATTGGAGAGAAGAAAAAGAAATTTTTTGGCGTGATGTAAATTCAAGTTACAGTATGACCGTCTTTGAACAAATTGCGTACGGTGGGGTATAAGAGATCAGCAAAGTTTGTATACGTATATGGTGATAGAACGAACATAGTTCATGGATGAGGGATATACCCTATGTATTGTATCGAGGGGTACATACACCCTTTAGAATATAACCTGGATGGATATATTAAGTTATAATTTTCAAGGAAAATATACAGTATATCTACAAGTTTTATGTTTTTAATAACGTAAAATAATAATGAGGGTTACTACCCGTTTAATTTCATTCTTAATTCGTATCTGGTTTTGTACACATTTTGGAAAGCGACAAAAAATGTACGCGATTACCGTATTAAATTTTTTTGAGGTATTCGTTGCCAATGGGCCCTATAAAATGAAGTTTGGAAGGAATCTCCTGCAAGGTTGAAGTGAACTTTATGAGAGCCAAGAACGAATTTGTCGTTAAAGAACTACGGGAGAAAGTCGTGTTTGCACTTTTTGGTCACCTTTCCCCCACAACAAGCTAAACGTGAAAGACAAGGCTTTAATTTCCTCGATCTCCAGACAGAACAAAGCCATAGAGTTAGCTAGATTGAGAGCATAATTTCGTGTCAATTTCTCTGAATCGGCTCTCTTGCTCGGCAAGGTGAGGACGTAAGTTTCATTTTCTCCCAAGTCTCGAGAGGAAGCGAAAATCGTTTAAGGTTATTCTTATTTTTTTACGGAGTCCATCACCACAAGGTATCCAATAAGGCCTACAACTATTTCGCGGACTTTCTTCAACTATGTCTGGCCTCGATTGTCTAAACGTGTGAGGCTTTTATCCACAATATAAGGTTGAAAGCATTGTCAAATACTAAACTAGATTAAAAGGTGCGGTTGGATGACATTTTCATTAAAAATTGCTCTTAAATAACTAATTTCAATAAGACGTTCTGATTTTTGAACAAACTGTGGTTGAAATAACTAATTTCAATAAGACGTTCTGCTTTTTGAGCAAACTGTGGTTGAAACTGTTGTAAAACTATTAAAATGTGTTTTTAAAGATACCCTATGGGAAAATTAACATTGGGTAAGAAAAAACGACGGTCTCGAATGTTTCCGAAGCGGCTGTTTTGTGCACCTTGGACGGCATGGAGAGTACGTAAGTTTCACGGTAAAATGAGAAAAGAACGGGACGGGTTAGTAATAACATTGAGTGTATATTTTCGTCTCGATTTCTCTG
Source organism: Phalangium opilio (assembly GCF_054372755.1). Taxonomy (NCBI): domain Eukaryota; kingdom Metazoa; phylum Arthropoda; class Arachnida; order Opiliones; family Phalangiidae; genus Phalangium; species Phalangium opilio. The sequence goes on from NW_028324253.1 coordinate 532,757, forward strand.
AATTGGCTCTCTTGGACAGCAAGGAGAGGACATAAATTTCACGGTTAAAAAAAAAGAGAGAGATAGCTCTAGTTTCGTTACGATGAGAGAACTCGAGGTTTTGGAATTTCATAAATGGTTTGTGCGTGCGTTTCACCCATACGAGACATTTGTCTGCGGCGGTGTGTTTTTTTATTAAGGATGGTAAATCGGAGTATAGTAAAGAAGAAAAAGCTTTTTTTTGACTCATAAACTGTTGTAAAATGATTAAAATGTGTTTTTAAAAAGTAAATCTATTAAAATGTGTTGTTAAATAAGTAAAAATTGGATAATTGTTGATAAATTACTATAAAAAATTGTTGAAAATTTCGTTAAATGACAAAATTTGAATAAAAATATCATTGAATGCCTTTAGTATGATAGAAAATAATGTGAAGTGACTGAGAAGCTTTTTGGAGTGTTGTTAAATGAATAAAAGGTGGTTTAAAGTGTCGTTAAATGACTAAAATAAGAATGGAAATGTCGATAAATGACTAAAATAAGAATGCAAATGTCGTTAAATGATTAAAATAAGAATGGAAATGTCGTTAAGTGACTAAAATAAGAATGGAAATGTCGTTAAATGACAAAAATAAGAATGGAAATGTCGTTAGATGACTAAAATAAGAATGCAAATGTCGTTAAATGACTATAATATAGAAGAAAACGATCTTGAATGACTAAAATGTGGCTTGAAGCGTAGTTAAATTACAGAAAAGTAGTTGAAAATGTTGATTAATGACTAAGAAATGGTTTAAAGTGTTGATAAATGACTAAAAAGTGGTTCAAAGCTTCAATAAATGACTATAAAATGAAATAAAATTACATTAATGGACCGAAAAGCTGTCTATAGTGCCGATAAATGACTAAAAAATACTACGAAGAGTTGTGAAATGACTAAAACATGGTTCAAAGTGTTGTTAAGTTAATAAAATGGTGTTGAAAGTGTTGATGAATGTCTAGAAAAGTGGTTGAAAGGGTCGTTAAATAATTAAAATAAGAATGAAAATGTCTTTAAATGACTATAATATAAAAGAGAACGATGTTAAATGAGTGAAAAGCGGTTTAAAGGGTAGTAAAATTACTAAAACGTTCTTGAAAGTGTTGATAAATGACAAAAAATTTGTTGAAAGTGTTGATAAATGACTAAAAAGTTGTTGAAAGTGTTGATAAATGGCTAAAAAGTTGTTGAAAGTGTTGATAAATGACTAAAAAGTTGTTGAAGGTGTTGATAAATGACTAAAAAGTTGTTGAAAGTGTTGATAAATGACTAAAAAGTTGTTGAAAGTGTTGATAAATGAGTAAAAAGTTGTTGAAAGTGTTGATAAATGACTAAAAAGTTGCTGAAAGTGTTGATAAATGACAAAAAAGTTGTTGAAAGTGTTGATAAATGAATAAAAAGTTGTTGAAAGTGTTGATAAATGACTAAAAAGTTGTTGAAAGTGTTGATAAATGAATAAAAAGTTGTTGAAAGAGTTGATAAATGACAAAAAAGTTGTTGAAAGTGTTGATAAATGAATTAAAGGTTGTTGAAAGTGTTGATAAATGACTATAACGTTGTTGAAAGTGTTGATAAATGACTAAAAAGTGGTTCAAGCTTCGTTAAATGACTATAATGTGATCGAAAATTATGTTAATGGAACGAAAAGTTGTTCGTTGTGTTGTCAAATGACAAAAAGGTTATAGGAAGTGTCTTTAAATGACGTTTAATGACAATAATAAAAAAGATAACGATGGTAAATGACTGAAAAGCGTTTTAAAGCGTAGTTAAATTACTGAAAAGCAGTTGAAAATGTTGATTAATGACTAAAAAGTGGTTCAAAGTGTTGATAAATGACTAAAAAGTGGTTGAAAGCTTCGTTAAATTACTATAATATGATAGAAAATTATGTTAAAGGAGCGAAAAGCTGTTTGAAGTGCTGTCAAATGACGAAATATGCTAGGAAGTGTTGTTAAATTACTAAAAACTGGTTCAAAGTCTGGTTAAATTTCTGAAAACTGGTTGAAAGTGTTGCTAAATATATGATTATGATGAGATACGCCAGCATTTACGTGATTGGTTGAATTTATCATATTATAGAGAGACCTTATAAAATACTTCGCAGATCCCAAGATAAGGCTTACACAATTCTTCAAGCTGTCCGCAATACTAAATGGTGATAATCAATTTAATCTGTATTAAAATTAATTCTTTCCCACGTGGTACCATGAACTTAAGTATAAGGCTTACACAATTCTTCAAGCTGTCCGCAATACTTCTAAATGGTGATAATCAATTTAATCTGTATTAAAGATAATTCTTTCCCACGTGGTACCATGAACTTAAGTTCTGCCCTATAAAATTTTGACTTAAGCCTTGCCTACACTCTCTCTAAATTATCACCATTCTACGTACCTTATCGTAAATAATTAAAACCGTTCAAATCGATTTAACCAACTTTGATCAAATATTTTCTATAGGGAGTGAAAATGTCTCTTTTGGGTGGGCATCGTCCACCGAAACATCACTAATTTAAATGGTGTAGGTGCCCCAATGCTGATGAAGTCGACGGAGATGGACGGCTGTTATATATGCATAAGTCTAACTTTAAAGATAAGAAATATACGTGTGCATATATATGACCATCACCACACAATATCATACCCAATAGGGCCTCTAATTATTTATTGGATTTTCTTTACATATGTCTGGCCTCCAATGTCTAAACATTAAAGATTTCTATCAAAATTATATGGTTGAAACGTTTTCAAATACTAAATTTCATAAAAAAAACGGTTAGACGAGAAATGTTTCATTGAAAACTGCTCTTAAATAACAAATTTAAATATGAAGTTCTGCTTTTTCAATAAAATTTGGTTGAAAGTATTGTTAAATGAATAAAAAGTGCATGATTTCATTAAAAAGAACGGTTAGACGAAAAATGTTCCATTGAAAATTGCTGTTAAATAATTAATTTTAATAGGAAGATCTGCTTTTTCAATAAAATATGGTTGAAAGTGTTGTTACATGAGTAAAGAATAAGTTGCAAGTGCTAGTAAATGACTAAAAAGTTGTTGACAGTTTTGATAAATGAGAAAAAATGGTTAGAATGACTTTAAAGCGGTTGGAAGTTTCGTTAAATGACTACAACAAGGTTGAAAATATTGTTAAATGACCAATAAAGTGGTTGAAAGTGTGGTTAAATGAGAAAAAGATGTTTGAAAATGTTGTGAAATGAAAAATATACTAGCAGTAGTTGGTCCTGTAACGTAACGGATGTGGATTACCAAAATATAACCATTTGATTTCAATCGTGATTGGATACTATAATAACCTAAAATTTGGAATATCACGACGTTTCGAGGATGCTTTTAGACAATTTTAGTCAAAACCCATTGGGAAAAATTCACTTTTATCAGTATCATTTCTGTCTTACGGTTAAATTTCAGAATATCTACTATCCACTTTCGAACAGAAGTCCAATGCAAATTTAGCCAACGTCTTCGCGTAGTTTGAATAGAGTGTGATATGCCAATGTCATTGGATGAAAGTGTCAAGGGACCAAACCTCACCAGAGACGCCACACGCGTATTTTTGTTATCATCGCGCGTGTTTTATTAGGCGGCCCCCTGGTCCTGAGGTTTGGTCCCGAAAGTGGATAGTAGATATTCTGAAATTTAACCGTAAGATAGAAATGATGCTGATAAAAGTGAATTTTTCCCAATGGGTTTTGACTAAAATTGTCTAAAAGAATCCTCGAAACGTCGTGATATTCCAAATTTTAGGTTATTATAGTATCCAATCACGATTGAAATCAAATGGTTATATTTTGGTAATCCACATCCGTTACGTTACAGGACCAACTACTGCTAGTATATTTTTCATTTCACAACACTTTCAAACATCTTTTTCTCATTTAACCACACTTTCAACCACTTTATTGGTCATTTAACAATATTTTCAACCTTGTTGTAGTCATTTAACGAAACTTCCAACCGCTTTAAAGTCATTCTAACCATTTTTTCTCATTTATCAAAACTGTCAACAACTTTTTAGTCATTTACTAGCACTTGCAACTTATTCTTTACTCATGTAACAACACTTTCAACCATATTTTATTGAAAAAGCTGATCTTCCTATTAAAATTAGTTATTTAACAGCAATTTTCAATGGAACATTTTTCGTCTAACCGTTCTTTTTAATGAAATCATGCACTTTTTATTCATTTAACAATACTTTCAACCAAATTTTATTGAAAAAGCAGAACTTCATATTTAAATTTGATATTTAAGAGCAGTTTTCAATGAAACATTTCTCGTCTAACCGTTTTTTTTATGAAATTTATTATTTGAAAACGTTTCAACCATATAATTTTGATAGAAATCTTTAATGTTTAGACATTGGAGGCCAGACATATGTAAAGAAAATCCAATAAATAATTAGAGGCCCTATTGGGTATGATATTGTGTGGTGATGGTCATATATATGCACACGTATATTTCTTATCTTTAAAGTTAGACTTATGCATATATAACAGCCGTCCATCTCCGTCGACTTCATCAGCATTGGGGCACCTACACCATTTAAATTAGTGATGTTTCGGTGGACGATGCCCACCAAAAAGAGACATTTTCACTCCCTATAGAAAATATTTCATCAAAGTTGGTTAAATCGATTTGAACGGTTTTAATTATTTACGATAAGGTACGTAGAATGGTGATAATTTAGAGAGAGTGTAGGCAAGGCTTAAGTCAAAATTTTATAGGGCAGAACTTAAGTTCATGGTACCACGTGGGACAAAATTATCTTTAATACAGATTAAATTGATTATCACCATTTAGAAGTATTGCGGACAGCTTGAAGAATTGTGTAAGCCTTATACTTAAGTTCATGGTACCACGTGGGAAAGAATTAATTTTAATACAGATTAAATTGATTATCACCATTTAGTATTGCGGACAGCTTGAAGAATTGTGTAAGCCTTATCTTGGGATCTGCGAAGTATTTTATAAGGTCTCTCTATAATATGATAAATTCAACCAATCACGTAAATGCTGGCGTATCTCATCATAATCATATGTTTAGCAACACTTTCAACCAGTTTTCAGAAATTTAACCAGACTTTGAACCAGTTTTTAGTAATTTAACAACACTTCCTAGCATATTTCGTCATTTGAAAGCACTTCAAACAGCTTTTCGGTCCTTTAACATAATTTTCTATCATATTATAGTAATTTAACGAAGCTTTCAACCACTTTTTAGTCATTTATCAACACTTTGAACCACTTTATAGTCATTAATCAACATTTTCAACTGCTTTTTAGTAATTTAACTACGCTTTAAAACGCTTTTCAGTCATTTACCATCGTTATCTTTTTTATTATTGTCATTAAACGTCATTTAAAGACACTTCCTATAACCTTTTTGTTATTTGACAACACAACGAACAACTTTTCGTTCCATTAACATAATTTTCGATCACATTATAGTCATTTAACGAAGATTGAACCACTTTTTAGTCATTTATCAACACTTTCAACAACGTTATAGTCATTTATCAACACTTTCAACAACCTTTAATTCATTTATCAACACTTTCAACAACTTTTTTGTCATTTATCAACTCTTTCAACAACTTTTTATTCATTTATCAACACTTTCAACAACTTTTTAGTCATTTATCAACACTTTCAACAACCTTTTATTCATTTATCAACACTTTCAACAACTTTTTTGTCATTTATCAACACTTTCAACAACTTTTTACTCATTTATCAACACTTTTAACAACTTTTTAGTCATTTATCAACACTTTCAACAACTTTTTACTCATTTATCAACACTTTCAACAACTTTTTAGTCATTTATCAACACTTTCAACAACTTTTTAGTCATTTATCAACACTTTCAACAACTTTTTAGTCATTTATCAACACCTTCAACAACTTTTTAGTCATTTATCAACACTTTCAACAACTTTTTAGCCATTTATCAACACTTTCAACAACTTTTTAGTCATTTATCAACACTTTCAACAAATTTTTTGTCATTTATCAACACTTTCAAGAACGTTTTAGTAATTTTACTACCCTTTAAACCGCTTTTCACTCATTTAACATCGTTCTCTTTTATATTATAGTCATTTAAAGACATTTTCATTCTTATTTTAATTATTTAACGACCCTTTCAACCACTTTTCTAGACATTCATCAACACTTTCAACACCATTTTATTAACTTAACAACACTTTGAACCATGTTTTAGTCATTTCACAACTCTTCGTAGTATTTTTTAGTCATTTATCGGCACTATAGACAGCTTTTCGGTCCATTAATGTAATTTTATTTCATTTTATAGTCATTTATTGAAGCTTTGAACCACTTTTTAGTCATTTATCAACACTTTAAACCATTTCTTAGTCATTAATCAACATTTTCAACTACTTTTCTGTAATTTAACTACGCTTCAAGCCACATTTTAGTCATTCAAGATCGTTTTCTTCTATATTATAGTCATTTAACGACATTTGCATTCTTATTTTAGTCATCTAACGACATTTCCATTCTTATTTTTGTCATTTAACGACATTTCCATTCTTATTTTAGTCACTTAACGACATTTCCATTCTTATTTTAATCATTTAACGACATTTGCATTCTTATTTTAGTCATTTATCGACATTTCCATTCTTATTTTAGTCATTTAACGACACTTTAAACCACCTTTTATTCATTTAACAACACTCCAAAAAGCTTCTCAGTCACTTCACATTATTTTCTATCATACTAAAGGCATTCAATGATATTTTTATTCAAATTTTGTCATTTAACGAAATTTTCAACAATTTTTTATAGTAATTTATCAACAATTATCCAATTTTTACTTATTTAACAACACATTTTAATAGATTTACTTTTTAAAAACACATTTTAATCATTTTACAACAGTTTATGAGTCAAAAAAAAGCTTTTTCTTCTTTACTATACTCCGATTTACCATCCTTAATAAAAAAACACACCGCCGCAGACAAATGTCTCGTATGGGTGAAACGCACGCACAAACCATTTATGAAATTCCAAAACCTCGAGTTCTCTCATCGTAACGAAACTAGAGCTATCTCTCTCTTTTTTTTTAACCGTGAAATTTATGTCCTCTCCTTGCTGTCCAAGAGAGCCAATTCAGAGAAATCGAGACGAAAATATACACTCAATGTTATTACTAACCCGTCCCGTTCTTTTCTCATTTTACCGTGAAACTTACGTACTTCTCCATGCCGTCCAAGGTGCACAAAACAGCCGCTTCGGAAACATTCGAGACCGTCGTTTTTTCTTACCCAATGTTAATTTTCCCATAGGGTATCTTTAAAAACACATTTTAATAGTTTTACAACAGTTTCAACCACAGTTTGCTCAAAAAGCAGAACGTCTTATTGAAATTAGTTATTTCAACCACAGTTTGTTCAAAAATCAGAACGTCTTATTGAAATTAGTTATTTAAGAGCAATTTTTAATGAAAATGTCATCCAACCGCACCTTTTAATCTAGTTTAGTATTTGACAATGCTTTCAACCTTATATTGTGGATAAAAGCCTCACACGTTTAGACAATCGAGGCCAGACATAGTTGAAGAAAGTCCGCGAAATAGTTGTAGGCCTTATTGGATACCTTGTGGTGATGGACTCCGTAAAAAAATAAGAATAACCTTAAACGATTTTCGCTTCCTCTCGAGACTTGGGAGAAAATGAAACTTACGTCCTCACCTTGCCGAGCAAGAGAGCCGATTCAGAGAAATTGACACGAAATTATGCTCTCAATCTAGCTAACTCTATGGCTTTGTTCTGTCTGGAGATCGAGGAAATTAAAGCCTTGTCTTTCACGTTTAGCTTGTTGTGGGGGAAAGGTGACCAAAAAGTGCAAACACGACTTTCTCCCGTAGTTCTTTAACGACAAATTCGTTCTTGGCTCTCATAAAGTTCACTTCAACCTTGCAGGAGATTCCTTCCAAACTTCATTTTATAGGGCCCATTGGCAACGAATACCTCAAAAAAATTTAATACGGTAATCGCGTACATTTTTTGTCGCTTTCCAAAATGTGTACAAAACCAGATACGAATTAAGAATGAAATTAAACGGGTAGTAACCCTCATTATTATTTTACGTTATTAAAAACATAAAACTTGTAGATATACTGTATATTTTCCTTGAAAATTATAACTTAATATATCCATCCAGGTTATATTCTAAAGGGTGTATGTACCCCTCGATACAATACATAGGGTATATCCCTCATCCATGAACTATGTTCGTTCTATCACCATATACGTATACAAACTTTGCTGATCTCTTATACCCCACCGTACGCAATTTGTTCAAAGACGGTCATACTGTAACTTGAATTTACATCACGCCAAAAAATTTCTTTTTCTTCTCTCCAATAAGCTGATTTACCTCTCTTAATTACAAAAACACTTCACCGCAGACAACTGTCACGTATAGGTGTAACGCACGCATAAACAATTTATGAAATTCCCAACCTTGTGTTCTCTCATCGTAACGAAACTAGAGCTCTCTTTTTTATAACCTTGAAACTTACGTCTTCTCCATGCCGACCAAGAGAGACGATTCAGAGAAATTGAATCGAAATTATATCCATTTTATAGGGGGCATACCTATCGTAATATTCCATAGGGTATATCCCTCATCCATGTCTCATGTTTCTTCGATGACAATATACGTATATCCAACTTTACCGAAATCTTATACCCCACCGTACGCGTTTTGTACTAAGACCGTCAAAACTTAATTTTGCATCACGCCAAAAACATTTCTTTTTCTTCTCTCCCATACTACAATTTTTATTTCTTAATTTAAAAACACACCGCGGCAGATAACTGTCTCGTATGGATGAAAGGCACGCATAAACAATTTATGAAATTCCAAACCTCGAGCTTTTCTCTCATAGTAACGAAACTAGAACTCTCCCTCTTTCTCTCTCTTTTTTTTAACCGTGAAACTTTGTCCTCTCCTTGCCGTCCACGAGAGCCGATTCAGAGAAATCGAGGCGAAATTATACATCCAATGTTATTTCTATGGTCCTAACCCGTCCCGCTCTGTTCTCATTTTACCGTGAAATTTATATAATAATATTATAATAAATATAGCTTATAGATATACGGTAGATCTTCCTTGAAAACTGTACCTAAATAACTAACCGTAATATTTAGTCGGCCTCTCCCGTACCCTTGGATCGGTGAAATTAAAAACAATCCTCATTTTCCATTGTTCAGAAAATTTATATACCCTATAGTCAATGTTGTATGTACAATTCCTATGGAGAATTTATAATGCACGCTCTTTTATACTTTAAGTACACTGAAAACGTTCTCCTCTCTCTCGGAAGGGAAATTTGAGAACTCTTCGTTCTGTCTCGACACCAGACTCCCGTAATATAAAAGGGAAAGCACCGATGATTAGGCAAATAATTTTCATACAATTAATTCGGTCTTCCCCCGTACTCTGAAACGGTAAGAATCCAATCCCCCTCGTCGATTTATGTACGGACCCTCCGTACTACCTTTGTCAGCCTCTACCGTACTATGAGGCGGCAAAACTTATACCCCCAATGTTATTTCTATGGTCCATACCCGTCCCGCTCTGTTCTCATTTTACCGTAAAACTTACGTACTCTCCATGCCGTCCAAGGTGCACAAAAAAGCCGCTTCGGAAAAATTCGAGACCGTCGAATTTTCATACCCAAGGTTAATTTTCCCATAGGGTATCATACCCCATGTTATCTCTATGGCAAATTCATACCCATCCCGTTCTCTTATTTATATACTACTGCTAGGTAATTACGGCATGGGAGGATCAGTGTTAAAACTACTCCAGAGTTACCTAAATGAACGGAGGAATTACATCAAAGTCAACGGTCAACTCACCCGTATTAGCTATAATACAGTCAGGGGAGTTCCACAAGGATCATCGTTAGGCCCGCTGTTGTTTTTAATATTTATGAACGACCTTTATAATTCAACAACAAAGACTGTAAAGTTAAAGGCTTTTGCTGACGACAACAAGGCATTTAAAGAAATAAATTCTACAAACGATTGTAAGGAACTGGAAATAGAGCTAGAGCGAATCAGAGCATGGGGTCTATCAAACGAAATGCCACTTAACGCTGCAAAGACGTTCATAACTTCCTTTACCAGGAAAACAAATAATATCTCTTATAACTATCAAATAAATAGGGGCTAGCCACCACCCCTCTATGCGATGTAAAGGGACCCACCTGTAAACAAGCCACAGGCTTAGAGTGGAAATCCCTTCATAGACAAAGCTTAGATTAAATAACAAGGAAATAACTAGGACAAACCTCTCAAAGGATCTTGGAATCTGGATGGACAGCAAACTATACTTCCAGGAACAAATAGGACATGTAATATCCGATTGCAAGAGAAGGCTTTACGGTGTTCTGGCTATAGCGAGAAATCTGAACAGTATGCACGTCTTTTCTAACCTTTATAAGGCAATAGTCAGGCCAAAAATAGAATACTGCTGTAGTATCTGGGGAGGATGCTCAAGTACTAGCATAGCTCAATTGGAACGTCTGCAAAGAAAATACGTAGAGTTGCTTAACATATACTTCCTTAAGAAACCAAAATACCAGTATGAAAGAGTGTTAGTAGATCAAAAAATATTGTCCATCTCTAACAGGTTAAAATATAACGACCTATCTTTTCTACACAGCATCATACATTACAGAACAGACACATCCGAACTAGTAAAAAATATATATTTCAAGGTCAACTCCAAAAACACAAGAGTAAAAGACACATTCTTCATTGCAAAAGACAATAGAATAAATCCGCTAAATAGGGCTCAAAGTACTTATAATAAAATCAGTAATAATATCGATATTTTCCAAAATTCTAAAACCAGATTTCAGAACGAGCTTAAAACTTTATTCCTAAACAATCAATTTAATGACAATGATAGAAAGTAACGAATACTTATCATAGAAACTTACTTACTTTCAAATGCGCAAAAGCAAATATATAAAGAATAAGACAGAGCGCTAAAGTTCAAAGCCTTACCCATTTTATCAACTAATAAATTTAATCTTTTATTTCATAAGTATATTGCTTTTAAAACTTTACTTATGTATTTTTATTGTGACACAATTTAAAACTAATATAAAACCTCTGTTGTACTACGGAAAGTGCCAACGGCATGTTGTATAGCAGAGACAATAAACTGGTATTGAATTGAATTATTATTATTATTATTATTATTATTATTATTATTAGAAAGATAAAAATCATATTATTATTAGTAGAAAGATAAAAATCATATTATTATTATTAGAAAGATAAAATCATTATTATTATTGCTATTAGAAACATAAAAATCATTCTTATTATTAGAAAGATAAAAATCATATTATTATTATCAAATTAATAAAGTACGGCATGGACGGCAACCTGCTAAGCTGGCTTTCAAGCTACTTAGTAAGAAGGAAGAATATAATTAAGATCAATAATGCTGTTACAAACTTCACATTTTTTCTACCAGAGGGGTTCCACAAGGATCTGAACTCGGTCCGGTTTTAACCGTTATTTACATTAACAACTTACTAAGTCCAAAAAAGGGTACCCTACAGGAGAGAAATATAAAGGCCTATGCGGACGATAATAAGTTATACCGTGAAGTAAGCAATAGAATGACGAATTACAGAAAATAATTGATTGGGGAAAACGTAAAGGCTTGCCACTTAACGCCAAGAAAACATTTGTTGTTGTTTCGTTTCATCGAAAAACCAATCCTATCAAATACGACTACGTGGTTGATGGAGAACAGGCAAAATCGTCATCTTCGCTGGAATTGGGTAAACGTTCAACTTACGAAAAAGATTTGTTATCGCTTGTTTCAATCTCGTTTTTAAGCTTTTTGCCCATAGCAAAAGCTTTATACGGAGACCCCTGAAAGCAGGCTGGCTGGCTAGATGGCAGGACGGCTGGCTGTTTCGCGGTCGCGTACATTTTCGTAAATTTAAATACACGGCAGAGCTCGCCGGAATTTGATTCTCCACCGCACTAGCGACATCTATACTAAATTCGATCATATTTTCGACGAGAAAATGCTGACTTTCGGAGGTAGCAGGAATCGAACTGACGTTGGCGGTGTGGGATGCGGATACTTTACGTCTGCGCCACTACGGATTGTTGTTAAGCTATCGATATTTTTTCTATACTTTTCCACGCCTTTGCTTATTGGTAGCGGTAATCGAACTGACGTTGCCGGTGTGAATATCCCTAATTTCGGGTTTTGTTAAAGACAATATCACACTGCAAAAAGCGTTAATATGCCTTGACACACAATCTTCGTTACTCGTCCTAAATAAACTTTGACTACAGATGTTTTGGTTAAGAGAGGTTTTTCTTTAATATTTTATTAAAATTACTTGATATTAATTATTTTTACCGGGAGTTACTTCTCATACTTCTAGTTGTATCGTATTAAGAGACGATTTTCATATTATCATTTGAACCAAGCTATTATTGACGTTTGACACCTAGACTATGCCTCTTTCGCAACTGTGTCTAAAAGACCATAAAATGGTGTAGTTCGATTGAGGATGACAGTGGCAGTACTGTCTTCCACAATTCCATTTACTACAAAATAGAGAACATTTTTGTTCAGATTAGGAAACTGCGAACGCAATCCCTTGGGTTAAAACAACCGAGGGGCTGACCACTTACAAAAAATGTGTACACTTGACTTCAGATTTCAAAACATTCCTAATGATTTCTAAAGATTTGAAAATTTTCAGAAATTTTTACAATTTCCAAATATTTCGTAAGATTTCAACAGAGACTTCAAAATTGCATTGAAGTTTTATGATATCAACAGATTTAGAAAAATTTCCAGAAATTTCGAATAAGATTTCATAAAATTTCCAGAAAATTCAACCAGGATTTCATAAAATTTCCAGAAATTAGGAATAAGATTTCATAAAATTTCCAGAAATTTCGAATAAGATTTCATAAAATTTCCAGAAAATTCAACGAAAATTTCATAAAATTTCCAGAAATTTCAACCAAGATTTCATAAAATTTCAACTAAAATTCTCGATGATTTTAAGTCCGATTTCCAAAGACTTCAGGATTTCCAAATATTTCAGGATTTCAAAATTTCACCCAAGATTTCAAAAATTCAACCAAGATTTCAAAAATTTCAAGATGTTGGAAATCTGATTTCATGGGCGTTTGTACACTCGATTTCGCAAGTGATCAGCCCCTCGGTAACAACAGATTGACAGACAGACACACACACAGAGAGATGGATGCGTCGAGAACAGAACCTCTCCATTGCATTCATCACCCGGTGAAGTAAAAAATCTAGTCTCTATATTGTCTTCATATGAGTCAAAAACTGTTCGACATTTGTCCAACGTAGGCTAGATATTACACCAATATGGGCTTGATATTAGTTCTATTTCGGTTACAAATTGTCTAACCTGGGCTTGCATTAGTCCAATATTGGGAGGATACTGTACATTTTTGCCCACTCGCGTAAAATATGGATACTGTTCTGACCATTTCTGGTTAATAATTGATTAATAAATAAATGACTCTGTATCCAATTTGGCTTATAACTCGACCGTCCCTTTTTGGACACTAGTTACTTTATCCAAAAATAGAAGAATAACTGTGCTGTCACCAAGGAGTAGTATATCGGGCCCACACTACACCCCATCCCCTAAGGAGACCTAACTTAGCCATTTCCCCTAGCTACTAAGTGAGACAAATATGATTGGCTCACTGCGCGACACTCTTCCAATAGTGTTAAGAGAATTTTTGACGATATAAGCAGACGACAAAACAAATCCGTTTTTGAAATTACGGTCACCTCGTGTAGAACCTAGTTCTCGTGAAGAAGAGAAGATTGGAAATTAATAAGGTATTGTGGCGACAGTCATTATGGCAACCAGGGTATAAACAGTCTTGTAGCAGCCATATTTGCTAAAAATTATACCTAATTTTGCTATTTTAACACTTGTGCCGCGTGCGTCGCCGTCAATAAATAAAAATTCACTTACCAAGGCTTAAGTTAAGAACTCGGTGCAGATTTCTATAATAACCCCTTATATATACATAAAATTAAGTAAAATTTAATTACGAACGAAATCCAATTTAATTATGATTAAAATGTTAACAATTTGTACCTTTAAAATAGAAAAACACTAGGAAGAATGATGGGAACCGGGATTGTAAGGGGAATCAGCGCCTCAAAAGAAACTTTTAGAGCAGACGGATTTTTTGGCGAATCAGAGACCAAGTTTGGCTTTGACCAATAACAATTGTCTCGGAAAGTAGCTAGGCGCTTTCAAAGGCTAAGTTAGGTCTCCTTAGGGGATGTGGTGTGGTGTGGGCCCGATATACTACTCCTTGCTGTCACAGAGTCAGCCGTTTGGATCCATTTACATTAAATTTTGGACTGTCACGTGTTCACTTACCTCTGAAATTTCCGTTTCAACAACTATGTATAATGGTTTAGAGCTAATTTTAGGACATTTTGAACGTGAATTTCATACAAAATGTTCCCATTAAATATATTATAAACCACGAAAATAATTTATTTATAAGAAACTTGGCTTAATTAACAGTTGCGAGTTTTTAATTAAATGTAAATTGGTTTTAAAAATATTCCGAAGTAAAGAGGAATTTTCTTTAATAAAGGGTTTTCAAAATAAAGAAAACGGTTGTAGAAATGCAAGAAATTCATTCTTAAGCCAGGATTGTGACTCAATCATACACTTAATTAATAATGAAAAAATTGATTTACAAGTGATTAAATAAATGACCAAATAAGGGTATTTAAATGGGGTAAGCTGGGATAAAAACATTTTCAGAGATGACCAATTTCCATACATAGTTTCTATTAATGGCCATTAAAGGCCGTTTGCCAGGGTTGCCAGGCCATTGGTGAGTCAAAAGAATGCATAGTTAAAGGCTAACAGTTCAGTTTCACTCGGTACTTGACCGCAACTTAACTCACAGAAGGCCTGACAACACTGCACTTTAGTATAAGCCTAGATAGGGGTAGGAATTTAGTAACCCCTTTAGTGAAAACCATAATTAAGATATTTAGATAAGTCAGGTCGAAGGTCACCTCATCTCAAATATGGGCAAGGGCCTATATCTATACTGAAGGTTATTTACCCCTTTTTACACAGAAAAAGGCTTATTGAACCAAACCATTTAGAAACGCCGTTCAAGATTTTGCTAATTTAAAAAGTCCACGTGGTAGGCCTAGGCCTAGGTAACACCAGCAGGCTGTTGCCCTTACTCAGAACGTAAATAAAGGGGGGGGTGTTACATAAACACATGTTTTTCTGCACAAGAAATTCCCAAGTGTTGCTTTGCTTTTACGTTCTTTTGTAAAAAGGTAATCTGTTAAACCATCAATATCTCAATTTCTCAATGCAGGTCAAAGGCTTTGGTCCCATTGAACCGAATTCCCATTCGACAGAAGGGGGTTTTTTTTTGGGGTCCCATTCGATCGAACGTAGCCAAAGGTGCGATTTTATTATAGCGCCATTGGACCGAAATTCTATTGAACTGGAAGAAGACATACTGTGTGGTTTTGCATTAAATATATTTTTAATTTCAAAACTTATTATTGTTAAAATAAATGTGAGTTGAAAATGTATTACTGCACTCCTCACCTCACCTACCCTAGCCTAACCTAACCTAACCTAACCTAACCAAACGTAACCTAACCTAACCTAACCTAACCCAACCCACCCTTGTTTGGAGGTAAAAAGATTATTTGTATGAGTATTAAAACAATTTATTAGCAATAATAGAAATATTTTGGAAAAGATGTCAAATAATTAATTGGAGAATATTTTGGAAAAGGTGGCAGCTAATTAATAGGAGAATATTTTGGAAAAGGTGGCAGCTAATTAATAGGAAAATCTTTTGGAAAAGGTGGCAGCTAATTAATAGGAGAATATTTTAGAAAAGGTGGTAGCTAATTAAAAGGAGAATATTTTGGAAAATGTGGCAGCTAATTAGTAGGAGAATGTTTTGAAAAAGGTTGCAGCTAATTAATAGGAGAATGTTTTGGAAAAGGTGGTAGCTAATTAATAGGAGAATATTTTGAAAAAGGTGGGAGCTATTTAATAGGAAAATCCTTTGGAAAAGGTGGCAGCTAATTAATAAGAGAATGTTTTGGAAAAGGTGGTAGCTATTTAATGGGAGAATATTTTGGAAAAGGTGTCAACGTTTTATTGGAACCAAACCTAACCTAACCTAACCTAACCTAAGCTAACCTAACCTAAGCTAACCTAACCTAACCTAAGCTAAGCTAACCTAACCTAACCTAAGCTAAGCTAACCTAACCTAACCTAACCTAACCTAAGCTAAGCTAAGCTAAGCTAACCTAACCTAACCTAACCCACCCGAAACCAAAATATTAAAATTTTAATTTAAAATTTAAAGACATTGATGGAACTACCATTAAGACTGCACTTCATTTTAAGCACAATTTGTTTATTAATTCTATATATCTCTTGCCTTGAAAGGAATGAAAGTGAGCGTTTTAATTAGTATCACGAAACATTTACTTTTAATATTATTAACATACCTTTCGGAGATTCGAACCAACAACCTATCGCTTCGCAGTCCAACTTCGTATCCACTACACCACCGAATCGCTGACGGCTACAGTGTTTCAAGTTATATTCATGTATTTTTTAGGGGCATATTCGGACGATTGGGATTTCGGTCCATCGGGAATATAGCCATTGGGCTGGAAATCTAAAATCATTGCGGGATATTCGGTCGAATGGGATTTCGGTCCATTGGGAATTCGGTTGAAAGGAACGATACCGGTCAAAGATGGACTTGGCCCGATAGCAGCAACCCTTGCATAGTTCTTATTGGATTATTAGAAAAAAGGGTTGTGGCGATTGTAGACCATTTATCTATATAAGCCCAATTGAACACAATGACATTCATCTTTCTTTTCTATTTCAATTGCATAGAACAGTCATGAATTATCAACGAAGTCAAGGTAAACCCAAACCCCGTCACGGTGATTACCTTTCGATCTGGCAACGGTGGTCTGGGACCACAGGGCAAAATCCCTACACCCTTGACCGTCGCCAGGAGCCCAGAAAGCCGCGGCACCAGTCCACGGTCCCCAACCAAACGGGTACCGTGGACGTGGTCGCCATCCTCGGTGAAATCCGTACCGAGGACGTGGAAGGGCCTCGTACGTCCTAGATAACAGGGTAAAGACCGCGCCGAACACGGCCACGCCGTTGCCCCCTAGTGGAGCACCCGTTGGGGACGTCAACAGGATCCCGCCTGTTACAACTGACCCGAAGCCAACGAGGGCGGTTACTCCGAGGACTATGCCAACCGTAAGCACCCCGGAACCCCGCGTAGAGGCACCGCAATGCCCGCCTAAAGCTGCTCCGGCCGTTGCAGCTCCCAGTGATGAGGTCCAGTGAGGACCCCGGTGGAGGAAACGCCGGGCCCGACCCCTAAGCCAAACAACGCGGCACCAACGCCTCCATCGTTGGTGGCTCGAGCTCCTACGCCTCCATCGTGCCCGCCGACGGTGGATCAAGCTACAATGCCTAATTGGATGGAATTGCTCGATTATGAATATGACGAGTAAGTTAAATTTAATTCTAAGTTATTATTTGAAGCTTTAAGCGATGTAAGATCATTTGAGGTTGGACTTCTCTCGAATTAGAGTTGGGGAATTTATCGACTTCTAAATTTATGTAGAAAAACATTAACTTTCCAAGTCGCTTAAAAACCACATACTCAAATTACCTACAATTTTGAGTATATTTTTAAACATTTGCCATTGAAACAGTGATTAGACCTATATTGAAATTTATTAAATTGTAGCATTGATGTTCTAATCCATTTTAATTATAGTTAACGCTGGACTGACCATCGGACCACTCGACCTCGAACGCCCCCGGAATGACCCTGGACTACACCTGAACCTCGAACCTAAACCGCTACCGATTTCTGAACCTGGATTGCCCCCGAATTTGACCCTGGTCCGAGATTGGACAACTCCCGAAACTTAGGAAAAAATGACTGATTCGGTTTTCGGTTTAAAAAACCGATTTTAACCAAGAGTAAATTTTAACTATTTTCTGCATGAATTTTATCAATTTTCTGTCTAAATTTTAACAATTTTCTGTCCAAATTTTAACCATTTTCTGCATGAATTTTAACAATTTTCCGTCTAAATTTTAACAATTTTCTGCAATAATTTTAACAATTTTCTGCATGAATTTTAACACTTTTCTGTCTGAATTTTAACACTTTTCTGTCTGAATTTTAACACTTTTCTGTCTGAATTTTAACAATTTTATGCATGAATTTTAACAATTTTCTGTCTAAATTTTAACAATTTTCTGTCTAAATTTTAACAATTTTCTGTCTAAATTCTAACAATTTTCTGTCTAAATTTTAACAATTTTCTGTCTAAATTTTAACAATTTACTTTCTAAATTTTAACAATTTTCTGTCTAAATTGAAACAATTTTCTGTCTGCATTTTAAGAAAAAAACTCAGGGAAATAAATAGTTGACAAATATACAGGAAAAAAATCAGGGAAATCGGTTTTCTAAAAGTTGAATGAATTTTAACAATTTTCTGTGTAAATTTTAAAATTAAAAACTTAATTTTTAACTAACTTGTAAAAATCCATGTATATATGTATAAATATAAAAGTGCTTTTTATAAATAAACATTTTCTATGCAACGAAATAATTAGCATTATACTTCATTTCTTAAAAATACAAAAACAGAAGTTATTAAACACATAAGCTTTTAGGCAGCCATTAGCCAACACTAATACTTTCCCTTTAAAGGGAATAAAACACTATAAATATGTAGTAGTAAATGTGCAATTCCCTTTATAGTTACTAAAATGGCCCGCTAGAAGGCAGGGCTCGAGGTCATGTATAATTTAGTTTTAGTTTGAGTCTTAGTCCGATTCTGGAGGATGAAGTCATAGTCTCCCAGGTTGAAAGCACCCTTTACTACTAAGGCTGGTCCGGACTTGTTTTGATTGATTAAATGGATTACCCCTTTAATAGTTACTAAAATAGCCCACTAGAAGGCAGGACTGGAGGTAAATTTTTTAAATATGGCGCCAATAATTCATTATTCGTTGGGAGTATGACGTCATAGTCGCCCAGGCAGAAAGTACCCTTTACTACTAGGGATGGTCCGGACTTGTTTTGATTGGTTAAATGGATCACCCCTATTAATAGTTACTAAAATAGTGATCAGAAACCACTTTGCTAAGATATTACCCAGCTAGAAATTACGTTTACACCTGGTGGTGCAACTAGCGGAGATGGAGGTGGTGGTTGAGGGGATAGAGCCCCACCCCCTACCTGTCCTTCCCCTAGATCCATAGATTCATTGTGAGATGGAGCTAAAGGAGGGGTAGAATAGCCGGCTAAGAAAGAATCATCGGCTTTTAGAAAAGCCTCCTTCAAAGGCGATAAAGGAGGGCTATTTATAGCCATAGACTGAGGGGTTGAAGGAGGGCTATTGATAGTCATGGACTGAGGGGTTGAATAGTGTGCCATGAACGTGTCATTGGCATTTAAAAATGCTATTTCTAACGAGTCTGGAAAATCGACTAAAAAACTATCAACTTCATTGAGGAATTCAATTTCTACATTAGAGTTGGCCATTGTAATAATTAAAAAAAACAAATAACACAAAATACTAAAATACTAATAATAAAACTGAATAGGCCTAAGTAATAATAATACTAAAACACTAATGCTAAAAACACTAAAACAGTAAAATACTAACAGTCAAATACTAAAACACTTATAAAAAACTAAGTTAAAACGAAAATACTAAAACACTTGTAAAAAACTAAATTGACTAAATTAAAATGAAAATAATAAAACACTTGTAAAAAAACTAGGTTAAAATGAAAATACTTATAAAAATTTAAAATACTCTTAAAAACTAAGTTAAAAATACTAAATCACTAAACTAAGGGCACGGAATAACTCACAAGTTTGTTTGAGAACAGAATATTTCTTGGCTTGCATCAACAGCGGTCAGAACTAAACTGATGAGTAGCCTAGAGTGACCAGGCCTTTTATACTCTCTTGATACAATTAGAAAAATAGATCCCCCTCGATGACTTAAACCTGGACATGTCTTAAAACGTTATTGTGAGTCATAAATCACTCTCAATTCAAATTCCATTGATAACAATACAACTGGTTCGACCACGCCTCCTTTTAAGGTCCTAAACTCCCTGGTATGTGAACAATTGAAGAAAGGACAAAGGGAATGGATTCCTTTGTTAAGGTTCGACTTTTTAAGGTCATAGACCTCTTGGAATGCCCCAAAAGGACAAAGGGAATAATTTCGTTTGTTAAGGTTCAGCCCCGCCCCTTTTCAAGGTCATAGACGAACTGGTGGAGTGGCCAAATAAAGAAAAATTAAATTCCAATACATCTAAGGGACCCGAGGTCATTCAGCCATACCATAGCCATAAATCACGAATAACACCCTACAATATCAGTACTGAAATGTTTTTGTCAAGACTGTAGTAGGTAAAATAGTATTACAAAGAACAAAATAAGGAAAAAATTATATTTATTTTTAGAGTTACATTTCGAGTTTTTTGACTGGTTCTAAAACTTTTCTAGTTTTTATAATTCGGTGTTTAAAACGTAATACATTGAAATTTGTTTGGTTTTCATAAGTTATGAAATATATTACAACGATAGGATCTAAATTGCATGTAGCAAAAGTTCTTGAATAAACATTTCAATTATAGCTTTCTCGAGATTAACGCGTTTAATTCTTAGTACAATATCGTCATTCGGAGTTAGTGTTGTTGGTATAGGTTGCGTTGGCGGAATGACTTTTTCTTTCACCCACTCTTCTTGAGGGACATCTCTGTGCTTTCTGTTTGGTGGCATGTCTTTAGTCAATGGGTTTTGAATGAATATAGGCATGTTATTTGTTGGTAATCCTTGAAGTAAATCACAGTCTGCCTTGAATTTCTGATGCTCCTCGAAAACATTATCGTTAGGTTCCCATTCTCGTAGCGTTAAGTCACAAAAATGGCATTTAACAGCGTCTGTCCCCGAACTTAAATAGTAAAACCCATGACGGGCTAGTTCTGACGGTTTTACAAACGTACTCGCAAATGCATCAAACGTTTCTAGACGGGTAATTTCTCGATTCATCTTATCCTGGCGGTGTCTAACAATCAAATGAGGTCCTGACCAAATCAGCCGCTATTTGTATCCCAAATAAGAGGATGAAAGGTTAGTTTGTAATGGATGCTGTTACTAAGCAGACGTTAATTCGCGAAGCTCTTTCAAAGCCAGGGAAAATAGTGCCAGTTACTCTCATCCTAGTAACTGTATTCCTAGTTGAATTTGCATTTTGGTATTTTAAAAATATTACTTTAATTTCGGGTAACGCAACAAAGACCTAACATGTTGAGACTTGTCAGGATAATGCCTTCGGGGCAAACACCTGGAAACAATTAAATGTTTCGTGGTAGGAAGAGTCACCAACTAACAAAGCAATAAATCCGAAAATAGATTCCATTCGTAACAATACAACTGATTCGACCATGCCCCTAAACCCATTAAGACACGTCTATATAGTAAAAATAAAAACGAATGGGGATAAATTCTTTCGTTCAAGTTCTGTCCGTTTTTATGGCCATAGACCCGTCTGCGCGTGGTTACGTATAAATAAAAAAGCCGATGGAATGTCTTAACACGTTGGTGGTGCGTCATAAATCACTCTAAATACAGATTCTATTGATAACAATACAACTAGTTTAGCCACGCCCCCTTTTACGGTCCTTAACCACCTGGCCAATAAAGGGCAATAAAAAAAGAAAAGCACCAGTCAATATACCCTCAGGCTAATTATCAATTAGAAAAAATTCAAGAAAATCACGCAATAAAGATCATTCAGTTGTAACCTTTTAAACCGTAAAGACCTGTCGTAAGAATGTCCACCAAAGTAGGAGTTTACCGCGTGAACGCCCGTGTTAGACTAGGGGCTGAATGCTCGGCGGTGTTCGGGGTGAATGGATTCGAGCCAGGCCTACTTTTGACGAAAAAGGACGGAGCTATTCTCACCATCTCGGAAGACGTTTTGAAGGAATTTATGGAGGAGTGGACGGAGATATATTCAGCTATGGAAGCTGGCGACTGGGGTAATTATCGTTACTTGAACTTGAAAATAAAAATAACTGTTATGGAGGGGACTATAGTATTCGAGGATGGCAACGTATTCACTCTAACAAAGGCCGAGGCAGGCAAACTGAACGAGAAATTTAGTTTTATGAGATTTCACTTCAAGCTTTTAAATGATCAAGCCGAAGTTATTAAATGCATGTACGAAGCTGTTGTAAAACGCATGAATGATATATATCAAAAATATTATGTAAGTCGCGGTACTATGTCTCACAATGATTACGATCGTGTAAAAAATTTCTTAGCAGCGTGTATAGTTCCTTCGAGCATTTTCGAAGATTTTTGTAACTTGGTTCGTGACAAAAACTTGACGAGTAAGCTACAATTATATAATTTATTCTACATTTGCTTAAATAACGACGCGTACATTCACGAATTAATTCGAATTGATTGTGTTCATTAAATGTTTTCTGACTAGAAAATCTGATTCATAATAATAATAAGCCTAGAATAACCTAGCATAAGCCTATCTTTCAGGATCTACATTAGCATAAGCCTAGTATAAGCCTATCCCTACAGGTACCAGCCACGTGACGTCATCAAAAATTAGCCGTGACGTCATACCAATACACTAAAAATAAATTCAAATTTCCCGCCAACACCATCACGTGACGTCAATTCCCCCCATCTCCTCCCCCCCAACCCCAGGGATGTCCCTATAACACCAAAAATTTTACCCCCCTTCTTTCCCCCCTTTCAGGGGGAAGGGGGTAAAATTTTTGGTGTTATTGGGACATCCTTACTCTCTCTGTGCCCTCAATAATTCCACTGGCAATTGAACTACCGAGAATTTTATGCAAGGATGATATGCAGAAACTAGACGACCAGTTCTGCTACCTCTCCATACATAAATTGACTGATGAAATTGTTAAGGAAAAACAAATAGACAAGTTCTGGAAAAAAATTTCGCTTTTAGAAGACGATAATGGAAGCAAACCTTTTGATGTTGTAAGCGAATTCGCTCTAAGAGTTTTATGCAGATTGTGAAAGAATTTTTAGCAAAGTAAACTTGACCAAAACCAAGACCAGGAACAAACTAGTCACATCAACAATAGATGGTATTCTACTAAGTAGTCAATGCGTTCAGGAGGCAGGAGGCTGTGTTAATTTTGAGCCTACGGTAGATATGTATAAACGATTTAACAGTGAAATGTACTCCCTCGGCAAAAATTGTAAAGGCGTTAGATAAGTGGCAATAAGTCGCAAGATGACTTGGTCCAATTAGCTAGCTAGCTGAACTAAGTAAATTCAACTACTGATACTCAAGACGAGGACATTGATGTTATTTCTGACTTCTAGAGTCAAATACTATGCAATAATACCTACTTCGAGAAAAGTAAAAAATATGATTTGTGACAAAAAAACCCACAAAATATGATTTGCGATAAAAATCTACAATATATGATTTGTGATGTAAAAAAAGTCCTAAAGTTTGTGATATTTTGTCATGTATAATATTTTAATTACATTTAAGTAATTGTGATCATAATAAACTTCGATACCTGATTTTTTAAAATTTTAGACATTTATATTTTTAAAAGGTATTTATTATATATATAAAAATAATATTCAAATCTTAATATATGTTATATATTGTAACATGGCTGCCAGATTCTTTGGAGTTTCCACTCCTTGGATCTGGCAGGGTATATTTACCTCCATGTTACATGCTCCTCCTCCTTTCAAATTTTCTGTGATTTTTTTCAATAATTTTGTTATCTTGTAGTCGGCTCTCGGAGAGAGCGTTTTTGTTCCGTTAAAATTGATAAGACTTGTAAGGACAATTTCAGGTTTATCCCTATTCAAATTAATTAATAAAATCTCTGGAAGATTCTTCTCCTATTTTTGGATAAAGAAAGTAAGTTGTCTTTGATTTATTTTTATGGCCCTCGGGAGAATCTCCCTTCGTTAAATTATTCTATTGAGGGTTACATAAAGGGCGCCCGAACAGGGACCCGAAGCGACTAGGCCTTAAGCCTCGTTTAGTCCCGTAATAAAAAACTGTTTATCATCGTTGGTATATTCGCCCCGCACGTGACGGTAAAGATAATTAATTAAATCCTAATTAATCATAATTAATTTTAATAATAAATTAGAAATAAAATTATCTTTATTGTTAATGTATTGAATTGAGATAACTTGTTTATTTTGTACAAACGTAACTTGATTATTGTAAAACTTAATTAAATAAAATAATGGCCTATTTGGACAATAAACAATGGAGATCTCCTCAAGATTCTGAGGAGTATGAATCAAAATTACATAATGAGGAAGACAAGTCAAGGGAAGATCTATTTGCCTCTGCGGGGGATGATGGCGACACGCTAGCACCGCCTGAAATTGAAGATCCATTGGAGGACTTTAATCGGATTCTTCGCTTTGAAGAAGAGAAGGACGAAGAAGATGCTGATACGAGAAAGAGGACTGCAGCCTCTTTAGCTTCGGGATTTTCTCCCTATCAATTATTCTCTCATATGAGCATTCCCGCTCCCCAGGGAAGTTCAGCTCCCTCAAATTTCCCTCTTCAAACTGGGATTGATACACTTGTCACTTCTAAACTTGGTTCAAAAAGCATTAAGTCAAAAGTTAGTTTTGCTAACACTTACCCTACTCCTAGAGTTAAAACTACCGGAACTCAAATGTCTCCGTCTCGTCCCACTAGAGATGCTGGTACCAATAGACAACCTCCTCAAATTGGACCAGATACTACTGATGAGGAATTAAGATCCTTTATACTGCCTTTACTCCAAACTTTGGCAGATAATTCTACCACACAGGCTAATGCCGTAGCTCAAAATGTAGCAATAAATACTGCAATAGCTACTAGTTTGGATAAATTAGATAGGGATTTACCTACATTAATAAATAGATGTACAAATCCTCAAGTAGCCCAGACGAGAAAAGTCCCTATTGAGCCTCCGGAAAGGTTAGCATTTATGGGATCCTCGAGTGATAATGCCTCTGAATTCTTAGCTGCTTTTGAGGAATATGCTAAATTTCACGAGCTTTCGAATGAAGATAGGTTAGCAGCATTGCCTCTTCCTTTACGAGGGCATGCTTTATATTGGTACCGGGATTTAATCCGTAAGTATGACGATAATTGTAGCTCAAACCCTACTCATCCACACTTAGCTTGGAAAACATTCAAAAGACATTTTAAAGCTCAATTTAGAGATTCTGAAGCTGACTCTAAAATTAAAAACAGATATTTCCCAAAGAAGTCAGAAGGATAAGGAATCTGTAGAAGATTTCTTCGGGGATGTAATGAAATTAAACTTAGGGATGACTCATCCTCTTTCCGAAAAGGAGTTAGTTCCCATAATTAAAAGTAATTTAAAGGATGAATTTAGAACTCCTCTGGGACCGTCCATAAACTACGTCACACTCTTATGGGGGGGAGGGGGTTTCAAAATTTGTGACGGTCCGTGACAAGGGGGAGGGAGGGGTTCTTCGATGCGTGACGTCACATTTAGCATTGATTTTGTTACGAAGTCAGTAAGAGGCCGATTGGCTCTCTTATGTTATAGATGAGGGAAAGACAACATTCCATAGTCCACCGTTACAATAATTTACAAAATTGTTATTCCATCATCGCTTAAATAGTAGAAAATTTACACCTTTTTATAGCCAATTTAAATAGCGCATTTAAAATAAACAGCGTAAACTCTCTTATGTCTCTGTTTATTCGCCCCTATTATTTTTAAGGAAGAATCAAATCCCCCTGTCGATTGAAATGGTTTCGTTTCTTTGGCAAATTTTCTAAATCTCAAACTCGATTAGTCTGTTTTCGGTGACAGTGTCGAAACCTAAAAAGTGTGCCCCTTTAACTAAGCTTTATGGGACTTTTTTGAAGTTTATAATAATCACATCCAGACATTAAAATTCTAAAGGTCAATCAGAGGGAAAAAGCTTAAAACGGAAGAGAACTTTGAATTTTCAGCCGAGCAAAATATTTCTGCGAGAGCGGCATATCACTTAACAAATTAATCAAATTAAATTTGTAAATTAAGACAAATCACAGTGCAGAGGGGGGGGTTAAAGAAATGTGACGTGGTTTTCAGGGGAGGGGTCGGAGAAAAGCCTGACGAAGCGTGATCTGGGGGGGACGGAGGGGTCAGAAAATGCTTTTTTTTCGCGTGACGTAGTTTATGGACGGTCCCTCTTCTCTTTTAACAATTTACTTCTATGGAACAATTGAGGAATTCCTGTAAAACAATTGAAAAGGATATCGAAGAAAGGAAAAGGAATGCTGAGAAAAGGGAAAAGAGGAGATCACCCCCTAAACTTAAGACCATAACCAAGGCTGTATCATCTTGCCCTGCAAATTGGGGGTCCTCTCATAGTCAATGTTCCCCTGGGCAATGCCAAAGCCCGTATGATCCCCCTACTTCTCCTTCACATCCTAAATGGGAATATCCCTTAAAACCTTTAGACTCTAGATCAAAAGCTAGACTGTAGTGATGCCGCGAATATTGATTTTGCCGAATACCTAATACCGAATACCACCGAATATTCGGGCGTGAGATATGTGCAACTCACGCGAAACCTGTTATGAGTTGAAACCCGTTCCGCGAAATACGTACATCCCCCGCACGGACCGCAATGGGACAGGTCTCATCATGGAAGAAGAAGGGTATGGAAAGGTGAGGTGAATAGGCAGACGGCTACGCGAAATGTAGGGTCACGTGGGAAAACTCTCCTCTCCTCTCGGCACAAGCTGTAACGCGATTACTGCTCTGCGCAATATTGGCGCACAAGCAGAGAGAGGAATACACTGTTTAGATCCGCTCTCTACCGCGGTTAGGTTAGGTTAGGTAAGGTTTGGTTAGGTTAGGTTTAGGTTAGGTTTGGTTAGGTTTAGGTTAGGTTTGGCTAGGTAAGGTTTGGCTAGGTAAGGTTTGGTTTGGTTAGGTTAGGTTGAGGTTAGGTTAGGTAAGGTTTGGTTAGGTTAGGTTAGGTTTTGTTTGGTTTTGTTAGGTTAGGTTAGGTTGGGTTGGGTTGGGTTAGGTTAGGTTTATGTTAGGTTAAGTTTGGTTAGGTAAGGTTAGGTTTGGTTAGGTTTAGGTAAGGTAAGGTTTTGTTAGGTTAGGTTTAGGGAAGGTTAGGTTTTGTTAGGTTAGGTTAGGTTAGGTAAGGTAAGGTAAGGTTAGGTTAGGTTAGGTTAGGTTATGTTAGGTTAGGTTTGGTAGGGTTTGGTTGGGTTAGGTACGGTTAGGTTGGAATAGGTTAGGTTTAGGTAAGGTTAGGTTTTGTTAGGTTAGGTTTAGGTAAGGTTAGGTTTTGTTAGGTTAGGTTAGGTAAGGTAAGGTTAGGTTAGGTTAGGTTTGGTAGGGTTTGGTTGGGTTAGGTACGGTTAGGTTAGGTTGGGATAGGTAGGGTTAGGTAAAGTTAGGTTAGGGTTAGGTTTGTTTAGGTTAGGTTTGGAAGTGGTAGGATAACCGATTTTCCAAAATATTTTTATTTTCATTGAGGTCCTTGCATAATAAAAGCGGGCCTTTTCCAACAATTTAATTTTATAAAGATTCTGGAACAATTATTTATTTTTGCATTTATTAACTTCCTTTAACAATAAATATATGCCTTTTCCAAAATATTGATTCTTTTACGGGTCATTTCAGGTTGACTTTGATTCGGCTCGGTTACAATAGAGGCATCCTTTTAAACTTGGGATTTGACAATCACAGTATCATTTTTTATATAGGAAATTGTATTGATAGACGCAAGCTTAAGGACAAGGGCATTTTCTTTCAACCAAAAGAGGTATTTTTAAATTTGGTTTTAAAATACGGCGTTAAAAATATATCGTTTAATAGCAATGAAAATTTTAAGATAATAAACCCGCACATTTTGGCTATATTCGGTCCAACGGGATTCGGTTCATTGGGACATTCGGTCTAATGGGATTCGGCCCAATGGGCCAGCATCGTTGAGTTAGGGCCGAAATCACGAGAAGTTGTAAGAGTTGGTCATGTTCGTAAGAGGCATATTTTAGCGTGGTGAGGGTATCCCAATTAAGAAGTGGGAGGTTGAAGTCGCCAGTTATAATAAGGTCTAATTTCGTTGATGATATTGATTGTATGTTTTGGAAGAGTTTAGTGGTTTGGTCCCTTGGAGTATTAGGGGGGCGGTACACACAACCCAGAGTAATCCACGCGGCTGAGTTGGGCGGTTTCAGTTCTATCCAGAGGGATTCTTCATACTGCTCAGGTATTGTAAGTTCATGGAATGGAACTGCTCAGGTATTGTAAGTTCATGGAATGGAATTAAGTCTTTCACATAGATGATAATTCCACCTCCAGGACGAGAGAGACGGTCTTTACGGAGGAAAGATTAGTGGGGTAAATTAAATATAGCGTCATCCAGTTTAGTAGAGGCCCAGGTTTCGCAGATACAGATACAGTCGGGGTTACTAGTAGAGGCAAGGGTTAAAAGTTCATCGTGCTTATTATACAGGTGCTGAGCATTGAAGGAGTAAATCATTAAACTTGAGTGGTAAGTAACGCTGGAGGGTAGTTTAACGCAGGCGCCGCTCGTGAGGATTGACGCTGCGGTACCGGAATCGGGGCATATGTAGTATAGGAAGTGATCTGACCTTGCCGAATACATAGGTCAGAATGACCCTGAGCTTTCAAGTGGCGGAGTTCATCAACGAGGGCGCGATGAGTTTGACGTTGGGCGACAGTACGGTCATGAGAGACGGGATAGTCAAAGTTACCGAGGTGGCGCCAATCCTGAACACGATGCACAAAGTACTGGCGGTGACTCACTGACCGAAAGGTAAGGCGCATGGGCGGGCCTGACCCAAGTGAAAAGGGCCAATACAGGAGATGCGGACGGAATTGTACTCAGTCGATTTGAAGCCCATATCTTGAAAGATAGTACGAGCAAAGCTCATGTCTTCATGGGCATTGTCATTATCAGGTGCTTTGAATAGTAAGGCATTAAATTTCCTGGTGTTGAATTCATAGTCCCCTTGTACCCGAATCGACGGAGGTAGAGGAGGGACACCTAGTCCCTGGGCAGGGAGTAGAGGAGGGCCAGAGACTGAATGCGGATGAGTGCCATGGGTTGTGAAACTATCAGTTGGTAACATAGTGGTAATAGGCGGAGCTTGAGGAGTGAGTAGGTTAGGAAACAAGAGGCGTTTGATGATGCGTGAATGACAAGGTTGGGCGAGCGAGAACGCCTGTAACCGGTATAGGCAGGTCAGAGTTGACAGTCTGTGTAAGGGCAGTGTCACGGCTGACACCGAGATCCAGTTGAGCTTGAAGAGTGGGTAGGTTACCAACAAGAGGCCTTTGGTGATGCGTGAATGACGAGGTTGGGCGAGCGAGAACGCCTGTAACCGGTATAGGCAGGTCAGAGTTGACAGTCTGTGTATGGGCAGTATGACGGCTGACACCGAGATCCAGTTGGAGAGACGTTTGACTCGCGTTAGAGGTGGTAGAGGTTGAAGGAAGGGTTATGGGGGTGGTGTCAGACTCTTTTTGGTCGTTGAGGCTAGTGAGCTTGCATACGCTAAAGGCCACTGGAGCGTCGGTCCGTGACATTTAGGCGCCGCCACTTAGGCGCTGGTTATTTAGGCGCCGCCATTTAGCCGCCAAGACAATTAGGCGCCGTGACATTTAGGCGCCGCGACATTTAGGCGCAGCGACATTTAGCCACCGTGACATTTAGGCTCCGCGACATTTAGGCGTCGAGACATTTACGTGCCAATAATTTTTCCATTATTTCTTCTAAAAATCCGTAATGACCTCTCAATTTGGCAACCTGTGTATTGTCCCTGTGCGTCACTGCATGACTATGTTCGCAATCCCCATTTAAGGACACGAAACCTTACTTGTTTTTACAAAACAATACTAAAATAATAAAAAAAAACCTAAACTAACCTAAGTTGGTTAGTCAATGAAAATAAACAACAATATTTTGGAAAAGGCAAATTATTTTGGAAAGTCAACGAACACGAACAACAATATTTTGGAAAAGGCATATTATTTTAGGAAGTCAATGAAGATAAAAACAATATTTAGGAAAAGGCAAATTATTTTGGGAAGTCAAAAAAGATAAACAATAATTTGGAAAAGGCAAGTCAAAGAAGATAAACAATAATATCTTGGAAAAGGCATATTATTTTGGAAATTCAAAGAAGATAAACAATAATTTGGAAAAGGCGTATTATTTTGGGAAATTAATGAAGATAAACAACAATATTTTGGAAAAGGCATATTATTTTAGGAAGTCAATGAAGATAAAAACAATATTTAGGAAAAGGCAAATTATTTTGGGAAGTCAAAAAAGATAAACAATAATTTGGAAAAGGCAAGTCAATGATGATAAACAACAATATCTTGGAAAAGGCATATTATTTTGGAAATTCAAAGAAGATAAACAATAATTTGGAAAAGGCGTATTATTTTGGGAAATTAATGAAGATAAACAACAATATTTTGGAAAAGGCATATTATTTTGGAAAGTCAACGAACACGAACAACAATATTTTGGAAAAGGCATATTATTTTGGAAAGTCAACGAACACGAACAATATTTTGGAAAAGGCATATTATTTTGGGAAGTCAAAGAAGATAAACAATAATTTGGAAAAGGCATATTGTTTTTGGGAAGTCAATGAAAATAAACAACAATATTTTGGAAAAGGCATATTATTTTGGGAAGTCGATGATTAACAACAATATTTTGGAAAAGGCATATTATTTTGGGAATTCAAAGAAGATAAACAATAATTTGGAAAAGGCATATTATTTTGGAAATTAATGAAGATAAACAACAATATTTTGGAAAAGGCATATTATTTTGGGAAGTTAATGAAGATCAACAACAATATCTTGGAAAAAGCATATTATTTTGGGAAGTCAAAGAAGATAAACAATAATTTAGAAAAGGCATATTATTTTGCGAATTCAATGAAGATAAACAGCAATATTTTGGGAAATCAACAACAATATTTTGGAAAAGGCATATTATTTTGGGAAGTCAAAAAAATTAACAATAATTTGGAAAAGGCATATAATTTTGGGAAGTCAAAGTACTTGTCATGTTCCTTTATTAAATATCTCAAATCTTTCACGAAACTTTTACGGCAATATCGCGGCGCTTAATTGTCTCGGCGCCTAAATGTCTCGGTGCCAAATTGTCGCGGAGCCTAAATGTCGCGGCGCCTAACTTTCCCGGCGCCTAAATGACCAGGGCCTAAATGTCGGCGCCCAAATGTCCCGTTCGGGCCGTTCCGCTGGAGCGTCGGCAAATTCAGCTAGATAGACCTCTTCTAGCTTTTGAGAGAAGGTTGAGATTTTGTCAGCCATTATGAGATTGTGGGCACGGTTATGAATAACATCTCTCCGCGAGACCCTCCTTCAGAGTTTCGATCTCAGACTGACTAGCTGCCATATGAGATTGAAGGGTGTCTAACCGAGAGCAGAGGTCAGAGAGAGCTAAGTGGGGTCAAGAACACCGTCTTCAAGAGTGGGCTGAGTGATAGGCTTGAAAACAGGAAGAGCGGCGACATCTTGTAGTTGGGTAGCAAGAGCCACACATTGGGCGCGAATGTCAAGACTTCCTTTGGAAGTTAGGTCAGCCGTAGCTTGAGGTCAGTTAGGTCAACCATAATTTGCGAAACTGAACGTAGTACGGTGGGCCTTTCAATGCACAGACTGGGCAGAAAAAAACAAAGTTAGATGTATTGATGTGATAAGAGTATATTTCCTCAGAGACATTCACACAGGTTAAGTGGGACCAGGCAAAACACAGTTCGCATTGGAAAGCCTTGTGTGAGGCTTCCACTTTCAGTTGACACACTGTGCACAGATTCTTTGTGCTCTTAGGCATGCACCGATTCTTAGTACTCTTAGGCAAAGAAGAGTTGGCTTTTCGGGGTTTTCATTTTAGTACATAACCGGGTACGCTTAGAACGGGGACGTCTCTTCACAGAATGATCACGACCGGTATTCGAAATGGAGGAGGCGGCAAGCTCAACCTGAGGGTCATGAGGTGAGGGCTGTGATTTAGGAGAGGTTGAGGGAATGACTGGAGATTTAGATGAGTTGTCACATGTTAATCGAAGATTTGTAGCAAGAAGTTCAGGGTCTTGAGAACCGAGAGGGTGCAGGGAATTTATTGCCGAGTCTGAGAGGGCTGAAGTGACGTTATAGGCCTTTGTTAGGAGTACGATATGTGAGTGCGAGGAAAGAAAATATACGCTCCAGGAATGGAAGGTATGTCTCGGGGTTGGGTTGACCAAGGAACTTCCAGTCTATGCAATTTCAATGTAGCCAGAAATACCTCGGTCAACCGAGCCTGCCTTTGGAGCGTACTAGAAGGGGAGAGACAAAAATTTACACTAGAGGAAGCTACACTTTCCATTCCTGGGGCGTATATCTTCTTTGGTGCGAGACAACCATGACGGCGGTAGTCCGGGCAGAGAGTGCCACAGTCTTTCACCTTAACGTCCTAATTACGCATTACGGCGACACTTACACTAATAACAGCCCACGAGGCGGCCGAGGCTTAGTAAAGCGGAACTATGGGGGACCAAAAATCAATCAGAAATCCGGACAGAAACAGTTTAAGGCGCAAAAATACTGAGAAACGAGTTAAAGAATACTATAGAGAATAATCGCGCAGAAATAACTCAAAGTTAATCCCGAAAAATAGCAAGAAAAACAGGAGCGCAAACAAAACGCGGCTTAAATAACCTAAAGCAAGTTAAAAGTTATTTAACTTTGGCTATTTCGTTTGACAACCAATCTAATCCTTCGTACAGATCCTGCCCTGCGTAGCGTACGTCACTTGAAAATACCACTATTTACAGTAATTAAGATTAATTACTCTTAAATTCCCCATATTAAGTTTTAAAAAAGCTAACCTTTCTATTCCGTAAATATATCTTTCTCTTCGTTCAAATGCTCGCCACCTTGCTCAGCAACAGCGGCATCTCCAGTCGCACACGCGCCTCTATCTCCATCACACGTCTCGTCTTTTGTCGCACACGCGCCTCCATCTCCATCACACGTCTCGTCTTTTGTCGCACACGCGTCCCCTTCTACACCAGACCCCTCATCTTCCTTAGCCACTTCGAATATTTCTGAATTACTGTGAATAACAACAACTTTACACATAAACCTTCACTGACAAATAATGTACACAAAGGGTTTCGAAATATTTTATCCATCCCGCAACAACCCAAATCCTTCCCCAGATCAATCCAACCCTTAATAATAAATTTCACGATTTCGGACTTTAGATAACTAATGAAAAAGAAGCATAATTAGCCATATACGTTTACTAAATACAAAAAGAGACTTATATAATGTCCAAACCACCAATTTATAGAAAGATCACTACTCACGATGAGATGAATTGGGAAGGTTCACGTTCGTCGCAACTATCTATGTCTGAATCCAGGTTTACTACCACTACAGGTGAAGCGCTCCTGTAGGATATTACATTCAGTTCTATAAACGCCCATTTAAAGTTTTTTTCCCAATTTTATAACAATAGACAAATTCGGAAATTACATTCAGTGGAAGCATCGGCGAACGTTTAGGCGCTCGCGAACGGTGCAGTATCGAAAACCTAGGAAGGCCCGACCTCGCTCCAGAAGAGCATGAAAATGTGCAGGTGCTAGTTCCACAACGCAATTAGTACCCCGGTTGGTTTGAAACTTGGTGAGCAGGGCGAAATCGTTTGGTGCAGCGTCAAGGTTATTTTGTCGAATGAGAGCGAGTCATCTATCTGGAAGATGGTGCGTTGCGAGCGTTGCGGTTGGGCAACCTCGCAACGGACTGTTGTGGAAAGCGTGGGATCTTCAGTGACGAAAGACTGTAGGGCACAAAGGTCGCGTTGGTCGGGAACGGATATTGCGAGACCTTTGTCAGCGAGGTGACGTACACGAACGACACATACGTTCAGTTTGGCAAAGTTTTACTCCATCACGTATGGTATCGCGTAGTTGCCCGGATGTAACTCCTTTAGTAGTAGGGTAGCAGACAAGCGATAGAGCGGGGGTACTGGATGGAGCTTGGTGAACAGAAGGTCGAGGAGCAGGTGCATTACAAGTGGATGGGGCGGAAGAGGGACGCAACGCAGAAGCGATATGGGAATAGGAGGCTACATGGGCTGAAGGAGCAGGTTGAGTGGAAAGGACTGTGGAGGCTGGGGAGGAGCTGGACGAGCCAGGAGGTTGTCCATTACGCGAACGTTTTCGGATAACGAGCCTTCCGTGTGCGCAACGGTATTGTTGAGTTCGATTACTAATGCCGAAATATCCGACCAAATGGCCCGAGCCGCTTCGCGTGCAGCGTTTTTAAAGGACCTTTTTATTTGAAGCCGAGCGTGTATGTAAAAGTTCCTCAAATTTGGCTGACAGCTGTAGAAGCCGTTATATGGGCTTAGATGACAAAGAAGACGTGGGCGGCAATGCAGGGGTAGTGCCAGGGCCAGTAGGCTGAGTATGTCCAACCTGAGAGTCAGCAGTCAACCCAGAAAAGGCATCCTCACCGTCAGACGTCTCCCCGGAGAGAGTATTGGTATTCTGTCCAGACTCATCGAGAGATTCGCTAGGTTTAGGTAAAAACGCCTTGTCATCCTCATCAGAACTAGGGTCCGTCATGATGGAGCGCGTAGCAGTTCAATAAGACGAATTAAAGCCAAAAAAACGAAATTTAAAATCGTGGCACTGAACGAGGCATCCGCGCGGTCGAGGGGGCTATGACCAAAAATGGCATTGGAGCAGTAATTGAAAAAAACACCCGTAACTTCGCGAAAACGACGTGCAGAGACTCGAACTCTGTCTTAAACAAAAGAGCTGCACGGTTTGTATAAGAAACGGCACATAATATAACACCGACTGAGCCCTAGGCGCGTGTACCGACGGAAATGAAAGTTAACATTACCGGTGATGCAATCGCGCACATTTTAGACTCAAGACGGGTCGAGTGGGTTACCGACTTACTCGCTGCTGATCACCTGAGCATCGACGAGTGCGAACGGAAACCAGAGGAGATCGCCGGCAGCCGCTCACGCAAATGTGAAACGACAAACCGAACGACAACACCTGTCCCGCCGCTTCGTTCCCGGTAAAGGGAGTGCTTGGCGTAGCCCGCACAGGGCATAAATCGTCCCCGGTCTGGCGAACGCTCACTCGTGAATCGAGCTGGCTAAAACACCGGTAGAAACTCTGCAAGGGAGAAACCACCGGCTACTTTTCGGCGCCCGCTTTCAAAGACGGACAACTTTCATTGACCAGACCGGTCCCAGCGTAGTTCGAACGGAAGGAAATGCGCCAAACGGCCTGCAGCAATCGCCCGCCCGGCCGACCGAGGTTCGCACCGTTAAAGACGACCTCACGTCCGACTGAATCCCTCCGACGATCACCTTCGATGGCCCACCCGTTTACCTCTAAACGGTTTCACGCACTCTTGAACTCTCTCTTCAAAGTTCTTTTCAACTTTCCCTCACGGTACTTGTTCGCTGTCGGTTTCGTGGTCGTATTTAGCCTTATATGGAGTTTACCACCCACTCTCAAGCAACCCGACTCCAAGGAGTTTTGCTTCCGCCGGAGACCATAAGCGACTATGGGCCTTGCACCCTCTATGGGCGAGAGCCCCAGTCAGGAGGACTTGCGCTTAGGTCAACCTTCGGTCGCGCTACTCCTAAACACCAAATAGCACTCCCGCCCCTTTGGGACGGGCGCTTGGGTGCTGAGCTTCTCCCTTTTCGCTCGCCGCTACTAAGGGAATCTCTTTTGACTTCTTTTCCTCCGCTAATTTATATGCTTAAATTCAGCGGGTTATCTCGTCTGATCTCAGGTCGACAGTTTTAATAAATCGAGGTGGCTAGCGTAACTTTCTATTAACCCGCCCGCAGAATCCTTCGGAAAGAACCCTGGGGCGCGCTTTCGAAAGCATCGAGACGCGTAGCCGAACGCCGTTTCTTACGAAAACAAGCGTAAAACCGACCACGTCAAACGAATTAGATCGAGGACCGAAATCGTTCGAATGGCCCGGACCATCGCGAGACGAACTTGCCGAGAAAATGTTTTTACGCATTACTCGGAAGCCGCTCTGGCCCTTATGGTTTTTAAGGCATAGCACGAATCGAACGTGTGACAACGACACGGCAAGTCGACGAACGAGACGAAACACGCGATTTAAACCGATCTCGATTCCCGAAAGGTAAACTTTCGCGAACCAAGAAACACGGTCACCATAGAACCGACTAATCGTCTTCGAATGATCGAGTACGAAAAGCGGTCGCAGTGGTCAGTAATCCGACCCTCAGACAGGCGAAACCTCGGGAAAGACCAGAGTTCGCAATGTGCGTTCGAAAGATAAGTGCTCAATGTGTCCTGCAATTCACACCAAGTCTCGCAGCTAGCTGCGTTCTTCATCGACCCACGAACCGAGTGATCCACCGCTTAGAGTCGTACCTTTTTTTGTTTTTCAAAAATACAAACCCTTGATTTAAAGCGCTTCTGTCAAGAAAGGCGGACGCTTGGTAACGCCCTATGATAGAGGTTATACGGATAGTGCCGGGAATTTACCACGGAAAAAGGGTAAACTCCCGAAAATTGAATCGATCGAGCTGCCGCGGATTTGACTTTCGCGGCCCGAGCCCTCTGTCTTCCATGCGCTCAGACACGAAAGATTCTACACTCGAGCAGTCTGGTTCGCCGAGATTTTCTTGATTCCACTGGAGAGCGATTTCTACCCGTCGCGACCTGTTCGACGCGACAAAGCCAGCCAGGGACTTTCGAAGGGAGCACCACGAGGGCGAATCCAAACTTCGGTCTGTACACCCGTTAATCACTTGTCGACGCCGTAAGAAAAGTTTACGGCGCCTCTCGTGTCGTGAAGGCACTGCTTTGTCGCGAACGAAATCGTATCGTCGGTAGGTCGTGAACGGATTTTTCGATAATGATCCTTCCGCAGGTTCACCTACGGAAAACTTGTTACGACTTTTACTTCCTTTAAATGATCAAGTTTGGTCATCTTTCCGGGACGTCGGTGCGATCCGAAAGCCGCTCCGAGCACCAGTCCGAAGACCTCAATAAATCATTCAATCGGTAGTAAGGACGGGTGGTGTGTACAAAGGGCAGGGACGTTATCAACACGAGCTTATGACTCACGTTTACTGGGAATTCCTCGTTCAAGGGGGACAATTACAAGCCCCTATCCCTATCACGAAGGAGGTTCATCGGGTTACCCAGTCCTGCCGGAAAGGAGTAAACACACGCTGATTTCTTCAGTGTAGCGCGCGTGCGGCCCCGGACGTCCAAGGGCATCACAGACCTGTTATTGCTCTGTTTCGTGCGGCTAAACGCCGCTTGTCCCTCTAAGAAAGAAGACCGACACAATTGATCGGTCGCCTATTTAGTAGGCTAGAGTCTCGTTCGTTATCGGAATTAACCAGACAAATCGCTACACCAACTAAGAATGGCCATGCACCACCACCCACCGAATCAAGAAAGCGCTCTTAATCTGTCAATTCTTCCGGTGTCCGGGCCGCGTAAGTTTTCCCCTCTTGAGTGAAATTAAGCCGCAGGCTCCACTTCTGGTGGTGCCCTTCCATCAATTCCTTTAAGTTTCAGCTTTGCAACCATACTTCCCCCGGAACCCACAAACTTTGGTTTCCCGGAAGCTGCCCGCCGAGTCAATTGAGTAACTCAGGCGGATCGCTGGTTGGCATCGTTTATGGTTAGAACTAGGGCGGTATCTGATCGCCTTCGAACCTCTACCTTTCGTTCTTGATAAATGAAAACATTCTTGGGAAATGCTTTCGCAGTAGTTCGTCTTGCGACGGTCCCAGAATTTCACCTCTAGCGTCCCAATACGAATGCCCCCGTCTGTCCCTTTTAATCACTACCTCGTGTTCCGAAAACCAACACAATAGAGCTCGAAGTCCTCTTTCGTTATTCCATGCACCATTTTTCAGGCGGGACGCCTGCTTTGAGCCCTCTAATTTTTCAAAGTAAACGTGTCGGGCACCTAAGACACTCAATGAAGAGCACCGAAGGAAAACCGACAGGATGTTCAGGCCAGGCAGTAACTACCGGAGTGGACCGCTTGTCTGGAACTGAGATTCAACTACGAGCTTTTTAACCGCAACAACTTTAATATACGCTATTTGAGCTGGAATTACCTTGACTGCTGGCACCAGACTTGCCCTCCAATGGATCCTCGTTAAAGGATTTAGAGTGTACTCATTCCAATTACGGGGCCTCAAAAGAGTCCCTTATTGTTATTTTTCGTCACTACCTCCCCGTGCCGGGAGTGGGTAATTTGCGCGCCTGCTGCCATCCCTGGATTTGGTAGCCGTTTCTCAGGCTCCCTCTCCGGAATCGAACCCTGATTCCCCGTTACCCGTTACGACCATGGTAGGCGCGTACCCTACCATCGAAAGTTGATAAGGCAGACACTGGAAAGAAACATCGCCGATACGAGATGGTGCTATTTGCCAAAAGTTATCCAGAGTCGCCATGGTAAGCCGAAGCCCGATTGGTCTTGGTCTAATAAAAGCGCCCCTTCCCTAAGGTCGGGGCTCTGCTGCATGTATTAGCTCTAGAATTACCACAGTTATCTAAGTAAAAAAGTACGATCTAAGAAACCATAACTAATTTAATGGGCCATTTGCGGTTTCACCTTATTGCATATGACTACTGGCAGGATCAACCATGTAACAACGAATAACGTTGCCGTCAGTTGACGCCAGTCCCGTGCTACGACCGGCCCAATTAAGGACCGACGAGCCGGGTTAAAGGCGTCGTACAACTGCCGCTTGAAGCGGACGGTTCCAACTTTATCGACGTTAAAGCGAGAAGCCGAACCCTCACGGGAACGGTTTTCATCGCTTCTGTTTCTCTATTCATTCACCCGAGGCGATATATTTCAATCGCCGTGTTCGAGCGTGAACGCTGAGATACTTGGAATATTGCCCTTTACGAGACAAACTCACCATCGAAAAGCAATTATTACCAATTGGCCCACCAACGTCGCACCTCCTTTACGAGGATGATCTGGGACTAGCTGATAAAATTATCGCTTCGACCAGGGATGTTTGATATATCGTCGACACTCTATAGGGATCGGCCTCTCTTGACAAAAGGTGGGGTAAAAAACCGAGCCGTCGAAACAATCGGACGCATGGTGGCAGGGAGCTGCGTAATTATATTCATGACGTCAAGTCGCGCGAAATCCGAACGCGAGAAGAAAATCATTTACTGATTGGTTGAAATAAAAAAGGCGCAAAATATGAAAGATTGTTTGAAACGTTTTGGCGCAATTTCAAATAATTATCTCAAAATTGCGTTTTCACTCTAATTATATGTAAATTAATAACTTTATGCAATAAATTGTGTTAAAATGCCTGGAAGTCGTTGTTCTGTTCCTAACTGTGGGTTAAGCAAAGAACAAAATCCAAGATTATCCCTTTTTAAGTTTCCTATTGAGAAAAATCGGTGAGATTTCTAACATTAAATATTAGGTTAGGTTCTTATTGGAAAGAAAATCATTTTGTAGTTCATTAATATGGCTCAAAGCCATCGGACGAGAGGATCTTTTCCTACAAACTGCGGATTACCTGCAACACAACCACAAAATATGCCAGATGCATTTCCAGGATAAATATTTTATGAATATTAAAACTAAAAACCGATTAACACAGAATGCAATACCAACAATTTTTATGCCAAAACTTTCTGAAACGACTGGTAGAATATTCACTAATTAGTGTTCAATTAAATTTCATTAACAATTATATATTTAGGTGATGAATTAAACGTTGGCGCGAATTCTACTTCAACCGCGGCTAATTTAGGGTCGGAAATTAAAGATACCGTCAGGCAAACTTCTACTAGTTGCGCGGAAAATGATCCTAACCTCGGTGAAACCTCTACTTGTTGCGCGGATATTTCCGAATCGAAAAATCATAGTAGGCCTATAAAACTATATAAATCAATTGAAATTGACGCGTAACAGCCCAAATAACTTTAGGCCGGGCCGCACCTAAATCTATCTGCGGAAAAAGAACATCACCAACTTTAAACGCTGATGACCATATTAAAATTATGAGGTTCGATTCACTTTATGAAGTCGCGTCAAGCCCAACAGAATCCACCTCATTTCCAAGTGTCATTAACGGTAAATTTAATGTTATAAATTAGAAGTTGACTACGGCCAAACCATTTATATGAAAATTGCAGAGTCTTCATCAATAACTATTGATCATAATTACGCACGCGTAAATAATGACATTCTTTCTTTCAAACCAACAGACAAAGGTGAATTTATTACTACTATAATTTATTTGAATATACCGAAATCAAATGTTTACAATTTATTAGGAGAGATCTATTACTTCAAAGAGGATGACATGGAAGTTTCTACCTATGAAGTAGCTAATACTTTTTTTGCGGC
This sequence comes from Phalangium opilio, assembly GCF_054372755.1. Classification (NCBI taxonomy): domain Eukaryota; kingdom Metazoa; phylum Arthropoda; class Arachnida; order Opiliones; family Phalangiidae; genus Phalangium; species Phalangium opilio. The sequence goes on from NW_028324253.1 coordinate 573,488, forward strand.
AATCATTTGTCAAGAAGAAATCGCGAATAAATCGCCAGCAGAAGGAGCTACTAATGCTCAAGAATCTGGCAAGACTTACGTAAGCCGCAAAGTGCAAGTGAAAGGTTTGAAAACCAGAAAAGAAATCCTTTCCTTAAACAAGATCAAGCAACAGTCTAAGCTAATAAAAATAATGAAGGATAAGATTTCCAAATTAAGCGAGAAAGATTTAGCCAACCAACCAGATTTTTATCTGAAATTGGAAATGAAATTTTTAATTCAGAATATAAGTTAAGATTGCGAAAGAAAAAGGGTCGTCGTTACACGACAAAACTGAAAAGCTGGGCACTTTCGCTATACTACCATAGTCCTGAGGCATACAGACAATGGGCTTCAATATTATGCTTACCAGCAAAACGAACAATCCGAAAATGGCTAGCAACTAGTGAAATTCAGCTTGGTTTTGACCAAAAGATTTTGCAAGCGTTAAAAGCAACATTTGAAAAGAAGCCAAAAGATGATCGGTTTGTGTATCCTTGCCTTTGACGAAATTAGTTTGAAGGAAGGCCTTTCATATGATGTACAAAAAGACGACATTGAAGGCTTTGTTGATTTTGGATTTTTAGGAAGATCTAATCAATATGCAAACCAAGCATTAGTTTTCATGGTTAAAGGCTTAAAAACCAATTGGATGCAACCTATTGGATACTTCTTGAGCAAAGATGCTGCTCCTGTTGATCATTTGGATTATCTTCTAAAAGATTGCGTCAGTCGGCTCCAAAGTTGTGGCCTAATAGTGGGTACCTGCAATCGATCTATGTATGCAAAAATCAAAATTTCTGAGAAAAATCCACACCTTACCATCAAAGACGAAAAAATCCATTTCCTCTATGACACCCCTATTTGCTAAAAAGTCTGCGGAATAATTTTAAGAATTACACATTTGAAATTGATGGAAAGTCTATAGAATGGCAACATATCCAAGACTTTTATGACATGGACGTAAAACTGGGAAAATTCAGGGCTGCACATAAGCTTAAGAGAAAGCATTTAGAATTATCACCATTTTCACAAATGAAAGTTAGCTTGGCAGCGCAGTTATTTAGCCAAAGTGTTGCTGTTGGAATATTTGCAGCGTGTGCAACTGGAACCCTTTCACAGGCAGCCGTATACACAGCAGAGTTCTTAGAAAACATCAATAACTTGTTTTATTGTTGCAATTCTAGAAGAATTGTCGAAGGGAATCCTTCAAAACGCCCGATGACTGACGTATCTCCACATCATGAGATTTTTACAAAAGCCCTCGAAATGTTTAGGAAATTAAAATTCAAAGATTGTAAATTTCGATCTACACCATGCATTGAAGGCTGAAATTATCAATCACTTCATTAATGAACCTTTGGAAAGATTTAAAAGAAAACTACAACTTCAAGTATCTGTTAACTGGACGGATAAATCAAGATTTTGTAGAAAACTTTTTTGGGTCTATTAGATTAGGTGGCAGAGCGAGAGATCACAACTCCCCTCATCACTTTCGAGGAGCGTATAGGGCTGCTTCTGTAAACTGCCTCTTGAAACCTTCCAATTCAAACTGTTGCTATGACATGGATCAATTTTACTTGACATTGACACATTTAAAAACTCAGTAGATCCAGAATTCTTAAACTTGCCAAGGATACTCGATGATGGATCCTATCCTCCAACTTTATGCAAAGATGAAGAGTTTCAAATCTATCAGAAGTCATTAGTAGGTCAGGAAACAAACAGAGACAACATTCACGCGTTTGTAGCAGGATATGTACTTTTTAAAGTTTTACAAAAACACGTATGCCAACCATGTTTGGAGCAACTAATTGAGAAAAATAACGAGGAGTCCAATTCCAACATTCTTATCCAGTTCAAATCTGATAACAAAAAACTTATAACACCCACTGTAAACTTTCTGAATTATAGACAAGCTATAAGCAAAGAGTTTGATGAAGTCTTTCCATCGTTGATTTACATTTCCAAATTACGCACTCGTCTTACTAGAGTCATTATGTACAAAGTATCTGACAATGATAAAAATGATCCAAATGGAGGTGAAAAGTGGTTTAAGGCTGAAAATTCTACTTGCAAAGACTTTTTAAGATATCTTGTGCGGTTTTTCATTCAGCTATCAATCCACAGTGCTTCAGAAAAGCAAAATTTGTACAACCAATACCGAAAGTAGAAAAAAGACTAAACAGAAAACTTGTTAAAATTCAACACTAAAAAGAAAACATTCACCTATTTATACTAAGTTTAATTATAATTAACTACTACTCACTGAAATAACTTGAAATTTCATACAAATAAATAAGCTTCTTGTTGTTTTCGTTCATGTTAACTCTCATCATCGTTTTCAGCTTTTATAGGCCTCACAGAGGGGCAGTACTACTAGCAGACGAATCATCACATAGTTACGATGCTCCCGCAATTCAGATGGCGCTGTCGTCGGCCTCAAAAACTTGCCCCTTTTTTAACATTACGGGTATAGGAAGAGGCCGATCCCTATAGAGTGTCGATATATCAAACATCCCTGGGACTACGGGCTTGCGGAAAAGCCGGCGGTTGAGTTTAAGTTATCGGCTTTTGGAAAGTTTTCTTTCGGGCTTTCGGCTAAGGTTACTAAGTTCTGTTGAACGTAGTGCAGTTTTTCGGCAGAGGGCATGAGTAAATAAGCATAAGTAAGTACCTTTTTTGTTGTTTAATAACGTAAAATAATTGAGCAACTTAAAAGATAAAGCGTTACGGCTCCCACTGGTTAAGGTACTCTATATAACAATAACACAGGGGTTATAGAACATAGAATGTACTGATGAAATTTTGAATTCTGTTAGGCTTAGGGTAACATGAGGCTCTCTTTGTCTCTGCAATAGGCTTAGTTAAAGGCCTACAAACAAATTCAGTTTCGTAATTAACCGTGCTAAGGAAATTGAAACGGGTAAACAAGAGCAGTTGGTAAATCTAGGTATTCAAAAATGTTTCTTATTTTTTCTAGGCTTCTTGGTTAAACAAGATAATTGTTTTTCAGGTATGTATACTAGCAATTGTAGAAATGTTCTGTCTATGCACATTTATTTCATAGTCCTATAACTTAGCAAAGTTCAATTTATGATAAAAATCATTTTTCGAAACATCACTGACAAGGAATCAGTGTTTCTCTTCCCTTTTTTCACCTATTTTTGGCTTGCTTATTTTAAGATAGGGACGAATTAAATAGGTAAAAATAAGATTTTATGTACTTCGCGTGGATGTGGTTTGTTAAAAAGGCAGGAAATTTTCATACCAAAGGAATTAAAACTATGTCAATTATTGAAGAAGTTAAAGTATGTAAATATCATTTATTTTCATATCTATTCATTTGAATATTTAACTCTTTTCCCCATCTGACAGGACTCAGAAATACTTGAGCAAATGAAAATTCGCGCGAAAGGACCACCTCTGTGCCTAGTGGCGATTGATAACGGTAAAATATCAAAAGCGGTGATTGTAGGCAACGGATTCGAAATTATATTTAAGGATCATGAACTGAAACTCCCGACGATACTGATGACTCTGCTTTCAGCATATTACACTCAAGAATTGGACTACCCAATTGTGTTTCTTCAACCGATGGCCCTCTTTGCGAAATGGGACATGAACCATTCGTATTATAAGCTTGGAAATAGAGTAGCAAAACTGGATAAGGAAATTAAAACACTGTGGCAATAATAAATGAATAAAGAAAGTGAAAATGTATACTGAGTGATTGTTATTAGCATTTTAAGCACACTTCCGAGAACCACATCAAGATCATATAAAGTGTTCTTAAAAAAGTTAATTTTAGAACACTTCGCGTCATTAGAACACAATAAGAGCACAATATACGGCACACTATAAGAACGTTTACCCACTTCAAGAACACATGATTAGAATGTTTTAAGAACGCATGAACATATCAAGAACATTTCAACATAACTTTTAGAACATTTTAAATTGGTATTGTAATGATCTTGAAGTGAATGTGTTCTTAAATCGATACCAAATTTGGTGGTCTTAATGTGTGCTTCATCCATTCTTGGAATGATCCTGGAATTTGCAGTGCAGAAGCTCATCTGGAGCAGATAGTAGAGTGGTAACGATTGGTTTGAGTTCAGATCCTACCTGCCTCCAACCCCATTCTCTAGCATTTAGGCTTCGTCCAAGCCACGTTTGAACTTGGTGATAAACTCTATATGAATGCTGCTTTGCTGCCGCACTTGTTGGTGGAAGAGAAGCTTATTCAAAAATTTAACTCTAGGAGCTCAATTCTATAATCTTCATTTAAAGTACACACTTGGTTATGTCAACTTTGTTTCACACGCTTTAACTCAACTTTAGCCGTATTGACAAGTGTCGGCGAACAATGGTATATATTAAAACATTTAGATTTATGATGGTACAAAGGCTGTTTTACCCTCTCCCGTACTATACATTATAGCTCCGGTCATTTTTTATATGAGGCTGATCTTCAGGGTCAGATTGTGAACTTCTGGTTAGTTGTAGGGCAAAATATCTTTTGAAATGAATTATGTGTTTGAAGGTAATCGACAATTGAAGCCTAATTACGTGTTAATCGGTTAAGTAGAGCCAGAGTTATTAAACGTCATCTCGATTTTGTACGCCATTTTCAAATATGGCGGAAATTCCACCATTGGGAGAGTGTGGGAAACCCGACCACGTTAAAGAGTGGCCGAAAACTATAAGGTCTGAAATTTTCAGCTTTTGTTCAATTGGTTCTGGGCTAAAACCTATTTTTCCTGTCAATCAAGTGTTTGGTTGGGTTAGTTAGATAAAGTAAAATCCTACCAAAAAAAACCTTTTTTGTTCTCGGAAGTCCCCGAGGTCTGATATATACTGTAAAAATAGTTTTCACTGGATACTCGACGATTTGCGTCAGTTATGGATGATTACCCTTTCCACGCAAAAAAGAAGGATGGCAACCCTCAGTATCAGAACATACGCCGTCTCTGTTCTCTCTTATGACCCGCCCATCGAGCGAGCTAGAAGGCAAAGTTTAACCCCCGTGTCTTTCCCTCTTAATTATAGCGAAGTTCCCTACTACATAATTCAGTTCAGCCAAGAGTAAAAATCATATCGCCATTAATAAATTTTCTAACTTTTCTCAAAATTTCCACAAAAAAGGTTTCACTGTGGAGCGTAGAGGGCATGAACGGGGACATGTTGGTTACCTTTAAACGACGCAATGTCAAAACTAATTAATGTAATTATAAAATGTTTTCGGAGAATATAATTGTGGTCGAAAAGGCGAGGTAAGAAAAGTTTTCAAATTATTGAGAGCGAATAAATAGACTACCAGTAAATTAATTTTGTTCAACTTTCTTTAGCATGTAAGTTTTAATTTAAAAAAATTTAATATCTGGGCCTTCAGACACGTGATTAACCTTATTTTTATCGATACTTTTTATGTCTTGATTAAATCCAAGACGTTTTGATTAATTATTACAGAGACATGTGCTTCCAAACATTGTCACCTAAAACAAAGAAATAGACACGTATAAACATACGTGACAAAAATTTCAGTGGTCTTCAATCTAAGATCGCTCTTTAACGTTCATTTTGCGCACTTTTAGTTTTAAAAGGATAGAAATGACATTTTGAATTAACTATACCAGCGTACGCAGACTTCTGGTCATTTAACAGAACATTTCTTTTGGATAAAGGTTCAATAACGTTCTTGGATTGAAGGCTTAGTTGAAATTTTCTAATTCTTTCGAACTAGATGGGCAGGGTGATATGTCTTACTCCACCGGAGAGAGTACGCGAACATTTAAATTTTTTAAACTATATATCAAAATGTAATGGGTGTCAAAGAAATGCTGCAATAAAATACGCTAATAAAGAAGCTATAAAATCTATTGCCGAGTGATGTATAAATATCCTACAGGGCAATGTCCCTCTTTCAGAAAACGAGAAGCAGCGATTGAAGAAACATCGACACGCCATAAGACGAGTTACGTCGAAAATCCCTAATTCAAAAAAGAAGAAAATACTAATTCAAAACGGGGGCTTCATCCCTTTGCTCCTTGGACCCTTACTATCAATCATCAGCTCAGTGGCAGGTGCGGCTATAAGTCGCGCAATAAAATAGAATGGCACGAAAAATATTATTAATTTCTGAAGACACGTATAATAGGTTAAATTGAAATAGCGGTTTCAAAGTCGACACTTCGATGTGGAGTTAGTTTGTTTTGTTTTGTTTTTCAAATGGAAAGTTTATTTACAACAAAGGATGAGATTCTTAGTGACAATTAATCAGTTGCAAATGAGGATATTCTTAGAGACAATTAATCAGTTAAAAATGAGGAAATTCTGAGAGACAATTAATCAGTTACAAATGAGGGATGATAAGTTGAAATCTATCATTAACGATGCTAAATTAAACGATACTGACAAATTATTAAGATATAACCACGTACTTTCGAGGGAAATTAGTAAAACGGTGATAAAGAAGAAAGTGAAACCTAGGAGGATGGAACTTGTTCCGGGAGGGGAAAATAGCTTGCCAATAGTACAGAAGTCTTACACCCATGCGTGGCAGTGTGAAAAAGTGGGCATACGCTTTAACTGTTGCCTAGTGGACGAAAATCAAATCATATTTCTTGAGTCCCCTACTCGCCCCCGCCCCTTGTCTATGACCCTGAGAAAAAATTTGGAATTCTAACCGTCCGTCTGCTTCACTCTTCAGTAAGTTCAGTGTTTGGATGTCTTCTGTTCGTTTCATTTCGATTCATTAAGTATTAATGATTAAGTAGTATTTAGTTTTAATGATAAGTAGTATTTAGTTTTAATGATTAAGTAGTATATAGTTTCGTGGAAGAATGAATAATTGTTGCTTTCCAAACTGCAATAGTGACTCTAGATGCCACAAAGATAGAGTTTTTTTCCCTGTACCAAAACCTGGTATAAAGTTTGAAAAATGCATTAAATGGATTAGTGTTATTAACCGCCCCGATATAACGGTTGATAGTCTCAAACCTCATCACCGAGTTTGTGATTTACATTTTGCGAGGACCATCTTTAGAAAATCCACATCCTATTTCATTAAACGCGTCTAACAATTCCACAAGTTCTAATGAAAGTGGGCCATTAATCAAATTTAACTTAAACAAACTTAGGAACAAAAATTACTCGAGAATGGCAAAAGAAGTGAATTGTTTTCGAGAGACGACTCTAATTACAACAAATTCATCGGTAAAAATTTTAAAATCGATGCTTTATTTTGAATGATTGTTTTATTTTCTAATGAAGGAGATTAAGAAGCCAAGTGAAGAAATTGCAATCATAACCAGCAAATCTGAAAATGAGATGGTGATGGTAATAAATTTTAAAAGTAAAAAAAAATTGGTTCTTAATAATTTTGAATTTAACAGACATTGAGTCCTCATAACACAACCAACGCTTCCCTTTTAAACGAACATCCTGCACCTCTGTCTCAGGTAAGCAAGGTAAATCATTAAACCTTTTAAAGTAATATTAATAGACTTTAATTAAATTAAAGGCAAAAGTAATTCAAAAACCTGAGCTTCAAACCCCAACCTATTTACAAAATTTCTCAGAGGACATGATTGGCGAATTGGTTATTCTTTCAAACCCAGAGGAGTTAAGTCATAAAGTTCTAGCGCATCAACAAGAGAATATGAACACTTTTGAATGGTCGATTTCTCTCGAAGTTGATAAACTCATTTTATCAAAGTGCAGTGAACTTATCCTAACTGTTAGAGTTGAAATTGATAAAACACTGGAGTTCAATGTCTTTATATTTGATAAGAAAATTTATTGGAAACACGAAGTTTACAATATCGAAACCAATAGCATAAAATCGTTTCAAGATCTTTTAAATGCATTAAGTAATTTTGAAAAGAGGTGGAGTGTGTGCTGTGGACTTTCTGATACCAATTTGAAACCATATTTTCATGAGAAACATAAAGTTGCCTATTATTGCAAAGAGTCAAATAGCTTACGCTCTAGAAACTGTGAATTTCTGAAGAGAAAAAGCATTGGTTGGTGCCCTAAATGGGTTTTGGTTAGAGATAATCTTCTTAAACGAGTGCGTAGGAAATCGAGAAAGCTGATAAGCCCTAAAATGACTAATCTTCGTAACTTGAATATGGAGGAAATAAGACGAAATCTAACAGCCCGCAAACTGAAAAACAAAGCCCTTTTTTGAGCAAACAAATTCTTGAAACAAAGGATAAACGGCCTTATACAGAAAGATGGCATCCTTCTAACTTCTGAAGAAGGTATTGATATAAAAAAATTGATAGAAGACAATCCCTTTGAAACACCATCCAAGTACCAAAGATTTGTTTCTTCAGCAACAATTAAAATTGATGAATTCCAATACAAGCAGACCGCAAAAGTGGCACCCAGCTGTAGTTCACTGGTGTTTGTATTTAAAGAGCAAATCTTCGACAACTTACGAAGCTCTACGTTAAGTTTTTACTTTACCAACCAGAAGGTCACTTTACAATTATTCTAAGAATTTACGAGCTGAAAGTGGATTTCATCCAGAAACAAAAAAAGAAATGAAAGACGAGATAAAATTTGACACATTAACTGAACACCAAAAAAATATTTCAATAATGATAGATGAAGTGGCCATAAAAAAGGACTTAATATACAGAGTTACCACTGGCGAAAAAGTTGGTTTAACTAACTCAAATGAAAGTATAAATAAGATTAAAAACTTAACGAAAGAAGTGGAGAATAACAATAACACCGAAGAAACTCCTGAGCTAGCAACTCACATTTTGCAATTTATGATCAGAAGATTAACTACGAGTTTTAAGTACCCTTATGCTTACTTTCCCTGCGACAAAATGAAGTCAGATGAACTCTACAGTATTTTGTGGGAAGCAGTGGAAAACTTACAAATGAGTGGATTCAAAGTTCTTACTGTTGTATGCGATAAGGCTGGCATCAATCAGAAGCTTATAAAAATGTGTTGTAATGACGAAGAAAACCCTTCACAAATTTGGTATAAAACCAAGAATCTGTTTTCGAAAGGGGATTACATATACTTTATATCAGACCCTCCGCATTTGATTAAAACTATTCTAAATGGACTGGAAGCAAGCGGGAACTGCAGAAATACACGGCTTCTTAAAAAGAATGGAAAACATCTGCTGTGGCGTCATGTCGAAGAAGCGTTCAAAAAAGATAGCGAACAGGAATCAGGATTGAAATTAGCCCCAAAAATTAAATACGATCATATATATCTGAATCAGTGTTGTTCTTAGCAATTTTGGGAATGTACTTCTCTCAACTCTAAAACGTACTTTTCCAGAAATTAGGGGGAAAAAATGTACTTTTGACTTTCACCCCTTCCAAAACGCTTAGCGCGCCATCTAAGATACAAAATATCTTAAATATAATTAAAAGATTATTTTTTATATTAATTTATGGAATACTATTTATTTTATTATAACTGTTTTATATAATATTATTTAATATAAATTATTTACTACTTAATATAATAATCAACCTTTTTAAATACTGAGATATTAATTTCCTCGTCGTTGTTCAAAAAAGTGTAAAATCGTCCCTCAAAAAAATTAAAAAATACTTCCCATTCTAGTAATTCCAAAAAGTACTAAATAACCTACCAAAAATACAAAATGTATTTTTCGTACTCGAAATTTGAAAATGTACAATAAGAGTACATTTGTACTACCAAGAACAACACTGATCTGAATTCATTTTCAAGAATGAAAGTCAGTTATGCAGCACAGGTATTAAGTAAGACGTAGGCAAGTGCAATGAAAATACTCATAGGAGAAGAAGCGTCTGAAACAATTACATTTATTGAAATGGTCAACGATTTCTTTGATGTTGTAAATGTCAGAAATTTATCTACTGGAAAACGACACCGCAACTGTTTCCAAGATCCTTTTAGAAGTTTAAACGATTGGCGTTTTAAAGTAATATCCTCGTGTGAAATTTTAACTTGAAAGGATATGGACATTATCATATTTTTTTATTTTAATTCTAGTGGCTTAAAGAAACCTTTCTGGTATATTTTGATGATTGGGAAGCAGAAGTGGACAACCAAGATGCGCCTAAAGGTTGTGATAAAACCAAAATGCTCTTGAGCCGTGACACTAGAGATGGCATAACTATTACAGGTAATGAAATTCTAATAATAAGCAACTTAATTTGAAAACTATTCAACAATGTAGATTTGTAAAACTGATTAAAACTATTTCCTTATTTAGTTAATTCAATTATCGAAGCAACGCAAAGCCTATTAAAACAGGGAGCAGATTTTGTTTTAACTGAAAAGTTTAACCAAGATCCATTGGAGAGATATTTTGGTAAACAAAGAGCAGCATCGGGGTGCAACGATAATCCAACAAAACATACCAAATATTAAATGCATGGGAAAGACCTTGCCCTATGTTAATAATGGCAATATTTCCGCCAAATCCAAAAAGGTTAAACGACTTAGAAGGCTCATGATTGAAAATGACAAGGGATAATGAATTAAAACAGGAAATTAATTTCAAAAAGTAACGCTTTAATGTCTCACTGATTTTAAAAACGCAAAAAACATTGTAGGAACATTTCAAATTAATTGCTTTTTAATAAAAAGTTTTTATCACTATGAAGTTTAGTATCACAATGTTACAAAGAGTTATTTTAAAATTCTCATAACGTTAACTATTGTATTTGGCAGCACTAGCAACGACATCTTTAAAAATATTGCTTTTTTCCCTGGAAAGCTCCATATCGCATTTGAAAACCTTAAGAACTTGTTTATCACAAATTTAACCAGATCACATATAAAAACCTCAACGTATAAAGGTCAATATTAACTAGCTAGGAAGCCTTTAGGCCGTTTTTCAACTCTAGGAACTTTAATTTTATTTTCCTTTGGCACATTCTTGCAATTAGTGCAGGGTTTCTGACTTTTCATTTCTTTCCGCAGGCTAGCGGATTTAAGAGAAGCTCTTTTTTGAATTTATACATTGGTTTTGAGTTTGCCCACGAACCCTTTGCCCATGCAATTTAAAAATATTCGACACGCTTGCTTCTTATCTGCTTGTGACATACTACCATCCCCTTAAAGCTCTAACCATTGATATTCTATAAAATCATTTTTTTTTTTTTCAAATTTTCCATAGCTTTTTCTTCTCTATCATGGATGGCAATATTAGATTCTTTACAGTAATCTTTTGAGAAAACATTAATCTTGAATACAAAATCAAATGCTTTTTGTTTTAATCTTATTAAACCTCCATAACTTAACTCTTCTGTCCATTTAGAATAGTCTTTAGTTAAATCAGTTACTAAACTAACCGAATTTTTCACGAATAAACGAGCAGCATAACCATACTCCAAAATAAGTTCATGAGTAATGTAACCTCCAATATGATGAACTACATTTTCCTCCTTCTCGAGAGATTCTTTTATTGTCATCAATGGATATGGACGGACTAGTTTCGCCTTTTTTGGTAATACAGAAGATTGAATTTCAACTTTCTTAATCAAACCCTCGTTTAAAAATCTTCTGTTGAAGCACTGAAGAAACATGAATTTTTCATCTTCAGCCAGTGACAAAAATTCCAATTTAGCGAATAAGGACAACATATAAATAAGTGTTATTTATGAAGCAGTGAATTAGATTACCTTAAAATCTTTAAACACTTCTTGCATGTCATCAATAAAGTTCTGATTAGCCATTAATTTAAACATGAAGACCATGAAGGATGCCCTATCATTAACTTTGCTTAAGTTCAAATACGAATAAATTTTTTCCGTAAAAATTACTCTCTCCGGAAAATTGGTGATTTCATATATGCATGTCTTTGAAAATTAAATACTTTAAACATATTAGACTAATTTCCCAAGTAAATTTATCTGCTAGACCTAATACATGTATTTCCCCAACTTACTTCAAATTCTTTGGACTTGTAATCTGTCACAATGTTTTTCATTGCCTCCAGGCTACTTTTCAAAATTTTATCCTTGTTTTCTTTAAAATACGATGTTTCTAATAGTGCTTGACTAGAATTATCTTGAGATTTCCTTTTAATTTTGCTTCCACTTTGACTTTGGACCATTACGTTAGGCCCAGGCCCATCTTTGTATTAATTTCGTAAATGCATATTATTTTCAATCAATTAAACAGAATTTAAAGTTTGCAATATTTACCTTTCGACGTCGTTATCCCTTTAGAATCTTTAGATAACTTTGAATATCGATGGTCGTGATTAATTATTTCTAGCAAACAATTACTCTCCGACCCCGACTGGGCCGACATTGCGTAAATTAAAGATCCGAAGGAAGTCCGAACTAGCAGAAAATGTTTATCCAAAAAAAAAACAATCCTTGGAAATAACTAACAAAGCGCTCAATAGGTGGTGCCACTATCTTATGCCGACCTTTTTACACTGCCAATCATGGCGCACCCGCTTAGCTCTCTTTTCCTCTCCCGGAACGAGTTCCATCCTCCTAGGTACGGTCAACCTTTTACCGAGAAAAATGAAACATCTACCAAGTAACCCGCCGAAACGGAGCGATCATTATTGGACGAAAATTGCAGAGACTTCTGAAAATTTTATTCTACTGAATAACGGGCTAGACGATAGAATTATTGCATTTGCTACCGACGATTTCTTCAAGAGAGGCCTACAGTTTTCATGGATAGGACTCATTTTGCTTGTCCCAAGCAGTTTGATCAAGTTTGCATTCTTCACGCACCGTATAACGGAAATATGTTTCCAATAAAATATGCCTTGATTCCTGGGCATTCTTTTGCAGTGCACTGTCGATTACTTCGCCTAATTCAAAACGCTGCTAGTGACCGTGGTTTAAGGATTTCACCGCAGACCTTCCAAATTGATTGCGAATCCGCTTGGATATCAGCTTTGAAGGATTTATTTCCTAATGCTTCTATTCGTGGATTGTTCTTTCACTATTGCCAGTCCATATGGCGTGCTGCAAACACCAAAGGATTATCAACTCTTTACAGCACCAACGAAGACGTGCGAAAGATGATAAGACGTATAATGGCACTGGCTTTGGTTCCTGTCGAGACCCATTCTGAGGTCTGGCTAGCCATAGAGGAGCAATTTCCAACCGGCAATGAGAATGTTACCAATTTTCTCGACTAATTCGTGCAAACTTGGTGTGAAAATTCCCTTTATCCGCATGAAATGTGGAACCATTTTGCACACTTAAGAGTACCGTACTAACAATCATTTGAAGGAATTTCACAATAAGTTGAATCTTAAGTTTCAAAGGAATTCTACTTTGTTTAATTTTATTCAGAACATAATGAGCTTGCAAATTGAATATCGTAACCTTAAAATCGATAGGGATGTTGGCAAGAAAGAAAAAATAAATACCTTAAAATGAATCAAAGATACTTAGATTCGGTTGCATTTTACTCTAAAAGTTTAGAAAAGCAAAATTCTAACAAAACTGATTCCGCTATAAAATTACTCGATTCTGTTGCTGTAAACTTGTATTAAAATAAAATTTTAGAATCAACAATATGTTTATTTACCTTGATATAAATATAAATCTCTCGTTTTAAGTATCATTTTAAAGTAACATTAAAGAAAATGTTACGGTTTACGGCTTAATTTAGCTTTCCCTTAAATTTACATAAGCCTTTAAAACCGTTTCCACGGTTAACTCATTGCTACTTCGTTTTTATCGGAGATAGCTAGGCAGTGTACACCAACGTTAAGTGCAGCCATTCATGGCTATCTCCACTTTTCGTAAACCGCCCAAGGTGCGGGATTTCGGTCTAATGGGACCTCACTTCTTTGGTTTCTCGGTTGAATGGGATTTCCATCCAATGCGAAGGAATCGTTTTATAAGGGTATTAAGTTTGTTTCGGTAATTATTATATCGAATTTTTAAATCCGTGTTTAGTGGCTCTTTTAGTAGATTTTTCCTAAGTTTGACTCTCGTATCAATACTTTTTATTAAACCGATTGTTACTAATGGATTTCGAGGTTTTTTTCTTGTAACCTCACTATGATTATTTATGATTTCGATATTTTGTTTATATGGTTTTTTGCTAAGTTTATGTAAAAATTTAAGTGTTCTGTTAATTTTGTACAAGCCTTATTTTCATCTTCTTCATTAAGAATGTTCAACCAATTGTCAAGGGATAATAAATAATCAAGTTTTTGAAAATTAATGGGAGGATCTATTGAGTTTGGAGTTTTAACGGCTTGGGGTATTTGTAGTTAAGAAAAGCCGACAATAATTGGCTTATGATCAGTAATTGCAGTGTTTACTATATATGAACATGTTGATAATCGTGCGTGGGAATTAAGTTTAAGAGAAATATGGTCAATACACGATGTAGTAGATTCTGTGGTTCTTGTTGAGTCATTTATTAAACTTGTAAATTGATTGGACGCAAGAATATTGACGTGTTCATCTGAGAAGCTATTTGTATTATTAGTATAAATTACGCCACTGATATAAGCTGATAAAACACGCATCAGCGCCTGAATCTAGTCAAGTCGCGAAATTCCAATGCGAATACACGGCCTCCAAGGGGCTTTACTTTCTTCGCGCGGCGGGAAGACGATCCCCTTTTGGTCTTCCCGCTTCCCAAGGTTAGTATACAAAATCGCTATATAAGTTCAGCTAGCTAGCTAATTGGACCAAGTCATCTTGCGACTTATTGCCACTTATCTAACGCCTTTACAATGCATAGAGGGGTGGTGGCTGGCCCCTATGCCACAACTAACCGACAGCGCCCTATACTTACTATTACCGTTAACCTCTGCAAGTTTTGATGGAAAGGTTAGCTGATTCCGGGCAAATTTTCACCAAGATTTTAAGCCATGCTATTGGTCGTCTTAAATGACGTCAGAGAAAGACCCGAGGCATTTGGAAGCAAACGTTATTCCATTTTGGCGGCCGTAAAGGGTAAAGTCCCATTGGACCGAATCCCATTGGACCGAAACCGCATTTTGGTTTTTTATGGAGGATATATTTAAATTTCCATCCCAATGGCGGGTTTATGCTGAATGGGAATTTATTTGAAAGAATTAGTTAATTAAATGTGTGAGAGGATTTCGAATCACCGCAGCAACATGGTAGAATATCAGGCTTTTAATTCAGAGGCTCGGGTTGAAACCCAGAGAAAGAAATTGTTAGTTTGGTTAGGTCAGGTTCGGTTAGGTTAGGTTATTATCCTATTAATTAGCTGCCACCTTTTCCAAAAAATTCTCCTACTAATTAGCTGCAACCTTTTCGAAAATATTCTCCTAATAGTTAGCTGCCACCTTTTCCAAAACAATGATTCCAATAATTCGTTGTCACATTTTCCAAAATATTCTCCTATTTATTAGTTGCCTCCTTTTCCAAAATATTCTCCTACTAATTAGCTGCAACCTTTTCCAAAATATTCTCCTAATAGTTAGCTGCCACCTTTTCCTAAACATTCTCCTACTAATTATAGCTGCTACCTTTTCCAAAATATTCTCCTAATAGTTAGCTGCAACCTTTTCCTAAACATTCTCCTACTAATTATAGCAGCTACCTTTTCCAAAATATTCTCCTAATAGTTAGCTGCAACCTTTTCCAAAACAATGGTTCCAATAATTCGTTGACACCTTTTCCAAAATATTCTCCTATTAATTAGTTGCCACCTTTTCCAAAATATTCTCCTATTAATTAGCTGCCACCTTTTCCAAAATATTCTCCTAATAGTTAGCTGCCACCTTTTCCTAAATATTCTCCTATTAATTAACTGCCACCTTTTCCAAAATATTGTCCTAATAGTTAGCTGCCACCTTTTCCTAAACATTCTCCTACTAATTAGCTGCTACCTTTTCCAAAATATTCTCCTAATAGTTAGCTGGCACCTTTTCCAAAACAATGTTCCAATAATTCGTTGCCACCTTTTCCAAAATATTCTGCTATTAATTAGTCGCCACCTTTTCCAAAATATTCTATTAATTAGTTGCCACCTTTTCCAAAATATTCTATTAATTAGTTGCCACCTTTTCCAAAATATTCTCCTAATAGTTACCTGCCACCTTTTCCAAAATATTCTGCTAATAGTTAGCTGCCACCTTTTCCAAAATATTCTCCTAATAGTTAGCTGCCACCTTTTCCAAAATATTCTCCAATTAGCTGCCACCTTTTCCAAAACATTCTCCAATTAGCTGCCACCTTTTCCAAAACATTCTCCTACTAATTAACTGCCACCTTTTCCAAAACATTCTCCTAATAGTTAGCTGCCACCTTTTCCAAAATATTCTCCTATTAATTAGTTGCCACCTTTTCCAAAATATTCTCCTATTAATTAGCTGCCACCTTTTCCAAAACATTCTCCTATTAATTAGCTGCCATCTTTTCCAAAATATTCTCCTACTAATTAGCTGCCACCTTTTCCTAATCATTCCCCTACTAATTAGCTGCCACCCTTTCCAAAATATTCTCTTATAGTTAGCTGCCACCTTTTCCAAAATATTCTCCTAATAATTAGCTGCCACCTTTTCCAAAATATTCTCCTAATAGTTAGCTGCCACCTTTTCCAAAACATTCTCCTAATAGTTAGCTGCCACCTTTTCCAAAATATTCTCCTATTAATTAGTTGCCACCTTTTCCAAAATATTCTGCTATTAATTAGCTGCCACCTTTTCCAAAACATTCTCCTATTAATTAGCTGCAACCTTTTCCAAAACATTCTCCTACTAATTAGCTGCCACCCTTTCCAAAATATTCTCCTATAGTTAGCTGCCACCTTTTTCAAAATATTCTCCTAATAGTTAGCTGCCACCTTTTCCAAAATATTCTCCTAATAGTTAGCTGCCACCTTTTCCAAAACAATGTTTCCAATAATTCGTTGCCACATTTTCCAAAATATTCAGCTATTAATTAGTTGCCACCTTTTCCAAAATATTCTCCTATTAATTAGCTGCCACCTTTTCCAAAATATTCTATTAATTAGCTGCCACCTTTTCCAAAATATTCTCCTAATAGTTAGGTGTCACCTTTTCCAAAATATTCTCCTAATAGTTAGCTGCCACCTTTTCCAAAATATTCTCCTATTAATTAGCTGCCACCTTTTCCAAAACATTCTACTACTAATTAGCTGCCACCTTTTCCTAAACATTCGCCTACAAATTAGCTGCCACCTTTTCCAAAATATTCTCCTAATAGTTAGCTGCCACCTTTTCCAAAACAATGGTTCCAATAATTCGTTGCCACCTTTTCCTAAATATTCTCCTAATAGTTAGCTGCCACCTTTTCCTAAACATTCTCCTACTAATTAGCTGCCACCATTTCCAAAATATTCTCCTAATAGTTAGCTGCCACCTTTTCCTAAACATTCTCCTACTAATTAGCTGCCACCTTTTCCAAAATATTCTCCTACTAATTAGCTGCCACCTTTTCCTAATCATTCCCCTACTAATTAGCTGCCACCCTTTCCAAAATATTCTCTTATAGTTAGCTGCCACCTTTTCCAAAATATTCTCCTAATAATTAGCTGCCACCTTTTCCAAAATATTCTCCTAATAGTTAGCTGCCACCTTTTCCAAAACATTCTCCTAATAGTTAGCTGCCACCTTTTCCAAAATATTCTCCTATTAATTAGTTGCCACCTTTTCCAAAATATTCTGCTATTAATTAGCTGCCACCTTTTCCAAAACATTCTCCTATTAATTAGCTGCAACCTTTTCCAAAACATTCTCCTACTAATTAGCTGCCACCCTTTCCAAAATATTCTCCTATAGTTAGCTGCCACCTTTTTCAAAATATTCTCCTAATAGTTAGCTGCCACCTTTTCCAAAATATTCTCCTAATAGTTAGCTGCCACCTTTTCCAAAACAATGGTTCCAATAATTCGTTGCCACCTTTTCCTAAATATTCTCCTAATAGTTAGCTGCCACCTTTTCCTAAACATTCTCCTACTAATTAGCTGCCACCATTTCCAAAACATTCTACTACTAATTAGCTGCCACCTTTTCCTAAACATTCGCCTACAAATTAGCTGCCACCTTTTCCAAAATATTCTCCTAATAGTTAGCTGCCACCTTTTCCAAAACAATGGTTCCAATAATTCGTTGCCACCTTTTCCTAAATTTTCTCCTAATAGTTAGCTGCCACCTTTTCCTAAACATTCTCCTACTAATTAGCTGCCACCATTTCCAAAATATTCTCCTAATAGTTAGCTGCCACCTTTTCCAAAACATTCTCCTACTAATTAGCTGCCACTTTTTCCAAAATATTCTCCTAATAGTTAGCTGCCACCTTTTCCAAAACAATGCAATTCTCTCCATTATCAATCACTCTTAAAATTAAATTTTGCATTTCAAACATCAATATATTTATACAACGAAAACTGTAGGGTAAAAAAAAATCCTTAAAAAACGTGAAAACGTTTGCTTTTTAAATTTTGATATATATTTTCCCAAAACCGCACATTTGGGCTGTTTTCGTTTGAATGGGAAACGCGTTCGGTCGAATGGGATTCGGTCGAATGGGACACAAGGTCCATTCCTGTTTCTAAAATCACATCTATCCCTGATTTGGCTGTTAACTAAAGTCATAGCTTCGGTCATCTATCATTTTTCCATAGAGTCCATAATTTCCAGCTTACTTGGCGTGAGTTTCATCAGAAACTCTAATTTTGAATTCCAGTCCAGGCTTTTTTTTTAGTTGTTTTTAATAAGTTATTAACTTTGTTAGGGTTGTGCAAAGAAAGTGGAATGAAAATCCGTACAATTTTAAACTTGAGACTTTGAGAATAATTATGGTTAAGACTTTGTCACCATATGCGTGTGCACTGCATGCAAAAAGCAAACCTTCGACATCAGCATCAATAGTCCAGGACAGATAGGCTAAAAAAGGACTTGACCTAGAAAATTTGAACATAAAGATGATATTTGGTACAAGTTTTTGACCAACAATAAATATACGAAAAGTCCCCTGCTGTAGAGCGCGAGCTTTCGACGCCATCTTGGAAAATGGCCGCCGGGAATGCCAGCTACAATGTATTCCACATTCTTCTTCAAAAATTATAAAAATTGGTAGACATTATGATTGGAACCACATGAACATCATGTTAGATTTCTGTGCTCGATAGTTTGGTTGCCATATTGGAAAATGACCGCCGTGATTGCTAGGTATAGTATATTTCACCATGTTGTTGGAAAATTATGAAAATTTATAGATATTATAATGAAAGCTGTGTGAACCTTAATGTAAAATATTGAAGTCATTCATGAGATAGTTTGGCCGCCATGTTGAAAAAATGGCCGCTGGGATTGTCATTTTGATAAGTATATTCTTCAAAAATTATTAAAATAGATAAATATATTGTTGAAGACCGTCTAAACATCATACTTGAATATTGAAGATGTGCTACTAATAGTTTGGGCGCCATCTTGGAAAATGGCTGTGGGAAAATTAAGGGTAATAATTTTCGACTGGCCATTTTTAAAGATGGCGCCGATAATTTGGACTTGGAGATGGCTATTTTTCATGTTTATTACCTTAATGAAAATCATCTATTCAAGATAGGAATTCCGAAAAGATTTATATGTTTGAAATAAATTTAATATTTCCAGCAGTCATTTTCCAAAGTGGCCCCCATACTATCAGTAGCTCGTCTTCAATACTCAATGATGTTTAAACGGTCTTCATCATAATTATTACCAATTTTTATAATTTTTGAACAATATATACAATATATATCTAAATGACATTCCCGGCGGCCATTTTCAACATGGCGGCCAAAATATCTGATTAACGGTTTCAACATTTTACTATGAGGTTCACACAGCTCTGATTATAATATCTATCAATTTTCATATTTTCCATCAACATGGTGAAATATACTGTACCTAGCAAATTTCAATAATTATAAATGAGAATTGTTATTAAATTAATGAATCTATACGGATGCAATTAAGTTAAAATGAGAGCAGAAAACCGCAACCTCAAACAGCAAGAGCTATGTTCATATGTTGAACCCGCCAAGAGTTTTCAACTCAGTCCGAATTCCGCTAGAGGCGCTGCATGTTAATTTACCTCTCAAATCTCAATCCTCGGCGCGTTATATTTTCGAAATTCGGCTAGGCTAGTGCCCTGGGGGGCTATTCCGTAGGCGTCGAAAGGGTCATCTCGATCGACTACTATTTCGATATCGACATTTATATCGATAATTTGTTAGAATGGTATTCTATAGTAACTTTTGTAGACATCGACATCGACATCGTTCTCAAAAATCGAGATCGATGTAGATGTCGATCTCACCCGGCTAATGCATGTCGAGAAACCCATCGATACCACTTTTAGCCAATCACAGCTCCCTTTGTCAAAGACTATACACTCTAGAACAACATTATTTAGTCTTTGAGGCTGACAAGAAAGGTTGAAAATAAAATGGCGTTAAACTTAGCTCGAATCGAACTACTTAATTTAGCCTTAAACTTGGATAGAAGGAGAAACTTACGTCGGCAAAGAGTTATTAGGGACCGATCTAAAGCATTCGAACTTTAGGCGACTTTTCCGGCTTGAGAAACTAATAGTAATAGAACTAATAGAGGAGTTACGTAGGCCTTTGTCGGGCCAAAGAAATACTAATTGCCTGTAGACTGTCAAGTGAGTATATTTCACATTTGTTTCAATAATTTAGCATATTTTAACCTTGCTATTTTATCTAATGTTTTAACACCTTTTCGAACATGTGTAGGTATTAATAGCACTTAGATTTTTTGCTGTTGGATCGTACCAATGTGCATCGGCCAAGACATTTATATAGGAGTTAGCCAACCAACTGTGTCGAGAGTCCTTAAGAATGTAACAAGAACCATTCTGGAGGTTTTATCAAAGAAGTGCGTAAGGTTTCCCACAACCGAAATTCAAAGGGTCGCCAATAAAATAAGGTTATTTAATATTCATTTTTGATGCCAGTCACAGTGTTCCTCAATATTAAAGATGTCTGAATTATAGTTTCATGGAAAAGACAATTTTTCCAGGTGTAATTAGAGCAATTGATTGTACTCACATAGCGATTGTTCCCCCCGCAAAAGTAAACGGTGAAAATCGTGAATACCTTTATGTAAATCGTAAAGGCTACCACTCTATAAATGTGCAATTGGTAGAGCAAAAATATTGTGTAACACTCCTCATCCAAAAATTTACTTGAAGAACATTACTTCCATAAAGATTTGCGACTATGGCTTAGTGATACTGCAAGCTAACGCAAAGTTTCCTGGATCTGCACACGACACTAACATTTACAAAACGTCCGCAGTATCTTTCTATCTTGAAAGAAATTTTAAAGATGGATCTTTAAAAGGAATTTGGATATTGGGTAAGTTACAATATAAAGTTTTGATCCTAGGCAGTATGGATGGGACATTTATCTGTAATTAAAGCGTTATGCACGAAATAAATTGAAATTATAGAATGATGAGCTATTGCAATTTTAGATTATATGGTTTGAACCTTAATTAATGAGCAAATTTTAAACAGGAGATGGTGGATACCCATTGTTACCTTGGTTAATAACACCGATATCTAAGCCTGCAGCGGGATCACCAGAAGAAAGGTTTTCCCTATGTCAACAATCTGCAAGAAGTGTGATAGAACGTTGCAATGGTGTGCTTAAGCAACGTTTTCGTTGTTTATTAAAAGACAGGACCTTGCATTATGATGCGGGCAAAGCGGCCGACATCATTAACGCATGTGTTGTTTAACACAACATATGCATACTAAGAGGTGTAACTGATGATTACAACGAATTGGATCCGCTGGAAGATGGGGAATATGGACCTAATGATCAATTATGGGTAGATAATGAACCATGGGAGGAAGTGGCAGCTCCTACTGCACATGCAGTTGGCAAGTGGAATGTATCAGGCCAACAAACACGAGAACAAATAATTCCCAGACGTTTTACGTAATGCAACAATTTATTAAATCTTTGTAAATAGTCATGAAACTGGTTTAATAAAACTTAAAGCAAATTCATACTATTATTGTCCATTTGCTGCGATACAAGTAAAAGTTTTTTTTAATAAATAACTTGAGAGAAATAAAATTGTTTAATTTTATTTTTCATGGTTTTTCATGGTTTTTCTTCAAAAACCTTTTTATTGAATGTTTCTATTATGGTTAAAAGACGTTCGTTCATTCGTTTTTGATTCGCAAATGTTAACTGTGCGAGAAGGTTTTTTTCTTTCTTAATTTTTATCAACTCCTTTTGCTCCAAGACTAGATCCTCTGTTGCTTTAGCATGGCGGGTGAATGAGCTTGCTATATCTCTAAACACATTATTTTGAGATTCTTGTAAGTTTTCTAACAATATTGACGTTGTTTCTAACTGAGCTGCTACAGGCGATTTTTTGGCCTTGCCATTATTGATACGGTTTTGGCGCTTTATTAGATTATATATTAGAAGAAATAAGTGGTTAATTTACTATATTTATACTAACGTTATTTATCGTTCAAGTCACAATATTTTTTTCATTTCACCTTCGTTCCTTATGCTCTTAGATAGTAGTAAACAAAATTAGAAAATAGTTTACTTACTTTTGGCAGCTTCAATAATTCTCTTTTTTGTTTTCGTTTTCTGACGCATCAACTTCCAATTATATAAAAACGTCTTGGTTTGGACCAAGGCCGAAAAAACAAACGATATGTGTGAGGTTTATCAATTGACTGAAGTATCAGATATTGAAATTTTTTCTAGTTATTTTTATACACTCAATCCTTAATCAATATTTAATTCAATCAAGTGATTTTACTGTTAATCGACCTAGTCCCTCTAAATTGATTGGAAAAAATTACATATCTACGCTTTTTCAAGAACAATTACATTTTCCGAAAACATTTTATCATGAAATTAATTTATCATGTTGAGGATACAGTATTGAATATTTGAAATGTTCTACTGGATGTCTAAAAAAAGCAAGCGAACTTTGGCATAACTCGAATGGAAAATGTAAATATTTGATCGTGGATGCCAAACAAGGGTGTTGCGCGAATTTATACATTTAATTTCGTATATCGAAATGCTACATTTCTATTGTCGCCTCTTTGATGTTAATGTTGCACTGGAACTTCCTTTTCCGTACTTAAGAATTTCTTGGTCATAACTCAGTCTATGGTAATATTGGCTGAGTGTGTTGCGACGGCTCAGATGACCCATACACTGAAACCACTGGTGATTATAAAATGCCATATATTTTGAAAATAGAGGAAGGGAGGGGGTGTCGGAGTTAAATGTGACCTTCTTGGCATAACTAGTAATGAATGATGTGTTTAACCATATTATTTCCGCGGGAAATGAATATAACAAGTCTGAGAAGTATTTCTGTTTATGTGATCTTTACCCTTTACCACACAGGATAAACTTTGTTGCTTTGTCTTAAGTAGACGACATTCACTCTAAACGACAGTCTTATCAACAACTTAAAACAGATTTAAACTTCTTTTGGTGCAAACTTGAAAATTTGTCAAGCCAGCAACAATTAAAACTATGTCGGCCAAGATGCTCACAAGTTAGTGAGCATCGACACGAAATCCCTTCAAAATAATTAATTTCATGATAAAATGTTTTCGGAAAATGTAATTGTTCTTGAAAAAGCGTAGATATGTAATTTTTTCCAATCAATTTAGAGGGACTAGGTCGATTAACAGTAAAATCAGTTGATTGAATTAAATATTGATTAAGGATTGAGTGTATAAAAATAATTAGAAAAAATTTCAATATCTGATACTTCAGTCAATTGATAAACCTCACACATATCGTTTGTTTTTTCGGCCTTGGTCCAAACCAAGACGTTTTTATATAATATCTGTCGCTTCAGTCTTAATGTAATTAAATTTTGAGTAGTTATGTTTTCTTTACCGCTTATTATTATGTCCAATTACGATGGTAAAAACATGCATCTAGCAGGGCCCGAACGTTGCACCTTCCGCGTGTTAGGCGGACGAGATAACCACTACACTACACATACCTGGCAATACTGAGATTCCTAAGAGATCTAGCTTATTATTATGTCCAATCACGATGGTCAAAACATGTATCTACCAGGGCTCGAACCCGAGACCTTCCGCATGTAAAGCGTACGTGATAACCACTACACAATGAATACTTGGTTATTCTGAGTTTTCGAAGAGATCTAGCTTATTATTGTGTCCAATAACGATAGTCAAGTCATGTATCTACCAGGGCTCGAACCTGGGACCTTCCGAGTTTAAAGCGGACGTGATAACCACTACACCATAGATACTTGGTTATTTTTAGTTTTCGAAGAGCTCTAGCATTATTATTATGTCCAATCACGATGGTCGAAACAAGTACTTCTGTAATTAACTAAAATTAACATACTTAGACTTAATTGTTTCTGATTAGACTAGCCGATCGCACACCCTGAATACTTAATTGTTAAATTAAGAGTGTTCCGAAAAGTAACTTCGCTCTAGTTTTTCAGTTAGAGGTGGTTAAATATCACGAAAAACCCCATGTTAATCTCCATAGGAAAATTGGTAAAAGCATGTGAATTTTGCTTTAACGTTACAAAAGAGTATCAAGTCATATCTACAAGGGCCTACCGGCCCTGTAGAAATCTTCAAAAGTAGCACTTTGAGAATGTTCTTCAAAACATGTATCTACCAGGGCTCGAACCTGGGACCTTCCGCGAGGTAGGCGGACGTAATAACCACTAAACAATGGAAATGTGGTCATACAGAGTTTTCCAAGAGATCTAGTTTATTATTATGTCCAATCACGATGATCAAAACATGTTTTTTCCAGTGTTCGAACCTGGGACATTCCGCTTGAAAATTGGAAGTGATAATTACTACACAATATATACGTTATAACACTCAGTTTTCCAAGAGATCTAGCTTATTATTATGTCCAATTACGATGGTCAAAACATGTATCTACCAGGGCTTGAACCTGGGACCTTCCGCGTGTAAACCGGACGTGATAACCACTACACCATAGATACTTGGTTATTCTGAGTTTTCGAAGAGAGCAAACTTATTATGTCTAATCACGATGGTTAAAACGTGTTTTTTCCACTGTTCAAACCTGGGACATTCCGCGTGAAAGTCGGACGTGATAACGGCTACACAACCGATACGTGGCAATACTGAGTTTTCCAACAGATATAGCTTATTATTATGCCCAATCACGATGGTTAAAACATGTATCTTTCAGTTCTCGAACCTGGCATCTACCGCGTGTGAAGCGGACGTGATAACCACTACACCATTGATACGTGTTAATACAAAGTTTTGCAAGAGATCGAGCTTATTATTATGTCCAATCACGATGGTCAAAACATGTATCTACCAGGGCTCGAACCTGGGACATTCCACGTGAAAGTCGTACTCGATAACAGCTACAAAACAGATAAGTAGTAATACTGAGTTTTCCAACAGATATAGCTTATTATTATGCCCAATCACGATGGTTAAAACATGTATCTTTCAGTTCTCGAACCTGGGACCTTCCGCGTGTGAAGCGAACGTGTTATCACTACAAATTAGATAAGTGGTAATACTGAGTTTTCCAAGAGATCTAGCTTATTATTATGTCCAATCACGATAGTCAAAACATGTATCTATCGGGGCTCGAGCGTGGATTAAAAGTTTTAATTTAAATTAGATAATACTAAGCGTTTTGCTATAAACAAAGCGAAACTAAAAATTAACACGAGAAACTCGATCATACCAAAATCAACTGCCTTTGTTTGTTACAACGAGTCACTTTCTGACTGAAGACGTTGCAATGATGCCAGATTGAAAACTTTCAACCCGCCAAAATAAAACTGGAAAAGTTAAGACGGTTACTAAATATAACGTTGAAGATCCCTTTACCTTAAAAGGAAAAGAAACTACTATTTTAAAAGAGACAGCTTAAGTTTCTCCTAACGCAAAAAAATTTAACTAATGTAAATTTCCAAGCAAACATGGTTAATTAAGAAACTGATAGTGATCCTCCTACTTAAATATGAATAAACTTTTCATAACAATGCCAAGTGTCGTTAAACCAAAGGATAACGATGAAGTAGTTGAATACAATATTTCAAAGAAAAAAAATTTGGATGGTTTAAAATTATATAAAGTAACGGACTCTAAAACATAAAATGAAACGTCGTAGTTTTCGAATCTCTTAAGAAAAAAGAAAGCCTTGATAGAAGCGCGGGGGAAAAGTTCCCTCTGCCATCACCTAGGCCTAACCGGTGATATTTCCGGTCCCCCAACCCTAATTTTTTAGTTCCCTCTCTGGCCTCCATAAAATTTTGAAGAGTAAAATCCAATACCAGATGTAACTGTTGGATTAACAGGATATTTACTGGAAGCAACAATTAAAATGTAATAGATTTAGTATTTCTACTATTAGATATGGACCTGAGTATTGCATTCGACCGAATGAACCATAATATCTTACTTTTAAAGCGAGACTGGATT
The DNA here is from genome assembly GCF_054372755.1 of Phalangium opilio. Classification (NCBI taxonomy): domain Eukaryota; kingdom Metazoa; phylum Arthropoda; class Arachnida; order Opiliones; family Phalangiidae; genus Phalangium; species Phalangium opilio. The sequence continues at coordinate 599,954 of NW_028324253.1, forward strand.
GCAAACTACCTTAATCGGACTTGTACAGTCGCCGCAATTAAAAACTT